>NC_091064.1:173070280-173690271 GCF_000393655.2 Nicotiana sylvestris | reverse complement strand
TATACTCATATGTCCCTATGCGAGTTATGAGGCAAGCATGCAAAAAACAGGTTGTACCAAGGGTTGTTAAGATGAGTCAATTCAGGGCGAACTTACAAGACGACGATGTCCCTTACAAGTGCCAAGCTCAGCACATGTGGCACTGCAAAATCATTGTGGAAAAAAGCACCATTGAGCCAGAAAGGTATCATGTAGGGTGCGAGCCTCTCTACTCAGCGTGGTTGGAGGACAATCTGAAAGGAATGGTGACACCAGGTCGAGGGAACATAATCATAGATGAGGAAGCTGAAGCTCAAGTCAAATACAATAGAATGCGCAAAAAGGTCCGTGACTCTGAGAATGAGCACCAAGAAATACATGAGAGGAATGTGAGGTTGATCGAGGAGTGGAAAGAGATGGCAATCACTTCCAATAGGAAACTGGAATATTTGGAGCGAGGAATAGTGGAGCTGGAAGGCAAAGTCATAAAGAGGCTTGAAAATTGCCAGAATACTGAAGGAACTGAAGGAGGACATCTGGCCAGAGCCTACTTGTTGCTGGGACTACGCGAGCTGGGGGATCTATATGATGGGGTCCGGAAGATCGAATCTGGGGAAGCTCCTTCTGGGACCAAATAGGCTAGATTTACTTGCTTTTCCTAAAACTGTAATAAGGCCGAGTGCCATGTAGTGACTTATTTTATTACTATCTTAGTGTTGTTTTGGGATTCGTCTATTTTTATATTATGAAATGAGGCATTTATTGTCATTAAAAGTTCTCCAAGTTTATTTGTCGCTAGGCCTACCTCGGGCACAACGAGGCTCCCAAATTAAGACGCAAATTTTACATTTCCGCAATATGTGTTTAGATACTGCAAACATTTCATGATCCTCACTAACTTGTTACCTTTTTATTTTTTATTTTTGATTATTCCCATTCCCTTAGGTTGGTTCACTCATACTGGCCTCATCAGCGTATCATACCAGATCTAGAGGCCCTCCACCTCCTCCTCCTCCAAGAAACACAAAAGGCAAAGGAAAGACAAAAATGATCGACTTAAGTGGAACCCGAAAGGAGAATATTGAGAACGTAGAGACTTCAGATGGCCGTAGTACTCCGACCCCAAATGATCTAGTTTTGAGACTGGAACAAAAGATACTGGAATTGCAAGGAGAACTTGAGTAGGTTCGAAACTTGGCAAACCTATCACTTACCCTGAATGTCCCCGACATCCACCAACAAAACACAAAGAACCTAGTACCTCCTCAAAGCACACAAAACCAACACCCACAAAATCCTCCCGTACCAAATCAATACGCAACACCACCTCAAAACATCATAAATGACCATCACTAAACCCAAATTCCTGGCACCCATCAAAGCAACCCTATATATGTGGAAACTACACCTCATTCCACCTAACCAATCTCATGTGCACCGGAATCCTCCGAGAAGGACTTGCTCATTAAAAACATGGCTGAAGAACTCAAGAAGTTAACAAGCTGAGTTCAAGGTGTTGAAGGCGACAGAGGAATGAAAGGATTAAAGTATGATGACCTGTGTATACAGCCAGATGTGGAATTGCCTGAGGGATACAAACCACCCAAGTTCTAGATATTCGACGGCACGGGTAATCCCAAGGCTAATCTAAGGACCTATTATGACAAACTTGTCGGGATCGGGAAAGATGAAAAGATCCGGATGAAGCTCTTTATGAGGAGCCTTACCGGGGACGCTTTGTCTTGGTATATCAGCGAAAATCCCAAGAAATGGTCCAATTGGGTAAGCATGGCATCGAATTTCATGGACCGATTCAGGTTCATTACAGAAAACGCGCCAGTTATTTTCTACATTCAGAATCTTAAGAAAAAACATACTGAGACTTTCCGTGAGTATGCTACTCGTTGGAGGCCAGAAGCAGCCAAGGTTAGGCCATCTTTGGACGAAGAATAAATGAAAAAGTTCTTCGTTAGAGCACATGATCCTCAATATTATGAAAGGTTGATGGTTATCGAAAATCACAAATTCTCTGACATCATCAAACTTGGAGAAAGAATCGAAGAAGGAATCAAAAATGGGATGGTAACAAATTTTGAGGCACTACAAGCCACAAACAAAGTGTTACAATCAGGCGGTATATCAAAGAAGAAAGAGGTTGGAACAGTAATGGTGGCTCAAGGCCCAAAATCTCCATTTGTCTATCAAACACCTCCGCCAACATATCAAACACCACCCACATATCAAAAAACTCCATATCAAACACCTCCACCCATATATCAAACACCTTCACCCATATACCAAGCATCACCACCTACATATCAACCTCCATCTCCCAAATATCCCTAACCAGCATTATCTATCACACCTATAACTCCCAACCATACCACTTCTAATCACCACCAACTTGCCAAAATTATCCAAGACCAAGACCCAACTTTGAACGCAAGCCACCTAGATAATACACCCTGCCATTCCTGAGCCTATCGAACAACTGTATGAAAGGTTAAAAGCCGTAGGTTACGTCACTCCTGTTCCCATTGTGACATTAGAAAATCCATCCCAATGGGTCAATCTGAAGCAAACTTATGCATACCATTTTGGTATGAAAGGGCACACCTCTGCTGAGTGCCAAACATTGAAGGATAAGATCCAGACGCTAATTGACAACAAGGTCATACAACAAAGGAAGCTGCACCTATTATCCGTAACAATCCCCTCCCTGATCACAGAGGTGATGGTGTACATGTGATAAAGACAAATGAAGAATAGGACCCCGAGGGGTTGATCCTGCTTATTCGAGAAGGCAATGACTTTAAGGTTGTAGTCACACTTACTCCTATTGTGGTTCAGACTCAGGCACCAATCGAGGTTGAATTAACTATATCAGTTCTATTCGAGGTAGAAATGACTCCACCCGCAGCCACCTCCGCTCCATTTGAAGTAGAGATGGTCACATATTTTACTGTGACAGTATTAAACACACCCCTACTCAACTCAAAAGCAATACCTTGGGATTATGTTGTCGAGGCTCGGCGGAAGGGAAAGCCAAGGTAGATGAATCTAACGCTGCACAATGGATGACTAGAACTAGAAGAGTCTATACACCTCAACACCTAGGAGGTTCAAGTAAGGAGGCTACCACTAGGCAACCTATCTTTGAGACCGGGCCGGATGACCTGTGGAGGAAAGTACAGGCAAAGGAGTATTCTGTTGCTGACCACCTGAACAAAGTCCCTGCTCAGATATCTATCCTGTCACTATTGCAGAATTCAGAGGCACACAAGAATGCTTTGATAAAAGTACTGAGCGAGGCTTATGTACCCAATAACATCACTGGTGGAGAAATGGCCAACATGGATGGGCAAGTGCTGGAAAGCCATAAGATTATCTTCCACGAAGATGAGCTACCGCCCGAGGGTTTGAATCACAATCAAGCATTGCATATCATAGTGCAATTTGAAGACAAGTTCGTTGCCAAGGTCCTGGTTGATGGGGGTTCGAGCCTAAATATTTGTCCATTAGACACTCTAAAAATGTTGGACAAAGGTTTCCATGAGGTACGGGTAGGAAGCATGAATGTGAAGGCTTTCGATGGGTTCTAGAGGGCCACGATCGGGGAAATCAATCTTTTCTTGCAGATGGGGCCAACTTGGTTCGACGTTGAATTTCAAGTGCTTGACATACCAGCCTCGTATAATCTTCTGTTGGGCTGACCCTGGATTTATGCTACTGGAGCCGTGCCTTCCATGCTACATCAAGTCGTGAAATTCGAATGGAACTATTAGGAGGTAATCATTCACGGAGATTGAAGTAACCCCATCTACACTAGTCAAACCATCTCGGCCATTAGACATAGAAGAATGCTAGGAGGGGAAACCTATTATCACATCGAACAAGTCAATGTCATCGAGAAGGATAAGTGGTGGAGTAACAAAATAGAAAGTATACTAGCATGGTCCGGAAATGAACCCGACAAAGAGTTGGGATAAAACCTCCAAGGTATCACCAAACCAATACAGCTGAAAAATCATGGTACCACTTTTGGGCTCAGATACCAATATACATGGCAAGAGTACATTGATTGGTCACCTCCATGGCGTGGACCATATTACCCTCTTGAGCAACCGGTGCCACGTTTGGAACAGGCTTTTCATTAGGCTAAAACAATATGGGGAACTGCCGAAGAAGAAGCACTCGCTGGGTTGAAGTCTTAGAGGATGAGGACATGGACTGCAGTGCCATAATTGAGGAGGAGGAGGAAGAAGGCCTCACTATTCAGACTGTGGCGAAGGGAGCTGTTCTCAGGAACTGGACAACCACACCTGTTTAACCAAAAAATAGAATTTCAGTTAAAGCTAGAATTTAGAAGAACGTGAGTTACTGATAATCAAAAGAATATGTAGAAGAGAATAATTTGGAGTAACCAAAATGTAATCAGGAGAAAAGCAAGTGAATCAAAGTATATTTCAATTGTGTCATGTCCTTACAAGTGACTAGATACCTCTTTTTTATAGGTATCTTGAAGATATGCATTTCCTTCAAATCATAATGAGGTTATTCTGAATAATTAAAGACATTGAATGCTACGTTACACAATCATTGTAATCAATACAAATTCTCTAACGTATCCGGTATTTAATGCTTGTCGAATTCCGTATCTGCGCTCTTTATTATGGTCAGATCCGTTCCTTTTGATAAATGATCTAAATAGGTATGGGCGCTGAATCATTCAAATGTCCTCCCGTGCCTCTTCCTTTGCCTTTGCTTGTTTCTATTGCTGCCCGTGCCTCTTGACTAATTATAATTCTTTGACTATTTGACCAGTCCAGGTGTCTCAACATATATAAATTCAATTTTTTCCAATACAGATAGTCCCCCCACTTTCCATTTATTCATCAATTGAATATTTGGGAAGTTGATTTCATTAAAACGAGAATTTTTGTCACCATTAATGCTATGAAAAAATTGACGCTTCAATTGTCACTTCCATTTAATATTTCATGCACGTGTCAATTTTCCATTGGCTCTGCAGTTTTTGCAGCCTTTTTCAAGGTTTTTACGGTTCCACTATTAACGAAGTACCAGTTATCATAATTATGGTCTTTCCACCTCTGCACTTTCACCTTTGGCGGTTTCTTATCGGTATAAATATAATTTTTTCCTTTGTCTTTTATCACATAAAACTTATTGAACACTTATTTCTCCAAATCTTTGTTGACTACTTCCTTAGATCATTCCTCTTCGATATGTCTTCTCCAAGCCCTAAACCTGAGAGAGTTTCCATTACTGACTCCTTCCCTAATGCCCCTGTTCGGCATAAAAGGGGAGGTAGACTTCGTAGTTTAGGATCTACTTGAGGAGGTGGTTCGTCTATGCCTTCTTCTGGTTCTTGTCCTTCCTCTAGAACCAGAGGTTCCCTTTCTCAAAAATCTTCTTCTAGGGGTAAAGATCATTCTGAACCTTTACGTGAACCTTTAGTAGATGAGATAGTCCCTTCAGAATTGTCTTTTTACCATGACAGGGAATCTCTTAGAAACCAAGTTTCCGCATTAGATCATGTCGATGCTTACCCTACTCAAATTACAGAGGTTTTGACTCCTGTGGTTCGTAAGGACTGTCATTGGACTAATGATTTTCCCATTATTATCCCTAATCCGAATTAGAGAATTACTTCCTATTTAACGGGGTTCTCTTTTGTTTCCACTTACCCTTTTACTTTAGGGTTTAGACCAGCAATTGACCCAATCATTCTTGAATTTTGCCGTTTCTTCAATGTCTGCTTGGGTCAAATTGGCCCAATCATATGGAGGGCAGTTGCCTGTTTAAGGCATTTAGCCACTAGAGCTGAAGCTCCTTTTACTTTCCCTCACTTGATTCATCTTTACTCACCAAGGCTTTTTTGTAATGGCGTTTTTATACTAGTAGCCAGGAGTAAGAGGGTTTTGGTGAGCCCTGAAGATGACAAGGATCATGGCTGGTATGCCCGATTTGTTGCTGCCCCCACTGTTGATTTAGTGGGTGAAGATAATGTTCCCTGGAATTTTGCACGTAGGTTTTTTATCCCTCTCGTACCTTCTTCTTTCAAGTTTATCATCTTTTCTAATTTTACCCCCCCCTTTTTTTTAGCAACCATGGGAGTTGTGGGGGATGTTCCCAATTTCCATGTTTGGGTAGATAAATTGCTGAAGATCGCACCAATGGATGGTAGATCTTGGAAAACACTTTCTAACCGCTTTGGTTGGAAGGTTAAGACTCATGGTAAGAGTTCACATTTTGTTATTTTTGTGCCTATACTCTCCTTTATTGTTTTAATTTTTATCCTTCTTTTTGTCAGGATTTGCTATTCGAGGGGTTACTGCTGAAGCAGTTGCAGCCTCTCGTGTCTCTTCGGGGACTCGTACTCCTTCGGGAACCCGTATCTCTCTAGAGAGAGCCTGAGAAATAGTCTTGGGTTCCTCATCTGCGAATAGGAAGGCTGCTGAAGAGGAAAATGAGAGTCCGTTGGTAACGAGGCCACGAGTTAGGAGACGCATTGTTTCCGATGACGAAGTTGAAGTCTCAGTTTCTTTTACCAAACCTATTGAAACCCCAATAATAATTCTTGATGATGAAGTCACTCCCTACGATACTCGTGAGTCTATCGACCAACTTTTTGTTAGTGGATTTGATCGTGAAGATGTTGGGCCTGTTTTAGATGAAGTACCTTTAACATCTTTTTCATTACCCGTGCCTGTGATTCCTTCTTTACCGGCCCCAGCTATTTCCGTTCCTTCTTCTACTGCTCTTACCTCTTCTCCAGCTCCTCCTTTGGCTATTCCCCCCCTATAGTTCATCATACTAAAACAGGCTCTTCAAGTAGGAGTGCCGCTATGAGGTAGGTAACTATTGAAATTCCTGCTGAGAATAGCCTTTTGAGAAAATCAAGTCAGGCAGATATATGGCTGGAGCCTCTTATTGGCCCAATTGAAAAAGCAAAGCTGGAGAGCCACAGTTCCTTGACTTTAATGAATGATATTGTGCATGCCACTCTGAAGGTATTTTCCTTCTCTCCCTTTTTTACTTTGCAAAATTTTTCATCGTTGAGATTCTTATTTCTTCTCTTTTCTTTTTAGGCTAATCTTATCGGCACAGAGTTGATGAAAAGAATTGCTCCTTTGGAGAAGATAGCACGCGACTCTCAATTGGAAGCAACCAACTAGAAGGGGCAATTCGAGAGTGCTCAGCTTGATATAAAGAGCTTACAAGAGAACAGGAATACCTTAGAGTAGCGAATACGGGCTTTAACTTTAGAATTGGTGGTTACAAAAGCTTCTTCACATCAAGCAGAGAAAGACAAAGAGCTTCTCGAGTCCTCCTTCTCAGAGCAGCTATCTAAAGCTAGTGAAGAGATCAGAGAATTAAAAGCTCTTTTAAATCAAAAGGAAGTTTACTCTGGGGAGCTTGTGCAAAATTTGACTCAAGCACAAGAAGACCTCAGAATATCTGCTGATAAGGTGCGTGCTTTAGAATTCTCCCACGCCTCTCTTCAAGCTTCCCACAGCTCCGCCTTGGATGAAAATTAAGAGCTAAAAAATGAGATCGCTGTTTGGGAAAAGGATTATGAGATCCTTGAAGAAAAATCTGTTGTTGAGGCAAGTTGGGCTTTTTTGAATTTCCGTCGTGATACCCTACTTGAAGCTGGCCAAGAAAACTTCAACCTGGAGTTAGAGTTAGCTAAAATCAACGAAACCATTGAAAAGGCTCAACAGACTCAGGACTTCCCTTCTCCTGTGGATGAAGTTCCCGTGGCTGAAGCTCTTATGAATGTTGAAGCTGATACGGGTATCATGACTATTTCAAACCCGATCGAGCCTGTTGCTGCAAGTCAAGTTGAAGTCGTGTCTGCTGATGCACCTGCCCAAATTGAACCTGCTGCTATCGACGTTCCTGCCT
This sequence comes from Nicotiana sylvestris, assembly GCF_000393655.2. Lineage (NCBI taxonomy): Eukaryota > Viridiplantae > Streptophyta > Magnoliopsida > Solanales > Solanaceae > Nicotiana > Nicotiana sylvestris. Next base: position 173,682,360 of record NC_091064.1, on the reverse strand, counting down.
CAATACCACAAACTTCTTAGTGACTAGTTTTAATCATTCAAATGATTTTATTTTTGTTTTGATTTTGGAAGATTGTAATCAAACCCTTAACTTCATTTGAGGGTTGATTTTAGGAACGTCAGTCCCCAAGTCTTTTAATGGGGTAATCTAAACAATTTCATAGTTTTATGACTAGTTAAAACTTAGTCTTAGATTTTTTTTACATATTAAGAAGTTTTTTATCTTAAACTTCTGCTTGCTTTATTCTTGCCTTTATTTTTAAGGACTTATAGAATAATTTGCATTTTTTTTTTCCGAAAAATGCTTCTGTTAACCTCATGATTAATTTAAACATGAGTTTTATAAAAGAGGGCCCTTTTATATTGCAATACTTAATGAAGAAGATGTCTCAACTTCATAATGGTATTATCGTACGACAAAAGAAATAGGAATACACATGTTTCTCTGAAATAACTTGGACAAGTTTTTATTTTTGAATCTTGTCTAGTTCCGAATAAAACTTTACATGTATTTGAATTACATCTATAACTTTCTCGTAACAGTTTTTCTTGTAACAGATTTAAAAGAAGAATAATAGACACGGGGTTTTTCCTTATAACCCGTTTTAGTACATAGCCTTTATCCTAACTATAGCGAGGTTTTTCTTTGGCCTTAGCTCGTGGCTTTATGACTTTTACTCTGCAATTGACTCTTTCAGGCTTGATTTTTCCTTAATCTTCTTTGCCTTCTTTATACACATGTACGTGTATATTTTGTAGTCCCCCAGTGTTTGAGTGTTGAAGTATGAAGCCTCGAGCACTTGATAGTTTCTCTCATTTGGTCCTTTTCCTGAAAAGGAAAAACATATGGGACTCAGAGGGACGATTATAGATGAAGACTGCATAACCCGTTTGCATTTCTATCAGAATAATTGTAACCCTAGGCCAGGAATTTTAGGTTACTCCATGTGCCTTGCAGGTCATGACTCATCATTTAGTACGGGTTAGCGTTTTGCCTATTATCTAAAATCGTTAGTAAAATTTTAACAATTCAAAAATGAGATTTAAAATGGTTATACCTGACCGTGGATTTTGCTTAGAAATAGTATCTCTTTAAATGAACAGCATTCCAATGCGAAGGCAGTATCTTGCCTTCCATTGTCTCCAGTTCATATGCTCGTTTTCCTGCAACATCACGCACTCTGTAGGGTCCTTCCCATGTTCGACTTAATTCCCTGTGTTACCTATCTTTGTAGACTGAAAAACCTTTTAAAGCACGAAGTCCCCAATTTTGAAGAACCTGAGGCGTGCTTTTCTATTGTAGTATCGTTCTATGACTTGCTTTTGTGCTGCCATTCTTATTAAAGCAGCTTCTCTCCGCCCCTCGAGTAAATCTAGGTTGACCCGCATCTCCTCGTCATTAGACTCTTGTGTCGCCTGTGTGAACTGTGTACTTGGTTCCCCTATCTCAACTGGAATTAAAGCCTCAGCTCCATAAACCAACGAGAACGGTGTTTCACCTGTACTTGTTTTTGCAGTTGTGCGATAGCCCATAAAACTCCAGGTAACACTTCAGTCCAGTTTCCTTTTGATTCCTCTAGCCGTTTCTTTAAATTGTTGATAATGACTTTGTTTGTTGATTCTGCCTGTCCATTACCCATCGGATGATAGGGTGTTGACGTAATCCTTTTAATTTGCCAGCTTTGAAAAAATTCTGTGATCTGAGCTCCAATAAACTGAGGACCATTATCACATACGATCTCCTTTGGTACGCCGAATCGACATATGATATTCCACCAAATAAAGTCTCTGACTTCCTTTTTTCGCACATGTTTGAATGCACCTGCCTCTACCCATTTAGTAAAATAATCAGTGAGAATAAGCAAAAATTTTACCTGTCCTTTTGCTTGCGGTAATGGTCCTACGATATCCATTCCCCATTTCATAAATGGCCACGGTGCAATGACTGGATGTAATAATTTTGCAGGTCTATGCATATTGTAACCTTACCTCTGGCATTTATCACATTTGGCTACGAAACTTTCTGCCTCCTCTTCCATTTTAGGCCAGTAATAACCTGCCCTAATTTAGGTTCTTACTAGTGATCTTCCACCTGCGTGATTCCCGCAATGACCCTCGTGTATTTCTCTCATTACATACTCTGTTTGCGAAGGTCCAAGGCATCTTGCTAAGGGTCCACCAAACATCTTAAGATATAAATTGCCTTGTTTTAAGCAGTAGCGAGCGGCCTGCCTTCGAAGCGCATAAGCCTTTTTCTTGTCATCAGGGATGGTTCCATACTGCAAAAAAGCAACAATTTCGTTCCTCCAATCCCAGGTTAAGGTATTAAAATTTACCTCATTCGCATCAGGATCAAGAACTGAATGAAATAAATGTATCACTGAGGCATTTGCATTGTTTGCCACGTCGGCCGCTGATACGAAATTTGCTAACGCATCTGCTTCAAGATTTTTGTCCTTGGGTATTTGCCTAATCTTCCAATCTTGAAATTGTTTTATCAATTCCCGTACCTTTTCTAAGTACTGCTGCATCCTTGCTTCCCTGGCTGTATAAGTCCCCAGCATTTGATTAACTAAGAGTTGTGAATCACTCTTGATTATAATCTGATTTATGCCAAGTTCTCGTGCCAGTTCTAAACCTGCAATCATAGCCTCATATTCTGCCTCATTGTTAGTTATGGAATGACATTTAATAGCTTGCCGAATGATTTCACCCGTAGGTGGTACAATACTATCCCCAAACTTGCTCCTCTCACGTTAGATGAGCCATCAGTGAATAAAGTCCAAGTTCCTGGGTTGGCTCCATTGAACACCTGTAATTCTTTTTCTGCTTCTAACTGTATTCCCTGACTAAAATCAGCCACGAAATCAGCTAATACTTGCGATTTTATAGCAAATCTAGGTTGGTATGATATTTCGTATTCCCTTAACTCTATTGCCCACTTAGCTAACCTACCTGATAACTCATGCTTATGTGATATGTTGCGTAAAGGGTAGGTAGTTACCACAATGATAGGATGACATTGAAAGTAAGGTCTTAACTTTCTAGACGCCATGATTAACACAAGTGCAAATTTTTCTAACTGAGGATACCTCATTTTTGCATCTAACAAATATTTACTTACGTAATAGATAGGTGATTGTTTACCTTGCTCTTCTCGGACCAAAACATCAGTTACCGCCACCTCCGAAACAGCAAGGTAGAGGAGTAGCTTTTCCCTAGCCTTTGGTTTTGCCAACAAAGGTGGATTTGATAAGTATGTTTTCAAATTCCTAAGTGCTTGTTGACATTCCTCATTCCATTAAAATGATCCTGCTTCCTAAGAGATGAGAAGAATTTAAAACACTTCTCTGATGATTTAGAGATGAATCTTCCCAAGGCCGCAATTCTCCCTGTTAATCTTTGAACTTCTTTCTTGTTTGAAAGTATGTCAGAGATTTTCTCAATGGCTTTAATCTGTGTAGTATTTACTTCAATTCCACGGTTAGAAACAAGAAAACCCCAAAACTTGCCTGATGCAACGCCAAATGCACATTTTTCGGGATTTAACTTCATATTAAATTTACGCAAAATTGAAAATGTGTCAGATAAATGTGATATATGATTTTTTGAGTATTGAGTTTTAACAAGCATATCATCTATACATACCTCCATTGTCTTTCCTAAATATTCCTGAAATATTTTGGTAACTAACCTCTGATACGGTGCACCTGTATTCTTTAGACCAAAGGACATTACTTTATAACAATAAGTCCCCCTGTCTGTTATGAATGAAGTTTTTTCTTCATCTGCCGGATCCATTTTAATCTGATTATAACCTGAATATGCATCTAAAAAACTTAAAAATTCGTGACCTGTAGTTGCATCAATCAATTGATCTATGTGTGGTAGTGGAAAAGAATCTTTAGGGTAGGCTTTGTTAAGATCTATATAATCTACGCAAACCCGCCACTTACCATTTTTCTTTGGAACCACAACAGTATTGGCTAACCAGTTAGGATATTTTACCTCTCGAATGGAACCAATTTTTACCAATTTTTGGACTTCTTCTTGAATTACCTGATTCTTGAAAGTTCCCTGCTTTCTTTTCTTTTGCTTCACAGGAGGATATGACGGATCTTCATTTAGTTTATAAGTCATCACCTCCGGTGGTATTACTGTCATGTCGGAGTGGGACCAAGCAAAGCAGTCCATGTTAGTTTTCAAAAATTCGATTAACTTACCTTTCATTCCTTGGTCAAGATTAGCTCCGATATAGACTTTTTTATCAGGCCACTGAGCGAATAACACGATAGGTTCTAATTCCTCTATTGTTGTTTTGATATCTTCGTTCTCTTCTGGTTCTTGAATGGTATCAGGCCTTGAGTCTACATCTGTTCGCGCTTGTTCAGTTGAGGTTTGTGTTATGGTGTCCTCAACTGCCTTCTATGATTGCTATTCGCCTCCACTTCTCGTGCTTGTATCTGCAACGGAGTTAATAGCCCTGGATGTATGTTGATCTCCGCAAATTTGACAAATTCCCCATGGCGATGGGAATTTGATAACTTGATGCAAGGTTGAGGGAACAACATCCATTTCATGGATCCATGGTCTCCCCAGAATCATGTTGTAAGCCATCTCCATGTCTACTACCTGGAAATTTGTATCTTTGACGACCCCTTCAGCAAAAGTGGTGCATGTTACTTCTCCTTTTGTGACGACACTGGAATTATCAAATCCATATAGAGTATGCACCTTTGGTATTAGTCCATCTTCAGCTTGCATCTCATGTAGCACTCTTAGCAAAATAATGTTCACGGAACTACCTAGATCAATCAAAACTCGTTTCACATTAGTATCATGCACAATTAAAGATATTACCAGTGCATCGTTATGAGGGATTAATACACCATATGCATCTACATCATTGAATGTAATATTGCCCTCTTCTAGAACATGCCACACCCGTTTCCCTTAGGTAATAGTTATTTTGGAAGTTTTGTTAGCTATAGTATATGACACACCATTAATGCCTTCACCACCACTTATAACATTAACAGTTCTTTTGGGAGAAGGTGGTTTAGGAGGCTCCTGCCTATTCTTCATGTAAGCTTGCTTGCCTTTCTCGCTGAACAACTCTGTAAGATAACCTTGTTTTAATAAATGATCAACTTCACTTTGTAAAAATCTGCAATCTGCTGTTTTATGCCCGTGATCATTATGGAACTCGCACCAATGGTCAGGTTGTGCCTGTTTGGATTTGATCTCATTTCCTTTGGCCATCAAACCTTATCTTCCATGCTTTTCAAAATAGCTACGAGCTCGGAGATGCTAACGTTGAAGTTGTAACCTCCGAATCTTGCTTTTAAATTTCTATCATCATCCCGTGACTCATAGTTGCTTCGCTCGTTCCAAAATCTTGATGAAGAACCTGATTCTCTGTTTCTTGATCTGTGATCGTGCCTTTGATTATCCTGTTTTTACCGTGAGTCTTTCCCCGTGGGTCCCATATAGGGCTCGTACATGTTTTTACCAGATCTTTTTTCGTTCTCTGCACGTCTTGAACGTATACATTCTTCTTTTTGAGATCGGGGAACAGTATCTTCCTCAATCATCAACTTCGTGCTATACCTGTTATAAACATCGTTCCACGTTGTAGCTGGGAATTCTCGAACGCTTTCCTTGAGTCTCCTCGTAGCTTCCAAGCTTTTTTCATTCAAATTGCTTGTGAAAGCTATAGCTGCCCAGTTATCAGGTACATGTGGCAATGTCATTCTTTCGCGTTGAAATCTATCCACGAATTCTCTAAGCAATTCTGAATCCTCTTGCTTAATTTTGAAAATATCCTCCATTCTTTTTTCCACTTTGTGGGCTCCCGAGTGTACTTTGATGAAAGAATCTGCAAGCTCAGCAAAAGAATTTATAGAATTTTCAAGTAAAAGGGAATACCATGTTAGTGCTCCTTTGGTGAGTGTTTCACCAAATTTCTTGACTAATACCGATTCAATCTCCTGCTTAGTCAAATCATTGCCTTTTACGCCCGTTGTGAATGCAGTCACGTGGTCCCGTGGGTCTGTTGTTCCATCATACTTTGGAATATCAGGCATTTTAAACGTTTTTGGAATTGGGAGTGGGGCAGCACTCGGCTTCCAGGGTTGTTGCGAATATCTGTCCATGTCTACCCCTTTGATTATGGGCGGCACCCCGGGTATCTGGTCTATGCGTTCACTTTGCTCCTTGAGCTATTTCTGCAAGGTTAGTACTAAATTTTGTAAATCAAAATTAATTACATTACCTGGTTCTCTCTCCTGCGATTTACTGGGGGTTCCACTGCTGCCTGAGTTAACAAGCCCGGAACGAGAGTTTTCTATAGTGTTATTATTTGGAGAAGGTGTGGGTGTTGCAACAGGTAACTGGTTAACAAGCGCCTCAACAACTTTGTTGACCTGAGCAGTAATTAATTTCTGCAAAGCTTCATCAATAGCTTCAGTATTTTCAAATTGAGCATACTCGTTTATTGAGATCCATCAGGAGTACCCTTACGAGATTTCCGTGGAGAGTCCTGCGGAGTAGGACTTGAATGTTAATATTCTGTGGGCCTCCCTGACTTTGTTTGTTCTCTCTATTTTCTGGGGTGTTGTCATTGTTATTCGACATAATTGATATAACAAGGAAGGTCAAGTGAAAAGAAAATAGATTATCAGATTCCCGGTAACGGAACCAATTTGTTTAACCAAAAAATAGAATTTCAGTCAAAGCTATAATTTAGAAGAACGCGGGTTACTGATAATCAAAAGAATATGTAGAAGAGAATAATTTGGAGTAACCAGAGTGTAATCAGGAGAAAAACAAGTGAATCAAAGTATATTTCAATTGTGTCTTGTCCTTACAAGTGACTAGATACCTCCCTTTTATAGGTATCTTGAAGATATCCATTTCCTTCAAATCATAATGAGGCTATTATGAATAATTAAAGACATTGAATGGTACGTTACACAATCATTGTAATCAATACAAATTCTCTAATGTATATGGTATTTAATGCCTGTCGAATTCCGTATCTGCGCTCTTTATTATGGTCAGATCCATTCCTTTTGATAAATGATCTAAATAGGTACGGGCGTTGAATCCTTCAAATGTCCTCCCGTGGCTCTTCCTTTGCCTTTGCTCGTTTCTATTGCTGCCCGTGCCTCTTGACTAATTATAATTATTTCACTATTTGACCAGTCCACGTGTCTCAACATATATAAATTCAATTTTTCCCAATACAATACCATCTCAAGCCCGCCGAGTCCTTGGGTAGCTTGGCAGAATTCACTTCTATAGCCATTTTAGGCATTTAAAATTTCCTATAGTTTCATTTTAATCTTCACGTGTTTCAAAGTAAATGCTCGATTCATAGAGCCGTGCTTTGTCTGAACAATTTTTTAAGTTTTAATCAAATGCATTTGCTCTTTATTATTCACTACTATCTTTACACTTTTTCTTTCCACATCGTTATTATTACTCTTCCTGATAATCTAGTGACTGTGACATGTAATGAGGCAACGCAACATGAGAATAGTGACTTAGAGGGGGAAGATTAGGTACCCGGGGAAATTATCAGGGTGGTTGAGAATTTTGAGAACAAGACTAAGTCCAACCTGGTAGAAATAGAAGCAGTGAATTTGGGTGATGCCGAGACCGTCAAGGAGACTCGCATCAACACTCATTTGTCACCAATAGAGAAGGAAGAGTACATTTGGTTCCTAAAAGAATATGAGGACATTTTCGCATGGTCATATGATGACATGGCAGGTTTGATCACTTCCATTGTGGCTCACAAGTTGCCTACTAATCCTATGTGTCCTCCAGTAAAACATAAACTCAAAAAGTTCAAACCAGACATGAGCCTGAAAATCAAGGAGGAAATTACCAAGAAGATCAAAGCCAAATTTCTCAGGGTGGTCGAATATCCAACCTAGTTAGCTAACATTGTGCCAGTTCCGAAGAAGGATGGGAAGGTCAGAGTATGAGTTGATTATCGGGATTTAAATAGAGCAAGTTCTAAGGATGACTCCCCACTGCCAAATATACACATCCTAATAAAAAATTGCGCCAAGAACGAACTCTAATCCTTTGTAGATTGCTTCGCGGGTTATCACCAGATTTGGATGGATGAATAAGATGTAGAGAAGACAGCTTTTATCACACCATGGGGTGTATATTGTAACAAGATGATGCCATTCGGTTTGAAGAATGCTGGGGCCACCTACATGAGAGCTATGACAACCATCTTCCATGATATGATACATAAGGAAATAGAGGTGTATGTGGATGACGTCATTATCAAATACAAGAAGGACGCAGATCACATAGCAGACTTAAGGAAGTTCTTCGACAGGCTAAGGAGGTAAAATTTGAAATTGAACCCCGCAAAGTGTGCATTTGGGGTTCCCGCAGGAAAATTACTGGGATTCATTGTCAGTCATCGAGGGATCGAACTTGATCTGTCTAAAGTCAAAGTTATTTAGGAGTTACCACCACCTAAGAGCAAAAAGGATGTGATGAGCTTCCTAGGACGTCTCAACTATATCAGCCGCTTCATAGCACAGTCCACAGTCATATGTGAACCCGTCTTCAAGATATTGAGAAAAGATGCTGAAACAAGATGGACAGAGGATTGTCAGAAAGCTTTTGACAGGATCAAGGTGTACCTATCCACACTACCAGTTCTGGTCCCGCCAGGACGACCTTTGCTACTCTATCTATCTGCATTGGATGGAGCCTTTAAATGTGTTTTAGGACAACATGACGAGACAGGAAGGAAGTAGCAAGCCATATATTACCCGAGTAAGAAGTTCATACCTTATGAATCACGGTATTCACTGCTTGAACGCACTTGCTACTTTGACCTGGATAGCCCAGATATTGAGGCATTACTTTTGTGCCTACACTACTTACCTCATATCTAGGATGGATCCCCTGAAGTACATATTTCAGAAACCCATGACTACTAGGAAGTTGGCTAAATGGCAGATACTCCTAAGTGAGTTCGATATCGTCTATATAACTCAAAAGGCGGTCAAGGGACAAGCCTTGGCAGATCACCTTGCTGAAAATCCAGTGGAAGGAGAATGCGGACCCTTAAAAACATATTTTCCTGATGAAGAAGTATCATTCCTAGGAGAAGACATTACCGAGGCGTATGACGGTTGGAGGATGTTCTTTGACGGAGTCGCAAATTTCAAAGGAATGGGCATTGGAGCAGTTTTGGTATCAGAAATGGATAAACACTATCCAGTGTCTACTAAACTCATATTTCCTTGCACCAACAACATGGTAGAATATGAAACCTGTATACTAGGGCTCAACATGGCAGTCGACATGAACATTCAAGAGTTGTTGGTAATTAGTGATTCAGATTTACTTGTGCACCAGGTACAAGGAGAGTGGACCACCAAGAATTCCAAGATATTTCCATATCTGCACCATGTGCAAGAATTGAGAAAGAGGTTTACAAAGATAGAATTTCGACATGTGCCTAGAATTCAGAATGAGTTTGCCGACGCATTGGCCATTTTGTCATCCATGATACGACATCCAGATAAGAACTACATTGATCCCATTCTGGTGAGGATCCATAATCAGCCGGAATATTGTGCTCATGTCGAGGAAGAAGCAGATAGAAAGCCTTGGTTCCATGACATCAAGGAGTATTTGTCAAAAGGAGAATATCTGGAACATGCAAATCACACTCAGAAGCGCACCCTCCGAAGATTGTCAAATCACTTATTCCACAGCGGAGGAAACTTGTATAGAAGAACTCCTGATCTAGGTTTACTAATATGTGTCAACGCAAAGGAAGCTTCTAAGCTACTTGAGGATGTCCATGCTGGGACCTGTGATCCGCATATGAATGGTTTCGTCTTGGCTAAGAAGATACTCTAGGTAGGCTACTTTTGGATGACCATGGAGACGGATTGCATTCAGTATGTCCACAAATGCTTTCAATGTCAAGTGCATGCCGACATGATAAAAGTGCCACCGAATGAGCTCAATGCAACAAGCTCTCCTTGGACATTCACCGCATGGGGAATGGATGTTATTGGTTCGATTGAGCCCACTACTTCAAAAGGACACAGGTTTATTCTGGTAGCCATTAATTACTTCACAAAATGGGTAGAAGTTGCATCTTACAAAGCTGTAACCAAAAAAGTCATCACAGATTTTGTCAAGGATCGTATTGTCTGCTGATTTGGAGTTCCCGAGTCCATTATTACCGACAACACTACCAATCTCAACAGTGATTTAATGAAAGCTATATGTGAAGCCTTCAAAATCAAGCACAAGAATTCCACAGCCTACAAACCTCAGATGAATGGAGCCGTAAAATTTGCCAACAAAAACATCAAGAAGATACTAAGGAAAATGGTAGAGAACCACAAACAATGCCAGGAAAAGTTACCTTTTGCTCTATTGGGGTACCGCACAATGGTTCGCACATCAACCGGGGCAACTCCTTACATGTTGGTTTATGGTACCGAGGCTGTCATCCCAGCCAAAGTGGAGATTCCTTCTTTAAGAGTCATACAAGAAGCTGAACTCAGTGATGCAGAGTGGATAAGGAGTCGCTATGAATAATTGGCCCTTATCGATGGAAAGAGGATGAACACAGTGTGTCACGACCAACTTTATCAGAACAGAATGTCCAGAGCTTTCAACAAAATAGTCAAACCAAGGAAATTCGCACCAAGTCAATTGGTGCTGAAGAAGATCTTCCAACATCAAGATGAAGCCAAAGGAAAATTCTCTCCCAACTGGCAAGGTCCGTACATGGTTCACATGATACTAATAGGAGGAGCACTCATACTTGCAGAAATGTACGGAGAAGTCTAGCCAAAACCGATCAATTCAGAGCAGTCAAGAGATACTATGCTTAGATACTTTACATTACCTCACTCGATGTAATTAAACTACGCTTGACCTGATTCCTGTTTAAGAGGGGATACGTAGGCAGCCTTATGGGTTCGGTCATATCATAATAAAATTCCCCCTAAGATCAGAAACTAGGGCAAAATTTTGAGGATGGCCCTCAAAATTCCGGAGCAAGTCCAGCCAACGCCATCGCATGCTAGAAAGTCAGTTAAGAGACTGGGGCAGAATTTTGAGAAGGATTGTCAAAATTCTGGAGAAGGTTCAGCAGGGTCCATCATCCGCAAACAGTTGAAGATCATCTACCAAACTGGGGCAGAATTTTGAGGAGGATCCTCAAAATTCCAATATGAGATAGCTGCAATGCCTTTGAGATGGGTTACAGTTACTAGTTCATCAAAATCAGTTGATATATCAATACGTTTCTAAAACAACTCTATTTTTTCAAATATTGCATATTTTCGAAAACTCTACTTCCATAACAGTCAGGTGTCACCCAAGGGAACTCGAAAGGCTTTCAGAACGAAGCAAAACAAGGCCAGCGACCAGAAGCACGAACCAACCTCCCCCCCCCCAAACAAAATTTACAACTTTTCTTTGAACGCAGGTACATTTGACGTAATAATAGAAATCGCAAACATGTATACACAAAGCAAATTCACTATCCAACTGGCCATCAGACACCGAATATATCTCCAGCTAAGACAGATACTACTCTTATTTGCCTCTCGCTCTTTGCATAGGACAAATCCCTATCCCCCATATTTGCATAAGGCTAATCCTAGCTTCCCCATTTACATGAGGCTAATCCCTGCCTCCCTATCTACATGAGTCTAATCCTTGACTCCCTATTTGCATGAGTCTAATCCTTGATTCCATTTGCATGAGGCTAATCCCAGCCTCCCCATTTGCATGAGGCTAATCCCTGCCTCCCTATATGCATGAGTCTAATCCTTGACTCCCTATTTGTATGAGTCTAATCCTTGACTCCATGAGGCTAATCCTTGCCTCCCCATTTTCATGAGGCTAATCCTTTCCTCCATACCTGCAATCCTTTCCTCCATACCTGCATGAGTCTAATCCTTGACTCCCCACTTGCATGAGTCTAATCCTTGACTCCATCTTGCGTGAGGCTAATCCATGCCTCCCTATTTGCATGAGTCTAATCCTTGACTCCATATTTGCATGAGTCTAATCCTTAACTCCATACTTGCGTGAGGCTAATCCCTGACTCCCGCATCTACATAAGGCTAATCCCTACCTTCCTATTTGCATGAGTCTAATCTGTGACTTCATGAGGCTAATCCTTGCCTCCCCATTTGCAAGAGGCTAATCCTTGCCTCCATACCTGCATGAGGCTAATCCTTGCCTCCCCACTTGCATGGGACAAAGAATTGTCCCTCTTTTCACAAATATTACTCTATTTCTAAGTACTCTTTATTCGCTTTTCACTCGGGTTAAGCTGTGCCATCCATTTCACAAAACTAATCATTGTCTTGATAATATCATGACTATTACATATCATGGGCTGAAATATCGCCAACCTATCCAAAGGTATTATAGTCTAAAGGCATCGTACTCATAGCCGAAAGACACCATGCCATGGCCTGAGGATCTCTCAAATTTGCATATCATTAATCAAAGGCGTCATGGCCCAGAGGAACCTTCCTCATGGCCCGAGGACATCATTTCATGGCCTGCAAATCCCTTATCATACGCTTCATGGCCCAGGACGTCATGGTCTAAGGACATCCTCCTCATCGTCCGAAGACAACCTTCATGGTCCAAAGGGAACTTGCATCATGTTTAATTCTTCGCAAATACATGTTTGTAGCATCTTTCATTTGCAGGTAGCCAGTAAGCAACCACTATTCTAGCAGGAGCGATCTCGCTCCATTTCTTTCAAACTGTTCCGAGCTTTAATCGCTCAGCATAGCCGCTTTCGCATCGCGTGTCCGTTCTTGCAGTAATTTCATCGGCATATTCCATAAATGAACCCAGAACTACACATAGCCTGATTCCTATAAAATCAGGGATATATAGGTAGCTCGAAGACCAAAGTCTGGCCTCTGTCTTTCAAAACATCCCATCCGGTCAAAATTGGCCATCATTTATTTACCCGAAAACTCTTTCATCCTTCCAGGGCAAAGAGGGGCAACTGTTGATACCCAATTTTTCCTATATATTTTTAGTATGCATAAATACTTTCAAAATAGCATATATATGCATATATAAGCATGCATAAGATTTTTATAATTTTCCTATAATTTTAAAGATTTTAAATTGATTTATTTCCTTCTCTTTTACTCATAAAATCCCCAATAATTATCCCTCAAATTATTTTTGTGGTGATTTAGTCATTTATTTTCTATATTTATGCCAAAATATGGTTAAAATATTTTCTATGCATTTTTATAATTGCATTTTGTATTTTTAAAGCTAAAATTTCATATAATTGCAATATTAGCCTTATTAATGTATAATTACATTTATATGTATAAAATCGACCTTCTATATTTTTAAAATGTTGAAAATCTATTTTAAATCATTTTAGTACACAAAATTGTTTTCCAGAAATTATTTGTTATTTAGTATAAATTATATAGGAAAATTGGCTATTTAAAATATGGCTAGATTGCATTTTCAATTTTAGCCTTAATTTAAACCTAACCCCAGCCCAATTTCATTTTAAAACTACTCGACCCAAACCCTAAACCCGCCTACCCTACCCAGAATCAATTGAATCATGGCCGTTGATCTGAGAGATCAACGACCCGTATTAACCCCTTCCTTTTTTATCCTATACGACCCCCTAACCCTAAGTCATTTTCCAAATTTGCCGCCTATGTATTCTCTCATCTCCTATCCTCTATTAGAAACCCAACCAAACCCTAGCCCCTTTAGCCGCTGACCTCCCTTCTTTAGTATTCTCCGGTGATCTCCCATCAACTCATAAGCCTCCAATGGCTCCTCTAATGCTATGCTTTCCTTCTCTAAGGTCTTCAAGGGCCCAGGGCCACGCCAACTTGCACCTAAGGCTCATCACTTGCCTGTTCTTGGCTATTCCAATGTGATTTCGAGCAAAATCACATTGTATTTGTCATGATCCTTGGGATTCTAGACAGGTTCTTTCATCTCTATATGGATTTCTTCTGAAAACCCCAATTTATTCCTGTATCTCTTAGATATGTACAGATCTAGGACAATTCAAGTTGGTTTCTTTAATATTTTACATTGTTTTTAAAACTCTTTTACAAGAATCATCGATTTCAAACTGTTTTCGCCTTCTTCTAAAATTTGGGTCTTCGGAACTTCTTCTAAAACTTTATTTAAACTGATTTTTATGTTTAAACTTATATTTCTTTCATATTTCGATTGATTCTATGATTTTACTACCTTTTCAACTCGCCTATGTTAAAGTCCTAATTTTTCTAGATCTTCTTCGTTTGGTTCTGTGTATTAGCATCACTACTCGTTTCTTGTTTGAGTTTCTGTAACTATCTCACTTCGAATGTGTTTCTACTGTGTTTCTTATGCCTAACTTACATCGCCTCTATATGTTTATGTTCATCTTAACTGGTCAATACTTGCTTCTTTGCTTGCTGTGTTTGGTTACTCCTACTTTACTCCTTTTATATGCTAAGACTCTCTCTTTGATTGCCTCTGAACTCCTTGTCTCTTGGCTTGATTTGAAAACTTCTATGTTTTAATTATTTACTTGTTACTCCCCTTAAATCAATGATTTCGAATCCTTGATTCCCTGACTTACTATGTGCTGATTTTCGATTATTTCCATATTATGCAACTTTATTTTGTTTTATTACCTTATTTGGATTAACCGAGTACTTTACTGATTCTTCATTATTTGTTTCCCTAATTGAACCCCTATGTACTTACCCCTAATTGTCTATTCTGTACCTGATCCTCTACTTGATTTCTTTCCTCAATAAATTGATAATAATATGGAAAATTATGGAAAAATACCAATTATTATAAAAAGTGATTTTGAAGGCGTATATGCAAATTTTAAAAATAGTTTGAGGAAAAATTGGGTATCAATAGGTGCCCCTATTTACCCGGAAAGAAGGAAAGAGTTTTCGGGTAAAGAAATGACGGTCAATTTTGACCAAGCTAAACGATTTGAGAAATTTAGGCTGCACCCTGGCTTCTAAGTTGCCTACATATCCCTGGTTTTACAGGAATCAGGCCGTATGTAGTTCAGGATCCATTAGTGGAGTATACCGATGAAGACTTTTCAAGAACTGACGCAATATCTAGGGTTGTGTGAGTGGACGATTTACGAGAATGATTAGGTTTGATATGGCTGAGGGAACTGGAGCGGGATCAATCCTGCTGGGATAGCCATTGCTCGCCGGCTTACCTGCAAATAGAAGCAATACAAGCGTATACTGTGTATAATTTAAATATGATGCAAATTCTCGTTGGACCATGAATGTTATCTTTGGACGATTAGGAATGACGTCCTCAGACCATGATGTCCTGGGCCATGAAGCGTATGATAAAGGATCTGCGGGCCATGAAATGATGTTCTCAAGCTATGAGGATGGTGCCTTCGAACCATGACGCCTTTGAATAATGATATGCAAAAGATTGAAAGAGATCCTCAGGCCATGACATGGTGTTCTCGGGCTATGAAAATGGTCCCTCCGAACGATGATGCCTTTGAATGAGCTGGAGATATTTTAGCCCATGATGGATGCAGCAGTATGATGTGGACAAGACAGAGCTTAGTCTTGTGAATTGAAGGGAAGATCTTAGACCGTAAGAGAAGCGATATAAATAGTGCTTGGGATAGTGCTTAGTTTCAAAGAAAATTGGAGGCACAGCTTAGCCACGAAAGGTAGAATGGTAGCCTTATGCAATGCAGATGCAGATGGAGGTAGGGCTTAACCTCAGAAGGCATAATGGTATCCTTATGCAAGGATGCAAATACAGATGTAGATGGAGGTAAAGCTTAACCTCGGAAGGCGGGATGGTAGCCTTATGCAAGTCAAAAGACAGAATAGTAGCCTTATGCAATACAGATGTAGATGGAGGTAGATCTTAACCTTGGAAGGCAGAATGGTATCCTTATGTAAGTCGGAAGGTAGAATGGTAGCCTTATGCAAGTTGGAAGGTAGAATGGTCGCCTTATGCAAGTCGGAAGGCAAAATGGTAGCCTTATGCAAGTCGGAAGGCAGAATGGCAGCCTTATGCAAGAATGCAGTGGAGACAGCGTTTAGTCTCGGAAGGAAGAATGGTAACCTTATGCAAGAAATAAGATAACAACTAACAGTAGAGTTTTCTTAGCTGATAGCAGATTGCAGCATTGTGATTATTGGTAGTATTGTGACATACGGAACATCACTAGTTTGTGCTGATAACAGATGTAGGCAAGTGCAATGGTTCTGAGAATCATATTCTTGAACAATGTTTGTCCTGTGGGCGTACAATGTGTCTAATGATTTCATGATCCTAGTGCCTGCATCCAAAGAAAAATCGTGAGTTTTGTAAGGGGGAAGGTTAGTTCATATCCCCACTGGATTCGCTTGACTCGTTCGGCTTTGATTTGGTGATACCGTCTGTATCATTGGGGTAGCATTGCTAAACAAAGTAGTTTCAATAATAATCATGCATGATTTTGTAAAAATATGACATAAAATAAAAATAGCTTTTAGATGAACCGATGACTGTGATGTGGTTCAAGACATTGCAACCTCTCCTGCTACGGAATTTTGAGTGTCCTCCTCAAAATTCTTCCCCAGTTTGATGGGTTGACATTTCCAACTGTTGCTCGTACGGTGATCGGCTAAAATTACTTCGGAATTTTGAGGGTCTTCCTCAAAATTTTGCCCCAGTTTCTAATTGCGGGGGGAAATGCAAATTTTATTGAATTGTGACCGAACCCATAGGGCTGCCTACATATCCCCTCTTAAACGGGAATCAGGTCAGGCGTAGTTCAATTTACATCATATAAGGAAAGCATAAAGATTACACAAAGTAACACTTGACTGCATCTGAATTGATCGCCTTTGGCCAGACTTCTCCGTCCATTTCTGCAAATATGAGGGCTCCTCCTGTCAAAACCCAGTGAACCATGTATGGACCCTACCAGTTGGGAGAGAACTTCCCTTTGGCTTCATCTTGATGTGGAAAAATTTTCATCAACACTAGCTGCCCCGGTGTGAACTATCTTGGCTTGACTCTTTTGTTGAAGGCTCTGGACATTCTGTTCTAATAGAGTTGACCATGGAAGACTGCATTCATTCTCTTTCCGTCTATAAGGGCTAGTTGCTCATAACGACTTTTTACCCACTCTGCATCGTCGAGCTCAGCTTCTTGTATGATCCTTAGGGAAGGAATTTATACCTCAACGGGAATGAAAGCCTCTGTACCATAAACTAGCATATAGGGGGTTTCCCCGATTGATGTGCAGACTATGGTGTGATACCCAATTAGAGCAAATGATAACTTCTCGTGCCACTGTTTATGCTTCTCTATCATTTTCCTCAATATCTTCTTGATATTCTTGTTGGCGGCTTCTACAACTCCATTCATCTGAGGCCTGTAGGCTGTGGAATTCTTGTGTCTAATCTTGAAATTTTCACACATAGCTTTCATCAAGTCGCTGTTGAGGTTGGAGCCATTATCAGTAATGATTGACTCTAGAATTCCGAATCGACAAACGATGTGGTCGCGGACAAAGTCTGCCATGACTTTCTTAGTCACTACTTTGTAAGATGCTGCTTCGACCTATTTGGTGAAATAGTCAATGGCTACCAGGATAAACCTGTGTCTGTTGGAAGCAGCAGGCTCGAATCGTCCAATGATGTCCATTCCCCAAACGGCGAACGACCATGGTGAGCTCGTTGTGTTAAGCTCGCTTGGAGGTACCTTTATCATGTCTGCATGTATCTGACAACGGTGACATTTTTGGACATACTAGATGCAATCCGTTTCCATAGTCATCCAAAAGTAACCAGCCCGAAGTATCTTCTTTACTAAGACAAAACCGTTCATATGTGGACCGCATGTCCTAGCATGAATTTTCTCTAGTAGCCTGGATGTTTCCTTTGCGTCAACACATATTAATAATCCTAAATCGGGAATCCTCCTATGCAGGATTCCTCCACTGTGAAAGAAGTTGTTGGACAATCTCCGAAGTGTGCATTTCTGAGTAGGATTAGCAAGCTCCGGGTACTCTCCTTTTGCCAAATATTCCTTGATATCATGAAACCAAGGCTTTCCTACTGCTTCCTCTTCGACATGGGCATAGTAAGTTGGCTGATTATGGATTTTCACCAGAATGGGATCAATAAAACTTTTGTCGAGATGTTGTATCATAGATGATTGGGTAGCCAATGCATCGGCAAACTCATTTTGGATTCTAGAAACATGCTGGAATTCCGTCATTATGAACCTCTTTCCTGATTCATGTACATGATGCAGATACATGAGTATCTTGGAGTTCTTGGTTGCCCATTCTTCTCGTACCTAGTGTATAAGTAAGTATGAATCTCCAATTACTAGCAGTTCTTCAATGTTCATGTCAATGGCCATTTTGAGCCCTAAGATGCAGGCTTCATACTTGGCCATATTGTTGGTGCAGGGGAACCTGAGTTTGGCAGACATTGGATAATGCTGACCGGTTTCTGATATTAGGACTGCCCCTATGCTAACTCCTTTGAAGTTTGCTGCTCCATCGAAGAACATTCTCCAGCTGTCATAGGATTCTGCAATGTCTTCTCCTATGAATGATACCCCTTCATCAGGAAAATACGTTTTCAAGGGTTTGTATCCTCCATCCACGAGGTTTTCAGCAAGGTGGTCTGCCAGTGCCTATCCCTTGACCGCTTTCTGAGTTACGTTAACAATGTCGAACTCACTCAACAGGATTTTCCACTTGGCTAGCTTGCCGGTGGGCATGGGCTTCTGAAAGATGTACTTCAAAGGATCCATCCTCGATATGAGATATGTAGTATAGGCAGAAAAGTAATGTCTCAGCTTTTGAGCTATCCAAGTCAAAGCACAACAGGTGCATTCCAATAGAGAATATCGGGCCTCGTACGGGGTGAACTTCTTATTGAGATAATAATGACTTGTTCCTTCCTCCTTGTTTCATCATGTTTCCCCAAAATGTAGCCAAAAGCCCCATCCAACACTGCAAGGTAGAGTAATAATGGTCTACCTGGCTCGTGCGGGACTAAGACTGATGGTGTTGACAGGTACTCCTTGATTCTGTCGAAGGCCTTCTGGCAGTCATCGGTCCATTTGGTGGAGGCATCATTCTTCAACATCCTAAAGATTGGCTCACCGATAACTGTAGACTGTGCTATGAACTGGCTGATATAGTTAAGCCTTCCCAAGAAACTCATCACATCCTTCTTGTTCTTTGGCGGTGGTAGTTCTTGAATGGCTTTGACTTTCGATGGATCTAGTTCTATTCTTTGGCGGCTTACTATAAAACCAAGAAATTTCCCAGCAGGAACCCCAAATGCGCACTTTGCCGGTTTTAATTTCAAGTAGTATCTCCATAGTGTATTGAAGAACCTCCTCAAATCTTCTATGTGTTTAGTGGCCTTCTTGGATTTGATAATAACATCATCCACATATACCTCTATCTCCTTGTGTATCATATCATGAAAGATGGTAGTCATGGCCCTCATGTAGATGGCCCCTACATTCTTCAGACCGAATGGCATCATCTTGTAACAGTACACTCCCCACGGCATAATGAAAGCCGTTTTCTCAGCATCTTCCTCATCTATCCAGATCTGATGATAACCAGCGAAGCAATCTACGAATGGCTGCAGCTCATGCTTGGCGCAATTATCTATCAGGATGTGTATATTTGGCAAAGGGAAGTCATCTTTCGGACTGGCCAGGTTGAGATCCCGGTAGTCGACACAGACTCTGACCTTCCCATCCTTCTTTGGCACTGGCACAATGTTGGCTAACCATGTTGGGTATTCTACTACCCTGAGAACCTTAGCTTTGATCTGCTTGGTAACTTCTTCCTTGATTTTCAAACTCATATCAGGTTTGAACTTTCTAAGATTTTGCTTTACCGGTGGACACATTGGATCGATTGGCAGTTTGTGAGCAACAATGGACCTACTTAGACCGGTCATGTCATCATACGACCAGGCAAATATGTCCTCATACTCCTTTAGAAATTCTGTGTACTCTTTCTTTTTCAATGGCGATAGGTGAATGTTGATTTGCATTTCCTTGACATTTTCGACATCTCCCAGGTTGACAATTTCAGCCTCATCCCGGTTGGACTTAGGTCTCTTCTCAAAGTTCTCAACTTCTTTGACAATATCGTCAGGTATGTCATCTTCCTCTGAATCAATGTCTGTTTGTTGCGTTGTCTCATTGCATGTCACAGTCATTGGTTCATCAAGATAGGTAATAGTAATATTGTATTGATAAAGTAAGGAGGAAAACGATAACAATAAATATTAATTCATAAGAAAATAAAAAATGCTTTTGATAAGTTGAATAACTGTTTTGTACATCAAAGATCTTATTGCGGGAATTGAAAAATGCGAAAAGAAAATCATTTAGTAAATAAAACAGTGAATAATGCTTATTTTAGTCTTGCTACCCTGAGGCTCGTCGGGCTTTGGTTGTCCTGATTGTCCAATTCTTGATATGTGCCCCTCTACTCACAGCTTATATAGAAGGGCCTTCCTCCCCCTCCTACTCGAGAATAACACAACAGTCCATATCACTGTCCTGTAGAAACATGTTCTTCATTGCTGCAAGTACTTCTTCTTCATCCAACCCATAAATAATGTCGGCCTATTGGAAGGTCTATTCCAGATGCGGTATTGGCTGCTCTAGTAGGTAGTAAGGACAAAGCCATGGTGGAAACTAATTATTGAATTATTCCCAGGTGTATTCATATCCCAAACCAAAGGTAGTGCCATGTTTCTTGAGTTTTATGGGTTTAGAGATTCCCTGGAGGCTCTTGCCGAGCCCTTTGTCGGGTTCGTACCCACTCCAACTCAGTATACTCTCAATTTTTCTATCCCACCATTTGTCTTTATCGATAGCATTGACCCACTCAATATGGTGGTAAGTTTTTCCACCCAGCTTCCTTCTTCCCTCGATTGCCAGAATGGTCTGGCGACTGTATATAGGGTTGCTACCATCGCCGTGAATGATCACTTCCTGGTGATTCCATTCAAACTTTACTGCTTGAAGCAACGTTAATGCTACGGCCCCAGTGGCATGAATCCATAGCCGTCCCAGTAGCAAGTTGTAAGATGTTGGTACATCTATTACCTGGAAATCGACCTCGAACCAGGTTGGTCCCATCTGCAGGCATAGACTAATATCGCTAATGGTGGACCTCTGAGAACCATCGAAGTCTTTCACATTGATTGCCCCATCCTTTATCTCATGCAGCCCTTTGCCCAACTTCTTGAGTGTTACCAGTGGAAAAATGTTAAGACTGGAACCTCCATCGATCAGGATTCTGGTGATGAAATAATTTTCGTATCGCACGGTGATGTGCAGTGCTTTGTTGTGCCCCAGCCCTTTAGGTGGCAGCTCGTTCTCATAAAAGGTGATGTTATTGTTTTCCAGAACTTGTCCTACCATATTAGCCATTTCCCCGCTAGTGATGTTACTTGGTACGTACGCTACATTTAGCACCTTTAGCAGAGCATTATTGTGCGTCTTAGAATTTTGCAGCAAAGAGAGAATGGATATTTGTGCTGGCATCTTGTTTAACTGGTCGATGACCGAATATCCCTTGGCCTGTATTTTCCTCCAAAGGTCGTCCGGACCTGTCTCTATGACGGGTGGCCGATTGGAGACCTGCTTGCTTGATTCAGCTAGATGTTCAGGGGTATAGACTCTACTATTTCTTGTCATACCCTATGCTGCGACAGTTTCTTCAATCCTAAACTTGCCTTTCCTTATTGCCTCGGCTGTATAGTCCAGGGTACAACATTTGTATAGAATGGTGGCATAGTAGACATTGCCACTGGGACTGGTGCGGCTACCCTTACTTCGAACGGAACATGTGCCTTGTGTGGCAAGACTGCAACCTCAAATGGTGCTGGTGCATTTGCTGGAGACGCGAATTCAACCTCAATTGGTACCGGTGCCTTTGCAGATGGCGTTGCTTCAAACTCAAGAGGTATAAACATATTCACCTCAGCGTCCTTAGATGGTTAGATTTGGACTATGATTGGATTGAGAGTAATTGTCGGTTTCTTCGGGTCATCACCTTCTGCGATCAACCCGATTGATCCATCGGGATCCCAGTCATCTTCTATTTCAATCATGTGGATACCTCCACCCTTATGGTCTGGTATAGGGTTGTTGCGGACGTTTGGAGCAGGATCCTTTGCCACAATGATCTTGTTATCAATCAAAGACTGTATCTTGTCGTTCAAGGAGCGCCAATCATCGATGGTGTGCCCTTACATGCAGGAGTGGTATGCACAGGACTTGTTCGGGTTAACCTACTGAGAAGGATTCTCAAGGGTTGCAGCAGGGATGGGGGTGACATAACCAGCAACTTTGAGTCTCTCATACAACTGGTCGATGGGTTCAGTGATGGCTGTATATTGTTTTGGAGGTCTGTGATCAAAATTAGATCGGGGTCTAGGGAAATTTTGGTTTGGAGGGGATGATTGATAGTGGGATGGTTGAGAATTATAGGTTTGGTAGACATGAGCGGGTTTGAGAGTATCTAGGTAAAGTAGGTTGATATGTAGGAGGTGGAGATGATTGAAAAGTTGGTGGCGGATCTTTGTATGTGGGTGAGGGTGCTTGGTAATTTGGGGTTGGCTGGTATGTGAGCGGAGGTGTTGGGTAAGCTTGGTATTTGAGGGGAGACTTGGTCCTTTGTGCAACCATTACGGCCCCTACGTCCTTTTCTTGGACATACCACCGGATTGTAAAGCCTTATTTGTAGCTTGCAAGGCCTCGAAATTTGTAACCATACCACTTTTAATACTTTCTTCAATTCTTTCACCTAATTTGATAATGTTGGAGAACTTGTGGTTCTCAATCATCATCAGCCGTTCATAGTACTGTGGGTCCTGAGCCCGGACAAAGAACTTGTTCATTTGCTCCTCTTCTAAGGCGGGTTTGACCTTAGCAGCTTCGGACCTCCAGCGAGTAGCATACTCACCTCCGTGGGCTTCTTCTTCAAATTTTGGACATAAAACACGTCTAGTGAGTTCTCTGTATTAAACCTGAATCTGTCCATAAAGTTAGTTGCCATGCCTACCCAGTTTGACCACTTCTTGGGATCTTGGCTAATGTACCAAGATAATGCATCTCCCTTCAAACTCCTCATAAACATCTTTATGCGGATCCTTTCATCCTTCCCTACTCTAACCAGCTTGTCGCAATATGTCGTCAGATAGACCCTTGGATCACCCGTACCATCAAATATTTTGAACTTAGGAGGTATGTACCCCTCAAGCAGTTCGACATCAGGCTGTATGCAAAGGTCCTCATAGTTTAGCCCCTCGATTCATTTGCTTCCCTCAACGCCCTGAATCCGGCTGGTCAGTTTCTTAAGTTCCTCGGCCAAGTTCCTAATAAGCAGATCCTTTTCATCAAACTCAGGTGTGCCTGAGATAGGTTGGGTGGAGCGTAGCATTATCTCTACGTAGATAGCAGTGTTATGGTGGCCTGGTGGATGGGTGTGGAAATGGTCGTTTACGGAGTTCTGAGGTTCTGGTATGAGTAGTGGAGTGTTGTTTAGGGCATGGCAAGTGTTACATTGGTTCTTTGGTGGAGCAGCGTGATGATGAGGAACGGGATGATTCTGTTATTTTGGGATATTTTGAGGAGGTGTAGGGTTTCGAGAGTTGGGGAAGTTGATATCTGGGGTGTTGAGCGAAAATGACAGGTTCGCCAGATTCCGAACCTGATCGAGCTCTTCCTAGAATTTCAACAGTTTTTGTTCAAGTTGTGACACATTCTTGTTAGGAACCCGAATACCCTGGCCATCAGTGGACTCTACCCGTTCAACTTTGTTCTCCATCTTGATGTTGTTTAAATCTTCCATCTTGCCTTTGTACTTGCCTTTAATGGGACTAAGATGAGGAGTGGGTAGAGGGCCCCTGGATCTTGTGAAATAAGATGAGGATGCCAGAGTGCACGAACTAACCTTTGGGGAGGGGAATAATAAAAACAAAAATAAAACAAAAGGTAATCAAGTCAATGAGGATTATAAAAAGTATCGCAATATTTAAACACATAGTGCGAGAATGTAAAGCGTGTACTAATTAGGGAAGCTATTTGTGGCCGAGGTAGGCCTAGCGACAAATAGATTTGGAGAACTTCAAATGCCAATAAGTGCTTCATTTTACAATATAAAAATAGGCGAATCCCAAAACGATACTAATATAATAATAAGTCACTACTGGCACTTGGCCTTATTACATTTGGAAAGCGAGTAAACCTAATCTATTTGGCCTCAGAAGGACCTTCCTCAGATTGAATGATCTCGTTGATCAAATCCTCCAGTTCGCGTAGGTTCACCAGTAAAAATGCCTTTGCCAGGTATTCTCCTTCGTTTCCCTCAGTGTTCTGGCAGTCGATGACTCTCTTCCTCACTTTTCTTCCAATTCCAGCAGGCTGTATTCCAGATATTACAACTTTTCGCTAGCTTTGGCGGCCCTTTCTTTCCACTCATTGATTTGATCATTTGATAGAAGACTCCTCCACTAGTCTAGCAAGAGTGGGGGTGTGCTAACCATACCGAAACTGGGGACCTCGTGCCTCATTTTCTGCAAAACAAAAAGGGTTAGACCCTACCCCCACAGGATTCGACTATTTATACATTTATGATCAGCACATCGACCTTTAGTTCTCCAAATAAATGCATAGAATGTGATGATGTTCGTTTGAGTTCGGGGAAACCCAATGGACTTTTGGACAAGGCTATCTTAAAGGACCATTACGTGGACAACATAACTAACTCGGCTAGCTTTGACCATGATGCTAACAGAGTAAGATTTCTATGGGATTTTAGAATGGTACCTTTGAACGGACAACTCAAGGGGGAAGGCACAAAATTGTCGACTGCACCGCTGATCGACTAGTTTTACTGCAAATAAGCCTTTCCGAATTTAGGGGGTAATGATATAGGAAGGACGCAACCACTCATCAAGCATTGCGATAGTTGTTTGGCACGAGTGGAGTATGATGTTGAGCATGATTATGCAATAATTAAAAGCATGTTGACATGTATTTTCACGTTAAGAAAGTGATAAATATAGCAGTTTTATAATTTAAAGTAGCTATAAAGGAAGAAAACAAGAAAGATATATCAGTTTTGCTTTTGAAGAAGAAATTAAACGCTTAAAGAAATTAAACAAATAATTGCACATAGGGAGGGGTACAAATTCACAAAAAAGGGTATGAAATGGTAAAAGCCTAAATATCCCCAGCAGAGTCGCCATTTTTCCTCGCGGAATCGGGTTTATGACATTTTGGTATGGGACAACTAATTCCTTTTGGGAAAGGGGGGTTTGCATTTTTTGAAGAGTCGCCACCTATCGATTTAAGGTGCGTTAGGGCACCTAGAGGGTTCATTTATAACTACGTTTGGTAACCAGAGATAGGGTAAGGGCTTGAAATTATCCTAAGGGGAAGGTGTTAGGTACCCCTCAGGATCCACTAGTATGGTTCCCGGCCAAATAGTTTTTTGTGAATTTGTACCATTAGCAAATAAACAAATATGGCTCAAATAGTGGGGGATTTAAGTTTAAGAACACAAATGTTTGTAAAGCAATTAAGCAAAGCAAGATTTTGAAAGAATCACAATCTAAGCATATTCGTGAATGTAAAGAGGGGTGTCCTAGGTTTATTTATAATATGGATCACATCAATGTAATACCCGGTATGGAATTCCTCAAAGAGAGGCTATACGTGGTATTTACGCACCAGTCATCATTTCCATATCTACCCTTTCCCGCCCCGTGAAGGTAGTTAAAGCAAGGGTTGGGTCGAATTGGGCATGGGGTTTGGGTCGGTTTAATTTAATTGGGTTGGGGCGAGTTATAATTTAAATAAGGGTGGCTTTAAATACCCAATTAAAATTAGATAAATAATTAGTAAAAATAGCTAATAATTATATAAAATAAAATAAAAGCTAAATAGGTGAAATTAAGGTAATTAACTAATATTAAAAATATAAAATTATTGATTATTGAATTAAAATAGCATAAAGTGTACAATTAGGCTATAATTACAAAATTATTGTAATTATAGCCAAACAATGCCAAATTGGCTTATTTGTGAAATAATTAAATCCTAATAGGATTAAAAATGATATATTAAGCTAAGAAATACTTTGAAATTACTTGTAATGTAATTTATGAATAATTATTGGATATAAAATACTGAATAAATTAGAAAATAAATTGATAATAATATGGAAAATTATGGAAAAATACCATTTATTATAAAAATGATTTTGAAGGCATATATTCAAATTTAAAAAATAGTTTGAGAAAAAATTGGGTATCAACAAATGCGGGTAGAAACCATGCCTATAGGACTTTATATTTTTACTATGTTTATCTTACCATGTTAGAAATCATGCCTATAGGCCTCAAGTGATTCCTTAAAAGAAATCATGCTTATAAGTCTTAAAAGCAACTTCACAAGTAGTTGCCATGCCTATAGGATATAATCCAATCCAACTTCTGTCATA
Source organism: Nicotiana sylvestris (assembly GCF_000393655.2). Taxonomy (NCBI): domain Eukaryota; kingdom Viridiplantae; phylum Streptophyta; class Magnoliopsida; order Solanales; family Solanaceae; genus Nicotiana; species Nicotiana sylvestris. The sequence continues at coordinate 173,655,768 of NC_091064.1, read as the reverse complement.
ATAAGAGTTTACATGTGTTTTTATTTGTCATCATGCCTTTCCAAGTATTTTCACGTAGAAAAAATAAATACAATATTTAAATAATTGAAAGACAGTTACAAGAAAAGAAAACAAAGAGATACGTCAGTTTCAGAGGTAAAGAACCATAAATGTTTAACAAATGGATAGTCGATCAGCGGTGCAGTCGATAGTTCCGTGCCTTCCCCCTCAAGTTGTCCGCTTGAGGGTACCAGTCTAAAACCCCATAGAAACCTTACTCTGGTTGAAATTGTACATGCATCATGGTCAAACCTAGTCGGATAAATTATGTTGCCCACATAATGATCCTTAAGATAAGTCGTATCCAAAGTCCATCGGGTTTTCCATAATCCCAACAGACACAACCACGTTCTTTGCATTAATTTGGAGGACTAAGTGCTGATATGTTGATCATAACTGTATAAATAGTCAAGTCCGGTGGGGGTAAGGTCTAACCCTTTTGTTTTGCAGAAAATGAGGCACGAGGTCCCCAGATTTGGTATGGTTAGCAATATGCCACTATTGCTGCTAGATTGGTGGGAGGACCTTTCCTTTAGTGACAAGAAACATGTGAGAAAATACCTAGATAACTTGCCTTCCTTGCTAGATATTGAGCCAATCAACAAGTTGATCGAGGCTGACACATTATTCTGGGATAGTGAAAGAGTTGTGTTTCGTTTTGACATCGCTTCTAGAGGAAATTGGAGGGCTTGTGGGGTTGACTTGGGACAATCCCGGGCTAGCGGTACCAGAAAATCGTACGGCCAGGGGATTTTTGAAGATGATGGGGCTGAAGAAGAATGTCGACCTAGTGTGCTTGAAGGAATCCTACATACCTTTCGAATACCTGTACGAGAGGTATGGCCATAGCAAGTCTTTCCGCACTTACCATGATGAGGTCTCTCTCACTTCTTAGGGTCATATCTACTGCAGAGTATTTGTATTCATTGTGTGCTTTCTAGGCCTGATAGTGTTCCCAATGAAAAAAGGAAGAGTCCATACTAGGTTGGCCATGGTCGCCAATACTCTGATGGAAGGGATTAATGGATAGACTTATACCATAGTCCCCGTGATCATAGCCGACATCCACAGGGCTCTGAAGCACTGTCAAAGAGGGGTCAAGCATTTTGAGGGTTGTAATTAGTTGCTGTAGTTATGGTTGCTGGAGCATTTCCAAAAGGGTCGCTATCATCAAGAATTTCCGCGAAGGGCTTGGAACGACCATATTTCCTTCCATCACCCTAAGATAATGACATACATTCCAGACAGATTTGCTCAGCCAGAAAGCGCTAGAGAATAGATAGAGTTCTTCGGCAATCTAACTGAGGGACAGGTGTATTGGATGTTTGAATGGTTCCTAACAGACGAGTTTATTATCAAGTCCAAGGATGCTCTGCACTTGGTGCTGATCGGGTTGAGAGGGATATACCCATATATCCCTATGTGAGTTATGAGGCAAGCAGGTAGAAAACAGGTTGTACCAAGGGTTGTCATGATGAGTCATTTCAAGGCGGACTTCCAAAATGACGATGTCCCTTACAAGTGCCAAGCTCAGCACATATGGCACTATAAAATCATTGTGGAAGAAAGCACCATCGAGATAGACAGGTATCATGCAGGGTGCAACCCTCTCTACTCGGTGTGGTTGGAGGACAATCTGAAAGGAATGGTGACACCGGGTCGAGGGAACAGAATCATAGATGATGAAGCTGAAGCTCAAGTCAAATACAACAGGCTGCACAAGGGGGTCCACGACTCTGAGAATGAGCACCGGGAAATACATAAGAGGAATGTGAGGGATGACAATCACTTCCAACAGGAAACTGGAATATCTGGAGCGAGGAATAGTGGAGCTGGAAGGCAAAGTCATAAAGAGGTTTGAAAATTGCCAGAACGCTGAAGGAGCTGAAGGAGGACATCTGGCCAGAGCCTACTTGCTTCTGGGGCTGCGCGAGCTGGGGGATCTATATGATGGAGTCCGGAAGATCGAATATGGGGAAGGTCCTTCTGAGACCAAATAGGCTAGATTTACTTTCTTTTCCAAAAAAAAGTAATAAGGCCGAGTGCCAAGTAGTGACTTATTTTATTACTATCTTAGTGTCGTTTTGGGATTCGTCTATTTTTATATTATGAAATGAAGCATTTATTGGCATTAAAAGTTCTCCAAATTTATTTGTCTCTAGGCCAACCTCGAGCACAACGAGGCTCCCAAATTAAGATGCAAATTTACATTTCCGCAATATGTGTTTAGATACTGCAAATATTTCATGATCTTCACTGACTTGTTACCTTTTTGTTTTTTATTTTTGATTATTCCCATCCCCTTAGGTTGGTTCACTCATAATGGCCTCATCAGCGTATCATACCAGATCTAGAGGCCCTCCACCTCCTCCTCCTCCTCCAAGCAACACAAAAGGCAAAGGAAAGACAAAAATGGACGACTTAAGTGGAATCCGAAAGGAGAATATTGAGAACGTAGAGACTTCAGATGGCCGTAGTACTCCAGCCCCAAATGATCTGGTTTTGAGACTGGAACAAAAGATATTGGAATTGTAAGGAGAACTTGAGCAGGTTTGAAACTTGGCAAACCTGTCACTTACCCTGAATGTCCCCGACATCCACCAACAAAACACAAAGAACCCAGTACCCCCTCAAAGCACACAAAACCAACACCCACAAAATCCTCCCGCACCAAATCAATACACAACTCCACCCTAAAATATCAATCCGCTGCCAATACCAACTCCACCGCAACATCATCATCAACCAATTCATTACCCGCCAACCACCACTTACCACACTCCCCAAAACACACCATAACTCATTCATGGTCCCCAAAACTCCACCAATGACCATCATTATACCCAAGCTCCTGGCACACATCAAAGCAACCATATATATGTGGAAACTATACCTCATTCCACTCAACCAATCTGCTGTGTACTGGAATCCTCCAAGAGGGACTTGCTTATTAAAATCATGGCTGAAGAACTCAAGAAGTTAACAAGCCGAGTTCAGGATGTTGAAGGCGAAAGAGGAATGGAAGGATTAAACTATGAAGACCTGTGTATACAACCAGATGTGGAATTGCCTGAGGGATACAAACCTTCCAAGTTTGAGATGTTCGACGGCACAGGTGATCCCAAGGCTCATTTAAGGACCTATTGTGACAAGCTTGTCGGTGTTGGGAAAGATGAAAAAATTCGGATGAAGCTCTTTATGAGGAGCCTTACGGGGGATGCTTTGTCTTGGTATATCAGCCAAAATCCCAAGAAATGGTCCAATTGGGTAAGCATGGCGCCAGATTTCATGGACCGGTTCAGGTTCAACACAGAAAATGCACCAAATATTTTCTACATTCATAATCTTAAGAAGAAACCTACTAAGACTTTCCGTGAGTATGCTCCTCGTTGGAGGTCGGAAGCAGCCAAGGTTAGGCCATCTTTGGACGAAGAACAAATGATCAAGTTCTTCGTTAGAGCACATGATCCTCAATATTATGAAAGGTTGATGGTTATCAAAAATCACAAATTCTCTAACATTATCAAACTTGGAGAAATAATCGAAGAAAGAATCAAAAGCAGGATGGTAACAAATTTCGAGGCACTACAAGCCACAAACAAGGCGTTACAATCAGGCGGCATATCAAAGAAGAAAGAGGTTGGAATAGTAATGGTGGCTCAAGGCCCAAAATCTCCATTTGTCTATCAAACACCTCCGCCAACATATCAAACACCTCCACCCACCTATAAAACACCTCCACCCACATACTAAGCATCACCACCTACATATCAACCTTCATCTCCCAAATATTCCCAACAAGCCACTGTCCATCACACCTATCACTCCCAACCATCCCACTTCCAATCACCACCAGCTCGCCAAATTTATCCAAGACCAAGACCCAACTTCGAATGCAAGCCCCTCAGACAATACACCACTATTGCTGAGCCCATCGTCCAACTGTATGAAAGGTTAAAATCCGCAGGTTACGCCACTCCTGTTCCCGCTGTGGCATTAGAAAATCCATCCTAATGGGTCAATTCGAACAAAACTTGTGCATACCATTCCGGTATGAAATTGCACACCACTGCTGAGTGCCGAACATTAAACGATAAGATCCAGATGCTAATGGACAACAAGGTTATACAAGCAAAGGAAGCCGCACCTAATGTCCACAACAATCCCCTCCCTGATCACAGAGGTGATGGTGTATAGGTGATAGAGACAAATGAAGAATGGAACCCCGAGGGGTAGATCGGGCTTATTTGAGAAGGCGATGAATTTAAGGTTGCAGTCACACTTACTCTTATTGTGGTTCAGACTCAAGTACCAATTGAGGTTGAGGTAAATGCATCAGTTCCATTCGAGGTGGAAGTGGCTCCGCCCGCAGCCACCTCCGCTCCCTTTGAAGTAGAGGTGGTCACATCTTTTACTGTGACAGTATCAACCACACCCCCATTCAAACTCAAAAGCATCACCCTGGGATTATGTTGTCGAGGCTTAGTGGAAAGGTAAAGCCAAGGTAGAGGATTCTGACGTTGCACAAGAGATGACTAGAACTGTAAGAGTCTATGCACTTGAACACCTGAGAGGTTCAAGTAAGGAGGCCACTACTAGGTAGCCTATCATTGAGACCGGGCCGGATGACCTGTGGAGGAAAGTACAGGCAAAAGAGTATTTTGTTGTTGACCACCTGAACAAAGTCCCTGCTCAGATATCTATTCTGTCGCTATTGCAGAATTCAAAGGCACACAAGAATGCTTTGATGAAAGAACTGAGCGAGGCTTATGTACCCAATAACATCACTGGTGGAGAAATGGCCAACATGGTTGGGCAAGTGCTGGAGAGCCATAAGATTATCTTCCACGAAGATGAGCTACCGCTCGAGGGTTTGAATCACAATCGAGCATTGCATATCACAGTGCAATTTGAAGACAGGTTCGTTGCTAGGGTCCTGGTTGATAGGGGTTCGAGCCTAAATATTTGTCTATTGGACACTCTGAAAAGGTTGGACAAAGGTTTCCATGAGATACGGATAGGAGGCATGAATGTGAAGGCTTTCGATGGGTCCTAGAGGGCCACGATCAGGGAAATCAATCTTTGCTTGCAGATGGGCCAACTTGGTTCGAGGTTGAATTCCAAGTACTTGACATACCAGCCTCGTATAGTCTTTTGTTGGGCCGACCCTGGATCCATGCTGCTAGAGCCGTGCCTTCCACACTACATCAAGCCGCGAAATTCGAATGGAAACATCAAGAGGTAATCCTTCAGGAAGATGGAAGTAACCCCATCTACACTAGTCAAACCATCCCGGACATTGGACATAAAAGAAGGCTAGGATTATCATCACATCGTATGGGCCAATGCCATCGAGAAGGATAAGTGGTGGAGTAACAAAATAGAAAGCATACTAGAATGGTTTGGATATGAACCCGGCAAAGGGTTGGGAAAGAACCTCCAAGGTATCACTAAACCAATACAGCTGAAAAACCATGGTACCGCTTTTGGGCAGTATACCAATATACATGGAAAGAGTACAATGATTGGTTTCCTCCATGGTGTGGACAATATTACCCTCTTGAGCAACCGGTGCCATGTTTGGAACAGGCTTTTCATCAGGCTGACACAATATGGGGAACTACTGAGGAAGAAGCACTTGTTGGGCTGAAGAATTTATTCTTGGAGGATGAGGACATGGACTGTGGTGCCATAATTGAGGAGGAGGAGGGCGAAGGCCTCACTTTTCAGACTATGGTGAAGGGAGTTGTTCTCAGGAACTGGACCGCCACACCATCATGAGCCCGCCGAGTCCTGGGTAGCTTGGCAGAATCCACTTCTACAGCCGTTCTAGGCATTTAAAATTTCCTGTAGTTTCGTTATAATCTTCACTTGTTTCAAAATAAATGCTCGATTCATCGAGTCGTGCTTTGTCTGAACACTTTTTCAAGTTTTAATCAAATGCATTTGCTCTTTATTATTCACTACTATCTTTACACGTTTTCTTTACACCACATTATTATTACTTTTCCTGATGAACCAGTGACTGTGACATGTAATGAGGAAACACAACATGAGAATAGTGACTCAGAGGGGGAAGATGAGGTACCCGAAGAAATTGTCAGGGAGGTTGAGAATTTTGAGAACAATCCTAAGTCCAACCTGGAGGAAACAGAAACATTAAATTTGGGAGATGCCGAGACCGTCAAGGAGACTCGCACCAGCATTCACTTGTCACCAACAGAGAAGGAAGAGTACATTCAGTTCCTAAAAGAATATGAGGACATTTTTGCATGGTCATATGATGACATGACAGGTTTGAGCACTTCCATAATGGCTCACAAGTTGCCTACTAATCCCATGTGTCCGCCAGTAAAACAGAAACTCAGAAAGTTCAAACCAGACATGAGCCTGAAAATCAAGGAGGAAATTACCAAGCATATCAAAGCCAAATTTCTCAGGGTGATCGAATATCCAACCTGGTTAGCTAACATTGTGCCAGTTCTGAAGAAGGATGGGAAGGTCAGAGTATGTATTGACTATCGGGATTTAAATAGAGCAAGTCCCAAGGACGACTTCCCACTGCTAAATAGACACATCCTGATCAATAATTGTGCCAAGCACAAACTCCAATCCTTTGTAGATTGCTTCGCGGGTTATCACCAGATTTGGATGGATGAAGAAGATGCAGAGAAGACTGCTTTTATCATACCATGGGGTGTATATTGCTACAAGATGATGCCATTCAGTTTGAAGAATTCTGGGGCCACCTACCTGAGAGCCATGACAACCATCTTCCATGATATGATACACAAGGAAATAGAGGTGTATGTGGACAACGTCATTATCAAATCCAAGAAGGTCGCAGATCACATAGCAGACTTAAGGAAGTTCTTTGACAGGCTAAGGAGGTATTATTTGAAATTGAACCCCGCAAAGTGTGCATTTGAGTTTCCCGCAGGAAAATTACTGGGATTCATCGTCAGTTGTCGAGGGATCAAACTTGATCCGTCTAAAGTCAAAGTTATTCAAGAGTTACCACCACCTAAGAGCAAAAAGGATGTGATGAGCTTCCTAGTATATCTCAACTATATCAGCCGCTTCATAGCACAGTCCACAATCATATGTGAACCCATCTTCAAGATATTGAGAAAAGATGCCGAAACAAGCTAGATAGAGGATTGTCAGAAAGCTTTTGATAGGATCAAGAAGTACCTGTCTGCACTACCAGTTCTGGTCCCACCAGGACGACCTTTGCTACTCTATCTATCTGTATTGGATGGAGCCTTCGGATGTGTTTTGGGACAACATGACAAGACAGGAAGGAAGGAGCAAGCCATATATTACCTGAGTAAGAAGTTCACACCTTATGAAGCATGGTATTCGCTGCTTGAACGCACTTACTATGCTTTGACCTGGACAGCCTAGAATTTGAGGCATTACTTCTGTACCTACACTACCTACCTCATATCTAGGATGGATCCCCTGAAGTACATATTTCAGAAACCCATGCCTAATGGGAAGTTGGCTAAATGGCAGATAATACTAAGTGAGTTCGATATCGTCTATGTAACTCAAAAGGCGGTCAAGGGACAAGCCTTGGCAGATCACCTTGCTGAAAATCCAGTGGAAGGAGAATACGAACCCTTAAAAACATATTTTCCTGATGAAGAAGTATCACTCCTAGGAGAAGACATTACCGAGGCATATGACAGTTGGAGGATGTTCTTTGACGGAGCCGCAAATTTCAAAGGAGTGAGCATTGGAGCAGTTTTGGTATCATAAATGGGTCAACACTATCCATTGTCTGCTAAACTCAGATTTCCTTGCTCCAACAACATGGGAGAATATGAAGCATGTATACTAGGGCTCAACATGGCAGTCAACATGAACATTCAGGAGTTGTTGGTAATCGGTGACTCAGATTTGCTTGTGCACCATGTACAAGGAGAGTGGGCCACCAAGAATTCCAAGATATTGTCATATCTACACCATGTGCAGGAATTGAGAAAGAGGTTTACAAAGATAGAATTTTGACATGTGCCCAGAATTCAGAATGAGTTTGCCGACGCATTGGCCACTTTGTCATCCATGATACAACATCCAGATAAGAACTACATTGATACCATTCCGGTGAGGATCCATAATCAGCTGGCATATTGTGCTCATGTCGAGGAAGAAGCAGACGGAAAGCCTTGGTTCTATGACATCAAGAAGTATTTGTCAAAAAGATAATATCCGGAGCATGCAAATCACACTCAGAAGCGCATACTCTGGAGATTGTCAAATCACTTCTTCCACAACGGAGGAAACTTATACAGAAGAACTCCTGATCTAGGTTTACTAAGATGTGTCGATGCAAAGGAAGCTTCTAAGCTACTTGAGGATGTGCATGCTGGGACCTGTGGTCCGCACATGAATGGTTTCGTCTTAGCTAAGAAGATACTTAGAGCATGCAACTTTTGGATGACCATTGAGACAGATTGCATTCAGTATGTCCGCAAATGCTTTCAATGACAAGTGCAAGCCGACATGATAAAAATGCCACCAAATGAGCTCAATGCAACAAGCTCTCTTTGGTCATTCGCTGCTTGGGGAATGGATGTTATTAGTCCGATTGAGCCCACTACTTCAAACGGACACAGGTTTATTCTGGTAGCCATTGATTACTTTACAAAATGGGTAGAAGCTGCTTCTTACAAAGTTGTAACCAAAAAAGTCATCACAAATTTTGTCAAAGATCGTATTATCTGTTGATTCAGAGTTACGCTGCCAATCTCAACAGTGATCTAATGAAATCTATATGTGAAGCATTCAAAATCAAGCATAAGAATTCAACAGCCTACAGACCTCAGATAAATGGAGCCGTAGAAGCCGCCAACAAAAACATCAAGAAGATACTAAAGAAAATAGTACAGAACCACAAACAATGGCACGAAAAGTTACCCTTTGCTCTATTAGGGTACCGTACCATGGTTCGCACATCAAGCAGGGAAACTCCCTACATGTTAATTTATGGTACCGAGGCGGCCATACCAGCCGAGGTGGATATTCCTTCTTTAAGAGTCATACAAGAAGATGAACTCAGCGACGCAGAGTGGATAAGGAGTCTCTATGAACAATTGGCCCTTATCGATGGAAAGAGGATGAACGCAGTGTGTCATGACCAACTGATAACTAGGGATTTTGACGCATTTCATGCTCCTTATTGTTTATGCTTTGATTATAAATTCATACAAAATAGTCCCAAAAGGCTCATAAGTTGTGCTTGATTGCAGGTTTGATCAACAAAGTGACAAGATGTCAAAGATCGGCTCAAAAAGAGTGAAACCTGCACAAGTACCAAAGACAAGACAAAACTCAGGAGAAACAGGCCTAGTGCGGCCGCACTACACTTTGTGCGGTCCGCACTAGGGAGATTCAGAGAGTTGGATTTTCAAGCATTAAAGCAATGCGGCCGCAATAGATAGTGTGCGGCCCGCACTGAAGGCACCGCGGCCGCACTACCATTCTGTGCGGTTCGCAGAACCAAAGTTCAGAGAGATGCCAAGTTCTGAAGATCAAGCCTGTGCGGTCTGCGGTCATGTTTATGTAGACCGCACTAGATACCTCCGCGGCCGCAGTCCATTCTATCGGTCCGCGAAGCCTGGGTTCAGAGAGTTGAATTTGCAGAGTCAAGAGCCTAGTGCGCCCGCACACCATTTTGTGCGGTGCGCACTGACCCCACAAGGCATTTTTGTCCAGTTTTTCTAGCTTAGTATAAATATAACCTTTTTCCATTTTTAGGGCATTAGATATTATCAAACGTTAGCTGCGCTCGTGAGAAGACTTTTCTTAGACATTTTGGGCATTTTTACTTAGTTTTTATCATTGAATCTTTGTACTTACCTTAGCAATTATTTAATATATCTTTATCTTCATCTATTTCCCTGTTTTCCTCTTCAAGCATGAGTAGCTAGACCCATTAGCTAGGGTTGTGGCTCAACCTTAGTGTGGATAATTGATGGGTGTTGTGATTTAAGGTTAGATTGACAATGGGTGTTTGTTATTTGGGTCAATTTCATGGTTTAATCTATGAATTAGTGGTTGCAAACACTAGTTTGTGCTAAGTTGAGTTGGGTTCTTCTTGAGAAAGAGAGCCTAAGTCTCCGAAATTGACCCAACTAGGAATTGGGATGGACTCATGAGAATTGATAGTCCCAATTAAATGGTTAAACCTTGAGAGAGCAATACCCGACTTGAACCCTAGTTGCTTGAGCAAATTTTCCTACCCTATTGGTCTTGAGAAAGTCAATTGGGCAAAATCACTCTCTCTACCGAGAGGTGTGAGAGTGGGTAAAATTGTGCAACGGTTATAGCATATTCCCCAATCAAGTCAATCGTGCCTTAGGTTCAATTACCCATCAATTGGCCACCTAGGAGGATGCCACTACCTTAGTGACTTTTAAACTATTAGATACAACTTGTAGCAATTTACTCGTAGTTAATCTAGTAGCAATTGTAATTTGTAGTTTTATAATAGTAGAATATAAAGAAAACCCAAAAATGATTAGAAGTGATATTTCGAACAAATACGCAATTCCAACCTAAATAGATACTCGACTCCATTCCTAGCTCTCTGTGGAAATCGATCCCGACCCACAAATCGGGTAAAAGTTATTGCGACCCTCTCTTCCTACTTTTTAGTAGTGTGGAGTAGGCTGTGATCACCAACTTTATCAGAACAGAATGTCCAGAGCTTTCAACAAAAGAGTCAAACCAAGGCAATTCATACCAGGTCAGTTGGTGCTAAAGAAAATCTTCCCACATCAAGATGAAGCCAAAGGGAAATTCTCTCCCAACTAGCAAGGTCCGTCATGGTTTTCAGGGTACTAACAGGAGGAGCACTCGTAGAAATGGATGGAGAAGTCTAGCCAAATCCGATCAATTTAGACGCAGTCAAGAGATACTATGCTTAGATACTTTACATTTCCTCACTTGATGTAATTGAACTATACTTGACCTGATTCCCATTTAAGAGAGGATACATAGGCAGCCATATGGGTTTGGTTATATCATAATAAAATTTTCATGTCCCCCCAAGATCAGAAAGTGGGGCAGAATTTTGAGGAGGATTCTCAAAATTCTAGAGAAGGTTAAGCAGGGTCCATCATCCGCAAACAGTTAAAGATCATCTACCAGTCTAGGGCAGAATTTTGAGGAGGATCCTAAAAATTCCAATATTAGATAGTTGCAATGCCTTTGAGACAGGTTACAGTCACTAGTTCATCAAAATTACTTGATATATCAATACGTTTCTAAAAAAACTCTATTTTGTCAAATATTGCATATTTTCGAAAACTCTACTTCCATAATAGTCAGGTGTCACCCAGGGGAACTCGAAAGGCTTTCAAAACGAAGCAAAGCAAGGCCAACGGACACAAGCACGAACCAACCTCCCCCCCCCCCCCCCACACAAAACTTACAACTTTTCTTTGAACGCAGGTACATTTGACGTAACAATAGCACTCGCAAACATGTTTACACAAAGCAAATTCACTATCCAATCGGCCATCAGACACCGAATACATCTCCAGCTAAGATATATACTATTCTTATTTATCACTCGCTCTTTGCATGGGACTAATTCCTATCCCCCATATTTGTATGAGGCTAATCCTTGCCTCCCCATTTGCATGAGGCTAATCCCTGCCTCCCTATCTGCATGAGTCTAATCCTTGACTCCCTATTTGCATGAGTCTAATCCTTGACTCCATGAGGCTAATCCTTGCCTCCCCATTTGTATAAGGCTAATCCTTGCCTCCATACCTGCATGAGTCTAATCCTTCACTCCCCACTTGCATGAGTCTAATCCTTTACTCCATCTTGCGCGAGGCTAATCCCTACCTCCCCATTTGCATGAGGCTAATCCCTGCCTCCCTATCTGCATGACTCTTGTCACGACCTGGATTTTCCACCCCCGGGAGTCGTGATGCTGCCTACTAATGTGAGCTAGGCAAGCCAATTCTTAACTACTACTTCATTAACAAATTACTTCTTGTGAGAATTATCAGTAATATCAGGAAAACAACGGAATTAATATAGGCCTCTACCCAAGAACTGGTGTCACATTACTCGCAAACTTCTAAGAGTACTAAATACAACCGTTTGAAAGAAAATATAAACTGTTTGTCTCGAATACATGAGATAACAGACCGAAATAAAAGATAAAGGAGACGCCGAGCCTGCGGACGCCTGCAAGGCTACCTCGATGTTTCACTAGACTGAAGGCTGGCTCCCGCGCTACTGTTGTTGTCCAAGACCTAGATATGTGAAAAAGAGCACAGAGTGTAGCATCAGCACAACCGACCCCATGTGCTGGTAAGTGTCTAGCCTAACCCCGGCGAGGTAGTGACGAGTCTAGGACTAGACTCCAGATAAACCTGTGCAGTTATACAATATATGGCAGAAAAGTAAACAAGTAATAAGCAGTTAAAGCTGGGGAAGGGAAACATGCTTCAGGGATAGCAGTTAAAAGAAAATAACAGGGATTAATAAGGAAGCTAGCAATATAACTTCTATCACAAATGAAGAAAATAAAGGCAACTTTCACTTTCAGTTTCATCTTGTTGCAGGCGTGCAACCCGATCTCATTTCTCATATCTCGTGGTAGGCGTACCACCCGCTCCCATTTCATTATATCTTGTGGTAGGCGTACCACCCGCTCCCATTTCATAATATCTTGTGGTAGGCGTACCACCCGCTCCCATTTCATAATATCTTGTGGTAGTCGTACCACCCGCTCCCATTTCATAATATCTTGTGGTAGGCGTACCACCCGCTCCCATTTCATTATACAATTACAAGAAATCCCGGCAAGGGAACATAAGCAATATAATAACCTCCTGGCGAGGGAACAAAAGCAATATAATAGTTTCCCGGCAAGGGAACAAAGATATTAAAACACTCATCCCAGCGAGGGAGAATCAGCTATAACCAATCTTAGCTTAGCTTGTACTCGGCCCAAATAATGACAATGCTCAAACATAAATAAGATCTGCGAGAATAGAACAATTCTTTGCGCAATATAGAAGATCATTAATTAAAGCATCTGAAATGTCATTTAAGGACACAACCACTTTCAATTTAAGACTCACGGTCATGCTCAACACCAACGTATAGATACTTGTCACCATGCCTATACATCGTACTCAACAAGAAGCAAGTAGCAAATATGACTCCACTCCTAATCCCTCAAGCTAAGGTTAGACCAAACACTTACCTCGATGCCTTGAACACCACTCAAGTCTCAATTATAGCTTTACCTCTTGATTCCACCACCAATCCGCTCGAATTTAGTCATAAGTTACTTAATTACTTCAATAAATGCTAAATGAGTCAACCCCAATGCATGAAAATAAGTTTTACAAGGTTTTACCCAAAAAGGTAAAAAATGCCCCCAGGCCCACGTGATCGAAACTCGAGGTTCGGACCAAAACCCGGTTACCATTCCCCTACAAATCCAAATATATGGTTTGTTTTGAAATCGGACCTCAAATTGAGGTCCAAATCCCCAATTTTAGAAAACCTAGGTTCTACCCAAAACACCCAATTTCCCCATGAAAATCTTTGATTTGAAGTTGAAATCATGTTAAAAGATGTTAAGAAGTGAAGAAAATGAGTTAGAATACCAATCATTTTGGAGAAGAAAAGTTGTTTAGAAAATCGCCTCTTACGTTTTGGGGTTTTTAAAAGTGTAAAAATAACTAAAATTCACGTGAATTTATACCCCTCTGAAACTCCCTGTGCGCACCGCACAAAAAGGACCGCGGCCGCACAGGCCTCCCTGAAGACCTGCAGATCATAGCCCCGTGCGGACCGCATAAAGCCGATTGCGGCCGCACAACATTCACCGCGAACCGCTCAAAGGCGACAGCGGCCGCGCTGGCCCCTCTGTGGCCGCACGCGATTTCTCGCGGACTGCGCAAGAGGGTTCAGAGACCTGCAATATTTCCTGAACCTACAACATCTGATCTTTTTAAGCCTAAGGCATCTTAGAACCTACTCGAAACTTACCTGAGCCCTCGAAACTCTAACCCAAGTATATACACAACCTCAAAAACATTCTACGAACATATTCGTGTAATCAAATTGCCAAAATAACATCATGAACATAGAATTAAACCTCAAGATAAATGAATTTTTCTCAGCTTTCCTTTTAAACAATAATTTCCCAATTAGGGTCCGGATCACGTCAAACGACGTCCGTTTTTAACCAAACTTTACAGGAGTGATTCAAAACATATATAATACTTGTACCGAGTGCCGGAACCAAAATACGGACCCTATACAATAGTCTTTTAATCAAATTTCATTTCTAATTTCCTTAATTATTTCAAGAAAACAATTTCACTCAAAAATTCATTTCTCGGTCTTGGGACCTCGGAATCTGATTCCGGGAATACGCCCAAGTCCCATATTTTCCTACGGACCCTCCGAGACCGTCAAATCATGGGTCCGGGTCTGTTTACCCAAAATGTTGACCGAAGTCAAATTTATTCTTTTTAATATCAGAACTTAGCATTTTTCACAGAATTTCATATTTAAGCTTTCCGTCTACGCACCCGGACTGCGCACGCAAATCGAAGAGACTCTAAATGAGGTTTTCAAGGCCTCGGAAGCACATAATGGGTAAGAAAACAGGTGATGGACCTTTGGGTCGTCACAACTCTAATCCTTAACTCCCTATTTGCATGAGTCTAATCCTTGACTCCATTTGCATGATGCTAATCCCTACCTCCCCATTTGCATGAGGCTAATCCCTGCCTCCCTATCTGCATGAGTCTAATCCTTGATTCCCTATTTGCATGAGTTTAATACTTGACTCCATGAGGCTAATCCTTGCCTCCCTATTTGCATGAGGCTAATCCTTGCCTCCATACTTGCATGAGTCTAATCCTTGACTCCCCACTTGCATGAGTCTAATCCTTGACTCCATCTTGCGTGAGGCTAATCCATGCCACCCTATTTGCATGATTCTAATCCTTGAATCCATATTTGCATGAGTCTAATCCTTGACTCCATACTTGCATAAGGCTAATCCCTGCCTCCCCAATCTGCATAAGGCTAATCCTTGCCTTCTTATTTGCATGAGTTTAATCCTTGACTCCATGAGGCTAATACTTGCCTTCCAATTTGCATGAGGCTAATCCTTACCTCCATACCTGCTTGAGTCTAATCCTTACCTCCCCACTTGCATGGGACTAAGCATTGTCCCTCTTTTCACAAATATTGCTCTATTTCTAAGTACTCTTAATTCGCTTTTCAATCGGCTAAGCTCTGCCATCTATTTCACAAGACTAAGCATTATGTTGATAACATCATGACTATTGCATATCATGGGCTGAAATATGCCATGGCTTGAGGATCTCTCAAATTTGCATATCATTATTCAAAGGCGTTGTTAATACCCAATTTTTTCCTATATTTTTAAATATGCATAAATACCTTTAAAATAGCATATATATGAATATATAAGCATGCACAAGGCTTTTATAATTTTTCTCATAATTTTAAGGATTTAAATTGATTTATTTTTCTTCCCTTTTATTCATAAAATCCCCAATAATTATTTCCCAAATTATTGTTATTTATTAATTTAATTTCTATACTTGTACCAAAATGTGGTTAATAGTTTTTTATGCATTTTTATAATTGCATTTGGTATTTTTTAACCTAAATTGCATATAATTGCAATGTTAGCCCATTTAGTGTATAATTACATTTCATGTGCGTAAAATTGGTCTCTATATTTTTAAAATGATAATTATATATTTTAAATCATTTTGGCATGTTAATTTATTTTCCAAAAATTGATATTATTTTTTATAAATTAAGTAGGGAAAATGGATATTTAAGTTATAGCCAAATTTGGCTTTCAATTGTAGCCCAAATTGGATCCACTCCCCAGCCCAATTTCATACCCAATTAACCCGACCCAGACCCTATACAAATTCACCCGAACCAGAATCCATTAAATCCTGGCCGTTGATCTCCCAGATCAACGGCCCGTATCGTTTCTTACCATTTTTAATTCCTAAGACCCCTAACAATACCTCATTTTCCAAACCCCCGTCGCCTTTGAATACTCTGGTCTCCTCTCTTCTCTCAACCTAACCCTAAATCCTTTTCAACCGCCTCCCTTCTTCGGTCATCTCCGATGGCTATTCTTCAACACCAAGCCTCCAATGGTTCCTCCATCGCCTTGCTCATCCTTTCTGAAGCCTTCAAGGGCCCTGGGCCACACCGACTTATGTCTAGGGTTGCTATTTTGGCTGTTCATGGCTTCTCCGGTGTGATTTTGAGCAAAATTACACTATATTGGTTACGATCTTTGAAGTTCTAAACAGGTTCTTTCGTTTCTATTTGGGTTTCTTCTGAAACCCCAATTTTTGTTTACACCTCCTAGATCTGGGCTATTTTTAAACGATTCAAGTCTGCTCCTTTTATGTTTTACACTGTTCTTGAACTTCTCTTGCAAAAATCAGCGATTTCAAGTTATTTCACTTTCTTTTAAAATTAGGGTTTTTCGGAACTTCTTCTACACTTTGTTTAAATCCATTTTTCATGTTTTAACTTCTATTCTTTGCATATCTCGAACGATTCTATGCTTTTACTCCTTTTTCGACCCGTCTATGTAGAAAACCCTAACTTCTTAGCCTCAACCTGGGGTTTTTGAGTTTTTTTTGATAATATGTTTAGTAATCTGTATGTTTCTATGATTCTGTGATTCTTTGCCCTACGTTTGTTTGTTATGGTTCTTAGTTGTAGTTATCCCCGCCTATTGTGTGATATTACCTATTGTTTCACCAATGTTTTTGATTCTTCACTTCCCCTACCTGTATCATGCTTAGCTTACTAATTCAGACTATGCTCTACATGAATCCCTAAATTTATGTGTTTCTTGCCCTACTCGACCTTTTAGGGTTCTGATTTTTCTTACCATGTGTTTCTTCTTATAAAGTGCTGCTAAGTTAGTGTTATCTCCTATTCTTGCATCCCTGAATCTTTATGATTGATCTTTTATGATTATTCTAATGATTTTTACCTTGTAGAACGTTTTTCTGACCTTATTCGATGGTCATTTATGCTGTTAATTGATTGCTTAAGTCTTTCCTTGATTTATGTGTGCTGAACCTAGCCTCTATTACATATTGTATTCTTGTACTATGCAGAAAATATTTCCTTGATTGGCATATCTAGCCTTACAAGATTTCTTTCCTTATTTGGCATATGTCTATTACGGTTCAAAGTTAACTCCTCAATTAAAGGGGACTACCTTGATTCCCTGACTGATTGATCTCAAGTTCCTTAATCACTGATGGACTATGATTTTTACCTTATTAACTACCTTCTTTCAAACTATATATACCCTAGTCTTTCATTAGCACAGACGAACACTTGGGTTCAAAAACTATCTCTCAAACTTAAAAATTTCTACTCTCTATCTTGTGCTACTTGCTACTGCTCTGAGTTAGCCGGCTGCAAGCCAAGGCTAACCATTTGCGTTCTCTTATTCTTTCACTCTGCTTACTATCCTCCTCACTGGTATGTCCTAGTTTCAATTCAAAGTTCCAACAACAATATGATTCCCTTATTGTTTCAGTTCCTCTTGTTTCTGGTTTGCTTCTATTTGTGGTTCTATTGTGAAACTTGTAGTTGAGGGTTGCCTTGTTAGCATGTTAATATGTCTTCCCCTCCTCTTGAGATCAGTATATTTACCCTTCTGTTTGTTTCTGAGCATGTCTACACTAATCATCTCTTACTTGTTATATGTTTACCATCATGGATCTCCCAAATCCCTATCCCCTTGCATGTGAGTCTGTTCTTTATGTCTGATTCTGTGACTATGTCTAGTTAGCTACTTCTGGTCATGACTACTAATTCCCAGATCTTTGCTTGACTATGTGTGTCCTATGCATTCCCAAACCCCCTTTACCCCTGTTTGTGACTACCAAACCTGCCTTGATGCTAGGACTCCTAGTTGTGCATGAACCTATCCTAAGGTGTTTGGACTTTGTTAACTACTCCAATCTCTTTTTCAAACAATCTCTGTTGCTTTACTAAATTACTTTCAAAAGAGATTTTTGTTAAATACAGTTTCTTACTAAAACCTTTTCAACTTGTGTCCATCACTTTCACTCTACTCTTAGTCAATTAGTTTTTCCCCCTCTAGTATGTGTACTGCCTTGGGATCTTTTGAGAACCCTCTGAACTCTGGCATACTGAGGCTGGCCTTTACACATTGCACTTGTTCAATCTTTGGTTACTAAGTCTAGGTGTAAGCACTGTCCGAGATCCTTAGAGAACTTTGATGCACCTAGACACTGATTTTTCTATGGAATTGAGGCATGTGAGGCCATTGGAGGCTTTAGGATGTCTGAGCCTGATTGAAGGCTTCCTGTAGAATAGCTTCTTGATTTTCTATTTTTACTTATGTAATTCATTTATTGGCGTGTAATAATTTGTAAATAGATATTGGGGTATTTAGTGAAAAGGGTGGGTAGATACATATTTTATGGGATAATTCGGGTAGAAATCATGCTCATATGACTTTGCTTTTAAATCTGTTTGCTCTACTAAGTAGAAATCACGCTCCTAGTGTCGCGCCCCCTTTTTCTCGCGAAATCGGGTTTATGACATTTGGTATGAGACAACTCGTTCCTTTTGGGAACTAGGTTTTGCAATTTGAAGAGTCGCCACCTAATGATTTAAGGTGCATTAGGACACCAATATGGCTTAATTCTAAGTTCATTTGAATAACTAGAGATAGGGTAAGAGCTTGAAATTATCCTAAGGGGAAGGTGTTAGGCACCCCTCAGGATCCACTAATGTGGTTCCCATCCAGACAGTTGATTGTGAATTTGTGCAATTAACAAGTAAACAAACAAGGCTCACATAAGAGGGGATTTTAAATACACAGGTGTTTAGAAATGATAAAATAAAGCAACGTTTTGAAAGAGTTATAACTAAGCATGTTGACGAGTGTAAAGGGGTCCTAGGTTTGTATTTAATATGGATCACACCTATGTGATACCAGGTATGACACTCCTCAAAAAAGGGGATAAACGTGGTATTAGCGCACCGGTCATCATAATCATATCTACCCGTCCCACCCCGTTAAGGTATTTAAAGCGCGGATTGGTCTCGATCACTATTGCATGCTATTACCCATCCCATTTCTATCAGTCCCCGAGGTGCTTAGGACTACTATTCCTAAAAGGGAGGGATATTAGGCTGATTTTGGTTTCAAAAGGAAAAAATCTAAGGCGACATACAAAACACATAATACTGCATGTTGGGGTAGCATATAAACAGATAAAGGCCCATGTATTCCTCCTCAAACAAAAAAAACACATAAATAGCATGACTTGCACATACTTTCTATGTCTGATTAAAATACTAAAGACGAGGGGAGTTTAATTATTGAGGCAGATCAGTTTATTACATAACTCAAATAAGAAGTCCGAATCAGGCCTGCCTGCTGGTTGTAGCAACTAACAAAAGCGGATTCATATTCTATTGTTGTTATTACCTAAGGCTTGCCTAAGTGATTGGGTGAGCTCTTAGGAACATGGTATCTATTTACTGATTCAAAGTGTGGCAAAGCAGTAACAACTTAAAACGAATGGTCTGGGATCCTATAGACATGCTTGCTAAACCTCGTTAAATAAAGAAGGAAAGTTGTTTAAAACTGGTTCGGAATCGAACTGATTTGAAATTGAACTAGTTTCAGATTCTATAGGCGATGGTATCTAATATTTGCTGATTTTAATCCTTATAGGCATGATATCTAACATTGAATGTTAACGGAAAAGAATAGGATTTTCTTGGGAATCCCAATAGGCATGATTTCTCTATATTATACTGATTTCAACCTTATGAACATGATACTTACTTATAGCCGCTTAGAACCTAAAATATGATATCTAAGTGAAAACAAACAGGCAGAATTATAAATAAGTCCTATAGGTGGGTTATCTAGATGTAAAATTGACCGTGAAGAAATTAAGATAAACCTTATAGGCATGGTGTCTAAAAAGTAGAATTGAACACGCAGAATGAAAAGAAAAAGTCCTATAGGCATGATTTCTACCCTTGAGCATACATGATTACCCAACCCTTTTCACTAGCCAGCCCCAAGTGTTTATTACAAATTATTACAGACCAGAAATAATGAATTACACCAGAAAAGTTCAAAGAAAAGTTACAACCAGAGGAGGCCTAATTCTTGACTTCCTCTCTGAGTTATGAATAAACCACCTCAAATGCCATTGATTCAAAGCCTTTCTCAGACTTGAGTGTGTCAAAGTTCCCTAAAGGTGTCAATAGGACCCCGAGCAGTGTTTACACCCAAGTTACATAACCAGAATAGAGATGAGTGCAGTGTGGAAGTGCCATCCCTTATATATCCAAGTTCAGAGGGAGCTTATGTCCCAGGGCAAGGCTCACACAAAGAGGGCAGAACTTAAGTTCTAAGAGGATAGTGAAAGTGCAAGAAAAGAGTTTAAAAACTGAGGGGATAAAGGAGAGGGGTAAAGGGTGATAGGGAGACAATAATTAATAACACATAGAGTTAATAACTTCATACAAAGGGGGGGTCAAGGGTTGGGAATCCATTGCAAGGAGCCCATGCACTTAGGCATGGATTAGTTTTGGGCATGCACAGTAATAGAAGGTGCTAACATGCTTATAAACCAATCATAACACACACCATCTTGATGAAACATGAAGGTTATGATCCCAGGGAAATCAGGTTTGGGTCATGCAGAATAATATCCAATGTTGTTATGCCCCAAACCAAACACAAGTATTAAACACATTGGGGTGGGGATTTAGGATTCACAACTCATAGTAAGTAGTGGACAAAAAATTAATTCAGAACAGGAAAGGGCAGATTAAAGCATGTTTAACAATGGTACTAGGTTAAATATAAACAGGGGACAAACAAGGATGAAAGAAACATGTTGTTATTGGTGCAAAAGCTTAATTAGAACATACCAGTAAAATGCAAATGTAGAGAAAAATAAGCAGGTTTCCCACAGCCTAGCCTTGGCTTTCAGCTGGCTAGGTAAGGCAGCAATACAAGTAGCAACAGAGAAAAGAGAGAGATTTTAGTGGAGTGTGTGTCTGAACTCAAGTATTTTATGCCTTGTGTTCGTGTCTTTGAAAGAAGAGAAGTACAGGGTATTTATAGCTCTTTGAAAACGAGTGAAAGAGAAGTAATAAACCATAAACATGGAAACAATCACTATTCAGAATAAATTACACAAGTGATTGCCTTTAATTAAGGGATCACTTGCTTAATGGGCAGTGACAGGTTTAAAATAAGGAAAGAAATCAATTTATAAGCGGACTGATTATTGGCATAAAAGAAGTAGTAAAACAATTGAGTAAGTGATTAAGTCTAAGTACAAGAATATACTTGTTTTGGAAAGGATTCAGTAGGCAAAAAAGGAAAGAAATCAATTAAACTTAACAGGCGAGTGAAATCAGATTTTCACAAAAGAAAAGTTTGAAATCAGTCATACAATTGAAGGTCAATCAAAGAAGGAAGCTCAGCATATAAATAGAGTGCACAAACACTGGACATGTGAGGCCAAACTATTGGCAAAAGGAAACAGCATGCAATAATAGCATAAAGTTAGTAGACAGCAAACATTCAAAACATGATAGTCACGTAGGTCAAGTTATAGTATCAGAAGCATGCAAAGGGTCAAGTGAAAAAACCTTCTGAAAAGCATATTCGAGTTTCAAAGATAGTAAGAACTCAGAACCAAAGGAATCACATAAAGAAAAGAGATGTTGAAACAAAGGAATTTCAAATCAAGTCGAGCAATTTCATACAAATGAATTGCACAAGCAGTTTCAAAAACTCGAATAGACCCCAAAGAAATTAGGGTTTTTGAAACCAATAGAGTTTACAGATGATGAACAAATATATTACACAAATACTTAGCAGACTTCTTCGGAGACTCGAATGAACCCAAAAGAAATTAGGGTTTTCAACACGATTCGAGTCTAGAGATGATAAACAAGTAAATCAAACAAGAAATAGTCTCAGAAACTCGAATGAACCCAAAAAATTAGGGTTTTCAATACCAACGAGCCTAGAGATGATAAACAAGTAAATCAAACAAATACTAGCAAATAGACTCAGAAACCCCAAAAGAAATCAGGACTTTTATTATGTAAACTCAGATAGAAGGACAATACGAGCAATCGTAGCAAAACATGTCAAAAATCAGAGAAACATTCTTAGAAGTTCAAAGAAAACATAGATCTGAAGCAGATCTAAAAGAAATCGAAAGAACCTTAGAGATTAGGGTTTCAGAAGAACTCCAAGTGACGAGAAAGGCCTTGAAAGCCATTGATCTAAACAGGAGAGTCAAAGGTCTGACTCGAATGGCCATGGCTAGCCGGAGAAATATCAAAGACGACCGGAGAACAGTCATCGAGCAAAGTTGGGACCAATCCTCTTCATGATCTACTCATGAGACCACAGAAACGAACACGTAGAAGCCATATGAGGTTGATACAGGTATCTGATGACCTTGGAAGGCCACGGATTAGGGCGGATTAGGGTGGCGGCGGCTAGAGTTTGAGGGTGTTATATAGAGGATTTGGGAGAGGAGGGGTTTCAGAGGCGGCGTGTTGTGAGGAATGAGTTACGGTGAAGGGGTCGTTTGGGTTAAAAAAGGAAAGCGTGATTATTGGCCGTTGATCTTGAAGGATCAACGGCCTAGATTAAAACGGGTAAGTGAGGCGGTTTAATGGGATAGGGTTTGGGTTAGTTCAGATTGCAATTGGTTCGGGGTAATTGTGCTTCAAATTGGGTTCAAATCAGGCTATAATTGAAATAAAATGGGGCTAACATTTAAATAGCCAATTTTCCCTATTTGATTTATAAAAAATAATAAAATAATTTCTGGAAATAAATTGAAGGTGCCAAAATTATTTATAGTACATAGTTATCATATTTAAAATATTGGACTTAATTTTTATAGATATAAACGCAATTAAATCTAAAAGAGGCTAATATTGCCATTATATGCAATTTAGCTTTAAAAATACTAAATCAATTTATAAAAATATGCAAAAGTTATCTTAGATATATTTTAGCATAAATATGAGCATCCAATAAACGAATCACCAAAATGATAAATTTTGGAATTATTATTGGGTTTTTATGAATAAAATAGGGGAATAAATTGGTTTTAAAATCTTTAAAATTTAATGAAAAATGATAAAACATTTGAACATACTTATACATATATATATATATATATATATATATATATATATATATATATATATATATATGCTATTTTAAAAGTATTTTGCATATTAAAAATATATAGGGAAAAATTGGGTATCAACACCTGCCTCTCTTTACCTGGGAAGGATGAAAGAGTTGTCGGTTAAAGATATGATGGCCAATTTTGACCGAGCGGAACGGTTCGAAGAGGTTTAGGCCGCGGAGACTTTCGAGAGAGGATGAAATATCCATGGCGGGGTGAATGGTGAAGTTCTGATAGGGCTACGGGAACTGGAGCGGGATCGCTCCTGCCGAGATGGTCGTTGCTCATCGGTTTACCTGCAAATAAACAATACAAGCGTATATTGTGCGTAAATTTAGACATGATGCAAATTCTCGTCGGACCATGAATGTTGTCTTTGGATAGTTAGGATGATGTCCTTAGACCATGATGTCCCGAGCCATGAAGCGTATAATAAAGGATTCGCAGGTTACGAAATAATGCTCTCGGGCTATGAGGATGATGCCTCCGAACCATGATGCATTTGAATAATGATATGCAAAATATTAAAAGGGGTCCTCAGGCCATGACATGGTGTTCTTGGGCTATGAAAATGGTGCCTCCGAACGATGATGCCTTTAGATAATTTGGCGATCTTTCAGCCCATGAGGTGCAGTATTTGTCGATCTTTCAGCCCATGCAAATGCAGTAGGGGCGATCTTTCAGCCATACCAATGTAAATGAAGTGGCAATCTTTTAGCCATGCAAATGTATATAAAGTGGCGATCTTTCAGCCATGCAATGCAGTAGGTGGCGATCTTTCAGCCATGCAATGCAGATAAGGTGGGGATCTTTCAGCCCATGAGGTGTAGTATTTGGCAATCTTTCAGCCCATGCAAATGCAGTAGGGAGTGATCTTTCAGCCATGCAATGCAGTAGGTGGTGATCTTTCAGCCATGCAATGTAGTAGGTGGTGATCTTTCAGCCATGTAATGTAGTAGGTGGAGATCTTTCAACCATGCAAATGTAGATAAGGTGGAGATCTTTCAGACATGCAATGCAGTAGGTGGCGATCTTTCAGCCATGCGATGTAGATAAGATGGCGATCTTTCAGCAATGCAATGCAGAAAATGCAGATGGAGACAACGTTTAGTCTCGAAAGGCAGAATGGTAGCCTTATGCAATGCACAAATGCAGATGGAGACAACGTTTAGTCTCGAAAGGCGGTATGGTAGTCTTATGCAAGAAATAAAGTGGCAAGCGATAAAAGAGCTTTCTTAGCTAATAGTAGATTGCAATATTGTGACCGCGGGGAAAATTGTGTCAGACGGAACGTCACCGGTGTGTATGGATGGCAAATGTGAGTAAGTGCGACAATTATGAGAGTTGTATTCTTGAACGACGTTTGTCTCGTGGGTGTATAGTATGTATGATGCTTTCGTAATCCAAGTGCCTTCGTTAAAAAAAACGTGAGTTTTGTAAGGGGGGAAGGTTAGTTCGTATCCCCGCTGGCTCTGCTTGATCTTCTCGGCTTTGATCTGGTGATAGTGGTTGTATCATTGGGGTTAGTGTTGCTAAACAAGGCAATTTTAGTAATAAACATGCATGATTTCATAAAAAATATGTCATAAGTATATATAATTAAAAAAATTATTTAGATGAACGTACAACTGTGACGTGGTTCAAGACATTGCAACCTCTCTTACTACGGAATTTTGAGAGTCCTCCTCAAAATTCTGCCCCAGTTTAATGGGTTGATGCCTCTGACCGTTGCTTGCAACGATTGGCTGAAATCACTTCGGAATTTTGAGGGCCCTCCTCAAAATTCTGCACAGTTTCCAATTGGGGGGGAGGGGGGAGGGGAATGAAAATTTTATTGAGTTGTGACCGAACCCGTAGGGCTGCCTACGTATCCCCTCTTAAACGGGAATCAGGTCAGGCATAGTTCATTTTATATCATATAGGAAAGCATAAAGATTACACAAAGTAACGCTTGATTGCATCTGAGTGATAGGTTTTAGCCAGACTTCTCCGTCCATTTCTGCAAGTATAAGGGCTCCTCCTGTCAGGACCCGGTGAACCATGTATGGACCCTGCCAGTTAGGAGAGAACTTCCCTTTGGCTTCATCTTGATGCGGGAAAATTTTCTTTAACATCAGCTGCCCCAGTGTGAACTGTCTCGGCTTGACTCTTTTGTTGAAGGCTTTGGACATTCTATTCTGATAAAGTTGACCATGGCAAACTGCATTCATTCTTTTTCCGTCTATAAGGGCTAGTTGCTCATAACAACTTTTCACCCACTCTACGTCGTCAAGCTCGGCTTCCTATATGATCCTTAGGGAGGGAATTTCTGCCTCAGCGGGAATGACTGCCTCTATACTATAAACCAGCATATAGGGGGTGCCCCGGTTGATGTGCGGATTGTGGTGCGATACCCCAATAAGGCAAATGATAACTTTTCGTGCCACTGTTTATGCTTCTCTATCATTTTCCTCAATATCTTCTTGGTATTCTTGTTGGGGCTTCTACGGCTCCGTTCATCTGAGGTCTGTAGGCTGTAGAATTCTTGTGTCTGATCTTGAAAGTTTCACATATAGCTTTCATCAAGTCACTGTTGAGGTTGGACCCATTATCAGTAATGATTGACTCTGGAATCCCGAATCGACAAATGATGCGGTCGCGGACAAAGTCTGCCACAACTTTCTTAGTTACTTCTCTGAAAGATTTTGCTTCGACCCATTTGGTGAAATAGTCGATTGCTACTAGGATAAACCTGTCTCCATTGGAAGTGGCGGACTCGATTGGTCCAATAACATCTATCTCCCAAGCGGCGAACGACCATGGTGAGCTTGTTGCATTAAGCTCATTTGGAGGTACCTTTATCATGTCTGCATGTATCTGACAGTGGTGGAATTTCCGGATAAACTGGATGCAGTCTGTTTCCATAGTCAGCCAAAGTAACCAGCTTAGAGTATCTTCTTTGCTAAGACAAAACCGTTCATATGTGAACCGCAGGTCCCAGCGTGAATTTCCTCTAGTAGCTTGGATGCTTCTTTTTGCGTCGACACACCTTAGTAACCCAAAATCAAGAGTCCTCCTATACATGATTCTCCACTGTGAAAGAAGTTGTTGGACAACCTCCGAAGTGTGCAGTTCTGAGTAGGATTTGCAAGCTCTAGGTATTCTCCTTTTGCCAAATATTCCTTGATGTCATGAAACCAAGGCTTTCCGTCTGCTTCTTCTTCAACATGGGCACAATAAGCTGGTTGATCATGGATTTTCACTGGAATGGGATCAATGAAATTCTTGTCTGGGTGTTATATCATAGATGACAGGGTAGCCAATGCATCGACGAATTCATTTTGGATTCTGGGAACATGTTGGAACTCCATCTTCGTGAACCTCCTTCTCAATTCCTGTACATGATGCAGATACGGGAGTATCTTGGAGTTCTTTGTCGCCCATTCTTCTCTTACCTGATGCATAAGCAAATATGAATCTATAATCACTAGCAACTCTTGAATGTTCATGTCGATTGCCATTTTAAGCCCTAAGATGCAAGCTTCATATTCAACTATGTTGTTGGTACACGAGAACCTGAGTTTGGCAGACATTGGATAATGTTGCCTGGTTTCTGATACTAGGACTGTTCCTATGCCAACTCATTTGAAGTTCACTACTTTATCGAAAAATTTTCTTCAACCATCATAGGATTCTACAATGTCCTTCCCTATGAATGATACCTCTTTATCAGGAAAATATGTTTTCACGGGTTCGTATTCCCCATCCACGGGATTTTCAGCAAAGTGATCTGCTAGTGCCTGTCCCTTGATTGCTTTCTGAGTCACGTAGACAATGTCAAACTCACTCAACAGGATTTTCCACTTGGCTAGCTTGCTAGTGGGCATGGGCTTCTGGAAGATGTACTTTAAAGGATCCATCCTTGATATGAGATATGTAGTATAGGCACAGAAGTAGTGCCTCAGCTTCTGAGCTACCCAAGTCAAAGTACAGCAGGTGTGCTCTAACAAAGAATACCGGGCCTCGTACGGGATGAACTTCTTACTGAGGTAATAGATGGCCAGCACCTTCCTCCCCGTTTTGTCATGTTGCCCCAGAACGTAACCGAAAGCTCCATCCAATACTGCAAGGTAGAGTAATAAGGGTCTACCTGGCTCATGTGGGACTAAGACTGGTGGTGTTGACAGGTATTCCTTGATCCTGTCGAAAGATTTTTGGCAGTCATCAGTCCATTTGGTAGTGGCATCCTTCTTCAACATCTTAAATATTAGCTCACAGATAACTGTAGACTGTGCTATGAACCGGCCGATATAGTTAAGCCTTCCCAAGAAACTCATCACGTCCTTCTTGTTCTTTGGCAGTGGTAGTTCTTGGATGGCTTTGACTTTTGATGGATCCCGTTCTATTCCTCGGTAACTCACAATAAACCCAAGTAATTTTCCAGCAGGAACCCCAAATGCACACTTCGCGGGATTTAGTTTTAGGTTGTACCTTCGTAGTCTATTGAAGAACTTCCTCAAATCTTCCATGTGATCAGTGGCCTTCTTGGACTTAATGATAACATCATCTACGTACACCTCTATCTCCTTGTGTATCATATCATGGAAAATGGTAGTCATGGCCCTCATGTAGGTGGCCCCTGCATTCTTCAAACCGAACGACATCATCTTGTAATGGTACATTTCCCACGGCGTAATGAAAGTCGTTCTCTCATTATCTTCTTCATCCATCCAGATCTGATGATAACCAGCGAACCAATCTACAAATGATTGCAACTCATGCTTGGCGCAATTGCCAATCAGGATGTGGATGTTTGGCATAGGGAAGTCATCTTTCGGACTGGCCTGGTTGAGATCCCGGTAGTCAACACAAACTCTAACCTTCCCATCCTTCGTTGGTATAGGCACGATGTTGGCTAACCATGTCGGGTATTCTACTACCATGAGGACCTTAGCTTTGACCTGTCTAGTGACTTCTTCCTTGATTTTCAAACTCATAATGGGTTTGAACTTTCTGAGCTTTTGTTTTACCGGCGGACATGCTGGATCGGTTGGCAGTTTGTGAGCCACAATAGATGTACTCAGACCAATCATGTCATCATATGACCAGGCAAATATGTCGTTATATTCCCTTAGAAAATCTGTGTTTTCCTTCTTTTCTGATGGTGATAAGTGAACGTTGATTCGCGTTTCCTTGACGTTTTCTACATCTCCCAGGTTGACAACTTCTGTCTCGTCCAGGTTGGACTTAGGTCTGTTCTCAAAGTTCTCAACTTCCTTAACAATCTCTTTCGGTTTGTCATCTTCCTCTGAATCTATGTCGGTTTGTTGCATTATCTCGTTACATGTCACAGTCATTGGTTCATCAAGATAAGTAATAGTAATGCTGTATAAGTAAAGTAATGAGAGAAAAGTAATAATGAGTGTTGATTCATAGGAAAAGTAAAAATACTTTGATAAATTGCATAACTGTTTTGGAACATTGGAGATCTTATTGCGGGAATTAAAAATGCAAGAAGAAAATCATTTAGAACAGTGCATGATGCTTGTTTTAGCCTTGCTACCCCGAGGCTCGTCGGGCTCTGGATGTCCTGATGATCCAGTTATTGAGGCATGCTCCTCTGCTCACAGCTTGTATGGAAGG
The DNA here is from genome assembly GCF_000393655.2 of Nicotiana sylvestris. Taxonomy (NCBI): domain Eukaryota; kingdom Viridiplantae; phylum Streptophyta; class Magnoliopsida; order Solanales; family Solanaceae; genus Nicotiana; species Nicotiana sylvestris. Next base: position 173,626,789 of record NC_091064.1, on the reverse strand, counting down.
GCCTTCCTCCCCCTCCTCCTCGAGAACAACACAACAGTCCATGTCATTGTCATCTAAGAACAAGTTTTTCACCGCTGCTAGTGCTTCTTCTTCATCTGGCCCATAAATAATATCGGCCGGTTGAAAGGTCTGCTCCAGATGTGGTATTGGCTGCTCTAGTAGATAGTAAGGACTGTGCCATGGTGGCGACCAGTTGTGGAATTCTTCCCAGGTGTACTCGTATCCCAGACCGAAAGTAGTGCCATGTTTCTTGAGCTTTATCGGTTTAGCGATTCCTTAAAGGTTCTTTTCGAGTCCCTTGCCAGGTCCGTACCCACTCCAATTCAGTATACATTCAATCTTGTTATCCTACCATTTATCTTTGTCAACAGCATTTACCCGTTCAATATGGTGGTAAGTTTCTCCACCCAGCTTCCTTCTCCCTTCGATTGCTAGATTGGTCTGGCGACTGTATATAGGGTTGCTCCTATCGCCGTGAATGATCACCTCCTGGTGATTCCATTCAAACTTTATTGCCTGATGTAGTGTTGATTCTATGGACCCTCCATCATGAATGCATGGCCGCCCAACAGCAGATTGTAAGATGTCGGCACGTCTATCACGTGGAAGTCAATATTGAACCAAGTTATCCCCATTTGCAAACACAGACTAATCTCCCCAATGGTGGACCTTTGGGAACTATCGAAGGCTTTCACGTTGATGGCTCTGTCCTTTATCTCGTGCAGTCCTTTACCCAACTTCTTGAGTGTTACTGGTAGACAGATATTGAGACTATAACCTCTATCGATCAGGATTCTAGTGATAAAATAGTCCTCGCATTGCACGGTGATATGCAGTGCCTTGTTGTGACCCAACCCTTCAGGTGGCAGCTCATCCTCATGAAATGTAATTTATGACTTTCCAATACATGTCCTACCATGTTAGCCATTTCCCCGTCAGTGATGTTGCTTGGCACGTATGCTTCACTCAGTATCCTCAATAAAGCTTTCTTGTGCGCCTCAGAATTTTGTAGCAAAGCAAGAATGGAGATTTGCGCCGGTGTTTTGTTCAACTGGTCGATGACCGAGTATTCCTTAGCCTGTATCTTTCTCCAAAGATGTTCGGCCCTGTCTCAATGATGGGTGACCGATTGGAGGCCTGCTTGCTCGACTCAGCTAGATGTTCTGGGGTATAAACTCTACCAGTTCTTATCATACCCTGTGCCACAATAGTTTCCTCAAACCTAACCTTGCATTTCCTCCTTGCCTCGGTTGTATAGTCCCATGGTGTAGCCTTTGTATGGAATAGCGTCAGGGTCGACATCGCCACTGGGATCGGCGTGTCTATCTTTACTCCGAATGGAGCATGTGCCTTGGGTGGTAAAACTGCAACTTCGAACGGTGTGGGTGCATTTGTTGGAGACACGAATTTGACCTCAATTGGCACTAGTGTCTTTGCAGATGACGTTGCTTCAAACTCAAGTGGCACAAACATATTTACCTTAGTGTCCCCAGATTGCTGAATCTGGACTATGATTGGATTAAGAGTAACTATTGGCTTCTTTGGGTCATCACATTTGGATCAGCCTGATCGATCCCTCGGGATCCCAATCATCCTCTATTTCAATCATGTGAACGCCTCCAACCTTATGATCTGGCAGAGGGTTATTGCGGACATTCGGAGCGGGTTCCTTTGCCACAATAATCTTGTTATCAATTAAAGTCCGGATCTTGTCTTTCAGAGAACGACATTTGTCGATGGTGTGTCCCTTCATGCCGGAATGGTATGCACAGGATTTGTTCGGGTTAACCCACTGAGAGGGGTTCTCAGGGGTTGCAGCAGGGATGGATGTGTCATAACCATCAACTTTGAGTCTCTCATACAACTGGTCAATAGGTTCAGCAATGGCTGTGTATTGTTTTGGAGGTATGCGGTCAAAATTAGGTCGAGGTCTAGGGAAGTTTTGGTGTGTATGAGGGGATTGATAGTGGGACAGTTGAGCATTGTAGGCTTGGTAAACGTGTGCGGGTTGGGAATAGCTAGGTGAAGTAGGCTGATATGTGGGAGGTGGAGGAGATTGATAAATGGGTGGTTGAGTTTGGTAAGAGGGTGAGGGTGTTTGGTAGCTTGGAGTAGGCTGATATGTGAGTGGAGGCATTGGGTAGGTTTGGTATTTGATAGGAGATTTGGTTCTTTGTGCAACCATTACAGCTCCTACGTCCCTTTTTTTGGACACACCACCAGACTATAAGGCCTTATTTGTAGCTTGCAAGGCCTCGAAGTTTGTAACCATACCACTTTTGATGCCTTCTTCGATCCTTTCACCCAGCTTGATAATGTCAAAAAATTTGTGGCTCTCAATCATCATTAGCCTTTCATAATACTGCGGGTCCTAAGCCCGGACGTAGAATTTGTTCCTCCTCTAAGGCAGGTCTGACCATAGTAGCTTCGGACCTCTAGCGAGTAGCATACTCGGGAACGTTTCCGTAGGTTTCTTCTTTAAATTCTTAATATAGAACACATCTGGCGCATTCTCTGTGTTGAACCTGAACCTGTCCATAAAGTCGGACGTCATGCCTACCCAGCTTGACCATTTCTTTAGATCTTGGCTAATGTACCAAGACAAGCCATCTCCTTTCAAGCTCCTCATGAAAAGTTTCATGTGGATTCTCTCATCTTTCCCTACTCCAACTAGCTTGTCACAGTACGTTCTCAAATGGACCCTTGGATCCCCCGTACCATTAAACATTTCGAACTTTGGAGGTTTGTACCCCTCGGGCAGCTCGACATCGGGCTGTATGCAAAGATCTTCATAGTTCAACCCTTCAATTCCCTTGCTTCCCTCGATGCCTTGAATCCAGCTAGTCAATTTCTTAAGTTCTTCAGCCAGGTTCCTGATGAGCAGGTCTTTATTATTAGACTCGGGTGTGCTTGATATGGGTTGGGCGGAGTGTGTCATGGTCTCCACGTAGATGGGGGTGTTATGGTGGGTGCATAAGTGGTCATTAGTGGAGTTTTGGGGTTTTGGAATGAGTAACGGGGTGTTGTTTGAGGTATGGCAGGTGTTGCATTGGTGATGATGAGTGGGATGGTTCTGTTGCTTTGGGATATTCTGTGGAGGTGTAGGGTTCTGCGCATTTAGGAAATTGATATCCGGGGTGGTGTGGGAAAATGACAGATTTGCCAGATTCTGAACCTGATCATGGTCTTCTTGGAATTTCAGCAACGTTTTTTCGAGTTGGGATGCATTTTCCTTAGGAACCTGAGTACCATGACCATGAGTGACCTCTACCCGTTTAGTTGAGTTATCTTTTCTGACGTTATTTAAATATTCCATTTTCCCTTTGTTCTTGTTTTTGATAAGACTAAGAGGAGGAGTGGGTGGAGGGCCCCTAGATCTCGTGGAATAAGATGATGTTTCCAGCGTGCACGAACTAACCTTTGGGGAGGGTAATAATAAAACAAAAGTAAAAACAAAAAGGTAAACAAGTTAGTGAGGGTTATAAAAAGGGTTGCAATATTTAAACACATGGTGCGGAATGTAAAACGTGTCCTAATTTGGAACCTCTTTGTGCCCGAGGTAGACCTAGTGACAAATTGATTTGGAGAACTTAGGATGCTAAATACTACATTTTATTGATAAATATAGACGAATCCCAAATTGACACTAAGTAAACAGGAAATGAAAATCACTAATGGCCATTGGCCTTATTAAAATTTATAAAGCGAAAAGATAAACTCTTATCTATTTGGTCCCAGAAGGACCTTCCTCAGGTTGAATGCTCTCGTTAATCAAATCCTCTATTCCCGTAGGTTCATCAGTAAAAATGCATTTTCCAGGTGTTCTCCTTCGTTTCCCTTAGTATTTTGGCAGTCGGTGACTCTCTTCCTCACTTTTCCTTCCAACTCCAGCAGAGTGTATTCCAGATATTCCAACTTTTTACTAGCTTTGGCGGCCCTCTCCTTCCACTCATTGATTTGGTCATTCAATGGAAGACTCTTCCACCAGTATAGCAAGAGTGAGGGTGTGCTAACCATACCGAAGCTGGGGACCTCGTTCTTCATTTTCTGCAAAACAAAAGGGTTAAGACCATACCCCCACCGGACTCGACTATTTAATATCAACAATTAGCATGAAGCATTTAGTTCTCCAAATAAATGCACAGAACGTGGTGACGTCCGTTTGGGTTTAGGAAACCCAGTGGACTTTGGTCAAGGCTATCTTAAAGGATCATTATGTGGACAACATAACTGACCCGGCTAGGTTTGACCATGATGCATGCGTAATTTAAATAGAGTAATGTTTCTATGGGGTTTTAGACTGGTACCTTTGAGTGAACAACTCAAGAGGGAAAGGCATGGAACCGTTGACTACACCGTTGATCGATTGGTTTTACCGCAAATATGCCTTTTCCGTATTTAGGGGTAATAATATAGGAAGAGCGCAATCGCACATTATAAGTATTGCTATGGTATTCATTTGGCACGAGTGGAGTATGATGTTGAGCATGATTATACAATAATTAAAAGCATGTTGGCACGTATTTTCATGTTAAGAAAGCAGTTTTGTAGTTGAAAAGGGAATTGAATGCTTAAAAGAATTAAACAAGTAGTTGCACATAAAGAGGTATAAATCCACAATAATAGTCTGAAATGGTAAAAGCCTAAATATCCCCAGCAGAGTCGCCATGCTGTCGCGCCCCTTTTTTCTTGCGAAATCGGGTTTATGACATTTGGTATGGGACAACTCGTTCCTTTTGGGAAATGGGTTTTGCAATTTGAAGAGTCACCACCTAATGATTTAAGGTGCATTAGGACACCAATAGGGTTAATTCTAAGTTCGTTTGAATAACCAGAGATAGGGTAAGGTCTTGAAATTATCCTAAGGGGAAGGTGTTAGACACCCCTCAAGATCCATGAGTGTGGTTCCCGGCCAGATAGTTGATTGTGAACTTGTGCAATTAACAAGTAAACAAACAACGCTCACATAAGAGGGGATTTTAAATACACAAGTGTTTAGAAATGATAAAATAAAGCAAAGTTTTGAAAGAGTTATAACTAAGCATGTTGATGCGTGTAAAGGGGTCCTGGGTTTGTATTTAATATGGATCACATCAATGCGATACCAGGTATGACACTCCTCAAAAGAGGGGATACATGTGGTATTAGCGCACCGGTCATCCTATCTATATTTACCCTTCCCACACCGTTAAGGTATTTAAATCGCGAATTGGTTTCGATCACTATTGCATGCTATTATCTGTCCCATTTCTATCAGTCCCAGAGGAGCTTAGGACTACTATTCCTAAAAGGGAGGGATATTGGGCTGATTTTGGTTTCAAAAGGAAAAAATCTAAGGCGACATACAAAACACATAATACTGCATGTTGGGGAAGCATATAAACAGATAAAGGCCCATGTATTCCTCCTCAAACAAAAAAACACATAAATAGCATGACTTGCACATACTTTTTAGGCCTGATTAGAATACTATAGACGAGGGGAGTTTAATTATTGAGGCAGATCAGTTTATTACATAACTCAGTAAGTCTGAATTAGGCCTGCCTGCTGGTTGTAGTAACTAACAAAATCGGATTCAAATTCTATTATTGTTATTACCTACGGCTTGCCTAAGTGTTTGGGTGAGCTCTTAGGAACATGGTATCTATTTACTGATTCAAAGTGTGGCAAAATAGTAACAACTTAAAACGAATGGTCTGGGATCCTATAGGCACGCTTGCTAAACCTCGTTAAATAAAGAAAGAAAGTTGTTTAAAACTGCTTCGGAATCAAATGATTTGAAATTGAACTAGTTTAAGATTCTGTAGGTGATGGTATCTAATATTTGTTGATTTTAATCCCTATAGGCATGATATCTAACATTGAATGTTAACAGAAACAATCAGGATTTTCTTGGGAATCCATCTAGGCATGATTTCTATATATTATACTGATTTTAACCTTATGATCATGATACTTACTTATATCCGTTTAGAACCTAAAATATGATATCTAAGTGACAACAAACAGGAAGAATTATAAATAAGTCCTATAAGCAAGTTATCTAGATGTGAAATTGACCGTAAAGAAATTGAGATAAACCCTATAGACATGGTGTCTAAAATGTAGAATTGAACACGCAGAATAAAAAGAAAAAGTCCTATAGGCATGCTTTCTACCCTTGAGCATACATGATTACTCAACCCTTTTCACTAGCCAGCCCCAAGTGTTTATTACAAATTATTAAAGACCAGAAATAATGAATTACACCAGAAAGTTCAAAGAAAAGTTACAACCAGAGGAAGCTTGATTCTTGACTTCCTGTCTGAGTTATGGAATAAACCACCTCAAATGCCATTGATTCAAAGCCTTTCTCAGACTTGAGTGTGTCAAAGTTCCATAAGGGTCTCAATAGGACCCTGGGCAGTGTTCACACCCAAGTTACATAACCAGAATAGAGATGAGTGCAGTGTGGAAGTGTCAGCCCCTATGTGTCCAAGTTCAAAGGGAGCTCATAAGTCCCAAGGCAAGGCTCACATAAGGAGGCCAGAACTTAAGTTCTAAGAGGATAGTGAAAGAGTAGGAACAGAGTTTAAAAACCGAGGGAATAAAGAAGAGGGGTAAAGGGTGATAGGGAGACAATAATCAATAACTCATAGAGTTAATAACTTCATACAAAGTGGGGTCAAGGGTTGGGAATCCATGCAAGAGCCCATGCACTTAGGCATGGATCAGTTTTGGGCATGCATAGCAATAGAAGGTGCTAACATGCTTATAAACCAATCAGAACACACAACAGCTTGATGAAACATGAAGGTTATGATCCCAGGGGAATCAAGTTTAGGTCATGCACAACAATGTCCAATGATGTTATGCCCCAAACCAAACACAAGTATTAAACACATTGGGGTGGGGATTTAGGATTCATAAGTTATAGTAAGTAGTGGACAAAACACTAATTCAGAACAGGAAAAGGCAGATTAAAGCATGTTTAATAATGGTACTAGGTTAAATACAAACAGGGGACAAACAAGGATGAAAGAGACAGTAAAGAAACATGTTATTGTTGGTGGAGAAGCTTAATTAGAATATAACAGTAAAATGCAAATTCAAAGAAAAATAAGCAGGTTTCCCACAGCCTAGCCTTGGCTTTCAGCCGGCTAGGTAAGGCAGCAATACAAGTAGCAATAGAGAAAAGAGAGAGATTTTAGTGGAATGTGTGTCTGAACTCAAGTATTTTATGCCTTGTGTTCGTGTCTTTGAAAGAAGAGAAGTACAGGGTATTTATAGCTTTCTGAAATCGAGTGAAAGAGAAGTAATAAGCCACAAACATGGAAACAAACACTATTCAGAATCAATTACACAAGCGATTGCCTTTAACTAAGGGATCACTTGCTTAACGGGCAGTGACAGGTTCATAATAAGGAAAGAAATCAATTTATAGCCAGACTGATTATTGCCATAAAAGAAGTAGTAAAACAATCGAGTAAGTGATTAAGTCTAAGTACAGGAATATACTTGTTTTGGAAAGGATTCAGTAAGTCAAAACAAGGAAAGAAATCAATTAACCTTAACAGGCGAGTGAATTCAAATTTTCACAAAAGGAAAGTTTGAAATCAGTCACACAATTGAAGGTTAATCAAAGAAGAAAATTCAGCATATAAATAGAGTGCACAAACACTGGACATGCGAGGCCAAACTATTGGCAAAAGGAAACAGCCTGCAATAATAGCACAAAGTTAGTAGACATCAAACATTCGAAACATGATAGTCACGTAGGTCAAGTTTTATTGACTTAATAGTAGAGAAAAAGATAGAGTATCAGAAGCATGCAAAGGGTCAAGTGAAAAACCCTTCTGAAAAGCATAGTCGAGTTTCAAAGATAGTAAGAACCCATAACCAAAGGAATCACAAAAAGAAAAGAGATGCTGAAACAAAGGAATTTCAAATCAAGTCGAGCAATTTCACACAAATGAATTGCACAAGCAGTTTCAGAAACTCGAATTGACCCCAAAGAAATTAGGGTTTTTGAAACCAATCGAGTTTAAAGATGATGATCAAATTGATTACACAAATACTTAGTAGACTGCTTCAGAGACTCGAATGAACCCAAAAGAAATTAGGGTTTTCAACACCATTAGATTCTAGAGATGATAAACAAGTAAATCAAACAACAAATAGTCTTAGAAACTCGAATGAACCCAAAAAAATAGGGTTTTCAACACCAATCGAGTCTAGAGATGATAAACAACTAAATCAAATAAATACTAGCAAATAGACTCAGAAACCCCAAAATAAATCAGGACTTTTATTATGTAAACTCAGATAGAAGGACAATACGAGTAAACATAGTAAAACATGTCAAAAATGAGAAATGTTTTGAAATAACTTAACAAGAAAACCCTAATCGGAAAAGGTAAAGAGTTTAGAAAGCAAAGTTTTAAAAGAAACTTCGAGAAAAATGCTTAGAAGTTCAAAGCAAACATAGATCTGAAGTAGATCTGAAAGAAATCGAAAGAACCTTAGAGATTAGGGTTTCAGAAGAACCCCATGTGACGAGAAAGGCCTTGAAAGCCATTGATCTAAGCAGGAGAGTCAAAGGTCTGACTCGAATGGCCATGGCTGGCCGGAGAAATATCAAAGACGACCGGAGAACAGTCATCAAGCAAAGTCGGGACCAATCCCCTTCATGATCTACTCATGAGACCACAGAAACGAACACGTAGAAGCCATAGGAGGTTGATACAGGTCTCCGATGACCTTGGAAGGCCATAGATTAGGGCGGATTAGGGTGGCGGTGGCTAGGGTTTGAGGGTGTTGTAGAGAGGATTTGGAAGAGGAGGGGTTTCATAGGCGGCGTGTTGTGAGAAATGAGTTAGGGTGAAGGGGTCATTTGGGTTAAAAAGGAAAAGGTAATTATTGGCCGTTGATCTTGAAGGATCAATGGCCTGGATTAAAATGGGTAAGTGGGGAGGTTTAATGGGATAGGGTTTGGGTCGATTCATATTGCAATTGGGTCGGGGTAATTGGGCATCAAATTGTGTTCAAATCAGGATTTAATTGAAATAAAATGGGGCTAACATTTAAATAGCCAACTTTCTCTATTTTATTTATAAAAAATAATAAAATAATTTTTTAAAATAAATTAAAGGTTCTAAAATGATTTATATTACATAATTATCAAATTAAAAATACTGGACTTAATTTTTATAGATATAAACGCAATTAAATCTAAAAGAGGCTAATATTGTCATTATATGCTATTTAGCTTTAAAAATAATAAATCAATTTATAAAAATATGAAAAAAATATCTTAGCTATATTTTAGTATAAATATCAGAATCCAATAAACGAATCACCAAAATGATAAATTTGGGAATTATTATTGGGGTTTTATGAATAAAATAGTGGAATAAATTGGTTTAAGAATCTTTAAAATTTAAGGAAAAATGATAAAACATGTGAACATACTTATACATACATATATATGCTATTTTGAAAGTATTTTGTATAGTAAAAATATATAGGAAAAAATTGGGTATCAAAGACCTAGGACTTCATGTTTAAATTTGATTGTTTTTCCAATAGAAATCATGCTCCTAGGACTTCCTGCTTAAATTCAAGTGCCTCACCAAGTAGAAACCATGTCTATAAGGTTTTACATTCTGCCATGTTTAGAAATCATGCTTATAGGTTCCAAACAATCATGTCTTAAAATCAGTTCCAAATGTAGATATCATGCCTACAGGGAGCCACACTTGAAATTCTGTCTGTTAATCTAATTTAGTCTAAATAATCAACTTGATCATGCCTAGTTCATTTCTGAATTGGTTTTATTAAGTATTAAGTATTTCCTGAAACAAGTTCCTTCAAACTGCCTCAATCTCACTAAATATCATGCCTATAGGTATTAAAGGAGTCCATTTCAAAACCTGCTTTGTTTCTACATTAATACAGACATCAGTACTCCGCGTATAGGCAAGCCCTTAGGGCATTTTCAAAAATTGCATCTCTGAAACTGTCTTTATTGCTTAATGTCTTCTGATCCTAACAGGCTTTAAAAAAGAGTCCATAGGCAACTGCTAGGGTATAACTTCTGAGTCTAAGAGAGGTTGTTTGTCTTCTGCATATTCACTTAGATATCCTATTTTAGGACATTGTCTAATAAAAGACCTTAACTGTGATTGAGTCGTGCTACTTGTATGTTTGTTTTGAGGAGGAAACTTTGAGCCTTTAATTGCTCCTTTTGTATGTTGAAAGTCCTAAGTGTTTTGATTGTCGCCTTAGAATTTTCGCCTTTTAAAACCTTAGGAGTACGTCTAGAACCACCTATAGGTAGAGGTCCTAACTCCCTCCAGGACCATTAAGAAGGGACGGGTAGCAGTACACAATAGAAATCATTGACCAAACACTCGCTTTGCATGACCAATAAGGGGATGAGAAAGGTAGATATGGGATATGATGACTACACGCTAATGTCACGTGTAGCCCCTCATTGAAGAGTGTTTACCGGACATTGTGTGGGGTGTTCCTATAGGATAACCAACCTAGGACCCCTCTTTACCAAATTCCTTCTTTATTTAAACCTTTGTTTTACAACTTGTCCAAACTTTTATCTTACTACTTCAGTTATTCTAACATGCTTTACTTGCAACCTATTTGATTCAACTATTTACTTGTAATGGACTAATTTGTGAATATAAGTTCGGTCGGGACCCACAGTTGTGGACCAAGAGGGGTGCCTAATACCTTCCCCTCGAGGTTACTTCGAGCCCTTACCCTAATCTCTGGTAATGCAAACCAACCCAAGAGTTAATCGCTCTAGGTTCCCTAACGCACCATAATCCGTTAGGTGGCGACTCTTCAAATACCGAATTCCCAAAAGAGAAATGAGTCATTACACCCTGTGAATGTCGAAACTCGGACTTCTTCCCTGTAAAAAAGGGAGGAAAAAGGGAGCGCGACAGCATGGCGACTCTGCTGGGGATGTCTTTTAGGCTCTTACCATAACGAACTTGCCTTTTACAAATTAGTCCAACCATGCTTATCTCGTACCTTGCTCCCTTATTTGAATTTAACTGTATATTTTTCAAGCATTTATGATTTCTTTATTGCCCGAAAACTGACTTGTCTCTTTATTTCCTTTTTCCTGTAACTGTCTTTCGATTATTTAAATATTGTATTTATTTTTTCCTATGTGAAAATACTTGAATACATGTTATTAATTGCTGCATAAATCATTCTTCGCATCAAATTCCACTCGTGCATCTCAAATCCTATAGTAACACTTTACTGAGTGGTTGTGCTCTTCCTATTTACTATCCTTAAATTTGGAAAGGCTTATTTGCAGTAAAACCAGTCGATCAACGGTGCAATCGACGGTTTCGTGCCTTCCCCCTCAGGTTGTCCGCTTGAGGGTATCAATCTAAAATCCTATAGAAACCTTACTCTGTTTAAATTGTGCATGCATCATGGTCAAACCTTTTTGGAGGACACAACCACGTTCTGTGCATTAATTTGGAGGACTAAATGCCGATATGCTGATCATAAATGTATAAATAGTCGAGTCCGATGGGGGTAAGGTCTAACCCTTTTTGTTTTGCTGAAAATGAGGAACGAGGTCCCTAGCTTTGGTATGGTTAGCATACCATCACTCTTGCTAGAGTGGTGGAGGAATCTTCCATCAGACGTCCAAATCAATGAATGGAAAGAAAGGGCCGCCAAATCTAGCGAAAAGCTGGAATACTTGGAATACAACCTGTTGGAATTGGAAGGAAAAGTGAGGAAGAGAATCACCGACTGCCAAAACGTTGAGGGAAATGAAGGAGGACATTTAGCAAAGACCTTCTTACTGGCGAACCTACGCGAATTGGAGGATTTGATCAATGAGAACATTTAATCTGAGGAAGGTCCTTCTGGGACTAAATAGGCTAGATTTACTTGCTTTTCCTAAAATGTGATAAGGCCAAGTGCCAGTAGCGACTTGTTAATTATTATGTTTGTGTCGTTTTGGATTCGTCTACTTTTATATTATGAAATGAAACATTTATTGGCATTTGAAGTTCTCCAAATTTATTTGTTGCTAGGCCTACCTCGGGCACAACAAGGATCCCAAATTAGGATACGAGTTTACATTTCGCAATATGTGTTTAAATACTACAAACATTTAAGAATCCTTACTAACTTGTTACCTTTTTGTTTTTTTTGTTTATTTTTATTATTATTCCCATCCCCTTAGGTTGGTTCTCTCATACTGGCCTCATTAGCATATCATACTAGATCTAGACGCCCTTCACCACCTCTCCCTCCAAGAAACACAAAAGGCAGAGAAAAATAAAAGATGGGCGACGTAAGTGGAATCCGGAAGGAAAATGTTGAGAACGCAGAGACTTTTGACATCCGCAGTACTCCGACCCCAAATGACCTAGTTCTAAAACTGGAACAAAAGATACTAGAATTACAAGGAGAACTCGACCAGGTCCACAATTTGGCAAACTTGTCACTAAACCTCAATGTCCCTGATATCTACCAACAGAACACAAAGAACCCAACACCTCCTCAGAACACGCAAAACCCACAGCCACAAAATCCTACTGCACCAAATCAATACGCTACTCCACCCCAAAATATCAATCCATTGCCAATACCAACTCCACCATAACATTATCATCAACCAATTCTGTATACACCAACCACCACTTACTACACTCCCAAAAATACACCACCACTCATTCCCGATCTACAAAACTCCACCAATGACCATCACTATACCCAAGTCCCTCGCACCCATCAGAGCAACCCCATGTACGTGGAGACTATACCATATTCTAACCAACCAATCTCCTGTGCACCGGAACCCTCTGAAAAGGACCTGCTCATTAAGAACGTGGCCGAAAAACTCAAGAAGTTAACAAGCCGAGTTCAAGGCGTTGAAGGTGATAGAGGAATAGAAGGTTTGAACTATGAAGATTTATGCATACAGCCCGATGTGGAATTGCCAGGGGGGTACAAACCTCCCAAGTTTGAAATGTTCGATGGTACAGGTTATCCCAGGGTTCACCTAAGGACCTACTATGACAAGCTTGTCAGGGTTGGAAAAGATGAAAAGATTCGGATGAAGCTCTTTATGATAAGCCTTACTAGGGATGCTTTGTCTTGGTATATCAGCCAGAATCCTAAGAAATGGTCCAATTGGATAAGCATGGAGTTGGATTTCATGGACCGGTTCAGGTTCAACACAGATAATGCACCGAATGTCTTCTACATTCAGAATCTCAAGAAGAAACCTACTGAGACTTTCCGCGAATATGCTACTCGTTGGAGGTCGGAAGCCGCCAAGGTCAGGCCTGCTTTGGATGAAGAACATATGAATAAATTCTTCGTCAGGGCTCAAGATCCACAATATTATGAGAGACTGATGGTCATCGAAAATCACGAATTCTCTGATATCATCAAGCTTGAGGAAAGGATCGAGGAAGGAATCAAGAGCGGGATGGTAACGAATTTCGAGGCACTGCAAGCCACAAATAAGGCACTCCATCAGGCTGACATAATATGGGGAACTATGGAAGAAGAAGCACTAGCGGGGCTGAAGAATATGTTCTTGGAGGACATGAATTGATGTGCCATAATTGAGGAGGAGGAGGAAGAAGGCCTCGCTATTCAGACTGTGGCAAAGGGAGTTGTTCTCAGAAACTGGACTGTCACACCATCCCGAGCCCACCGAATCCCTAGGTAGCTTGGCAGATTTTACTTCTATAGCCGTTCTAGGCATTTAATATTTCCAGTAATTTTGTTTTAAGATTTGTCTGAACAATTTTCTCAGTTTTAATCAAATACATTTATCCTTTATCAGTATTCATTACTATTTTTATACCTTTCCCTTCTACAATGTTATTATTACTTTTCCTGATAAGCCAGTGACTGTGACATGTAATGAGGCAATGCAACATAAGAATAGTGACTCAGAGGAAGAAGATGAGATACCCGAGGAATTGTCAGAGAAGTTGAGAATTTTGAGAACAAGCCTAAGTCCAACTTGGACGAAATAGAAGCAATAAATTTGGGAGACACCGAGACCATCAAAGAGACCTGCATTAATATTCACTTGTCTCCAATAGAGAGAGAAGAGTACATTCATTTCCTAAAAGAGTATGAGGACATTTTTTCCTGGTCATATGACGACATGACCAGTTTGAGCACTTTCATAGTGGCTCACAAGTTGCCTACCAATCCCATATGCCCGCCAGTAAAGCAGAAACTCAGAAAATTCAAACCAGACATGAGTTTGAAAATCAAGGAGGAAGTTACCAAGCATGTCAAAGCCAAAGTTCTCAGGGTGGTTGAGTACCCAACATGATTAGATAACATTGTGTCGCATTTGAAGAAAGACGGGAAGGTCAGGGTATGTGTTGATTATTGGGATTTAAACAGAGCAAGTCCCAAGGACAATTTTTCACTGCCAAATATACATATCCTGATCGATAACTGCACCAAGCATGAACTCAAATCCTTCGTAGATTGCTTCGCAGGTTATCACCAGATCTGGATGGATGAAGAAGATGCCGAGAAGACAACTTTTACTACGCCTTGGGGTGTATACTGTTACAAGATGATGCCATTCAATCTGAAGAATGTTGGAGCTACTTACATGAGAGCCATGACAACCATCTTCCATGATATGATACACAAGGAAATAGAGGTATATGTGGACGACATCATTATCAAATCCAAAAGGGCTGCAGATCACATAGCAGATTTGAGGAAGTTCTTCGACAGGCTCAGGAGGTACAATTTGAAGTTGAACCCCGTAAAGTGTGCATTCGGGGTTCCCATAGGAAAGTTATTGGGATTCATTGTCAGTCTCCTATAGATCGAGCTAGATACGACTAAAGTTAAAGCTATTAAGGAGTTACCACCACCTAAAAGAAAAAGGACATGATGAGCTTCCAGGGACGGCTCAACTATATCAGTCGTTTCATAGCACAGTCCACAACAATATGTGAATCCATCTTCAAGATGCTGAGAAAAGATGCCGAGACAAGTTGGACTGAGGACTGTCAGAAAGCTTTTGACAAGATCAAGGAATACCTATCCACACCGCCAGTTCTTGTCCCGCCAGAACCAGGACGACCTTTGCTCCTTTATCTATCCGTGTTAGATAGAGCCTTCAGATGTGTTTTAGGATAACATGATGAGACAGGAAGAAAGGAGCAAGCCATATATTACCTGAGCAAGAAATTCATACCTTATGAAGCACGGTATTCTCTTCTTGAACGCACTTGCTGGGCTTTGACCTGGACATCCCAGAAAATTAGGCATTATTTCTGTGCCTATACTACATACCTCATATCTAGGATGGATCCTCTGAAGTACATATTTCAGAAGCCCATGCC
The DNA here is from genome assembly GCF_000393655.2 of Nicotiana sylvestris. NCBI lineage: Eukaryota > Viridiplantae > Streptophyta > Magnoliopsida > Solanales > Solanaceae > Nicotiana > Nicotiana sylvestris. The sequence goes on along the minus strand of NC_091064.1, from coordinate 173,611,415 downwards.
TACTGGGAAGTTGGCTAAATTGCAGATACTAATGAGTGAGTTTGACATTGTCTATGTAACTCTAAAGGCAGTCAAGGGAAGAGTATTGGCAAATCACCTCGCTGAAAATCCAGTGGGAGGAGAATACGAACCCATGAAAACGTATTTTCCTAATGAAGAAGTATCATTCGTAGGAGAAGACATTACTGAAGCATATGACGGTTGGAGGATGTTCATTGATGGAGCCGCAAATTTCAAAGGAGTAGGCAATGGAGCAGTTTTGGTATCAGAAACGGGTCAGCATTATCCCGTATCTGCTAAACTCAGATTTCCCTGCACCAATAACATGGCAGAGTATGAAGCCTGTATACTAGGGATCAACATGGCAATCGACATGAACGTTCAAGAGTTATTGGTATCGGTGACTCAGATTTGCTTGTGCACCAGGTACAAGGAGAGTGGGCCACCACGAATTCCAAGATATTGCCCTATTTGCACCATGTGCAAGAATTGAGAAAGAGGTTCACAAAGATAGAATTCCAACATGTGCCCAGAATTTAGAATGAGTTTGCCGACGCATTAGCCACTTTGTCATCAATGATACAACATCCAGCTAAGAACTATTGATCCCATTCCGGTGAGGATCCATAATCAGCCGGCATATTGTGCTCATGTCGAGGAAGAAGCAGATGGAAAGCTTTGGTTCCATGACATCAAGGAGTACTTATCAAAAGGAGAATACCTGGAGCATGTTCAAAAACGCACACTCCGGAGATTGTCAAATCACTTCTTCCACAATGGAGGAAACTTGTATAGAAGAACTCCAAATTTGGGTTTACTAAGGTGTGTCGATGCAAAGGAAGCTTCTAAGCTACTTAAGGATCTGCATGTTGGGACATGTGGTCCGCACATGAATGGTTTCGTTCTGGCTAAGAAGATACTCAGGGCAGGTTACTTTTGGATGACCATGGAGAAAGATTGTATTCACTATATTCGCAAATGCTTTCAGTGTCAAGTGCATGCCGACATGATAAAAGTGCCGCCAAACGAGCTCAATGCAACAAGCTCACCTTGGCCATTCGCCGCCTGGGGACTGGATATTATCAGTCCGATTAAGCCCACTGCTTCGAACGGACACCGGTTTATTCTGGTAGCCATTTATTACTTCACAAAATGGGTAGAAGCTGCATCTTACAAAGCTATAACCAAGAAAGTCATCGTAGATTTTGTAAAGGATCATATTGTCTGACGATTCGGAGTTCCTGAGTCCATTATTACTGACAAAGCCGCCAACGTCAACAATGATTTGACAAAAGCTATATGTGAATCTTTCAAAATCAAGCACAAGAATTATACCACCTATAGACCTCAGACGAATGGAGCCGTAGAAACCACCAACAAAAACATTAAGAAGATACTAAGGAAAATGGTAGACAATCACAAAAAGTGGTATGAGAAGTTACCCTTTGCTTTGTTAGGGTACCGTACCACAATTCGCACGTCAACCGGGGCAACCCCCTACATGATGATTTATGGTACCAAGGCTGCCATCCCATCCAAGGTGGAGATTCCTTCTTTAAGAGTCATACATGAAGCTGAGCTCAGCGATGCATAGTGGATATGGAGTCTCTATGAACAATTGGCCCTTATTGATGGAAAAAGGATGAACGCAGTAAGCCACGACCAACTCTATCAGAACCGAATGTCTAGAGCATTCAACAAAAGAGTCAAACCAAGACAGTGCGCACCAAGGCAGCTGGTATTGAAGAAAATCTTCCCGCATCAAGATAAAGCCAAAGAGAAATTCTCTCCCTACTGGCAAGGTCCGTACATGGTTCACATGGTCCTAATAGAAGAAGCACTCACGCTTGCAGAAACGGATGGAGAAATCTAGCCAAAACCAATCAATTCAGACGCAATCAAGAGATACTATGCCTAGATTATTTAACATTTCTTTTTTGATGTAATTGAACTACGCTCGACCTGATTCCCATTTAAGAGGGGATATGTAGGTAACTTTATGGGTTCGGTCATATCATAGTAAAATTTTCATTTCCCCCAAAATTAGAAACTGGGGCAGAATTTTGATGAGGGTCCTCAAAATTTAGGAGCAAGTTTAGCCAACGCCGACGCGCGTTAGGAAGTTAGTAATCAGTCAAGAACTGGGGCAGAATTTTGGGAAGGATTCTTAAAATTCCGAAGAAGATTCAGCAGTGTCTGCCATCCGCAAATAGTTAAAAATCATCTACCAAACTGGGGTAGAATTTTGAGGAGGACCCTCAAAATTCCAACATAAGAGAGCTGCAATGCCTTTGAAATGTGTCACAGTCGCTAGTTCATCAAAAATTACTTGATATATCAAAATGCTTCCAAAACGATTCTATTTTATTAATGATTGCATATTTTTTTCGAAAATTCTATTTCTATAACAGCCAGGTGTCACCCAAGGGAACTCGAAAGGCTTTCAAATTGGAGCAAAGCAAAGCCAGCCGACAGGAGCACGAACCAACCTCCCCTCATAAAACTTACAATTTTTCTTTGAATGCAGGCACATTTTCTATAACGGTAGCATTCGCAAAACATGTGTACACAAAGACAATTCACTATCCATTAGCCCATCAGACATCGAATACATCTCCAGCTAAGAAATACACTACTCTTATCTGCTACTCGCACTTTGCATGAGACTAATCCCTATCCCCCATATTTGCATGAGGCTAATATTTGTCTCCATATTTGCATGAGTCTAATCTCTGACTCCACGTTTGCATGAGTCTAATCCTTGACTCCATACTAGCATGAGTCTAGTCCTTGACTCCATATTTGCATGAGTCTAATCTCTGACTCCACGCTTGCATGAGTCTAATCCTTGATTCCATACTTGCACGAGTCTAGTCCATGGCTCCATATTTGCATGAGTCTAATCTCTGACTCCATGTTTGCATGAGTCTAATCCTTGACTCCATACTTGCATGAGTCTAGTCCTTGACTCCATATTTGCATGAGTCTAATCTCTGACTCCACGTTTGCATGAGTCTAATCCTTGACTCCATACTTGCATGAGTCTAATCCCTAACTCCATATTTGCATAAGGCTAAGCACTGCCTTCTCTTTGCATGAGGTTAAGCTCTACCTCCATATTTGCATAAGGCTAAGCAATGCCTTCTCTTTCCATGAGACTAAGCTCTGTCTCCAATCATGCATGAGTCAAATCCCTTGCTTCCCATTTGCATGAGTCTAATCTCTGACTCCATATTCACATGAGGCTAATTCTTGCCTCCATATTTGCATGAATCTAGTCCTTGACTCCATATTTGCATGAGCCTATTCCTTACCTTCCCATTTGCATAAGGCTAATCCTTGCCTCCCCACTCGCACGGGACTAAGCATTGTCCCTCTTTGCACACATATTGCTCTATTTCTACTACTATCTACTTGCTTTTCAATCGGGATAAGTTCTGCCCTCCATTTCACAAGACTAAGCCTTGTCTTGTTACATCATATTATTGCATATCATGGGCTGAAACATCGTCAATCTATCTAAAGGCGTCATAGTCTAAAGGCATCATTCTCATAGCCGGAAGACACCATGCCATGTCCTGAGGATCTCTTGAACTTGCATATCATTATTCAAAGGCGTCATGGTTCGGAGGCACCATTTCCATGGCCCGAGAATACCATTTCATGGCTTGAGAATCCCTCATTAAACAATTCATGGCCCAGGACGTCAAGGTTCAAGGACGTCATCTTTAACCGTCTGAAGACAACATTCATGGTCCGAAGGGAATTTGCATCATGTTTAAGTTTTCGCAAATACGTTTGTAGCATCTTTTATCTGCAAGTAACCAGTAAGCAACCGGTATCCTAGCAGGAGCAATCTCGCTCCAGTTCCCTCTAACCATCCCGAGCCTCAACAGCTCACTATAGCTGCTTTCGCATCTCGTCTCCATTCTTGCAATAATTTCATCGGCCTACTCCTCGGGTTAATCCAGAACTACACATGGCCTAATTCCTATAAAACCAGGGATATATAGGCAACTCGAAAATCGAAGTCCAGCCTCTGTCTTTCAAAACATCCCATCTGGTCAAAATTGACCATCATTTCTTTACCCGAAAACTCTTTCATCATTCCCGAGTAAATAGGGGCAATTGTTGATACCCAATTTTTCCCTATATATTCTTAAATATGCATAAATACCTATGAAATATCATATATATGCAATATATAAGCATCCACAAGGATTTTATAATTTTTTTCATAATTTTAAGGATTTAAATTGATTTATTTTTCTACCCTTTTATTCATAAAATCCCCAATAATTATTTCCCAAATTATTGTTATGATAATTTATTTATTTAATTTCTATACTTATACCAAAATGGGGTTAATATTTTTTATGCATTTTTATAATTGCATTTGGTATTTGTTTAAGCTAAATTACATATAATTGCAATGTTAGCCCATTTAGTGTATAATTACATTTCATGTGCGTAAAATCGGTCCCTATATTTTTAAAATGATAATTATATATTTTAAATCATTTTGGAACAATAATTTATTTTTCAGAAATTACTTATTATTTATTATAAATTAAGTAGGGAAAATGGCTATTTAAATTATAGCCAGATTTGGCTTTCAATTGTAGCCCAAATTGGACCCACTCCCCAACCCAATTTCATACCCAATTAATCTGACCCAGACCCTATACATATTTACCCGACATAGAATCCATTAAATAATGGCCGTTGATCTCCCAAATCAACGGCTCGTATCGTTTCTTACTATTTTTAATTCCTAAGACCTATAACCCTACCTCATTTTCCAAACCCCCACCGCCTTTGAATCCTCTGGTTTCCTCTCTTCTCTCAACCTAACCCTAAATCCTTTTCAATTGCCTCTCTTCTCCGGTTTTCTCCGGCGACTATTCTTCAACCCCAAGCCTCCAATGGTTCCTCCATCGCCTTGCCCATCCTCTCTGAGGCCTTCAAGGTCCCTGGGCCACGCCGACTTATGTCTAGGGTTGCTGTTTTTGCTATTCATGCCTTTTCTGGTGTGATTTTGAGCAATATCACACTATATTGTTTACGATCTTTGAAGTTCTAAACAGGTTCTTCCGTTTCTATTTGGGTTTCTTCTGAAACCCTAATTTTTCTTTACACCTCCGAGATCTGGGCTATTTTAAATGATTCAAGTCTCATCCTTTTATGTTTTACACTGTTCTTGAACTTCTCTTACAAAAATCAGCGATTTCAAGTTATTTTACTTTCTTTTAAAATTAGGGTTTTTCGGAACATCTTCTACACTTTGTTTAAATCGATTCTTCATATTTTAACTTCTATTCTCTGCATATCTCGAACAATTCTATGCTTTTACTCTTTTTTCAACTCGTCTATGTTGAAAACCCTAATTTCTTAGCCTCAACCTAGGGTTTCTGAGTTTTGTTTATATGTTCAGTAATCTGTATTTTCTATGATTCTGTGATTCTTTGCCCTACGTTTGTTTGTTATGGTTCTTAGTTATGGTTATCCACGCCTATTGTGTGATTTTGCCTATTTGGTACACCAATGTTTCTGATTCTTCACTTCTCCTACCTGTATCATGCTTAGCTTACTAATTCATACTATGCTCTACATGAATCCCTAAATTTATGTGTGATTCTTGCCCTACTCGACCTCTTAGGGTTCTGATTTTTCTTACCATGTGTTTGTTCTTATAAAGTAGTGCTAAATCAGTGTTACCTCCTATTCTTGCATCCCCGAATCTTTGTGATTGATCTTTTATGATTATTCAACCGATTTTTACCTTGTAGAACGTTTTTCTGGCCTTATTCAATGGTCAATATGTTGTTAATTGATTGCTCAAGTCTTTCCTTGATTTATGTGTGCTGAACCTAGCCTCTATTACATATTGTATTCTTGTACTATGCGGAAAATATTTCCTTGATTGGCATGTCCAGCCTTATAAGATTTCTTTCCTTATTTGGCATATGTCTATTACGGTTCAAAGTTAACTCCTCAATTGAAGGGGACTTACCTTAATTTCCTTACTGATTGATCTCAAGTTCCTTAATCACTAATGGACTGTGATTTTTACCTTATTTACTACCTGCTTTCAAACTATATATACCCTAGTCTTTCATTAGCACATACGAACACTTGGGTTCAAAAACTATCTCTCAAACTTAAAATTTTTTGCTCTCTCTCTCTCTCTTGTGCTGCTTGCTACTGCTCTGAGTTAGCTGGCTGCAAGCCAAGGCTAACCATTTGTGTTCTCTTATTCTTTCACTCTGCTTACTATCCTCCTCACTGGTATGTCCTTGATTCAATTCAAAGTTCCAACAATAATATGATTTCCTTATTGTTTCAGTTTCTCTTGTTTCTGGTTTGCTTCTATTTGTGGTTTTGTTGTGAAACTTATAGTTGAGGGTTGCATTGCTAGCATGTTAACATGTCTTCCCCTCCCCTTGAGATCAATATATTTCCCCTTCTGTTTGTTTCTGAGCATGTCTATACTAATCATTTCTTACTTGTTATATGTTTACTACCATGAATCTCCAAAATCCCTATCCCCTTGCATGTGAGTCTGTTCTTTATGTTTGATTCTGTGACTATGTCTAGTTAGCTACTTCTGGGCATGACTACTAATTCACAGATCTTTGTTTGACTATGTGTGTCCTATGCATTCCCAAACCCCCTTTACCCATGTTTGTGACTACCAAACCTGCCTTGATGCTAGGACTTCTGGTTGTGCATGAACCTATCCTAAGGTGTTTGGACTTTGTTAACTACTCCAATCTCTTTTTCAAACAATATCTGTTGCTTTACTAAATTACTTTCAAAAGAGATTTTTGTTAAATACAATTTCTTACTAAAACCTTTTCAACTTGTGTCCATCACTTTTCACTCTAATCTTAGTCAATAAGTTTTTCCCCCTCTAGTATGGGTACTGCCTTGGGATCCTTTTGAGAACCCTCTAAACTCTGGCATACTGAGGCTGGCCTTTCTGCACTGCACTTGTTCAATATTTGGTTATTAAGTCTAGGTGTAAGCACTGTCCGGGATCCTTGAGATCCTTAGGGAACTTTGATGCACCTAGACTCTGATTTGTCTATGGAATTGAGGCATGTGAGGCTATTGGAGGCTTTGGGAAATTTGGGCCTGATTGAAGGCTCCCTATAGAATAGTTTTTTGATTTTCTGTTTTTACTTATGTAATTCATTTATTGGCCTGTAATAATTTGTAAACAGATATTGGGCTATTTAATGAAAAGGGTGGGTAGATACATGTTTTATGGGATAATTCGGGTAGAAATCATGCTCACAGGACTTTGCTTTTAAATTTGTTTGCTCTACTAAGTAGAAATCATGCTCCTAGGACTTCATGTTTAAATTTGATTGTTTTTCCGATAGAAATCATGCTCCTAGGACTTCCTGCTTAAATTTGAGTGCCTCACCAAATAGAAACCATGTCTATAAAGTTTTATATTCTACCATGTTTAGAAATCATGCTTATAGGTTCCAAACAATCATGTCTTAAAATCAGTGCCAAACGTAGATATCATGCCAATAGAGAGCCACACTCAAAATTCTGTCTGTTAATCCAATTTAGTCTAAATAATCAACTTGATCACGCCTAGTTCATTTCTGAATTGGTTTTATTAAGTATTTCCTGAAACAAATTCCTTCAAACTGCCTCAATCCCACTAGATATCATGCCTATAGGTATTAAAGGAGTCCATTTCAAAACCTACTTTGTTTCTACATTAATACAGACATCAGTACTCCTCATATAGGCAAGCCCTTAGGTTATTTTAAAAAACTGCATCTCTGAAACTGTCGTTATTGCTTAATGTTTTCTGATCCTAACAAGATTTAAAAAAAGAGTCCATAGGCAACTACTAGGGTATAACCTCTAAGTCTAAGAGAGGTTGTTTGTTTTCTCCATATTCACTTAGATATCCTGCTTTAGGACCTTGTCTAATAAAAGACCTTAACTGTGCTTGAGCTGTACTGCTTGTATGTTTGTTTTGAGGAGGAAACATTGAGCCTTTAATTGCTCCTTTTGTATGTTGAAAGTCCTAAGCATTTTGATTGTCGCTTTAGAATTTTTGCCTTTTAAAACCTTAGGGGTACGTCTAGAACCACCTTTAGGTAGAGGTCCTAACTCCCTCCAGGACCATAAAGAAGGGATGGGTAGCAGCACGCAATAGAAACCGTTGACCAGACACTCGCTTTGCATGACCAATAAGGGGATGGGAAGGGTAGATATGGGATATGATGACTACACGCTAATGTCACATGTAGCCCCTCATTAAGGAGTGTTTACCAGACATTATGTGGGGTGATCCTATATGATAACCAACCTAAAACTCCTCTTTATCTAATTTCTTCTTTATTTGAACCTTTATTTTACAACTTTTCCAAACCTTTATCTTACTCCTTGAGTTATTCTAACATGTTTTACTTGCAACCTATTTGATTTAATTGTTTACTTGTAATGGACTAATTTGTGAATATAAGTTCGGTCGGGATCCACAGTTGTGGACCAAGAGGGGCGCCTAACACCTTCCCCTCGAGATTACTTTGAGCCCTTACCCTAAGCTCTGGTAATGCAAATCAACCCAAGAGTTAATCGCTCTAGGTGCCCTAACGCATCATAATTCGTTAGGTGGCGACTCTTCAAATACCCAATTCCCAAAAGGGAAATGAGTCATTACACCCCGTGAATGTCGAAACCCGGACTTCTTCCCCGTAAAAAGGGACGAAAAAGGGGGCGCGATAGGTGTCATGGTCCAGAGGCACCATCCTCATGGACCGAGGACATCATTCCATGGCCTGTGAATCCCTTATCACACACTTCATGGCCCAGGACGTCATGGTCTAAGGACATCATCCTTATCTTTCGAAGACAACCTTCATGGTCCAAAGGGAACTTGCATCATGTTTAATTCTTCTTAAATACATATTTGTAGCATCTTTCATCTGCAGGTAGCCAGTAAGAAACTGCTATCCTAGTAGGAATGATCTTGGTCCAGTTCTTTCAAACTGTCCCAAGCTTTAACCGCTCACCATAGTCGCTTCTGCATCGCGTGTCCGTTCTTGCAGTAATTTCATTGGCATATTCCACAAATGAACCCAGAACTACGCATAGCCTAATTTTTATAAACCAGGGATATGTAGGATGCTCGAAAACCAAATTTCGGCCTCTTTCTTTCAAAACATCCCATCCGGTCAAAATTAGCCATTATTTCTTTATCCGAAAACTCTTTCATCCTTCCCGGGTAAAGAGGGGCAGCTGTTGATACCCAATTTTTTCGTATATATTTTTAATATGCATAAGTACTTTCAAAATAGCATATATATGCATATAATTATGCATAATGTTTTTTTAATTTTTCTATAATTTTAAAGATTTTAAATTGATTTATTTCCTTCCCTTTTACTCATAAAAGCCCCAATAACTATTCCTCAAGTTATTGTTGTGGTGATTTAGTCATTTATTTTCTATATTTATTCCAAAATATGGTTAAATATTTTTTGTGCATTTTTATAATTGCATTTTGTATTTTTAAAGCTAAAATTGCATATAATTGCAATATTAGCCTTATTAATGTATAATTACATTTATATGTATAAAATCGACCTTATATATTTTTAAAATGTTGAAAATCTATTTTAAATAATTTTAGTACACAAAATTATTTTCCAGAAATTATTTATTATTTAGTATAAATTATATAGGAAAAATTGGCTATTTAAAATATGGCCAGATTGCATTTTCAAATCCGCCGTCTTTGTATTCTCTCATATCCTCTGCTCTCTCAGCAACCCAACCAAACCCTAGCCCCTTTATCCGCTGACCTCCCTTCTCTGGTCTTCTCCCGTGATCTACCATCAACTCCTAAGCCTCCAATGGTTGCTCTAATGCCATGTTTGCCTTCTCTAAGATCTTCAAGGGCCCGAGGCCACGCCGACTTGCACCTAGGGCTCGTCACTTGCTTTTTCTTAGCTACTCCAATGTGATTTCGAGCAAAATCATGTCGTATTTGTCATGTTCCTTGGGATTCTAAACAGGTTCTTTCATCTCTATATAGATTTCTTTTGAAAACCCCAATTTCTTCATGTATCTCTTAGATCTAGGACGATTCGAGTTGGTTTCTTTAGTATTTTACACTGTTCTTGGAACTCTTTTACAAGAATCATCGATTCAAAGTGTTTTCGCCTTCTTCTAAAATTAGGGTTTTCGGAACTTCTTCTAAAACTTTATTTAAACTGATTTTTATGTTTAAACTTCTATTTCTTGCATATTTCGACTGATTCTATGATTTTACTACCTTTGCAACTCGCCTATGTTAAAAGCCCTAATTTTTCTAGATCTTTTTCGTTTGGATTTATGTATTAGCATGACTGCTCGTTTCTTGTTTGAGTTTCTATAACTATCTTACTTCGAATGTGTTTCTACTGAGTTTCGTATGCCTAACTGACATCGCCTTTGTATGCTTATGTTCATCTTGACTGGTCAATACCTTCTTCTTTGCTTGTTGTGTTTGGTTACTCGTACTTCACTCCTTTTATATGCTAAGACTCTCTCTTTGATTGACTCTGGACTCCTTGTTTCTTGGCTTGATATAAAAATTTCCCTGTTTTTAACTTGTTTACTTGTTACTCCCCTTAAATCAATGATTTCTCGAATCCCTGATTCCCTAACTTACTATGTGCTGATTTTCGATTATTTCCATATTCTGCAACTTTATTTTGTTTTATTACCTTATTTGGATTAACCGAGAACTTTACTGACTCTTCATTATTTGTTTCCCTAATTGAACCTCTATGTACTTACCCCTAATTGTCTATTCTATATCTGATGCTCTACTTGATTTCTTTCCTCAAATATTTTCTGCCTATTACTGTTGGTTGATTACCCCTTAATTAAAGGAATACTTGCATTGATTTGATTCTGATTAGTATTTGGTTCCATAATTACTATGCTACTATGATTCTTGCCTTATTTCACGAAATTTCGAACTTCTATATAGACACACTCTCTCATTAACACAAACACACGAACCTTTTGGTTAAAAAGCTCTCTCTCTCTCTCTCTCACTCACTTAAACTTTCTGCTTTCTCTTTTGTGCTACATGCTATTATTCTGAGTTAGTCGGCTACAAGCCAAAGCTATCTATTGTGATCTCCTGCTCCTTCACTTTTGTTTACTGTCTTCTTTACTGGTATGTTCTAATTTCAATTCAAGTTCCAAAAACAATATGGTTCTTTTATTGCTTCGGTTCATCCTGTTTCTAGTTTGCTTTTATTTATGGGTTTGCTGTGAAACTTGTATATGATTGCATGATTAGCATGTCATGTACTCCCCTTCCTTAGGATCAGTATGAATATGTTACCCCCCCCCTCTCTATGTAGTATGTCTCCATGTGATTTTGCTCTATCTGGTTTCTAGTATGAGTCTCCTTGTGAAGTAGTTTGCACTCCTAAATTTGTATGGTTCTGGGATTGAACTGAAATCATGTGGGTCCTATACTAAAACCACTTAAGCATTGTTGGTTCTGTGACTATGTGTGATCATTTGTGTTTGAGCATGCTGTACCAATTCCTAAGATCTTTGCTTGTTATGTGTTTACAATCATGTGTTCTATGTATCCCTAATCCCCATCACCCCATGTGTGTAGGTTTGTTCCTTTTGCTTTGGTCCTGCGAGTATTGTTGATGTGGTTTTGGACTCCATGTTTGATTTACTATTGTCTAATCATGTAACTCTATCTTTTCAAAGTTGTTTTACTGCATGACTCAATATTTTACTCCACAAACTATTTCCAGCAAAACTCTTTTAATACTGTTTTCCTACTGAAACCTTTCAAACTATGTCAAGCACTCTCACTCTACTCCTAAGTTACTAGGTTCTACCCCCTCCAGTATGTGTACTACCTTGGGATCCTCTTGATAACCCTCTAAACTATGGCATGCTGAGGCTGGCCATTCCACAGTGCACTTACTCAATTTGGTTACCAAGTCTATGTGTAAGAATTGCCCGGGATCCTTGAGATCCTTAGGGAACTTTAATGCACCTAGACAATGATTATTGTCTATGGAAGTTTAGCATTTGAGGCTATTGGAGGCTTTGGAAATCTGGGCCTATATGTAGGCTCCCTATAGGATAACTTCTTATTTTCTTATCTACTTATGTAATTCATTCATATGGTATGTAATAACTTGTAAACGAATATTGGGGTAACTAGTGAAAGGGGTGGGTAGTTACATGTTTGTGGGGTAATGCGGGTAGAAACCATGCATATAGGACTTTATATTTTTACTATGTTTGCCTTACCATGTTAGAAATCATGCCTATAGGTCTCAAGTGATTCCTTAATAGAAATCATGTTTATAGGTCTTAAAACCAACTTTACAAGTAGATTTCATGCCTATAGGATATAATCCAATCCAACTTCTATCATAACAAGTGTTTACATGTGTTTGTCATTTGTCATCATGCCTGCAAAGTTTCTAAAATTAGTATTGAATAACTAGATATCATGCCTACAGGGAACAACACCAGAAATTCTGCCTATCGATCTAAACCAGCTCAGTTTAAATAAATCAACGATTAATTCACTTCTAAACCAGTTTTATTAGTGGTTTATATTTCCTTGAAATGAGTTCTTTCAAAAACTATCTTAATCTATCATTAGACAGCATGCCCATAGGGATCCAAGAGTCTATATTAAAATCTGCCCTATTTTACTATAAAACGTAGTTATCAGTATTCCGCATAGGCAAGCCTATAGGGCGTTTTCAAAATCTTGCAATTCTGAAACTGTTTTATTACTTAATGTCATTCTGATCTTCTTAACAAACTTAATAAATCAGTAGGCAAACTGGTAGGTCCATTACTTCTGAGTTTATAAAATAAATTGCTTGTCTGCAGTATCCTAATATTAACTTAGACGACATGCCTTAGGATATTGTTTAACAAAAGGCCCATATTTGTGCTTGAGTCATGCTATTTATGTGTATTGTTTGAGGAGGTCAATTTGAGCCTCTAATTGCTCCTTTTTATCTTATGTGCTAAAGTCCTAATTGTTCTTGCCTGTCGCCTTAGTATTTTCACCTTTAAAACCTTAGGGGTCTGTCTAGAACCACCTATAGGTAGAGGTCCTAAATCCCTCTAGGACCATTAAGAAGGGACGGGTAACAGCACGCAATAGAGATCGCTGACCAACACTAGATTTAAATGACCACTAAGGGGATGGGAAGGGTAGATATGGGATATGATGACTACGCGCTAATGTCACGTGTAACCCCTCATTGAGGAGTGTTTACCGGACATTGTGTGGGGTGATCCTATAGGCTAACCAACCTAGGACTCCCCCCTTTTTCCAAAATTCCTTTTTTGTTTAAGACTTTGTTTTATACAATTTGTCCAAAACATTTGTCTTATTATTTGAGTTATACAAACATGCCTTATTTGTAAATATTTGTTTCAGGTATTTATTTGGATAATTCGTGACTATAAGTTCGGCCGAGACCCACAGTTATGGACGAAGAGAGGTGCCTAACACCTTCCCCTCGAGGTCATTTCGAGCCCTTACCCTAATCTCTGGTAATGCAAACCAATCCAAGAGTTAATCACTCTAGGTGCCCTGACGCACCATAACCCGTTAGGTGGCGACTGTTCAAATACCCAATTCCCGAAAGGAAATGAGTTATTACACCCCATGAATGTCGAAACCCGAACTTCTCTACGCGGAGAGGAAAAAACGTGGCGCGACAGCATGGCGAATCTGCTGGGGATATCTTTAGGATTTTACTATAACGAACTTATCTTTTTACTAATTAGTCCAAGTATGCTTTATCCCGTACCCTTCCCCCTTATTTGAATTTAACTGTCCATTTTTAAGCGTTTATGGTTCTTTATCTCTAAAACTGACCTATCTCTTTGTTTTCTTTTTCCTGTAACTGTCTTTCAATTATTTAATGCTTATTTATTTCTTAACTACATATTATTAATTGCTGCATAAATCTTGCTCCGCATCATATTCCACTCGTGCGTATTAAATCCTATAGCAACGCTTTAATGAGTGGTTGCACTCTTCCTATTTACTACACTTAAATTTGAAAAGACTTATTTGCGGTAAAACCAATAGATCAGCGGGGCAGTCGACGGTTCTGTGCCTTTTCCCTCGAGTTGTCCGCTTGAGGGTACCAGTCTAAAACCCCATAGAAACCTTACTCTGGTTAAAATTGTGCATGAATCATGGTCAAACCTAGTCGGATCAGTTATGTTGTCCACATAATGATCCTTAAGATAAGCCTTATCCAAAGTCCATCAGGTTTTCCATAATCCCAACGGACACAACCACGTTTTGTGCATTAATTTGGAGAATTAAATGCCTATATGTTGATCATAAATGTATAAATAGTCAAGTCCAGTGGGGGTAAGGTCTAACCCTTTTGTTTTGTAGAAAATGAGGCACGAGGTCCCCAGATTCTATATGGTTAGCAACATCCCACCATTGCTGCTAGATTGGTGGGAGGACCTTTCCTCAAGTGACAAGAAACATGTGAGAAAATACCTGGGTAACCTACCTTCCTTGCTAGATAATGAGCCAAACAATAAGTTGATCGAGGCTGCCACTTTATTCTAGGATAGTGAAAGAGCTGTGTTTCATTTTGACGCCGCTTCTAGAAGAAATTGGAGGGCTTGCAGGGTTGACTTGGGACAGTCCTGGGCTATTGGTACCAGAAAACCGTACGGGCAGGGGATTTTTGAAGATGATGGGGCTGAAGAAGAATGTCTACCTAGTGTGCTTGAAGGAATCCTATATACCTTTCAAATACATGTACGAGAGGTATGGCCATAGCAAGTCTTTCCGCACTTACCATGATGAGATCTCTCTTACTTAGGTGGGTCACATCCACCGCAGAGTATTTGTATTCATTGTGTGCTTTCTAGGTCTAATAGTGTTCCCAATAAAAAAAGGAAGAATCTACACTAGGTTGGCCATGTTCGCCAAGACTTTGATGGAAGGGATTAATGGACAGACATATACCATAGTCCCCATGATCATAGCTGACATCTATAGGGCTTTGGAGCATTGTCAAAGAGGGGTCAAGCATTTCGAAGGTTATAATTTGTTGCTGCAATTATGGTTGCTGGAGCATTTCCAAAAGGGTCGCTATCATCAAGAATTTCCGCGAAGGGTTTGGAACGACCATATTGCCTTCCATCACCCTAAGCAGATGACTTACATTCCAGACAAATTTGCTCAGCCAAAAAGCGCCAGAGAATGGGTAGAGTTCTTGGACAATATGACTGAGGAACAGGTGTAGTGGCTATTTTAATGGTTCCCAACAGACGAGTTTATTATCACGTCTAGGGATGCTCCGCACTTGGTGCTAATCGGGTTGAGAGGGATATACCCATATGTCCATATGCGAGTTATGAGGCAAGTAGGCAGAAAACAGGTTGTACCAAGGGTTGTCAAGATGAGTCATTTCAGGGCGGACTTCCAAGACGACAATGTCCCTTACAAGTGCCAAGCTCAGCACATGTGGCACAACAAAATCATTATGGAAAAAAGTACCATCAAGCTAGAGAGGTATCATGTAGGGTGCGAGCCTCTCTACTCGGCATGGTTGGAGGACAATCTGAAAGGAATGGTGACACCAGGTCGAGGGAACAAAATCGTAGATGAGAAAGCTCAAGCTTAAGTCAAATACAACAGGTTGAGCAAGAGGGTCCACGACTCTAAGAATGAGCACCGGGAAATACAAGAGAGGAATGTGAGGTTGATCGAGGAGTGGAAAGAGATGGCAATCACTTCTAACAGGAAATTGGAATATCTGGAGCGAGGAATAGTGGAGCTGGAAGTCAAAGTCATAAAGAGGATTGAAAATTGCCAGAACGCTGGAGGAGCTGAAGGATGACATCTGGCCAGAGCCTACTTTCTGCTGGGACTGCGCGAGCTAGGGGATCTATACGATGGAGTCCGAAAGATCGAATATGAGGAAGGTCCTTCTGGGACCAAATAGGCTAGATTTACTTGATTTTCCTAAAAATGTAATAAGACCGAGTGCAAGTAGTGACTTATTTTATTACTATCTTAGTGTCATTTTGGGATTCGTCTATTTTTATATTATGAAATGAATCATCTATTGGCATTAAAAGTTCTCCAAGTTTATTTGTCGTTAAGCCTATCTCGGGCTCAATGAGGCTCCCAAATTAAGATGCGAATTTACATTTCCACAATATGTGTTTAGATACTGCAAACATTTCATGATCCTCACTAACTTGTTACCTTTTTGTTTTTTATTTTTGATTATTCATATCCCCTTAGGTTCGTTCACTCATACTAGCCTCATCAGCGTATTATACCAAATCTAGAGGACCTCCACCTCCTCCTCCTCCAAGCAACACAAAAGGCAAAGGAAAGACAAAAATGGACGACTTAAGTGGAATCCGAAAGGAGAATATTGAGAACGCAGAGACTTCAGATGGTTGTAGTAATCCGGCGCCAAATGATCTAGTTTTGAGATTGGAACAAAAGATACTGGAATTGCAAGGAGAACTTGAGCAGGTTCGAAACTTGGCAAACCTATCACTTACCCTAAATGTCTCCGACATCCACCAACAAAACACAAAGAACCCAGTACCTCCTCAAAGCACACAAAACTAACACCCACAAAATCCTCGCACACCTATCAATATGCAACTCCACCCCAAAATATCAATCTGCTGCCAATACCAACTCCACCGCAACATCATCATCAACCAATTCATTACCCGCCAACCACTACTTACCACACTCCCCAAAACACACCACCACTTATTCCCGATCCCCAAAACTCCACCAATGACCATCACTATACCCAAGTTCCTGGCATCCATCAAAAAAACCCTATATATGTGAAAACTATACCTCATTCCACCCAACCAATCTCCTGTGCACCGGAATCCTCCGAAAAGGACCTGCTCTTTAAAACATGGCTGAAGAACTCAAGAAGCTAACAAGCCGAGTTCAGGGTGTTGAAGGCGACAGAGGAATGGAAGGATTAAACTATGAAGACCTGTGTATGTAGCCAGATGTAGAATTGCCTGAGGGATACAAACCTCCCAAGTTCGAGATGTTCGACGGCACAGGTGATCCTAAGGCTCATCTAAGGACCTATTGTAACAAACTTGTTGGGTTCGGGAAAGATGAAAAGATCCGGATGAAGCTCTTTATGAGGAGCCTTACTAGGGACGCTTTGTCTTGGTATATCAACCAAAATCCCATGCTCCAATTGGGTAAGCATGGCGTCGGATTTCATGGACCGATTCAGGTTCAACACAGAAAACGCACCAGATATTTTCTACATTCAGAATCTTAAGAAGAAACCTACTGAGACTTTCTGTGAGTATGCTACTCGTTGGAGGTCGGAAGCAGCCAAGGTTGGACGAAGAATAAATGAACAAGTTCTTCGTTAGAGCACAAGATCCTCAATATTATGAAAGGTTGATGGTTATCGAAAATCTCAAATTCTCTGACATCATAAAACTTGGAGAAAGAATCGAAGAAGGAATCAAAAGAGGGATGGTAACAAATTTCGAGGCACTACAAGCCACAAAAAAAGGTGTTACAATCAGGCGGCATATCAAAGAAGAAAGAGGTTGGAATAGTAATAGTGTCTCAAGGCCCAAAATATCTATTTGTCTATCAAATACCTCTACCAACATATCAAACACCTCCACCCATATATCAAACACCTCCATATCAAACAACTCCACCCACATATCAAACACCTCCACCCACATACCAAGTATCACTGCCTACATATCAACCTTCATCTCCCAGATATTCCCAACCAGCCATTGTCCATCACACCTATTACTCCCAACCATCCCACTTCCAATCACCACCTGCTCACCAAAATTATTCAAGACCAAGATCTAACTTTGACCACAAGCCACCCAAACAATACACCGCCATTGCTGAGCCCATCGACCAACTGTATGAAACGTTAAAAGCCACAGGTTACGTCACTCATGTTCTCATTATGGCATTAGAAAATCCATCCCAATGGGTCAATCCGAACAAAACTTGTGCATACCATTCTGGTATGAAAGGGCACACCACTACTGAGTACCGAAAATTGAAAGATAAGATCTAGATGCTAATTGACAAGAAGGTCATACAAGCAAAGAAAGCCACACCTAATGTCTGCAACAATCCCCTCCTTGATCACAGAGGTAATGGTGTACATATGATAGCGACAAATGAAGAATGGAACCCTGAGGGGTCGATCAGTCTTATTTAAGAAGGCGATGACTTTAAGGTTACGGTCACACTTACTCCTATTGTGGTTCAGACTCAGGCACCAATCGAGGTTGAGGTAACTGCATCAGTTCCATTTGAGGTGGAAGTGGCTCCGCCCGCAACCACCTCCGCTCTATTTGAAGTAGAGGTGGTCACACCTTTTACTGTGACAGTATCAACCATACCCCCATTCAACTCAAAAGCAATACCCTGGGATTATGTTTCCGAGGCTCGGTGGAAAGAGAAAGCCAAGGTAGAGGAATCTAACGCTGCAAAAGGGTTGACTAGAACTAGAAGAGTCTATACACCTGAACACCTGAGAGGTTCAAATAAGGAGGCCACTACTAGGCAGCCTATCATTGAGACTGGGCCGGATGACATATGGAGGAAAGTACAGGCAAAGGAGTATTCTGTTGTTGACCACCTGAACAAAGTCCCTGCTCAAATATCTATCCTATCACTATTGTAGAATTTAGAGGCACACAAGAATGCTTTGATAAAAGTACTAAGCGAGGCTTATGTACCCAATAACATCACTGGTGGAGAAATGGCCAACATGGTTGGGCAAGTGCTGGAGAGCCATAAGATTATCTTCCACGAAGATGAGCTACCGCCCGAGTGTTTGAATAATATTGAGCATTGCATATCATAGTGCAATTTGAAGACAAGTTCGTTGCCAAGGTCCTGGTTGATGGGGGTTCGAGCCTAAATATTTGTCCATTGGACACTCTGAAAAGGTTGGACAAAGGTTTCCATGAGATACGGGTAGGAAGCATGAATGTGAAGGCTTTCGATGGGTCCTAGAGGGCCACGATCAGGGAAATCAATCTTTGCTTGCAGATGGGGCCAACTTGGTTCGTCATTGAATTCCAAGTGCTTGACATACCAGCCTCGTATAAGCTTCTATTGGGCCGACCCTGGATCTATGTTGCTGGAGCCGTGCCTTCCACACTACATCAAGCAGTGAAATTCTAATGGAACCGTCAAGAGGTAATCATTCATGGAGATGGAAGTAACCCCATCTACACTAGTCAAACCATCCTAGCCATTGGACATAGAAGAAGGCTATGAGGGGAAACCTATCATAACATCGAATGGGTCAATGCCGTCAAGAAGGATAAGTGGTGGAGTAACACAATAGAAAGCATACTAGCATGGTCCGGATATGAACCCGGCAAAGGGTTGGGAAAGTACCTCCAAAGTATCATCAAACCAATATAGCTGAAAAATCATGGTACCATTTTTGGGCACAAATACCAATATATATGGAAAGAGTACAATGATTGGTTGCCTCCATAGCATGGACCATATTACCCTCTTGAGCAACCGGTGCCACGTTTGGAACAGGCTTTTCATCAGGCTGACACAATATGGGGAACTGCCGAGGAAGAAGCACTTGATGGGCTGAAGAATTTATTCTTGGAGGATGAGGACATGGACTGTGGTGCCATAATTGAGGAGAAGGAGGAAGAAGGCCTCACTATTTAGACTGTGGCGAAGGGAGCTGTTCTCAGGAACTGGACCGCCACACCATCTCGAGCCCACCGAGTCCCCTAGGTAGCTTGGCAGAATTAACTTCTATAGTCGTTCTAGGCATTCAAAATTTCCTGTAGTTTCATTTTAATCTTCACTTGTTTTAAAATAAATGCTCGATTCATCGAAATGTGCTTTGTCTGAACAATTTTTCAAGTTTTAATCAAATGAATTTGCTCTTTATTATTCACTACTATCTTTACACTTTTTCTTTCTACGGCGTTATTATTATTTGTCCTGGTGAACCAGTGACTGTGACATGTAATGAGGCAACACAACATGAGAATAGTGACTCAGAGGGGGAAGATGAGGTACCCGAGGAAATTGTCAGGGAGGTTGAGAATTTTGAGAACAAGCCTAAGTCCAACCTGGACGAAACAGAAGTAGTAAATTTGGGAGATGCCAAGACCGTCAAGGAGACTTGCATCAATATTCACTTGTTACCAACAGAGAAGGAAGAGTACATTCGGTTCCTAAAAGAATATGAGGACATTTTTGCATGGTCATATGATGACATGACAGGGTTGAGCACTTCCATAGTGGCTCACAAGTTGCCTACTAATCCCATGTGTCCGCTGGTAAAATAGAAACTCAGAAAGTTCAAACCAGACATGAGCCTGAAAATCAAGGAGAAAGTTACAAAGCAGATCAAAGCCAAAGTTCTCAGGGTGGTCGAATATCCAACCTGGTTAGCTAACATTGTGCCAGTTCTGAAGAAGGATGGGAAGGTCAGAGTATGTGTTGACTATCAGGATTTAAATAGAGCAAGTCCCAAGTATGACTTCCCACTGCCAAATATACACATCCTGATCAATAATTGTGCCAAGCACGAACTCCAATCCTTTGTAGATTGCTTCGTGGGTTATCACCAGATTTGGACGGATGAAGAAGATGCAGAGAAGACAGCTTTTATCACACCATGGGGTGTATATTAAAATGATGCCATTTGATTTGAAGAATGTTGGGGCCACCTAAATGAGAACCATGATAACCATCTTCTATGATATGATATACAAGGAAATAGAGGTGTATGTGGACGACGTCATTATCAAATCCAAGAAGGCCGCAGATCACATAGCAGACTTAAGGATGTTCTTCGAAAGGCTAAGGAGGTACAATTTGAAATTGAACCCCGCAAAGTGTGCATTCGGAGTTCCCGCAGGAAAATTCCTGGGATTCATCGTCAGTCGTCGAGGGATCGAACTGGATCCGTCTAAAATCAAAGTTATTCAGGAGTTACCACCACCTAAGAGCAAAAAGGATGTGATGAGCTTCCTAGGACGTCTCATCTATATCAGCCGCTTCATAGCACAGTCCATAGTCATATGTGAACTCATCTTCAAGATGCTGAGAAAAGATGTCAAAACAAGTTGGACGAAGGATTGTAAGAAAGCTTTTGACAAGATCAAGGAGTACCTGTCCATAACACCAGTTCTGGTCCCGCCATAACAAGGACGACCTTTGCTACTCTATCTATCTGTATTGGATGGAGCCTTCAGATGTATTTTGGGACAACATGACAAGACAGTAAGGAAGGAGCAAGTCATATATTACCTGAGTAAGAAGTTCACACCTTATGAAGCACGGTATTCGTTGCTTGAACCCACTTGTTGCGCTTTGACCTAGACAGCCCAGAAATTGAGGCATTACTTCTATGCCTACACTACCTATCTCATATCTAGGATGGATTCCCTGAAGTACATATTTCAGAAACCCATGCCTACTAGGAAGTTGGAAAAATAGCAGATAGTACTAAGTGAGTTCGATATCGCCTATGTAACTCAAAAGGCGGTTGAGGGACAAACCTTGGCAGATCACCTTGCTGAAAATCCAGTGGAAGGAGAATACGGACCCTTGAAAATGTATTTTCCCGATGAAGAAGTATCATTCGCAGGAGAAGACATTACCGAGGCATATGACGGTTGGATGATGTTCTTTGACGGAGCCGCAAATTTCAAATGAGTGGGCAAAGGAGTGGGCATTGAAGCAGTTTTGGTATCAGAAATGGGTCAACACTATCTGGTGTCTGCTAAACTCATATTTTCTTGCACCAACAACATGGCAGAATATGAAGCCTGTATACTAGGGCTCAACATGGCAGTCGACATGGACATTCAGGAGCTGTTGGTAATCGGTGATTCAGATTTTCTTGTGCACCAGGTACAAGGAGAGTGGGCCGCCAAGAATTCCAAGATATTGCCATATCTGCACCATGTGTAGGAATTGGGAAAGAGGTTTACAAAGATAGAATTTCAACATGTGCCCAGAATTCAGAATGAGTTTGCCGATGCATTGGCCACTTTGTCATCCATGTTACAACATCCAGATAAGAACTACATTGATACCATTCCGGTGAAGATCCATAATCAACCGGCAAATTGTGCTCATGTCGAGGAAGAAGCAGATAGAAAGCATTGGTTCTATGACATCAAGGAGTATTTATCAAAAAGATAATATCCGGAGCATTCAAATCACACTCAGAAGCGCATACTGTGGAGATTGTCAAATCACTTCTTCCACAGCGGAGGAAACTTATACAGAAGAACTCCTGATCTAGGTTTACTAAGATGTGTCGACGCAAAGGAAGCTTCTAAGCTATTTGAGGATGTGCATGCTGGGACCTGTGGTCCGCACATGAATGGTTTCATCTTGGCTAAGAAGATACTCAGGAAGGCTATTTTTGGATGACCATGGAGACGGATTGCATTCAATATGTCCGCAAATGCTTTCAATGTCAAGTGCATGCCGACATGATAAAAGTGCTGCCAAATAAGCTCAATGCAACAAGCTCTCCTTGGCCATTTGCTGCTTGGGGAATGGATGTTATTGGTCCGATTGAGCACACTGCTTCAAACGGACACGGGTTTATTCTGGTAGCCATTGATTACTTCACAAAATGGGTAGAAGCTGCATCTTACAAAGTTGTAACCAAAAAGGTCATCGAAGATTTTGTCAAGGACCGTATTTTCTGTCGATTCGGAGTTCTCGAGTCCATTATTACCGACAACACCGCCAATCTCAACAGTGATCTAATGAAAGCTATATGTGAAGCCTTTAAATTAAGCACAATAATTCCACAGCCTACAGACCTCAGATGAATGGAGCTGTAGAAGCCGCCAATAAAAACATCAAGAAGATACTAAGGAAAATGGTAGAGAACCACAAACAATGGCATGAAAAGTTACCTTTTTCTCTATTGGGGTACCACACCATGGTTCGCACATCAACAGGGGCAACTCCCTACATGTTGGTTTATGGTACCGAGGTTGTCATCCCAGCCGAGGTGGAGATTCATTCTTTAAGAGTCATACAGGAAGCAGAACTCAGCGACGCAGAGTGGATAAGGAGTTGCTATGAACAATTAGCTTTTATCGATGGAAAGAGGATGAATGCAGTGTGTCATGGCTACTTTATCAGAAAAGAATGTCCAGAGCTTTCAACAAAAGAGTCAAACCAAGGTAATTCGCACCAGGTCAGTTAGTGCTGAAGAAGATCTTCCCACATCAAGATGAAGCCAAAGGGAAATTCTATCCCAACTAGCAAGGTCCGTACATGGTTCACAAGGTACTAACAGGAGGAACAACTATATTTTTTCAAATATTGCATATTTTCAAAAATTCTACTTCCATAACAGTCAGGTGTCACCTAGGGGAACTTGAAAGGCTTTCAGAACAAAGCAAAGCAAGGCCAACGGACAGAAGCACGAACCAACCTCATCCCCCCCCCCTACAAAACTTACAACTTTTCTTGGAACGCAGGTAGATTTGATGTAACAATAGCACTCGCAAATATGTATACACAAAGCAAATTCACTATCCAACCAGCCATCGGATACCGAATACTTCTCCAGCTATCATATATACTACTCTTATTTGCCGCTCACTTTTTGCATGGGACTAATCTATGTCCCCCATATTTACATGCGGCTAATCCTTGCATCCCCGTTTGTTTGAGGCTAATACATGCCTCCCTATCTGCATGAGTCTAATCCTTGACTTCCTATTTGCATGAGTCTAATCCTTGACTCCATGAGGTAAATCCTTGCCTCCCCATTTGTGTCACGACCCTAAACCCGAACCCGATCATGATGGCGCCTCTCGTGAAGACAAGGCCAACTGACACTTCCCACTTCAATTTTTAACAATTAAACCATAAGGGATAAGTCTAAAGCATGATAAATAAAATCTCAAAGTAGTAGATAATAGCATAATTTGCGGAATACAACCTAATATAGCCTGATACCGGGGTTTCACTAGTCATGAGCATCTATCAATCCTAAAACAGGTTTGAAAAGTCTATAAGCTATTTTAAATTGTTTGATAAAAAGATAGAAATGATAAAGGGGGCGAACACGGGACTGCGAACGCTAAACAGCTACCTCATGGACTCCGAAGTCTGCCGGGAGCTCTCAACTCACATTGGCAGGATCAGCAATGCCTGAATCTGCACACGGGGTGCAGGGAGTAAAGTGAGTACTCCAACTCAGTGAGTAATAATCATAAATAAAGACTTAAAGCAGGAAATCACGGAAGGTATAACGATACAGTAAAACTAGTAAAACAATAAATCAGTAAAGATATGTGAAAGTCATTTTAGTTCAACTTATACTTCATGAAAAGCCCTTTTCAACAATTAAGCAGGTAAAAGGCAGGCAATTAAGAAGAAAAAACACATAAAGGTTTGCCCCTTGGGCAATATCTCAAAACAATACCATCCCCTTGGGCTACATCTCACATCACATGGGTACCCGCGCTCACTGGGGGTATGCAAACTCCTGGAGGGGCCCCTTACTGCCCAAGCGCAACATCAAGCCATCTTGTGGCATCATCACTAGGCCCTCGGCCTCATATCAACAAGCCATCCCGTGGCGTATAAATCTCGGGCCCTCGACCTCACAATCATAGTCAATGTTTCCTCACCACATAGGCCCTCGTCCTTACTCAGTCAAAATCCTCACAAACCACTCGGGCAATAGTAAAACATGATTTCTCAGCCCAATTATAATTTAAAAGATCATTTAAGTGTCTTACCCCAAACTTCCACGACCAACTCAAGCCTCAAACACCGTTTTCCTTTAGAATTCGCCTTCAAATTACTTGTATCTAGTCCAAATTAATTTAACAACATCAATAAATGCTAAATAATTCAATCCCAATGCTAAATTATAGATTTTCTATCATTTTCCCAAAAAGTCAAAAATTGAACCCGGGCCCGCTTGGTCCAAACACAAGGTTCGGACCAAAACCCGATCACCCATTCACCCACGAGCCCGAATATGTAATTAGTTTCGGAATCCGACCACAAAACGAGGTCTAAATTTTAATTATTCAAAAAGCCCTAACGCTAACCAAATCCCCAATTTTCTACCCTTAAGAACATGATTTAGGCCTAGAAATCTAATAGGTGTTAATGGAAATTGAAGAAAACAAGTCTAAGAATGCATACCTATGGTTTTGTGGTGAAATCCCTCTTCAAAAATCACCCAAGTTCGAGTTTAAGTGAAAAAGTTATGAAGTTTTGAATAAATTCCGATTTGCTACTATTTTAAAATAACTGGACGGGGAACCTATGCATTCGCACACAATTGAACGCGTTCGCATAGGGTAAGGGGATCGCATAGAGGAAAATAGGTCTCCCTTCCCCCAGGCCTAGTTAACTCAGTGCGATAGCGTGAGAAGCCTTGTGTTTGCATAGAACAAATGGCGACTCCTAGAATTAACTCTATGCGATCGCGAAAGTTGCTATGCGATCGCGAAAGTTGCTATGCGATCGCATAGCTCAAAATAGGGCCCCTTGAGACTACACTATGCGATCGCAAACCTACCTATGCGATCGTATACCACAAAAACCTGGACACTAGCAAACAACAAAAACACCAGATTTTCTAACTTCGAATCACCCCGACGCCTATCCGAAACTCACCCGAGCCTTCGGGGCTCCAAACCAAACATGTACACAACCTCAAAAGCATCCTATGGACTTACTCGTGCAATCAAATCGCCAAAAATAACATCTTAAACAACGAATTTAGCATAGAAATCTAAGAAAAATCTCAAAACTTTCAAAGTATCAAATTTCACAACTACGGGTCCGAATCACATCAAACGATTTCCATTTCTTACCAAATTTCACAGACGCATCTTAAATGTCATCTTGAACCCGTACCGAGCTCCGGAACCAAAATACGGGCCCGTTGCTATAAATTTCAAATATAATCAAATTTGCAAAAACTCTTATATTTTTCAGTTAAACAATTTCCTTCAAAAATTTATTTCTCGGGCTTGGGACCTCGGAATTCGATTTCGGGCATACGCCCAAGTCCCATATTTTCCTATGAACCCTCCAGGGCCGTCAAATCATAGGTTCGTGTCCGTTTACCCAAATTTTTGATAGAAATCAACTTAAATTTTATTTTTAAAGGTCAAATTAACATTTTCATCACATTTCCACGTAAAAGCGTTCCGAATATACGCCCGGATCACACACGCAAATTGAGGTGAGGAAAAAAGAGGCTTCTAAGGCCTTGGGACACAGAATTTACTCGTAAAACAAGTGATGACCTTTTGGATCATCACATCCTCCACCTCCAAAACAACCGTTCGTCCTCAAACGGACATAGAAAGGAAGTACCTGAGTTGGGGAATAGATGGGGATAACGGCTCCGCATATCGAACTTGGACTCCTAGGTCGATGCCTCAGCAGGCTAACCTCTCCACTGAACACGACAGGAGGGAAACTCTTCGATCTCAACTGACGAACCTGCCGGTCTAGAATATCTACCGGCTCCTCCTCATAAACAAGTCCTTGTCCAATTGGACAGTGCTGAAGTCTAACACGTGGGATGGATCGTCGTGATACTTCCGAAGCATGGACACATGAAACACTGGATGCACAACTGATAAACTCGGTGGCAATGCAAGTCTATAAGCCACCTCTCCCACTCGATCAAGAATCTCAAACGCGCCAATGAACCTAGGACTAAGCTTGCCCTTCTTTCCAAATCTTATCACGCCCTTCATAGGCGACACCCGAAGCAACACTCGCTCGCCAACCATGAAATGCCACATCACAAACCTTACAGTCGGCATAACTCTTTTGCTTGGACTGAGCTGTACGAAGCCTATCCTGAATGATCCTGACCTTGTCCAAGGCATCCTGCACTAGATCCGTACCCAACAATTGAGCCTCTCCCGGCTCAAACCATCCAACCAGCGACCGACACCGCCTACCATATAAAGCCTCATAAAGAGCCATCTGGATACTTGACTGGCAGTTGTTGTTGTAGGCAAAGTCCGCTAAAGGCAAAAACTCGAATAGTACGCTCGGACTGCCGGTCTGTCTAAGGATGAAATGTTGTGCTCAACTTGACATGTATGCCCAACTCTCGCTGAACTGCCCTCTAGAAACGTGACGTAAACTACATACTTCGGTTATAAATGATAGACACGGGCATGCCATGAACACAAATGATCTCCCGAATATAGATCTCAGCTAACCTCTCGGAAGAATATGAGACTACCACATGAATGAAACGTGATGACTTGGTCATCCTATCAACAATAACCCATACTGCATCGAACTTCCTCTGAGTCTATGGGAGTCCAACAACGAAATTCATAGTGATACACTCCCACTTCCACCCGGGAATCTCAATCCTCTAAAACAAACCAACGGGTCTCTGATGCTCGTACTTACCTCCTGAAAATTCAAATACCGAGCCACATATGCAACAATATCCTTCTTCATCCTCCTGTACCAATAATGTTGCCGCAAATCCTAATACATCTTAGCGACACCCGGATGAATAGAGTACTAGGAACTATGGGCCTCCTCTAAAATCAACTCTCGGAGTCCATCCACATTAGGCACACCAACTCGATCATGTAGTCTCAAAACTCCATCATCTCCTAATGTAATGTTCTTGACACCACCGTGCTTCACCGTGTCTCTAAGGACACACAAATGAGGATCACCATACTGCCGATCGCGGATGCACTCAAATAAAGAAGAACGAGCGACTGTGCAAGCTAATACACGGGTGGGATCAGAAACATCCAACCTCACGAACTGATTGGCCAAAGCCTGAACATCCAAAGCATGCAGTCTCTCACCGACCGGAATATACCTAAGACTACCTGTACTGGCTGACATTCTACTAAAAGCATCGGCCACCACATTGGCCTTCTCCAAATGATATAAGATGGTGATATCATAGTCTTTCAATAGCTCCAACCACCTCATCTGCCTCAAATTTAACTCCTTCTGCTTGAACAAGTATTGCAGACTCTTATGATTCGTGAACACCTCACATGACACGCCATATAAATAGTGCTTCCAAATCTTCGTGCATGAACAATGGTTGCCAACTCGAAATCATGGACCGGATAGTTCTTCTTATGAATCTTCAACTGACGTGAAGCATAAGCAATGACCTTGCCATCCTGCATCAACACCGCACAAAGTCCAATACGAGATACATCACAATAAACCATATATGGCCCTAAACCTATGGGAAAAACCAATACTGGCGCATTAGTCAAAGCTTTCTTGAGCTTCTAAAAGCTCGCCTCACACTAGTCTGACCACCTGAACTGGGAACCCTTCTGGGTCAACCTGGTCATCGGGGCTGCAATAGATGAAAACCCTTTCACAAACCGACGATAATAGCTTGCCAAACCCAAGAAACTCCGGATATCTATAGCTGATGCGGGTATAGGACAGTCCTTGACTGCCTCTATCTTCTTTAGATCTACCTGGATACCCTCTACTGAAACAACATGATCCAAGAAAGCAACTGAACTCAAAGTGGCAAGAAAACACTACGGGTAGAATGACCAGGAGTCCCTCTCTACTCTAAGTGGCAACCCCAACAAAGCTAAGGTCACAGTCTTGGCATGACAGTCCAAGATTGTGTGGTAAGATGATAACCAGTCCATCCCCAATATGACGTCAAAATCAACCATGTCCAGAAGTAATAAGTCTACTCGAGTCTCAAGACCCCCAATCTCAACTATACAAGAATGATGGACACGATCTACCATAATACAATCACCCACCGGTGTAGACACATATAAATGAGTACTCAAAGAATCACTAGGCATGATCAAATACGGTGAAAGATCGAATATGAGGAAGGTCCTTCTGGGACCAAATAGGCTAGATTTACTTGATTTTCCTAAAAATGTAATAAGACCGAGTGCAAGTAGTGACTTATTTTATTACTATCTTAGTGTCATTTTGGGATTCGTCTATTTTTATATTATGAAATGAATCATCTATTGGCATTAAAAGTTCTCCAAGTTTATTTGTCGTTAAGCCTATCTCGGGCTCAATGAGGCTCCCAAATTAAGATGCGAATTTACATTTCCACAATATGTGTTTAGATACTGCAAACATTTCATGATCCTCACTAACTTGTTACCTTTTTGTTTTTTATTTTTGATTATTCATATCCTCTTAGGTTCGTTCACTCATACTAGCCTCATCAGCGTATTATACCAAATCTAGAGGCCCTCCACCTCCTCCTCCTCCAAGCAACACAAAAGGCAAAGGAAAGACAAAAATGGACGACTTAAGTGGAATCCGAAAGGAGAATATTGAGAACGCAGAGACTTCAGATGGTTGTAGTAATCCGGCCCCAAATGATCTAGTTTTGAGATTGGAACAAAAGATACTGGAATTGCAAGGAGAACTTGAGCAGGTTCGAAACTTGGCAAACCTATCACTTACCCTAAATGTCTCCGACATCCACCAACAAAACACAAAGAACCCAGTACCTCCTCAAAGCACACAAAACCAACACCCACAAAATCCTCGCACACCTAATCAATATGCAACTCCACCCCAAAATATCATTCCGCTGCCAATACCAACTCCACCGCAACATCATCATCAACCAATTCATTACCCGCCAACCACTACTTACCACACTCCCCAAAACACACCACCACTTATTCCCGATCCCCAAAACTCCACCAATGACCATCACTATACCCAAGTTCCTGGCATCCATCAAAGCAACCCTATATATGTGAAAACTATACCTCATTCCACCCAACCAATCTCCTGTGCACCGGAATCCTCCGAAAAGGACCTGCTCTTTAAAACATGGCTGAAGAACTCAAGAAGCTAACAAGCCGAGTTCAGGGTGTTGAAGGCGACAGAGGAATGTAAGGATTAAACTATGAAGACCTGTGTATGTAGCCAGATGTAGAATTGCCTAAGGGATACAAACCTCCCAAGTTCGAGATGTTCGACGGCACAGGTGATCCCAAGGCTCATCTAAGGACCTATTGTAACAAGCTTGTTGGGTTCGGGAAAGATGAAAAGATCCGGATGAAGCTCTTAATGAGGAACCTTACTAGGGACGCTTTGTCTTGGTATATCAACCAAAATCCCATGCTCCAATTGGGTAAGCATGGCGTCGGATTTCATGGACCGATTCAGGTTCAACACAGAAAACGCACCAGATATTTTCTACATTCAGAATATTAAGAAGAAACCTACTGAGACTTTCTGTAAGTATGCTACTCGTTGGAGGTCGGAAGCAGCCAAGGTTGGACGAAGAATAAATGAACAAGTTCTTCGTCAGAGCACAAGATCCTCAATATTATGAAAGGTTGATGGTTATCGAAAATCACAAATTCTCTGACATCATAAAACTTGGAGAAAGAATCGAAGAAGGAATCAAAAGAGGGATGGTAACAAATTTCGAGGCACTACAAGCCACAAAAAAAGGTGTTACAATCAGGCGGCATATCAAAGAAGAAAGAGGTTGAAATAGTAATAGTGTCTCAAGGCCCAAAATATCTATTTGTCTATCAAATACCTTTGCCAACATATCAAACACCTCCACCCATATATCAAACACCTCCATATCAAACACCTCCACCCACATATCAAACACCTCCACCCACATACCAAGGATCACTGCCTACATATCAACCTTCATCTCCCAGATATTCCCAACCAGCCATTGTCCATCACACCTATTACTCCCAACCATCCCACTTCCAATCACCACCTGCTCACCAAAATTATTCAAGACCAAGATCTAACTTTGACCGCAAGCCACCCAAACAATACACCGCCATTGCTGAGCCCATCGACCAACTGTATGAAACGTTAAAAGCCACAGGTTACGTCACTTATGTTCTCATTGTGGCTTTAGAAAATCCATCCCAATGGGTCAATCCGAACAAAACTTGTGCATACCATTCTGGTATGAAAGGGCACACCACTACTGAGTACCGAAAATTGAAAGATAAGATCTAGATGCTAATTGACAACAAGGTCATACAAGCAAAGAAAGCCACACCTAATGTCTGCAACAATCCCCTCCTTGATCACAGAGGTAATGGTGTACATATGATAACGACAAATGAAGAATGGAACCCTGAGGGGTCGATCAGTCTTATTTAAGAAGGCGATGACTTTAAGGTTACGGTCACACTTACTCCTATTGTGGTTCAGACTCAGGCACCAATCGAGGTTGAGGTAACTGCATCAGTTCCATTTGAGGTGGAAGTGGCTCCGCCCGCAACCACCTCCGCTCCATTTGAAGTAGAGGTGGTCACACCTTTTACTGTGACAGTATCAACCATACCCCCATTCAACTCAAAAGCAATACCCTGGGATTATGTTGCCGAGGCTCGGCGGAAAGAGAAAGCCAAGGTAGAGGAATCTAACGCTGCAAAAGGGTTGACTAGAACTAGAAGAGTCTATACACCTGAACACCTGAGAGGTTCAAATAAGGAGGCCACTACTAGGCAGCCTATCATTGAGACTGGGCCGGATGACATATGGAGGAAAGTACAAGCAAAGGAGTATTCTGTTGTTGACCACCTGAACAAAGTCCCTGCTCAAATATCTATCCTATCACTATTGTAGAATTTAGAGGCACACAAGAATGCTTTGATAAAAGTACTAAGCGAGGCTTATGTACCCAATAACATCACTGGTGGAGAAATGGCCAACATGGTTGGGCAAGTGCTGGAGAGACATAAGATTATCTTCCACGAAGATGAGCTACCGCCCGAGTGTTTGAATAATATTGAGCATTGCATATCATAGTGCAATTTGAAGACAAGTTCATTGCCAGGGTCCTAGTTGATGGGGGTTCGAGCCTAAATATTTGTCCATTGGACACTCTGAAAAGGTTTGACAAAGGTTTTCCATGAGATACGGGTAGGAAGCATGAATGTGAAGGCTTTCGATGGGTCCTAGAGGGCCACGATCAGGGAAATCAATCTTTGCTTGCAGATGGGGCCAACTTGGTTTGTCATTGAATTCCAAGTGCTTGACATACCAGCCTCGTATAATCTTCTATTGGGCCGACCCTGGATCTATGTTGCTGGAGCCGTGCCTTCCACACTACATCAAGCCGTGAAATTCTAATGGAACCGTCAAGAGGTAATCATTCATGGAGATGGAAGTAACCCCATCTACACTAGTCAAACCATCCTAGCCATTGGACATAGAAGAAGGCTATGAGGGGAAACCTATTATAATATCGAATGGGTCAATGCCGTCAAGAAGGATAAGTGGTGGAGTAACACAATAGAAAGCATACTAGCATGGTCCGGATATGAACCCGGCAAAGGGTTGGGAAAGTACCTCCAAAGTATCATCAAACCAATATAGCTGAAAAATCATGGTACCATTTTTGGGCACAAATACCAATATATATGGCAAGAGTACAATGATTGGTCGCCTCCATAGCATGGACCATATTACCCTCTTGAGCAACCGGTGCCACGTTTGGAACAGGCTTTTCATCAGGCTGACACAATATGGGGAACTGCCGAGGAAGAAGCACTTGATGGGCTGAAGAATTTATTCTTGGAGGATGAGGACATGGACTGTGGTGCCATAATTGAGGAGAAGAAGGAAGAAGGCCTCACTATTTAGACTGTGGCGAAGGGAGCTGTTCTCAGGAACTGGACCGCCACACCATCTCGAGCCCACCGAGTCCCCTAGGTAGCTTGGCAGAATTAACTTCTATAGTCGTTCTAGGCATTCAAAATTTCCTGTAGTTTCATTTTAATCTTCACTTGTTTTAAAATAAATGCTCGATTCATCGAGATGTGCTTTGTCTGAACAATTTTTCAAGTTTTAATCAAATGAATTTGCTCTTTATTATTCACTACTATCTTTACACTTTTTCTTTCTACTGCGTTATTATTATTTGTCCTGATGAACCAGTGACTGTGACATGTAATGAGGCAACACAACATGAGAATAGTGACTCAGAGGGGGAAGATGAGGTACCCGAGGAAATTGTCAGGGAGGTTGAGAATTTTGAGAACAAGCCTAAGTCCAACCTGGACGAAACAGAAGTAGTAAATTTGGGAGATGCCAAGACCGTCAAGGAGACTTGCATCAATATTCACTTGTTACCAACAGAGAAGGAAGAGTACATTCGGTTCCTAAAAGAATATGAGGACATTTTTGCATGGTCATATGATGACATGACAGGGTTGAGCACTTCCATAGTGGCTCACAAGTTGCCTACTAATCCCATGTGTCCTCCGGTAAAATAGAAACTCAGAAAGTTCAAACCAGACATGAGCCTGAAAATCAAGGAGAAAGTTACAAAGCAGATCAAAGCCAAAGTTCTCAGGGTGGTCGAATATCCAACCTGGTTAGCTAACATTGTGCCAGTTCTGAAGAAGGATGGGAAGGTCAGAGTATGTGTTGACTATCAGGATTTAAATAGAGCAAGTCCCAAGTATGACTTCCCACAGCCAAATATACACATCCTGATCAATAATTGCGCCAAGTACGAACTCCAATCCTTTGTAGATTGCTTCGCGGGTTATCACCCGATTTGGATGGATGAAGAAGATGCAGAGAAGACAGCTTTTATCACACCATGGGGTGTATTAAGATGATGACATTTGATTTGAAGAATGTTGGGGCCACCTAAATGAGAACCATGATAACCATCTTCTATGATATGATATACAAGGAAATAGAGGTGTATGTGGACGACGTCATTATCAAATCCAAGAAGGCCGCAGATCACATAGCAGACTTAAAGATGTTCTTCGAAAGGCTAAGGAGGTACAATTTGAAATTGAACCCCGCAAAGTGTGCATTCAGAGTTCCCGCAGGAAAATTCCTGGGATTCATCGTCAGTCGTCGAGGGATCGAACTGGATCCGTCTAAAATCAAAGTTATTCAGGAGTTACCACCACCTAAGAGCAAAAAGGATGTGATGAGCTTCCTAGGACGTCTCATCTATATCAGCCGCTTCATAGCACAGTCCATAGTCATATGTGAACCCATCTTCAAGATGCTGAGAAAAGATGTCAAAACAAGTTGGACGAAGGATTGTAAGAAAGCTTTTGACAAGATCAAGGAGTACCTGTCCATACCACCAGTTCTGGTCCCGCCATAACAAGGACGACCTTTGCTACTCTATCTATCTGTATTGGATGGAGCCTTCGGATGTGTTTTGGGACAACATGACGAGACAGTAACGAAGGAGCAAGTCATATATTACCTGAGTAAGAAGTTCACACCTTATGAAGCACGGTATTCGTTACTTGAACCCACTTGTTGTGCTTTGACCTAGACAGCCCAGAAATTGAGGCATTACTTCTGTGCCTACACTACCTACCTCATATCTAGGATGGATTCCCTGAAGTACATATTTCAGAAACCCATGCCTACTAGGAAGTTGGAAAAATAGCAGATACTACTAAGTGAGTTCGATATCGTCTATGTAACTCAAAAGGCGGTCAAGGGACAAGCCTTGGCAGATCACCTTGCTGAAAATCCAGTGGAAGGAGAATACGAACCCTTGAAAATACATTTTCCTGATGAAGAAGTATCATTCGTAGGAGAAGACATTAACGAGGCATATGACGGTTGGACGATGTTCTTTGACGGAGCCGCAAATTTCAAATGAGTGGGCAAAGGAGTGGGCATTGAAGCAGTTTTGGTATCAGAAATGGGTCAACACTATCTGGTGTCTGCTAAACTCAGATTTTCTTGCACCAACAACATGGCAGAATATGAAGCCTGTATACTAGGGCTCAACATGGCAGTCGACATGGACATTCAGGAGCTGTTGGTAATCGGTGATTTAGATTTTCTTGTGCACCAGGTACAAGGAGAGTGGGCCGCCAAGAATTCCAAGATATTGCCATATCTGCACCATGTGTAGGAATTGGGAAAGAGGTTTACAAAGATAGAATTTCAACATGTGCCCAAAATTCAGAATGAGTTTGCCGATGCATTAGCCACTTTGTCATCCATGATACAACATCCAGATAAGAACTACATTGATACCATTCCGGTGAAGATCCATAATCAACCGGCATATTGTGCTCATGTCGAGGAAGAAGCAGATGGAAAGCATTGGTTCTATGACATCAAGGAGTATTTATCAAAAAGATAATATCCGGAGCATGCAAATCACACTCAGAAGCTCATACTCTGGAGATTGTCAAATCACTTCTTCCACAGCGGAGGAAACTTATACAGAAGAACTCCTGATCTAGGTTTACTAAGATGTGTCGACGCAAAGGAAGCTTCTAAGCTACTT
Source organism: Nicotiana sylvestris (assembly GCF_000393655.2). Classification (NCBI taxonomy): domain Eukaryota; kingdom Viridiplantae; phylum Streptophyta; class Magnoliopsida; order Solanales; family Solanaceae; genus Nicotiana; species Nicotiana sylvestris. The sequence continues at coordinate 173,576,043 of NC_091064.1, read as the reverse complement.
GAGGATGTGCATGTTGGGACCTGTGGTCCGCACATGAATGGTTTCATCTTGGCTAAGAAGATACTCAGGAAGGCTATTTTTGGATGACCATGGAGACGGATTGCATTCAATATGTCCGCAAATGCTTTCAATGTCAAGTGCATGCCGACATGATAAAAGTGCTGCCAAATAAGCTCAATGCAACAAGCTCTCCTTGGCCATTTGCTGCTTGGGGAATGGATGTTATTGGTCCGATTGAGCACACTGCTTCAAACGGACACGGGTTTATTCTGGTAGCCATTGATTACTTCATAAAATGGGTAGAAGCTGCATCTTACAAAGTTGTAACCAAAAAGGTCATCGAAGATTTTGTCAAGGACCGTATTTTCTGTCGATTCGGAGTTCTCGAGTCCATTATTACCGACAACACCGCCAATCTCAACAGTGATCTAATGAAAGCTATATGTGAAGCCTTTAAATTAAGCACAATAATTCCACAGCCTACAGACCTCAGATGAATGGAGCTGTAGAAGCCGCCAATAAAAACATCAAGAAGATACTAAGGAAAATGGTAGAGAACCACAAACAATGGCATGAAAAGTTACCTTTTTCTCTATTGGGGTACCACACCATGGTTCGCACATCAACAGGGGCAACTCCCTACATGTTGGTTGATGGTACCGAGGTTGTCATCCCAGCCGAGGTGGAGATTCATTCTTTAAGAGTCATATAGGAAGCAGAACTCAGCGACGCAGAGTGGATAAGGAGTTGCTATGAACAATTAGCTTTTATCGATGGAAAGAGGATGAATGAAGTATGTCATGGCTACTTTATCATAAAAGAATGTCCAGAGCTTTCAACAAAAGAGTCAAACCAAGGTAATTCGCACCAGGTCAGTTAGTGCTGAAGAAGATCTTCCCACATCAAGATGAAGCCAAAGGGAAATTCTATCCCAACTAGCAAGGTCCGTACATGGTTCACAAGGTACTAACAGGAGGAACAACTATATTTTTTCAAATATTGCATATTTTCAAAAACTCTACTTCCATAACAGTCAAGTGTCACCTAGGGGAACTCGAAAGGCTTTCAGAACAAAGCAAAGCAAGGCCAACGGACAGAAGCACGAACCAACCTCATCCCCCCCCCCACAAAACTTACAACTTTTCTTGGAACGCAGGTAGATTTGATGTAACAATAGCACTCGCAAATATGTATACACAAAGCAAATTCACTATCCAACCAGCCATCGGATACCGAATACTTCTCCAGCTAACATATATACTACTCTTATTTGACGCTCGCTTTTTGCATGGGACTAATCTATGTCCCCCATATTTACATGCGGCTAATCCTTGCATCCCCCTTTGTTTGAGGCTAATACCTGCCTCCCTATCTCCATGAGTCTAATCCTTGACTTCCTATTTGCATGAGTCTAATCCTTGACTCCATGAGGTAAATCCTTGCCTCTCCATTTGTGTCACGACCCTAAACCCGAACCCGATTATGATGGCGCCTCTCGTAAAGACAAGGCCAACTGACACTTCCCACTTCAATTTTTAACAATTAAACCATAAGGGGTAAGTCTAAAGCATGATAAATAGAATCTCAAAGTAGCAGATAATAGCATAATTTGCGGAATACAACCTAATATAGCCTGATACTGGGGTTTCACTAGTCATGAGCATCTATCAATCCTAAAACAGGTTTGAAAAGTCTATAAGATATTACAAAATGTTTGATAAAGAGATAGAAATGATAAAGGGGGCGAACACGGGACTGCGAACGCTAAACAGCTACCTCATGGACTCCGAAGTCTGCCGGGAGCTCTCAACTCGCATTGGCAGGATCAGCAATGCCTGAATCTGCACACGGGGTGCAGGGAGTAAAGTGAGTACTCCAACTTAGTGAGTAATAATCATAAATAAAGACTTAAAGCAGGAAATCACGTAAGGTATAACGATACAGTAAAACTAGTAAAACAATAAATCCGTAAAGATATGTGAAAGTCATTTTAGTTCAACTTATACTTCATGAAAAGCCCTTTTCGACAATTAAGCAGGTAAAAGACAGGCAATTAAGAAGAATAAACACATAAAGGTTTGCCCCTTGGGCAATATCTCAGAACAATACCAGCCTCTTGGGCTACATCTCACATCACATGGGTACCCGCGCTCACTGGGGGTATGCAGACTCCTGGAGGGGCCCCTTACTGCCCAAGCGCAACATCAAGCCATCTTGTGGCATCATCACTAGGCCCTCGGCCTCATATCAACAAGCCATCCCGTGGCGTATAAATCTCGGGCCCTCGACCTCACAATCATAGTCAATGTTTCCTCACCACATAGGCCCTCGTCCTTACTCAGTCAAAATCCTCACAAACCACTCGGGCAATAGTAATACATGATTTCTCAGCCTAATTATCATTTAAAAGATCATTTAAGTGTCTTGCCCCAAACTTCCACGACCAACTCAAGCCTCAAACACCGTTTTCCTTTAGAATTCGCCTTCAAATTACTTATATCTAGTCCAAATTAATTTAACAACATCAATAAATGCTAAATAATTCAATCCCAATGCTAAATTATAGGTTTTCTATCATTTTCCCAAAAAGTCAAAAATTGAACCCGGGCCCGCTTGGTCCAAACACAAGGTTCGGACCAAAACTCGATCACCCATTCACCCACGAGCCCGAATATGTAATTAGTTTCGGAATCCGACCACAAAACGAGGTCTAAATTTTAATTATTCAAAAAGCCCTAACGCTAACCAAATCCCCAATTTTCTACCCTTAAGAACATGATTTAGGCCTAGAAATCTAATAGGTGTTAATGGAAATTGAAGAAAACAAGTCTAAGAATGCATACCTATGGTTTTGTGGTGAAATCCCTCTTCAAAAATCACCCAAGTTCGAGTTTAAGTGAAAAAGTTATGAAGTTTTGAATAAATTCCGATTTGCTACTATTTTAAAATAACTGGACGGGGAACCTATGCATTCGCACACAATTGAACGCGTTCGCATAGGGTAAGGGGATCTCATAGAGGAAAATAGGTCTCCCTTCCCCCAGGCCTAGTTAACTCAGTGCGATAGCGTGAGAAGCCTTGTGTTTGCATAGAACAAATGGCGACTCCTAGAATTAACTCTATGCGATCGCGAAAGTTGCTATGCGATCGCATAGCTCAAAATAGGGCCCCTTGAGACTACACTATGCGATCGCAAACCTACCTATGCGATCGTATAGCACAAAAACCTGGACACTAGCAAACAACAAAAACACCAGGTTTTCTAACTTCGAATCACCCCGACGCCTATCCGAAACTCACCCGAGCCTTCGGGGCTCCAAACCAAACATGTACACAACCTCAAAAGCATCCTATGGACTTACTCGTGCAATCAAATCGCCAAAAATAACATCTTAAACAACGAATTTAGCATAGAAATCTAAGAAAAATCTCAAAACTTTCAAAGTATCAAATTTCACAACTACGGGTCCGAATGACATCAAACGATTTCCATTTCTTACCAAATTTCACAGACGCATCTTAAATGTCATCTTGAACCCGTACCGAGCTCCGGAACCAAAATACGGGCCCGTTGCTATAAATTTCAAATATAATCAAATTTGCAAAAACTCTTATATTTTCAGTTAAACAATTTCCTTCAAAAATTTATTTCTCGGGCTTGGGACCTCGGAATTTGATTTCGGGCATACGCCCAAGTCCCATATTTTCCTATGAACCCTCCAGGGCCGTCAAATCACAGGTTCGTGTCCGTTTACCCAAAATTTTGACAGAAATCAACTTAAATTTTATTTTTAAAGGTCAAATTAACATTTTCATCACATTTCCACATAAAAGCGTTCCGAATATACGCCCGGATCACACACGCAAATTGAGGTGAGGAAAAAAAAGGCTTCTAAGGCCTTGGGACACAGAATTTACTCGTAAAACAAGTGATGACCTTTTGGATCATCACATCCTCCACCTCCAAAGCAACCGTTCATCCTCAAACGGACATAGAAAGGAAGTACCTGAGTTGGGGAATAGATGGGGATAACGGCTCCGCATATCGAACTTGGACTCCTAGGTCGATGCCTCAGCAGGCTAACCTCTCCACTGAACACAACAGGAGGGAAACTCTTCGATCTCAACTGACGAACCTGCCGGTCTAGAATATCTACCGGCTCCTCCTCATAAACAAGTCCTTGTCCAATTGGACAGTGCCGAAGTCTAACACGTGGGATGGATCGTCGTGATACTTCCGAAGCATGGACACATGAAACACTGGATGCACAACTGATAAACTCGGTGGCAATGCAAGTCTATAAGCCACCTCTCCCACTCGATCAAGAATCTCAAACGGGCCAATGAACCTAGGACTAAGCTTGCCCTTCTTTCCAAATCTTATCACGCCCTTCATAGGCGACACCCGAAGCAACACTCGCTCGCCAACCATGAAATGCCACATCACAAACCTTACAGTCGGCATAACTCTTTTGCTTGGACTGAGCTGTACGAAGCCTATCCTGAATGATCCTGACCTTGTCCAAGGCATCCTGCACTAGATCCGTACCCAACAATTGAGCCTCTCTCGGCTCAAACCATCCAACCAGCGACCGACACCGCCTACCATATAAAGCCTCATAAAGAGCCATCTGGATACTTGACTGGCAGTTGTTGTTGTAGGCAAAGTCCGCTAAAGGCAAAAACTCGAATAGTACGATCGGACTGCCGGTCTGTCTAAGGATGAAATGTTGTGCTCAACTTGACCTGTATGCCCAACTCTCGCTGAACTGCCCTCTAGAAACGTGACGTAAACTACATACCTCTGTTAGAAATGATAGACACGGGCATGCCATGAACACAAATGATCTCCCGAATATAGATCTCAGCTAACCTCTCGGAAGAATATGAGACTACCACATGAATGAAACGTGATGACTTGGTCATCCTATCAACAATAACCCATACTGCGTCGAACTTCCTCTGAGTCTATGGGAGTCCAACAACGAAATTCATAGTGATACACTCCCACTTCCACCCAGGAAGCTCAATCCTCTAAAACAAACCAACGGGTCTCTGATGCTCGTACTTGCCTCCTGAAAATTCAAACACCGAGCCACATATGCAACAATATCCTTCTTCATCCTCATGTACCAATAATGTTGCCGCAAATCCTAATACATCTTAGCGACACCCGGATGAATAGAGTACTAGGAACTATGGGCCTCCTCTAAAATCAACTCTCGGAGTCCATCCACATTAGGCACACCAACTCGATCATGTAGTCTCAAAACTCCATCATCTCCTAATGTAATGTTCTTGACACCACCGTGCTTCACCGTGTCTCTAAGGACACACAAATGAGGATCACCATACTGCCGATCGCGGATGCGCTCAAATAAAGAAGAACGAGCGACTGTGCAAGCTAATACACGGGTGGGATCAGAAACATCCAACCTCACGAACTGATTGGCCAAAGCCTGAACATCCAAAGCATGCAGTCTCTCACCGACCGGAATATACCTAAGACTACCTGTACTGGCTGACATTCTACTAAAAGCATCGGCCACCACATTGGCCTTCTCCAAATGATATAAGATGGTGATATCATAGTCTTTCAATAGCTCCAACCACCTCCTCTGCCTCAAATTTAACTCCTTCTGCTTGAACAAGTATTGCAGACTCTTATGATTCGTGAACACCTCACATGACACGCCATATAAATAGTGCCTCCAAATCTTCGTGCATGAACAATGGTTGCCAACTCGAAATCATGGACCGGATAGTTCTTCTCATGAATCTTCAACTGATGTGAAGCATAAGCAATGACCTTGCCATCCTGCATCAACACCGCATCAAGTCCAATACGAGATACATCACAATAAACCATATATGGCCCTAAACCTATGGGAAAAACCAACACTGGCGCAGTAGTCAAAGCTTTCTTGAGCTTCTAAAAGCTCGCCTCACACTCGTCTGACCACCTGAACTGGGAACCCTTCTGGGTCAACCTGGTCATCGGGGCTGCAATAGATGAAAACCCTTTCACAAACCGACGATAATAGCTTGCCAAACCCAAGAAACTCCGGATCTCTATAGCTGATGCGGGTCTAGGACAGTCCTTGACTGCCTCTATCTTCTTTAGATCTACCTGGATACCCTCTACTGAAACAACATGATCCAAGAAAGCAACTGAACTCAACCAGAACTTACACTTCAAAAACTTAGCATACAATTGACAATCTCTCAAAGTCTGAAGAACCACTCTCAGATGCTGCTCATGCTCCTCCCGGCTGCAGGAATAAATCAAAATATCATCAATGAAGACTATCTCGAATGAATCCAAGTAAGGTTTGAACACTCAGTTCATCAAATCCATAAAAGCTGTTGGGGCATTTGTCAACCTGAATGACATCACCAAGAGCTCATAATGCCTGTACCGAGTGCGGAAAGCTGTCTTAGGGACATCGGATGCCCTAATCCTCAACTAATGGTAGCCTGATCTCAAGTCAATCTTCAAAAATACCTTGGCACCTTGAAGCATATCAAACAAATTATAATTCCTCGGCAATGGATGCTTATTCTAGATTGTAACCTTGTTCAACTGCCGATAATCTATACACATTCGCATCTATCCATCCTTCTTCTTAACAAACAACACCGGCACGCCCCAAGGCAAGACACTAGGTCTAATGAAGCCTTTTTCAAGAAAGTCTTGCAACTGCTCCTTCAACTCTTTCAACTCAGGCAGGGCCATATGATACAGTGGGATAGAAATGGGTTGAGTGCACAGAGCCAAATCAATGCAGAAGTCAATATCCCTGTCGGGTGGCCTAACTAGCAGGTCTGAAGGAAATACCTCAGGAGACTCACGAATAACAGGCACAGAATCAAAAGAAGGAACCTCGACACTAGAATCACGAACATATGCCAAATATGCCAAACACCCCTTCTCGACCATACGCCGAGCCTTAATATATTAGAAAACACTACGGGTAGAATGACCAGGAATCCCTCTCCACTCTAAGTGGCAACCCCAACAAAGCTAAGGTCACAGTCTTGGCATGACAGTCCAAGATTGTGTGGTAAGATGATAACCAGTCCATCCCCAATATGACGTCAAAATCAACCATGTCCAGAAGTAATAAGTCTACTCGAGTCTCAAGACCCCCAATCTCAACTATACAAGAATGATGGACACGATCTACCATAATACAATCACCCACCGGTGTAGACACATATAAATGAGTACTCAAAGAATCACTAGGCATGATCAAATACGGTGAAAAATAACATGACACATAGGAGTTGTCGCGCCCCCTTTTTCTCGCAAAATTAGGTTTGCGACTTTTGGTATGGGACAACTCGTTCCTTTTGGGAACTGGGTTTGCATTTGAAGAGTTGCCACCTAATGATTTAAGGTGCATTAGGACACCTATAGGGTTCAATTCTAAGTTATTTGAACAACCAAAGATAGGGCAAGGGCTTGAAATTATCCTAAGAGGAAGGTGTTAGGCACCCCTCAGGATCCACTAGTTTTGTTCCCGGCCAGACAGCTGATTGTGAATTTGTGCAATTTAGCAAATAGACAAGTATGGGCTCAAATATTAGGGGATTTAAATTTAAACACATAAGAGAAAGAACAATTAAAAGAAGAGTTTTTGAAAAGAAGTTTGCAAATAAAGGGAAAGGAGGTCCTAGGTTTATATTTAATATGGATCACATCAATGCGATACACGGTATAACACTCCTCAAAATAGGGGATACACGTGGTATTAGCGCATCGGTCATCATAACCATATCTACCCTTCTCGCCCCGTTGAGGTATTAAAGTGCGGATTGGTCTCGATCACTATTGCGTGCTATTACCCGTCCCATTCCTATCAATCCCGGAGGAGTTTAGGACTACTATTCCTAAAGGGGAGGGATATTAGGCTGATTTTGGTTTCAAAAGGTAAAAATCTAAGGCGACATACAAAACATATAATACTGCATGTTGGGGACTTGCACAAACTTTTAAGGTCTAATTAAAATTCTAAAGACGAGGGGAGTTAATTATTGAAGCAGATTAGTTTATTATATAACTCAGATAAGAAGTCCGAATTAGGCCTGCATGCTGGTTGTAGCAATTAACAAAAGCGAATTCAATTTTTATTGTTATTATCGCCTAAGGCTTGCTTAAGCGTTTGGGTGAAATGATATCTATTACTGATTCAGAAAGTGGAAAAATAGTAACAGTTTTAAAACGAACGATTGAGATCCTATAGACATTCTTTCTAAACCTCGTTAGATAAAGAAGGAAGGTTGTTTAAAACTGGTTAAGAATAGACTGAATTTTAAATTGATTGCAGATCTAATAGGCAGGATGTCTAATATTGCTCATTTTATTTCTATAGACATGATTTCTAAAAGGGGGACTGATTCTTAACCTTATGAACACGATATCTGATTTTAACCATTTAGATCCTAGGAGCATGGTATCTAAATGTGACCATAATATGTAGAATTTAAGCAAGTCCTATAGGCATACTCTTTAGATGCAGAACATGTAGAAATTTAATGAAAGCAGGTCTTATAGACATGGTATCTAGCGTGCAGAATTACAAATGCATAATTTAAACAAACGGATCAATAGGCATAATTTCTAAAATGCAGAACTTAAACATGTAGAATTTAAATAGCAGATCGTATAGGCATGATTTCTAACCTTAAGCATGCATAATTACCCAAACCAACCCTTTTCACTAGGCAACCCCAAATGTTTATTACAAAATATTATATACTGGATAATGAATTATAACAGAAAAGTACAAAAGAAAAATTACAACCAGAGGAAGCCTGATTCAAGAATTCCTCTCTGAGTTATGGAATAAACCACCTCAAATGCCATTGATTCAAAGCCTTTCTCAGACCTGGGTTTGTTAGAGTTCCCTAAGGGTCTCAAAGGACCCTGGGCAGTGCATACACTCAGGTTCATAGAACCAGATTGGGATGAGTGCAGTGTGGAAGTTCCAACCCTTATGTGTCCAAGTTCACAAGGAGCTCATGGGTCCCAAGGCAAGGCTCACACAAGAGGGGCAGAACCTAAGTCTAAGAAGAAAGTGAAAGTGCAGGAACAGAGTCTTAAAACTGAGAGGATAAAGGAGTGGGGTAGAGGGTGAAGGGAGACAGTAATTAGTAACACAGAGAGTTAATAACTTCGTACAAAGGGGGTTAGGGGTTGGAAATCCATTGCAAGGAGCCCATGTACATAGGCATCGATCAGCTTTGGGCATGCATAGCAATAGAAGGTGCTGACTTGCCTATAAACCAATCAGAACACATAACATCTAGAGGAGACATGGAGGTTATGATCCCGGGGGATCAGGTTTGGGTCATGCACAGCAATGTCCAATGTTGTCATGCCCCAAACCAACCATAGATACTAAACACCTTGGGGATGGGGAATTAGGATTCACAAGTCATAATAAGTAATGGATAGAAGCATTAACTTAGAACAGGAAGGGGCAGATTACAGCATGTTTAATAATGGAACTTGGTTAAATACAAACAAGAGACAAACAAGGATGGAAAAGACAGTAAAGAAACATGTTGTTGTTCGTGTAGAAGCGTAATTAGAACATACCAGTAAGATGAAAATGCAGAGGAAAATAAGCAAGCTTCCCACTGCCTAGCCTTGGCTTTCAGCCGGCTAGGTAAGGCAGCAATACAAGTAGCAACAGAGAAAAGAGAGAGATTTTAGTGGAGTGTGTGTTTGAACTCAAGTGTTCTATGCCTTGTGTTTGTGTGTTTGAAAGAAGAGAAGGTGGGTATTTATAGTGTTGAAAGCATGTAATAAATAAGGCAATAAATGCACACATGGAAGTAATTAGCAATCATAATCAATCAACCAAGTGATTCCCCTTTAATTAAGGAATCACTTTTTTAACGGGACTAACAGGTTTAAAAGAAGGAAAGAAAATCAGTTTGTAGGCCGACTGGTTATTACCATAAAAGGAAGTGGTAAAACATTGAGTACACAATAGAGTCCAAGTACAGAGATACACTTGTTTTGGGGGAAAAGATTCATCAAGGCAATAAGTAAGGAAAGGGATCAATCACTTTAACAGGCAAGTAAAATTAGAGTTCACATAAAGAGGAGTTTTGAAATCAGTCCCAAAATTGAGAATCAATCAAAGAAAGGGGCTCTACATATAAATAGAGTGCACAAACGATGGACATGCAAGGCCAAACTATTGGCAAAAGAAAAAACATGCAATAGTAGCACAAAGTTAGTAGACAGCAAACATTCGAAACATGATAGTCACATAAGTCAAGTTTCACTGAATCAGTAGTATAGAGAAAAGAAAAAAAAAGGATAGAGTATCAAAAGCATGCAAAGGGTCAAGTACGAAAACCCTTCTGAAAAGCATAGTCGAGTTTCAAAGATAGTAAGAACTAAGAATAAAGAAATCACATAAAGAAAAGAGATGCTGAAACAAAGGAACTTCAAATAAAGTCAGGTATTCCAACGAGCAATTTCAAACCCAAAGACATAGGTTTTTCCCTAATAACATTCAAGCTTAAACAAATAAATCACACAAGCAGTTTCAAAAACTCGAATAGACCCAAAGAGAAATTAGGGTTTTCAACATCGATCGAGTTTAAAGATGATGAACAAATAAATCAGACAATATTTAGCAAATAGTCTCAGAAACTAGAATGAACCCAAAGAAATTAGGGTTTTTATCACCCATCGAGTCTAGAGTTGATAAACAAGTAAATCAAACAAACACTTAACAAATAGTCTCAGAAACCCCAAAAGAAATTAGGGTTTTTATCATGCTAAACTCAGAAAAGATTTTGAAAAGAAGAACTTGAAGGAAAACCCTAATCAGAAAAAGATGAAGAGTCTTTTTTTTCTGAAAGCAAAATTAAAGAAGCTTCGGGAAGGCATTTAAAACCCCAAAGAAAACATAGATCTAAAGTGAACCTGAAAGAAGTCAAGAAGCTCTTAGAGATTAGGGTTTCAGAAGAACCCCAAGTGACGAGAAAGGCCTTGAAAGCCATCGATCTAAACATGAGAGTCAAGGGTCTGACTCGAATAGCCATGGCTGGCCGGAGAAGGGTCAGAGACTACCGGAGAACAGTCATCGAGCAAAGACTGGACTAAGCCCCTTCAGAATCTGGTCATGAGACCACAGAAACGAACACGTAGAAGCCATGGGAGGCTGATACAGGTCTTAGATGACCCTGGAGAGTCATGGATTAGAGTAGATTAAGGTGTCGGTGGCTAGGATTTGATGTTGTTGTAGAGAGGATTTGAGAGAGTAGGGGGATTCAGAGGCGACGTATTGTGAGAAATGAATTAGGGTGAAGGGGTCGTTTGGGTTAAAAAAGAAAGGGAGTAATGGGAGCCGTTGATCTACACGATCAACGGCTGGGATTAGGTGGGAGTCCGGTTGGGTCATTTAAACGGGTAAAGGGTCGGATTTGAAGGGAATTGGGTCGGGGTAAAATTGGGTTCCAATTGGGGTTCAAATTAGGCTATAATTGAAAGGTAATTGGGCTAGTTTTTAAATAGCTAATTTTCCCCATTTATTTTATAAAAAATAGCAAATTAAATTCTGAAAATAAATTTAAAGTACTAAAACGATTTATAACATATAATTATCAAATAAAAATACTAGACTTAATTTTTATAGATATGAACGCAATTAAATCTGAAAGAGGCTAATATTGCAATTTTATGCAATTTAGCTTTAAAAATACTAAATAAATTTGTAAAAATGTACAAAAATTATTTTAGCTATATTTTTGCATAAATATGAGAATCCAATAAATGAATTACCAAAATTATAATTTTGGAAATATTATTGGGTCTTTATGAATAAAATAGGGGAATAAATTGGTTTAAAAATCTTTAAAAATTAAGAAAAAAAATTACAAAACAATTGGACATACTTATATATGCATACATATGCTATTTTTAAAGTATTTTGCATATTAAAAAATATACAGGGAAATATTGGGTATCAACAACTACCCCTCTTTACCCGGGAAGGATAAAAAAGTTGTCGGGTAAAGATATGATGGCCAATTTTGAGCAAGCGAAATGGTTCGAAGAGGTTTAGGCTGCGCCCTGGCTTTTGAGCTACCTACATATCCCTGATCTTACAAGAATCAGGCCATATGTAGTTCGGGATCCGTTGGCGGAGTATGCCGATGGATACTTTTCAAGAACGGACGCAATATGTGGTAGGTTTGCGGGAATGTTTTAGGTTTGGTAGGGCTGCGGAAACTGGAGCGGGATCGCTCTAGCCTAGATGGTCGTTGCTCGCTGGTTTACCTGAAAATAAGCAATACAAGCATATATTGTGCGTAAATTTAAACATGATGCAAATTCTCGTCGGACCATGAAGGTTGTCTTTGGACGGTTAGAATGACATCCTTAGACCATGTTGTCCTGGGCTATGAAGCGTATAATAAAGGATTCGCAGGCCATGAAATGATGCTCTCGGGAAATGAGGATGATGCCTCCGAACCATGATGCCTTTGAATAATGATATGCAAAAGATTAAAAGGGATCCTCATGCCATGACATGGTGTTCTCGGGCCTTGAAATTGTTGCCTCTGAACGATGATGCCTTTGGATAATTTGGCAATTTTTCAGTCTATGAAATGCAGTGTGTGGCGATCTTTCAGCCCATGAGATGCAATAAGTGGCGATCTTTCAGCCATGCATTGCGGTTGGTGGCGATCTTTCAGCCCATGAGATGTAGATGTGGTGATCTTTCAGCCATGCAATGCAGTAGGTGGCGATCTTTCAGCCATGTAGATGCAGGTGGACGTAGAGCTTAACCCGGAAGGTAGAATAGTAGTCTTATGTAATGCGAAAATGCAGATGGAGATATCGTTTAGTCTCGAAAGGCAGAATAGTAGTCTTATGCAATGCGGAAATGCAGATGGAGACAGCGTTTAGTCTCGGAAGGCACAATAGTAGCCTTATGCAATTTGGAAATGTAGATGGAGACAACGTTTAATCTCGGAAGGCAGAATAGTAGCCTTATGCAATGCGGAAATAAAGATGGAGACATCGTTTAGTCTCGAAAGGAAGGATAGTAGCCTTATGAAATGCGAAAATGCATATGGAGACAGCGTTTAGTCTCGGAAGGTAGAATAGTAGCCTTATGCAAGAAATAAAATGGCAAATGGTAATAAGCTTTCTTAGCTGATAGCAGATTGCGATATTGTGACTGTTGGGGACATTGTTCCTGCTGGGGACATTGTTGTGTGTGGATAGCAAATGTGAATAAATGCAACGGTTTTGAGAGTTGTATTCCTGAACAAAGTTTATCTCGTGAGTGTATAGTATGTTTAATGGTTTTGCTATCCAAGTGTCTGTATCCAAAGAAAAATTGTGAGTTTTGAAAAAAGGGGGAGGTTAGTTCATTTCCCCGCTGGCTCTGCTTGACCTGCTCGGCTTTGATCTGGTGATACTGCATGTATCGTTGGGGTAGCATTGCTAAACAAAGCAGTTTCAATAATAAACAGGCATGATTTTGTGAAAGTATGACATAAGTGTATAATTAAAATAATTTTTAGATGAATCGACGACTGCGACGTAGTTTAGGACATTGCAACCTCTCCTGCTACGGAATTTTGAGGGTCCTCCTCAAAATTCTGCCCCAGTTTGATGAGTTGACACTTTTGACGGTTGCTTGTGGCGATTGGCTGAAATTACTTTGGAATTTTGTGGGTCCCCCTAAAAATTCTGCCCCAGTTTCCAATTGCGGGGTGGGGGGGGAATGAACTTTTTATTGAATTATGACCGAACCCATAGGGCTGCCTACGTATCCCCTGTTAAACGGGCATCAGGTCAGGCGTAGTTCAATTACATTGATGAGGAAAGCATGAAAATTACACATAGTAACACTTGACTGCATCTGAATTGATCGGTTTTGGCCAAACTTCGCCATCCATTTCTACAAGTATGAGGGCTCCTCCAGTCAGAACCGGTGAACCATGTATGGACCCTACCAATTAGGAGAGAACTTCCCTTTGGCTTCATCTTGATGCGGGAAAATTTTCTTTAACACTAGTTGCCCTGGTGCGAACCGTCTCGGCTTGACTCTTTTATTGAAGGCTCTGGATATTCTGTTCTAATAAAGTTAACCATGGAAAACTGCATTCATTCTTTTTCCGTCTATAATGGCTAGTTGCACATAATGACTTTTCACCCACTCTACGTCGTCGAGCTCAGCTTCCTACATAATCCTTAGGGAGGGAATTTCTATCTCAGTGGGAATGACTGCCTCTGTACCGTAAACCAGCATATAGGAGGTTGCCTTGGTTGATGTGCGGACGGTGGTGCGATACCCTAATAAAGCAAATGATAACTTCTCGTGCCACTGTTTATGCTTCTCTATCATTTTCCTCAATATCTTCTTGATATTCTTGTTGGCGGCTTCTACAGCTCCCTTCATCTACGGCCTATAGGCTGTGGAATTCTTGTGTTTGATCTTGAAGGTTTCACGCATAGCTTTCATCAAGTCGTTGTTGAGGTTGGATCCATTATCAGTAATGATTGACTCTAGAATTCCGAATCGACAAACAATGTGGTCGCGGACAAAGTCTGCCATGACTTTCTTGGTTACTGCTCTGTAAGATGCTGCTTCGACCCATTTGGTGAAATAGTCGATTGATACCAGGATAAATCTATGTCCATTGGAAGCTACGGGCTCAATTGATCCAGTAACATCCATCCCCTAAGCGGCGAACGGACATGGTGAGCTTGCTGCATTAAGCTCATTTGGAGGTACCTTTATCATGTCTGCATGTATCTGATAGCGGTGGCATTTCCAGACATACGGGATGCAGTCCGTTTCCATAGTGATCCAAAAGTAACCAGTCCGGAGTATCTTCGTTGCTAAGACAAAACCGTTCATATGTGGACCACAGGTCCCAACATGAATTTCCTCTAGTTGCCTGGACGCTTCCTTTGCGTCGACACACCTTAGTAATCCCAAATCAGGAGTCCTCCTATACAGGATTCCTCCGTTGTGAAAGAAATAATTGGACAACCTCCAAAGTGTGCATTTCTGAGTAGGACATGCAAGTTCTGGGTATTCTCCTTTTGCCAAATATTCCTTGATATCATGAAACCAAGGCTTTTCGTCTGCTTCCTCTTCAACATGGGCACAATAAGCTGGCTGATCATAGATCTTTACTACAATGGGATCAATGAAGTTTTTGTCTGGATGTTGTATCATAGATGATAGGGTGGCCAATGCATCGGTGAACTCATTCTGGATTCTGGGAACATGTTGGAACTCCGTCTTCGTGAACCTTTTCCTCAATTCCTGTACATGATGCAAATATGGGAGTATCTTGGAGTTCTTGGTTGCCCATTCTTCACGCACCTGATGTATGAGTAGGTCTGAATCTCCAATCACTAGCAACTCTTGAATGTTCATGTCAATGGCCATATTTAGCCCTAAGATGCAGGCTTCGTACTCGGCCATGTTGTTGTTGTAGGGGAACCTGAGTTTGGCAGGCACCGGATAATGCTGACCGGTTTCTGATACTAGGACGACTCCTATGCCAACTCCTTTGAAGTTTGCCTCTCCATCGAAAAACATTCTCCAACCATCATAGGATTCTACGATGTCTTCTCCTATGAATGACACCTCTTCGTCAGGAAAATATGTTTTCGGTGATTAGTATTCTCCATCCACGGAATTTTTAGCAAGGTGATCTACTAGTGCCTGCCCTTTGATTACTTTTTGAGTCACGTAGACAATATCAAATTCACTTAACAGGATTTGCCACTTGGCTAGCTTGCCAGTGGGCATGGGCTTCTGGAAGATGTACTTCAAAGGATCCATCCTTGATATGAGATATGTGGTATAGGCACAGAAATAATGCCTCAGTTTCTGAGCTATCCAAGTCAAAGCACAACAGGTGCACTCTAACAGAGAATATCGGGCCTCGTACGAGGTGAACATCTTACTAAGGTAATAGATAGCCTGCTCCTTCCTTCCCGTTTCATCAAGCTGCCCCAGAACGCAACCGAAAGCTCCATCCAATATTGCAAGGTAGAGTAATAAGGGTCTACCTGGATCAAGTGGGACCAAGACTGGTGGTGTTGACAAGTACTCCTTGGTAGTTAAGTCTTACCAAGAAACTCATCACATCCTTCTTGTTCTTTGGCGGTGGTAGTTCTTGGATGTCATTGACTTTTGATGGATCCAGTTCAATTCCTCGGCGACTCACAATAAACCCAAGCAATTTTCTAGTAGGAACCCCAAATGCGCACTTCATGGGATTCAGTTTTAGGTTGTACCTGCGCAATCTATTGAAGAACTTCCTCACACAGTATAAGGAACAAAGCAAGAGACTCCAAGAAAGCAAACTAAATCATAGATACGAAAGTTTCCATACAAAGGGGTTGGCTTCAACAACCCATAAGGGACGGCTTGCCAAGCTACACAAATAGTTAATTTGTTTATAGTCGCAAAAGTTTTCCTACAAAGAGGCTGGTTTCAACAACCCATAAGGGATGGTTTGCCAAGCTACGCAACTCAGAAAACTTTTGTACTATAACCAACGTTAGTTGTTTATAACTCAGAAAACTTTCGTACTACAATAAGCTAACTTTTAAAGAGTATTCTTACTCTATTTTCATACATGGACCGGCATTTCCATCCATCCAAAAGAAAGAACAAAAGGGAAATTAAGAAAGCACTCATATGTAATATATCACAAAAGATTTACAAAGGTTACACGATGATCCTACAACTACTACAAGGCCTCCTTTATATAGGACTAGGAGGTTATTACAGGACAAACTTTCATGATAAAATAAACCTATCTTACATGGCAAACTTATCTACAAGTGGGTCCCTCTTGGAATGTGAAGGACTTTAGGCAAAACAACTAAAAAACACCTTAAAACATATGAAAGGGGTGAAATATGCATGGTGTAGCATGTAAAAGTATGAGGGAGCATGTGATGCCATGTGAAAGTATTGTGTTACATGTGACAAAGCATGTGGAGGCATGTGGAAGTATGTGAAAACAAGTGGAAGTGGGGCTCGGATAGTATAGAAAGATGTGGAAATTTGCCTTGGCATAGGTAGGATATTTTTGAGGGTTCTCTGATAGATAATGTAGAATTATGGTGGGATTAGCAAGGATTTATATAATTATCCTTCATTGATTCTAGGGTTGTCTTCTAGGTATCCTTTCAAAGACCTTGTGTAGTAATGCCTGAAATTTGACGGTCTTTCTCCGCTGTGTTCTTTCCCCTTTAGATTGAGAGATGTAATCCGCAACTTTAATCTGGAAATATCGTAAGTGATCTTTTCTAGGATGACTTCGTATGGGGTTTGATATTTTTTTGCTGCTTCTCGAACGCTTTCCAAGTAAGGATGAGCGTTGGTATAATTCCAGCTTGCCTAGTCTTTTGGCCATATCTCTCTCGGGATGCACCTATTTTGCTGGAAAAGGATTCTTTGTGCATCGCTATATTCTTCCTCCATTGATAAAATGGACACGGGGAATTTCCACCAGAATGATGCCTCTGCTTGCGCCTGGACTTTTCCATTAATGATCTTTACTGGTCTATGGAACATGAATATCTTTGCTGCGTAGGAATCGCTGAAACATTTCATCCAATATCTTCTAGGCTTGAACCATAGTAAAAATACTTTAAGAGCTGGTGCAATGTCATCAAAATCCTTGATGCATTTGAATTCCATGAAAATATAATACTTATGGCATAGGTACCAGAAAAACCATAATAGTTCTTGTGAAAAATCCTTGGCTTGAGCTATGAATATATGGCAGAACGGATATTCTGGATTGACTCCACATGGCTTGAGAATGGATCCTCCATATTTCCCGAAAACTTTGAGCTCATAATGAGTTCTTCTTTCCATAATAATTGACGGATCAAAGGGATCCATGAGGTTGCACAACTCCGGTGGATGGTCTGTTGGCGTTGATGAACTTGTTCCTGGTATACTTGAGAGCATGAAGATGTGGCTGATCAACTTTTCCTTTGACTTCAGTTTTGCTGGGGAAAATCTCTTTGAGAATTCTTCTGATCGAGATAGAAAATCTGTGAGAATATTATCCTTTCCTTTTAGGTGTCTGACTTGAAATTTGTATGGAGAGAAGCATTGAGCCCATCTGAGAATCTGAGGATTGGGAATAATTTTTGTATTTAGCTGAATCATCTTTGGGAAGGCCTTCATATCCATCTCTATTAGAAATTCTGTATGAATAAGGAAGAAACTAAATCTCTTGATTCCATTCTTTATTGCAAGAATTTCCTTGAAAGTGGAGTGATAATGTTGCTCGGCATCTTTGAACTTTCCACTGGCGTATCCGCATATTTTCCTCTAGCCATCTTTTTCTTCAAATAGAACAGCACTCCAATATTCATTGTTGGCATCAGTTTGCAATATCTTCTTACCGTCTGAAGGGATATAGAGGGACTTGACATTTTTATAAATCTCCTTTATTTCCTTGACAGCTTCATCTTGTTTCTTTCCCCATGGGGGAGCATTTTTCTTGAGCATCTCTGTGAGTGGAGAAATGTATATAGAGATATTTGGGATGAAATCTCTCACACAATTTACTATGCCCAAGAATTGTTGGATCTGCTTTGTTGTGAGGTTGGTATCCAGAAATTTGAGTAATTCTTGACATATATGTGGTCCTGGACTGTATTCACCTTGGACAAAATACATTCCAAGAAAATCAATCTCGATTTGAGCAAGAACCATCTTTTTTGCTGAAAGCATAATTCCGTACTGTGTTACCAATGCCTCAAATTGACGAAGCAAGTTGATATGTTCCTCCAATGTATCACTAAATAACAAGATGTCATCTATATAAACTAAAGAGGTATGGAGGATGGGTTGGAATATTTTTATCATGGCTTTTTGGAACAAGGAGGGTGCAGTTTTCAACCCGAAGGGCATGACTTTCCATTGGAAGTGATGATTGAGGATGCAAAATCCCGTTTTTGGTCTTTCTTCAGGGTGGATTCCCAATTGCCAAAATCCGGATTTTAAATAAAACTTGGAAAAATATTTGGCCTTGGCTAAGTGGGAGAAAAGGGTGAGTTTATTTGGGATAGGAAACTTATCATCTTGGAGGAAATGGTTAAGTGGCTGGTAGTTGATGACTAACCTGAGTTTTCCTCTTGTCTGTTCAGCTCTTTTGTTGACATAAAATGCTTCGCAAGCCCATTGTGAATCTGATGGCTCTATCAGATCAAATTCCAAAAGTTCTTCACATTCTTTCATTGCAAGCTGATGATGGTCTGGATTCATCCCTGAATGGCTGGGTTTTGTTAGATTGATATTTTCATTTTTCTTGAAAGGGAGCTTGATAAAAAAACTCTTCGTTTTTCCATAACGGGTGTTTCCCTATCTTTATAAAATCCTTGTGGGATTCAGCACATGAATGTTCAATGAGATTTTGCTCATTCTCTTTGATTTATTCGTCATTAGTGATTTGGAATAGCCTTGTTATCTCAGAATAAGGTCTGAACTGCTTTTTAAAAGCTATCTCGTTAGCCTTGATCTAGAGTTGATCTCTAAGTTATCTATAAATGTCGAATCCAATAATAAGATCCTTTCTTGGTACATCAGATCCTAGCAGCTTGGTTCTGTAATTCAACCTTGGAAAGAACTCAATTGTGGCCGGATGCTTTGTAAGGATAGTTGTGGTCAATATTGCATTTGATGCAGTGTTGAAATCTTTAAAATGCGTCACCCATTGACCTTCAGGGAGAACAGCAGGATTTATGAGTGAAAAAACAGCTCCGGTGTCGATGAAAGCAATAACTCAAGTTGGTATATCCCATTTTGATGAATAGACTTTGAATTCTACTTGAGCAATGACTGCAAGAGCGTTGATCTCCTCTCGAGCTTCGATCACGGGTTCTAAAATTTGGTAGTGATCATTGCCTTGATCTTCATAGATATCAAGGGAGAATAAAGTTTCTTCACTGGGTTCTTCATCGACAGAGAATATGGATTCAAGGTTCTCCTTTTTTCCAAAATGTATGCCAGTGTAATCTTCAATCTTTTCAAGGAGCTTGACAGATCTTCTTGATTGGGGACAATATTTTGTGAAATGTCCAATCTTATGGCAAATAAGGCATATGTTCTTCTAGTGAAAATCTCCTGGCCTTCTGCGTCTGAAATATTTGCATCTCTTGGACCTTGATTTTTCGTCTGGAATTCTTGGCCATCTGAACCTCCTGAATTCTCTCCTTCGCCTGGATGTGTGGCAGGAACATCCTGATCCGGTGATTAGATCAGATTTGTGGCATGCTTTGTCAAGCGCTGGATTGTGTTGGATAATTTGTTTTAGGGCAGAGCGCTTCGTACAAATGTCATCCAATGCAACAAAAATAGCTTGCCTGATGTAACCAATTTGTGGGATTGTTATAGACTGAAACTTTTCTTTAATGATGGTCATAGTTCGGCTTGCCAACAACTTTGGAAGGGAAGAGACAAAGGCTTGCTTCAGATTGATGTCTCCGCCAATTTCAAAGTATATCTTTGCCATTTTTTGAAAATGCCTGTCAATGTCATTTCTGTCGAATGACACACAATTCATCTCGAAGAGTTGTCTTCGCATTTTCTCCTGTCTTTGGCTAGTATCTTCGCAGAAAACTTCATGTAGGATTCTGAAGTTGAAGGCAAAATCTTGGGAGGTAATAAAAGTATTTTTGTCTTGAATTCCAAGTGAGTTCCACCAATCTCTGAGGATTCCTGAGAACTGTGAAGTGAGTTCTGACATGATGATATACTTTTCTTGTTCCACCAAATTTTTGGTCACTATCCAAGTATAGAAGTCTTAGATCCTTTGAGGCCATCTTGAAACCTTGACGTTATCTAAGGTGAAAGTGTGGAAACCAGTTCCAACTGGTTTTGATGCTATGGGCTCATATCTTCTTTCTGGGATTGGCTCATCTGTCATGCCTTCTTGTTCCTCATCTATTTCAGATACTTCTGGGTCTCTTGGCTGGTTTACAAATATTAGGGTATTGTCATTTTCGGAAGAGTTTGTTGTGGATTCATTGCTTGATTGAGAGTTATCTTCCATTATTTCATCGTCTGATGAATTTAGAGATTCCTACCATGGAGTATCTTCTTCTGATATGTATCTTGGCTGGGAGATATAGAGGTCTGGAGACTTCTGGTCAGAAATCATCAGATTTTCGGGGTTGGGCCCTTTTGAACTTTCTCCTTGGTCTCGCCTTTTCTTGGTTTGTTTCTGTGCTCCAAGGGCATCTTTCCTTTCCCAAACCATTTTTGCAATATCAAAATCATGTTCTTCTTTTAAAGGTTGGGTGAAAGAGATTGGATTTTGTAAGGTAGATGGAAAAGTAGAAAAGATGTAGTCTAATTTAGGTGGGGAATATGCTTGTGGAGACATAGGGAAGAAGGTAGGTTTCAAGGGAAAACTGGGGTTTTTTGTGGCTCAAAGTGGTCATTTCTCAGAAGTTGAATTTGTTCTTTAATGGAAATCGTCTCCTTTTGTTGTTGTTGGAAGAACTAGAAAAGTGAAGTTCCTAGCGGACAAGTCTCATATTGTAAATTTGCCAATCTTAGTTCCAAGGCTTTGATTAGTCCGGCATGGTGAGACGATGTCTGCTCCATCTTTTTCTCAATTGTTTCCACTTTGCTCATCATTTTGTTTTGTGTATGGGCCACGTTCTTTATGGTGTTGCCTATGTTGTTCAACACCTTGTTTTGGCAGATAGAGTTTTCTAATTGCCAGTTCATTGTTGCTTTGATGTCACTTGTTGGGGGGGTTTTCTCCAATAGGTAACACTATGTTTTTCTTGGGAATTTTTGGAGCGTGGCTTATACCTTCTTTTTCAAAAGGATGAAGTAAAGGAAAATCTTGGGTATGACTGGAGCTTGAAGGATCATGAATATCTGTGGTTGCGTGGGATTTATGATTTTTTGAGTCAGTAAAGTTTCAGGTTCAGGTGGCTTTTTGGATTCTGGGGTATGAGCTGATGGTGATTTGGGTTTGGGTGTGGTTTCACTATCCTCCCAACTTGGAATGAATTTTACTGATAATTTTGGCCATTCTTATGGTTTGTAACTGACAAGAAATTCATATTTACCTAGACGGCTTAATGAGCCAATTGAAGGATCTTTATTCTCATATTTGGCTCGAAAATGTTTTCAGTGGTTTTCCCCTTTTTCTTGGATTTTGGTTTGGTTTTGTTGAGGCCAAACCTTTCCCAATGACGTTGGTGGTGTTCATCATATTCTCCAATTGGATCTTCCAAACAGTCTTGACAGTTGCAATCAAGATCTCAAGGGCAGTGTCCCATAAAGGGGCATTTGAACCACCAAGCTCTTTTGCCTTCTTTGTCAAAATTTTGACACCAGTCATGTTCTGCCATGATGCTTTATATATTCCAAAAGAATTCTCCATCAGGTTCAGGGTATATATCTGTTGTATATTTGGGTTGAATCATTTGGCAAGAGAAGATGGTTTTATTGGATTTTTTGAGATGAGAATGGTCAAAGCTTATGCAAACAGTTTTGTCATTTCTTTTGGTAAAAGTTGGTTCACCAGATTGTAGAGATTCCTCCGGTTCTCTTAACTTTTCATAATTTGTGATCCAGGAATCAGGAAGAATTTTGATAAGTTCATCTCTGGAAATTTGTCTGGATATTTGGGTGCACATGGTATTTCCTTTGGTAGCATCAATATTTAGGAGTAAAGTATTTTCTCCTCCGGGAAGGCAAAGATTCATGGCATGATTTTGGACTCGCCATGCCATTTGGTGATGAAGAGTGGCTTGGATGGAATCTTTAGCTTGAGAGGCTCCTCGGATTTGGACTTAGATTTTTAGAGCTTCGTTTAAGTATGGATCATAAAGGGACATGTTCAAATTTGGAAAGATAGTTATGAAGACAGTCCCAGTATTCTTGCATGTTGGTACTCCAAGTACCTTGTATCTAGAAAAGAAAATCGAACTAAAACAGGTTGACCTTTTCTTCCGTGATATGTTAAAGCGATTCGGATAGTACCAAAATGGATATGGGTAAAACCATGATCTCTCCATTGTCTGGGAAAATTATCTAGGATTTGAAGAGTGATAAATTGTTCCTCTCGAGTGGCAAGAATAGGATGCTGGTCAAGTTTTGAGGCAGCAACATATTCTTTGACTCATTTTGATCTGTGTTGGACTAAGGAACAAATTTGGGTCCAGGGTGCAAATGATGTTTTGTCGAAAGCTGAGTAGGGGTTTATGAGGGGTAGTTCAGTCGAGGATACCTTTTATTCATCGGGTATGATATCTACTTCATAGAGGTAATCATAATTTTTGGACAAAGTATTATATAGAGTAGGGGACATATTCATTTTTGCAAGGGAAGAGGATGATGGAAATGACTCAAACATATTTAGTAAACTGTTGACATGTCGGATCGGTTGGCAGTTTGTGAGCCACAATAGACGTACTTAGACCAGTCATGTCATCATACAACCAGGAGAATATGTCCTCGTATTCCCTTAGAAATTCTGTGTATTCCTTCTTTTCTGACGGCGATAAGTAAACATTGATTCACATTTCTTTGACGTTCTCTTCATCTCCCAGGTTAACAATTTTTGTCTCGTCTAGGTTGGACTTAGGTCTATTCTCAAAGTTCTCAAATTCTTTGACAACCTCCTCTGGTATGTCATCTTCCTCTGAATCAATGTCCGTTTGTTGCGTTGTCTCATTGCATGTCATAGTCATTGGTTCATCCAGATAAGTAATAGTAATGATATATAAGTAAAGTAATGAGAGAAAAATAATAATGAGTGTTGATTCATAAGAAAAGTCAAAATGCTTTGATAAATTGCATAATCGTTTTGAACATTGGAGATCTTATTGAGGGAATCAAAATGCGAAAGGAAAATCATTTAGTAAATAAAACATTGCATGATGCTTGTTTTAGCCTTGCTACCCCGAGGCTTGTCGGGCTCTGGTTGTCCTGATGGTCCAGTTATTGAGGTGTGCCCCTCTGCTTACGGCCTGTATGGAAGGACCTTTATCCCTCTCCTCCTCGAGAACAACACAACAATCCATGTCATTATCTTCCAGGAACAAGTTCTTCACTGCGGCTAGTGCTTCTTCTTCGTCTAACCCATAAATAATGTCGGCCGGTTGGAAGGTCTGCTCCAGATGTGGTATTGGCTGCTCCAATGGATAGTAAGGAGGTGCCATGGTGGTGCCCAGTTGTTGAATTCTTCCTAGGTGTATTCATATCCTAGACCAAAAGTGGTGCCATGTTTCTTGAGTTTTATGGGCTTAATGATTCCTTGGAGGTTCTTGCCGAGCCCCTTGTCAGGTTCGTACCCACTCCAATTCAGTATACTCTCGATCTTGTTATCCCACCACTTGTTTTTGTCAACAGGATTTACCCGTTCAATGTGATGGTAAGTCTCTCGTCCTAGCTTCCTTCTCCCTTTGATTGCCGGAATGGTCTGGCGACTGTATATAGGGTTGCTCCCGTCGCCGTGAATGATCACCTCTTGATGATTCCATTCGAATTTTACTTCCTGATGCAGTGTCGATGCTACGGCCCCAGTGGCATAGATCCATGGCCGACCCAACAGCAGATTGTAAGATGCTGGTATATCTATCACCTGGAAATCAATGTCGAACCATGTTGGCCCCATTTGCAAGCATATACTAATCTCCCCAATGGTGGACCTTTGAGAACCATCGAAAGCTTTCACATTGATGGCTCTGTCCTTTATCTTGTGCAGTCCCTTACCCAACTTCTTGAGTGTTACCAGAGGAAAATATTGAGACTAGAACCCCCGTCGATCAGGATCCTGGTGATGAAGTAGTCCTCACATTGCACAGTGATATGCAGTGCTTTGTTGTGTCCCAACCCTTCAGGTGGTAGCTCGTCCTCATGAAAAGTGATCTTATGGCTCTCCAACACTTGTCCTACCATGTTAGCCGTTTCTCCGCTAATGATGTTGCTTGGTACGTATGCCTCACTTAGTACCTTTAGCAGAGCATTTTTGTGTGCCTCAGAGTTTTGTAGTAAAGCAAGAATAGAGAATTATGCCAGAGTTTTGTTCAATTGGTCGATGACTGAGTATTCCTTAGCTTGTATCTTTCTCCGAAGATCGTCTGGATTTGTCTCAATAATGGGTGGCCGGTTGGAGGCCTGCTTACTTGACTTGGCTAGGTATTCCGGGGTATAAACCCTACCAGTTCTCGTCATACCCTGTGCGGCAACAGTCTCTTCGAACCTGACCTTGCCTTTCCTCCTTGCCTCGGTTGTATAGTCCCAGGGTACAGCCTTTGTATGGAATGGTGTCGTGGTCGACATCACCACTGGGATTGGTGTGGATATCCTTACTCCAAACGGAGCATGTGCCTTGGGCGGCAAGACTGCAACTTCAAACAGTGTGGGTGCATTTGCCGGAGACACAAATTCAACCTCAATTGGTGCTGATGTCTTTGTGAATGACGTTGCTTCAAATTCAAGTGGCACAGACATATTTACCTCAGTGTCCCCAGATGGTTGAATCTGGACTATGATCGGATTAAGAGTAACTATTGGCTTCTTTGGGTTATCTCCTTCCGCGATCAACCCGATTGATCCCTCAGGATCCCAATCATCCTTTATTTCAATCATGTGAATGCCTCCACCCTTATGGTCTGGCAGGGGGTTATTGTAGACATTCAGAGCGGGTTCTTTTGCCACAATAATCTTGTTATCGATCAAAGACTGGATCTAATCTTTCAAAGAACGACATTCATCGATGGTGTGCCCCTTCATGCTGGAGTGGTAGGCACATGATTTGTTTGGGTTAACCTACTGGGAAGGGTTCTCAGGGGTTGCAGCAAGTATGGGGGTAACATAACCAACAGCTTTGAGTCTCTCGTACAACTTGTCAATAGGTTCAGCAATGGTTGTATATTGTTTTGGGGGTCTGCCATCAAAATTTGTTCGAGGTTTAGGGAAATTTTGGCGTGCAGGAGGTGATTGATAGGGGGATGGTTGAGTATTGTAGGTTTGGTATATATGTGCGGGTTGGGAATATCTGGGCGAAGTGGGCTGGTATGTGGGAGACGGAGGTGATTGATAAGTGGGTGGTGGAGCTTGGTATGCGGGTGATGGTGATTGGTAGTTCGGATTTGGTTGTTATGTGAGTGGAGGTATTGAGTAAGTTTGGTATTTTATAGGAGATTTGGTTCTATGTGCAACCATTACGGCCCCCACGTCCCTTTTCTTGGACACATCACCAGACTGTAAGGCCTTATTTGTAGCTTGCAGGGCCTCAAAGTTTGTAACCATACCGCTTTTGATGCCCTCTTCAATCCTTTCACCCAGCTTGATAATATCGGACAATTTGTGGCTCTCAATCATCATTAATCTTTCATGACGCCATGCTTACCCAGTTTGACCCCTTCTTTGGATCTTGGCTAATGTACAAAGATAAAGCATCTCCCTTCAAACTCCTCATGAAAAGCTTTATGCGAATTCGCTCGTCTTTTCCTACTCTAACCAGCTTGTCACAGTACGTTCTCAAATGGACCCTTGGATCCCCTGTACCATCAAACATTTCGAACTTCGATGGTCTATACCCTTCGGGCAGTTCGACGTCGGGCTGTATGAGTTCAGCCCTTCAATTCCATTGCTTCCTTCGACGCCTTGAATTCGGCTAGTCAATTTCTTAAGTTCTTCGGCCAGGTTCCTGATGATCAAGCCCTTATCATCAGACTCGGGTGTGCTTGAGATGGGTTGGGTGGAGTGTGGCACGGTCTCCATGTATATAGGGGTGTTATGGTGGTGTGAAAGTGGTCATTTGTGAAGTTTTGGAGTTCTGGGATGAGTAACAGGGTGTTGTTTGAGGTATGGCAGGTGTTGCAATGATGGTGAGGAGTGGGATGGTTTTGTTGCTTTGGGATATTTTGTGGAGGTATAGGGTTCTGAGCATTTGGGAAATTGATATCTGGAGTGGTGAGGGAAAATGACAGACTTGCCAGATTCCGAACCTGATCAAGTTCTTCTTGGAATTTCAACAGTTTTTGTTCGAGTTAGGATGCATTTTCCTTAGGAACTTGAGTACCATGACCATGAGGGACCTCTACCCATTCTGTTGCGTTCTCCTTTCTGACGTTGTTCAAATCTTTCATCTTCCCTTTGTTCTTATTTTTGATAGGACTAAGAGGAGGAGTGGGTAGAGGGCCCTTGGATCTGATGATGTTGCTAGAGTGCACAAACTAACCTTTGGAAAGTGGAATAATAAAACAAAAAGTAAAAACAAAAAGGTAACCAAGTTAGTGAGGGTTATAAAAGTATTGCGATATTTAAACACATGGTGCGGGAATATAAATCGAGTCCTAATTTGGGAACCTCTTTGTGCCTGAGGTAGGCCTAACGACAAATTGACTTGGAGAACTTAGAATGCTAAATGCCTCATTTTATTGATAAAAAACGATGAATCCCAAATTGACACTAAATAAGCAAGAAATAAAAGTCACTAATGGTCATTGGCCTTATTACATTTATAAAGCGAAAAAGATGAACTCCTATTTACTTGGTCCCAGAAGGACCTTCCTCAAGTTGAATGCTCTTGTTGATTAGATCCTCCAGTTCGCGTAGGTTCACCAGTAAAAATGCCTTTGGCAGGTATTCTCCTTTGTTTCCCTCAGCGTTCTAGCAGTTGATGACTCTTTTCCTCACTTTTCCTTCTAATTCCAGCAGACTGTATTCCAGATATTCCAATTTTTGGCTAGCTTTGGCGGCCCTCTCTTTCCACTCATTGATTTGGTCATTTGATGGAAGACTCCTCCACCAGTCTAGCAAGAGTGAGGGTATGCTAACAATACCAAAGTTGGGTACCTCGTTCTTCATTTTCTGCAAAACAAAAGGGTTAAGACCCTACCCCCACCAGACTCGACTATTTAACATCAACAATTAGCATGAAGCATTTAGTTCTCCAAATAAATGCACAGAACGTAGTGACATCCATTTGGGTTCAGGGAAACTAGTGGACTTTGGTCAAGGCTATCTTAAAGGGTCATTATGTGGACAACATAACTGATCCGGCTAGGTTTGACCATGATGCATGCACAGTTTAATAGAGTAAGGTTTCTATGGGGTTTTAGACTGGTACCCTTGAGCAGACAACTCAAGGGGGAAAGGCACGGAACCGTTGACTGCACCGCTGATCAACTGTTTTTACCGCAAATATGCCTTTTCTAGATTTAGGGGGTAATATATAGGAAGAGCGCAACCACTCAATATATGTGTTGCTATGGTATT
This sequence comes from Nicotiana sylvestris, assembly GCF_000393655.2. NCBI lineage: Eukaryota > Viridiplantae > Streptophyta > Magnoliopsida > Solanales > Solanaceae > Nicotiana > Nicotiana sylvestris. The sequence goes on along the minus strand of NC_091064.1, from coordinate 173,547,751 downwards.
TTGTTTGGCACGAGTGGAGTATGATGTTGAGCATTGTAATGCAATAATTAAAAGCATGTTGACATGTATTTGCACATTAAGAAAGCAGTAAATATAGCAGTCTCATAATTTAAAGCAATGGTAAAGGAAAGAAACAAAGAAAACAAGTCAGTTTTGCAGTTGAAAAGGAAATTGAATGCTTAAAGGAATTAAACAAGTAATTGCACATAAAGAGGTATAAATTCAAAATAATAATCTGAAATGGTAAAAGCCTAAATATCCCCAGCAGAGTCGCCATGCTGTCGTGCCCCCCTTTTTCTCGCGAAATCGGGTTTGTGACATTTGGTATGGGACAACTCGTTCCTTTTGGGAACTGGGTTTGCATTTGAAGAGTCGCCACCTAATGATTTAAGGTGTATTAGGACACATATAGGGTTCAAATTATCCTAAGGGGAAGGTGTTAGGCACCCCTCAGGATCCACTAGTGTGGTTTCCGTCCAGATAGTTGATTGTGAATTTGTGCAATTTAGCAAATAGACAAGTATGGGCTCAAATATGAGGGGATTTAAATTTAAACACATAAGAGAAAGAACAATTAAAAGAAGAGTTTTTGAAAAGAAGTTTGCAAATAAAGGGAAAGGGGGTCCTAGGTTTATATTTAATATGGATCACATCAATGCGATACCCGGTATGACACTCCTCAAAAGAGGGGATACACGTGGTATTAGCACACGAGTCATCATATCCATATCTACCCTTCCTGCCCCATTGAGGTATTAAAGCGCGGATTGGTCTCGATCACTATTGCATGCTATTCCCCGTCCCATTCCTATCAGTCCCGGAGGAGTTTAGGACTACTATTCCTAAAGGGGAGGGATATTAGGCTGATTTTGGTTTCAAAAGGTAAAAATCTAAGGCGACATACAAAACATATAATACTGCATGTTGGGGGAAGCATGTAAACAGATAAAGGCTCATGCATACCTCCTCAAAAAAACCACATAAATAGCATGACTTGCACATACTTTTAAGGTCTAATTAAAATACTAAAGACGATGGGAGTTAATTATTGAAGCAGATTAGTTTATTACATAACTCAGATAAGAAGTCTGAATCAGGCCCGCCTGCTGGTTGTAGCAATTAACCAAAGCAGATTCGATTTTTATTGTTATCATCACCTAAGGCTTGCCTAAGCGTTTGGGTGAAATGATATCTATTACTGATTCAGAAAGTGGAAAAATAGTAACAGTTTTAAAACGAACGATTGAGATCCTATAGACATGCTTTCTAAACCTCGTTACATAAAGAAGGAAGGTTGTTTAAAACTGATTCAGAATAGACTGAATTTTAAATTGATTGCAGATCCTATTGGCAGGATGTCTAATATTGCTCATTTTTTTCTATAGACATGATTTCTAAAAGGGGTACTGATTCTTAACTTTATGAACACGATATCTGATTTTAACCATTTAGATCTTAGGAACATGGTATCTAAATGAGACCATAATATGCAGAATTTAAGCAAGTTCTATAGGCATACTCTCTAGATGCAGAACATGTAGAAATTTAATGAAAAATGGTCTTATAGACATGGTATCTAACGTGCAGAATTACAAATGCATAATTTAAACAAATGGATCCTATAGGCATGAATTCTAAAATGCAGAACTCAAAACATGTAGAATTTAAACAGCATATCCTATAGGCATGATTTCTACCCTTAAGCATGCATAATTACCCAATCCTTTTCACTAGCCAACCCTAAATGTTTATTACAAAATATTACATACTGGATAATGAATTATATAAGAAAAGTACAAAAGAAAAGTTACAACCAGAGGAAGCCTAATTCTAGAATTCCTCTCTGAGTTATGGAATAAACCACCTCAAATGCCATTGATTCAAAGCCTTTTTCAGACCTGGGTGTGTTAGAGTTCCCTAAGGGTCTCAAAGGACCCCGGGCAGTGCTTACACCCAGGTTCATAGAACCAGATTAGGATGAGTGCAGTGTGGAAGTGTCAGCCCTTATGTGTCCAAGTTTAGAGGGAACTCATGGGTCCCAAGGCAAGGCTCACACAAGAGGGGCAGAACCTAAGTCTAAGAAGATAGTCAAAGTGCAGGAACAGAGTCTTAAAACTGAGGGGATAAAGGAGTGGGGTAGAGGGTGAAGGGAGACAGTAATTAGTAACACACAGAGTTAATAACTTCGTACAAAGGGGGTCAGGGGTTGGAAATCCATTGCAAGGAGCCCATGTACATAGGCATCGATCAGCTTTGGGCATGCATAGCAATAGAAGGTGCTGACTTGCCTATAAACCAATCATAACACACAACATCTAGAGGAGACATGGAGGTTATGATCCCAGGGGGATCAGGTTTGGGTCATGCACAGCAATGTCCAATGTTGTCATGTCCCAAACCAACCATAGATACTAAACACCTTGAGGGTGGGGAATTAGGATTCACAAGTCATAATAAGTAATGGATAGAAGCATTAACTTAGAACAGGAAGGGGCAGATTACAACATGTTTAATAATGGAACTTGGTTAAATACAAACAAGAGACAAACAGGATGGAAAAGACAGTAAAGAAACATGTTGTTGTTCGTGCAGAAGCTTAATTAGAACATACCAGTAAGATGAAAATGCAGAGAAAAATAAGCAAGCTTCCCACAGCCTAGCCTTGGCTTTCAGTCGGCTAGGTAAGGCAGCAATACAAGTAGCAACAGAGAAAAGAGAGAGATTTTAGTGGAGTGTGTGTTTGAACTCAAGTGTTCTATAACTTGTGTTCGTGTGTTTGAAAGAAGAGAAAGTGGTGTTTATAGTTTTGAAAGCATGTAAGAAATAAGGCAATAAATGTACATATTGAAGTAATCAGCAATCAGAATCAATCAACCAAGTGATTCCCCTATACTTGAGGAATCATTTTTTTAACGGGGTAACAGGTTTAAAAGAAGGAAAGAAAATCAGTTTGTAGGCCGACTGATTATTACCATAAAAGGAAGTAGTAAAATATTGAGTACACAATAGAGTCCAAGTACAGAGATACACTTGTTTTGGGGGAAAAGATTTTGCAAGGCAATAAGTAAGGAAAGGGATCAATCACTTTAACACGCGAGTAAAATTAGAGTTCACAAAAAGAGGAGTTTTGAAATCAGTCCCAAAATTAAGAATCAATCAAAGAAGGGGCCTCTGCATATAAATAGAGTGCACAAACGATGGACATGCGAGGCCAAACTATTGGCAAAAGAAACAACATGCAATACTAGCACAAAGTTAGTAGACAGCAAATTCGAAACATGATAGTCACGTAGGTCAAGTTTCATTGAATCAGTAGTATACAGAAAAGAAAAAAAAGGATAGAGTATCAAAAGCATGTAAAGGGTCAAGTGCAAAAATCCTTCTGAAAAGCATAGTCGAGTTTCAAAGATAGTAAGAACAAAGAATCAAAGGAATCACATAAAGAAAAGAGATGCTGAAATAAAGGAACTTCAAATCAAGTCAGGTATTCCAACGAGCAATTTCAAACCCAAAGACATAGGTTTTTCCTTAATAACATTCAAGCTTAAACAAATAAATCGCACAAGCAGTTTCACAAACTCGAATAGACCCCAACAGAAATTAGTGTTTTCAACATCGTTCGAGTTTAAAGATGATGAACAAATAAATCAAACAATATTTAGCAAATAGTCTCAGAAACTCGAACGAACCCAAAGAAATTAGGGTTTTTATCACTCATCGAGTCTAGAGATGATAAACAAGTAAATCAAACAAACACTTAACAAATAGTCTCAGAAACCCAAAAAGAAATTAGGGGTTTTATCATGCTAAACTCAAAAAAGATTTTGAAAAGAAGAACTTGAATGAAAACCCTAATCGGAAAACGATGAAGAGTCCTTTTTTCTGAAAGCAAAATTAAAGAAGCTTCGAAAAGGCATTTAAAAACTCATAGCAAGCATAGATCTAAAGTTAACCTTAAAGAAGTCTAGAAGCTCTTAGAGATAAGGGTTTCAGAAGAACCCCAAGTGACGAGAAAGGCCTTGAAAGCCATTGATCTAAATAGGAGATTCAAGGGTCTGACTCGAATGGCCATGGCTGGCCGGAGAAGGGTCAGAGACGACCAGATAACAGTCATCAAGCAAAAACTGGACCAAACCCCTTATGAATCTGGTCATGAGACCAGAGAAACGAATACGTAGAAGCCATGGGAGGCTGATACAGGTCTTAGATGACCTTGGGGAGCCATGGATTATGGTAGATTAAGGTGGCGGGGGCTAGGGCTTGATGTTGTTGTAGAGAGGATTTGAGAGAGGAGGGGGATGTAGAGGCGGCGTATTGTGAGAAATGGATATGGTTGAAGGGGTTGTTTGGGTTAAAAAAGGATGGGAGTAATGGGAGTCGTTGATCTACACGATCAACGGCTGGGATTAGGTGGGAGTCCGGATGGGTCATTTAAACGAGTAAAGGGTCGGATTTGAAGGGAATTGGGTCGGGGCAAAGTTGGGTTCCAATTGGGGTTCAAGTTTGGCTATAATTGAAAGGTAATTGGGCTAGTTTTTAAATAGCCAATTTTCCCCATTTATTTTATAAAAAATAGCAAATTAAATTATGAAAATAAATTAAAAGTACTAAAACGTTTTTTAACATATAATTATCAATCTAAAATGTTGGACTTAATTTATATATATATAAATGCAATTAAATCTAAAAGAGGCTAATATTGCAATTATATGCAATTTAGCTTTAAAAATACTAAATAAATTTGTAAAAATATACAAAAATTATTTTAGCTATATATTTGCATAAATATGAGAATCCAATAAATGAATTACCAAAATGATAATTTTGGAAATATTATTGGATTTTTATGAATACAATAGGAAAATAAATTGGTTTAAAAATCTTTAAAAATTAAGGAAAAAAATAAAAAAAATTGGACATACTTATATATGCATACATATGCTATTTTGAAAGTATTTTGCATATTAAAAAATATACAAGGAAAAATTGGGTATCAATAGGAGTATGTAGACCCTGGATCAAATAGCACTGAAGCATCCCTACTACAAACCAGAACAGTACCTGTGATAACTGCATCGGAAGCCTAATCCTCGGGCCTGGCTGGAAGAGCATAACATCGGGGCTAGGCCCCACCACCCTGAACTACATCTCTGGGACGGCCTCCTGCTGGCTGACCTCCACCTCTAGGGGCCTGAGCTCCACCTCTAATACCTCTACCTCCACCTCTAACACCTCCACCTCTAACTGGCTGGGTAGGCGGTGGAACACTCGGTGCCTGAACCATAGCACGGGAACCCTGGTGCTGAGAACTGCTCGGTGCTCGAGGGCAATATCTAGCAATGTGCCTCGTGTCGCCACAAGTAAAACAAGCCCTCGGCTGCTGGGGATGACGACCCTAAAAACTCTGAAGCGGAGGTGCACTGATAGGAGTTGGTGATGCACTATAGGGATGCTAATCAGAATACTGCATGTGAGATCCACGGCCACCTGAAGCACCATGAGAAACCTGAAGTGCTGACTGAAAAGGCCTAGGAGGATGGCCTCTACCATACGAATCTCTGCCTCCAAATGAGGCGCCACTGAATCTTCCTGAATGACGAGGCCTCTTGTCAGACCCCTGACCACCTCCCTGTGATAGAACCATCTCAACCTTCCTGGCCACATTGGCCGCATACTGAAAGGAAATCTCGTTCCCTGTCTCTTTGGCCATCTGAAGTCGAATCGGCTGAATGAGTCCCTCAATGAACCTCCTCACGCTCTCTCTCAGTGGGGAGTATAAGAAGAGCATGACGAGCCAAGTCAATAAATCTGGTCTCGTACTGAGTAACAGTCATAGAACCCTACTAGATATGCTTAAACTGCCTCTGATAGATCTCTCTCTAGTGATAGGAAGAAACTTCTCTAGTAATAGCTGAGAGAACTGATCCCAAGACAAAGCTGGTGACCCAACTGGTCTAGCCAAACAATAATCTCTCTACCAAGTCTTGGCGGATCCAGATAAGCGAAAAGTAGCAAAGTCGACCCCATTGGTCTCCACTATCCCCATGTTCCTGAGAACCTCATGAAAGTTGTCTAAATAATCCTAGGGATCCTCAGAAGTTGCACCGTTGAAAGTGGTAGTGAAGCGCTTGGTAAACCTGTCCAATCCCTACAAAGCATCAGCAGACATAGTTGCTCCATCACCGGTCTGAGCTACCACACCCGGCTGAACTGATCCAACTGGCTAAGCTGTTGGAGTCTGAAACTGGGGAGCCATCTGCTCCGGAGTGCGAGTAGCAAGAGTCTGGGCTCCTCCTCCAGCCTGAGAGACGGTTGGTGCTACAGGAAGCAAGTCTGTCGGGGTGACACTCTCCATAAGGCCCACTAGACGGACCAGAGCATCCTGGAGTACTGGGGTAGCAATGATCCCTCTAGGACCTGAGCTAGGCCCACCAAAACTGCCTGGGCCGGAACCTCATCATCGTACTCAACCTGAGGCTCCACTGCTGGTGCTACTGCTCTGGACTGAGCTCTGCCCCTACCTCGGCCTCTAGCACGGCCTCGGCCTCGCCCTCTGCCCCTCGTGGGAGTTGCTGCTGAGGACACGGACTGCTTATCAGTGGATGAGAAAGCGCATGTTCTCTCCATCTGCGAAAGAACATAGTAGAAATTCAATTAGCATTGAGAAACCAAATCGCACGATAGGAAAGAATAGATGTGAAGTTTTTTCTAACTCTGTATCCTCTAGAGGATAAATACAGACGTCTCCGTACCGATCCCTCAGACTCTACTAAGCTTGTCCGTGAATTGTGAGACCTATGTAACCTAGAGCTCTGATACCAACTTGTCACGACCCGGATTTCCCACCCTCGGGATTCGTGATGGCGCCTACTCGTGGAAGCTAGGCAAGCCGAATATTATAAAATAATTCCCCTTTTTATTAAATATGTTCAACAATTTAAAATACTAAGTGATTAAACAGCAGAATAAATTAAATAACCAGAAATGCGAAAGACGAAAACTTAATAATTCAACCAAACACTGCTACATAATCTGAAGTACAATACTACCCAGAATTTGGTGTCACAAGTCACGGACTATCTAAGAATACTACAAATAAGGTCTGAATGGAAATACATAAGTCTGTCTCTGAATAAGAAAAAACAGAAAGAGAAAAGATAGGAGGAGATGCTAAGGCCCGCGGACGTCTACAAGACTACCTCGGGTCGCCTCAGTGGACTGAAGACAGCACCCTCACTGTGGTCCAAATGCTCTGGTATCAGTATTTGCACAGAGAGCAGAGTGTAATATCAGCACAACCGATCCCATGTGCTGGTAAGTGCCTAGCCTAACCTCGGCGAAGTAGTGACGAGGCTAGGACCAGACTACCAAATAAACCTGTGCAGTTAAATCATATACAGCAGAAATAAAAGCAAATAATTACAGCTAAAGTTGGGCGGGGGAAACATGTTGCGGGGAGTAACAGATAACAACAGAATAACAATAGAGAAATGTAAGGAACGCTGTTGATACCCAATTTTTTCCCTATGCATTTTGTATATGCAAAATACTTTAAAAATAGCATATATATGCATATATAAGTATGCCCAAGTATTTTAGTATTTTTTCTAATTTTTAAAAGATTTTTTAAATCAATTTATTGCCCATTTTAGGAGTACAAAACTAATAATTATTTCCAAAATCATTATTTTGGTGAATAACTTATTTTATTCTTACACTTATACCAAGATATAGCTAAGGTAATTTTTACGCATTTTTACAAATTTATTTAGTATTTTAAAGCTAAATTGCATATGATTGAAATTTCAGCCTATCTTAAGATTTAATTACGTTTATAATTACAAAATTGATTCTAGTATTTTTAATTTAATATATATACATTATTAATTAATTTAGTACTTTTAATTTGTTTTCAAAAATCATTTTACTATTTTTATAAAAATAAAAGGGAAAAGTGGTTATTTAAATACTAGCCCTATTTCATTTTAATTATAGCCTAAAATCAGCCCCAATTAACCCCAATTTCAAATTCAAAAGGGCCAGCCCAATTTCTAAAATGACCCGCCCCTAACCCGCTTATCCAACCCGCCTGGTTTCCCCTTTTGATCCAGGCCGTGAGATCAACGCCCAGAATTTCCCCTTTCTTTTTTAATTCCCAAACACCCCCCAACCCTATCCCATTTCTCACCAACTGCCGCCTCTGAATCCTCTCATCTCTCAAACTCTCTCGAAGGTTCTTGAAACCCTAATCATCTCCTACTGTCTTCTACCTTCAGCTCACCGGAATCCATGGCCTCTCGGGCCATGGATGACTTAAACTCATCTCCCTCTGCTCTTAAATACTTGGTGTTTGAAGTTTCGAGGTCTGACCTCAATGGTGTCCGTTCAGATCCTCTCTGATTCGAGGTTCTATGGCCTCTCCGGTCTTGCTCCGGCATATCCAAGCATTATGAGCCTATTTCTGACTTATCTGACTCAGATCGGACCTTTTCCAAGCCTTTCTCGCTTTAGGGTTCCTCTGAAACCCTAGATATTCGAGGTTTTCTCTGATTGTTTTCTTAAATCTGTTCTATATCTGTGCTCTACTTGAGTTTTTAAACGTTTTTCCTAATTTTTCTTTCAAAAATCATTTTTTTCCGATTTAGGGTTTTTCTGAAAAGCTTATAATGTTTCTCTGACTTTTCTTCTTCTTTACTTTGTGTGTATTTGTCTATACTATGTTCTGATGTTTTCTTTTCTACCACACATGTTCTTCTACTATGTTCTTATGTTTTCCTTTATCATGCATGTTCTTCTGTGCTTTGTTTTTCTACTGTGTTTTGTACCATGCTCGCATGTTTATCTTGCTGTATCTTCCTATATGATCTTTTGCTCTGCTTTTCCGGTATTTTTGTGTTCTTCTACTGTATGTATTTCCTACTGAGTTCTTAAGTTTTGTTTGGCTTCTACTGAACTCCGTTTAAGTCCCTTCTAAAAGGTTTTCTTAAACATATTTCTTCTACTGTCGTGACTATTCTCTCATTATGCCCTTACGCTATGTCTGCTTCGAATATTATTTGTATCTGCTTGTCTTCTCATGAGATTCTAAAAGGAAATCTCTGAGCATGTTGCCTCCTCATCTCTGTATTTGACTCGAGTCGGAAACCCTAGAATTTGGGGGGTTTCCTCCGAGTTTAGTCATATGATCAAACTAGGGTTCTATTTGAGGACCTTTGACTCTTTCAGACTTATTTCTGGGTCTATGAACTAAGTGTGAACTTCTTTTGTTTGCACACAATTCTGATTCTCTTACACTAGACTCATCTGAATAGCATGACAAATTTCTTCATGTTTAATGTGTCTGTATGCTTTTATATATGAGGAATCTTTCTTCAGAATGGTTTTCCAACTTGTGATTGATTCAGAATTCCTTTTAATAAGTCTAATTGATTGGCACTAATTTTCCTTAAGTTGAAATTTTTCCATCTTTCTGACTTGGGTCATTCATATGAAATCTTCAATTTTCGATTTTCTTGGCTGTTAACTGATTTCCTTTCCTTATTTGCACAAATTTTGTGTTTTCAAGCCCCTGTCCTTAAATAGACCTTGATGTATTTACCCCTTTTATGCTGATTTGAAAAAGTGTTTGATGAATCCATTTCCTTAATTAGTTTTGCCCATTTGAAATCAGAATCCCTTAATTATGGGGAAACCTTGTGTAATTGATTTTCAAACTATTTTCTTACCTATTTCTACTTGCTTTCTACACTATAAAAGGGCACGACCCTTCTTCACTTTAATAGACCTTCAGTTCAACACTTTTATAATTCATACTTCACCCTTACAACCTCACGATTCTTTTTTAAGATCATAGCATTCTGACTGCCTGTTTGCACTTTGGCTTTGCCAGACTACTGCTTTCTTTCACTCATTTCTTTGAGACTGGTATGTTCTAGTTTTAGCTTCAGCATCATCCCAATATGTTCACTTATAGACTTTACATCCATGTCTACTTTACTATCTATATAGAGTTGAATTTTTAATTAGCATGTTAATTTCTTTTACTTGTTTCTACTATGAATCCCTATACCCCTATTCCCCTCTATGTGATTTGAGTTGTAGTTCATGACATGACAATATGCAAGTTATTGTTCATGTCTGGACTTGATCCCTTAGAGGATCCTGACTCCCAAAACAATGTGTTCTAACAGGCTTGTGGAGTGTTCAAGCACTTCCCTTTTGCTAGGTATGCCCACTAGCCTGACCCTGTTTCTCTACCACTTCCCCTTTCCCCTTTTCAAACTCTGCACTTACACTTACTCTTAGCTTCTAAGCTTTGCCCCCTCCTGTAAGCCTTGCCTTGGGACCTTGAGTTCCCTCTGAACTTGGATACTTGAGGGTTGGCCCTTCCACACTGCACTATGTTCTTAATCATGTATGTGTTTGGGTGTGAGCACTTCCTGGAGTCCATTTGAGGCTCTTAGGGAACTCTGGCACATCCAAATAAGAGAAAGGCTTGGGATCCTGATCTTTGGAGTTGGTTCATCTCATATTTCATACCTGGAGTCTGAATTAGGCTCCCCTTGGTTGTACTTTAATTTCTGATGTAATTTTGCTTTTCTTATTCATTCTGGGCTGTAATAATTTGAAATAACTATTGGGGCTGTTAGTGAAAAAAGGAGGGTCAATCGTGCATGCAAAGGGGTAGATACCATGTTCATAGGGGATTACTATACTTCTGCATTCACTTATCCTGCTTTCAGCTTTTGCACTTCTGCATTTCATATAGATACCATGTCTATAAGTCATTTGCACTTCTGCATTTCATATAAATACCATGTCTATAAGTTTCTGCACTTCTGCATTACATAGAGACCATGTCTGTAGGTTTCTGTACTTCTACATTATCATAAAGATAATATGCCTATAGGACTTCCTACATTTTGCACCTGCATCTGTCACTAGGCAAATGAGTTTATAGGCTTAGACAATCGACTACATATAGATGACCTGCCTATAGGATTCCTGTACGCCAATGACAGTGTTTTAAATTAACAACGCCTAGAAGATATGCCTATAGGAACTATCAATCAAATCTGAATCGTCTCGCTCGTTTTAAGTTTAATCTGCAAAACTTGGTAAAAAAACTGGCAACCTTCCTGTAATCAGTTTACTGCTTTATTTCTGAAACTAATAGATATCATGCCTATAGGTTTCGCCCAACACCTAGGCAAGCTTTAGGGCTAAAAGCTATAATTGCGCTAGTCTTTGATAATTACAACCAACGGGCATGTCTAATTCGGACTTTTTATCTGAAAATATGTGATAAATCAGCCTTTTTAACCTTTTAAGTTTAATCAGACCATAATCAGTACGTGTAAGACATGTTAAAACTATATGCTCTCTTTGGTTTAAGGAGGTTTATTTGAGCCGTATCTGTTTACATGCCTTCCCAATACTTGCTATATATGTTTTGATTGTCGCCTTAGAATTTTGTCCTTTAAAACTGCAAAACCTCATACCCCTCCCTTTTAGGATAGTCCCAAGTACCTCCGGGACTGATAGGAATGGGGCGGGCAATAGCATGCAATAATTAACGAAACCATTCCGCTCTTTAATACCTTAACGGGGTAGGAAAGGGTAGATATGGATATGATGACCACACGATAACATCTCGTGTAGCCCCTCTTTGAGGAGTGATTACCGGATATTGTGTAGGGTGATCCATATTATTTGTAAACCTAGGACCCCCCCCCCCATCCCTTTACTTGTTTATTTTTTCAGAATTTTTAAATTGTTTTCCTCAAAAATTTAGCTTCCTTTTGTTTTCTTTAAACTTTAATCTATTTGCAACCATTACATGAAAACCTCTTATATTTAAAACTTCTATTTGCCTACTTGTTACTTAAAGTCACAATTGTAGCATGGCCGAGAACCACACTAGTGGATCCTGAGGGGTGCCTAACACCTTCCCCTCGGGATAATTTCTAGCCCTTACCCAATCTCTGGTTTTCTAGATCAATTCCTTCCTAGTGTCCTAATGCACTTTAATCATTAGGTGGCGACTCTCCAATTCAAACCCAATTCCCAAAGGGGAATGAGTTGTCCTCCCAAATGTCCTAAACTCGATTTCGCGAGAAAAAGGGGGCGCGACAGCATGGCGACTCTGCTGGGGACATACTTTTAGGCTTTTACCATTTCAAGCTATTACTGTGACTTTACATTTCTTCTGTGCTTTTTTTATTTAATACCTTTAAGCATTTAATTTCCTCTTCTACTACAAAAACTAACTTGTCTCTTGTTTCTTTCCCTTGTTTCTTTCACTGCTTTCCTTTACTACACTCCTTTATTACTGTTTTAAATTATTGTAATTATTACTTTATGAATGTGCAAATATGTGACAACTTGTTTTAATTATTACATAAGCATGTTTTCAACATCATATTCCACTCGTGCCAAACAAATACCATAGCAACGCTTATAATGAGTGGTTGCGCTCTTCCGATATTATCACCCTTTAAATCCGGCAAAGGCGTATTTGCGGTAAAACCAGTCGATCAATGGTGTAGTCAACGATTTCGTGCCTTTCCCTCTTGAGTTGTCCGCTCAAGGGTACCAGTCTAATACCCTATAGAAACCTTACTCTGTTTAATTGTGCATGTATCATGGTCAAACTTAGCCGAGTCAGTTATATTGTTCGCATAATGACTCTTTCAGACAGCCTCGTCCAAAGTCCACTGGGTTTTCCAAAAACCCAAACGGACACTACCACATTCTGTGAATTTATTTGGAGAATTAAATGCTTTTATGCCAATTATTGGTATTTAATAGTCGAGTCTGGTGGGGGTAAGGGTCTAACCCTTTTATCTTGCAGAAACATGAGGCATGAAGTCCACAGATTCGGCATGGTCACAAACATCCACCCAAGGTTGCTAAGCTGGTGGGAGGATCTTCATTCCAGTGATCAGACTCTTGTCCGGAAATACCTAGGAAATCTACCTTCCCTCCTGGAGGTCCAACCCAACAACAAAATCATAGAAGCTGCTACTCTGTTCTGGGATTGTGATAGGTCTGTGTTTTGCTTCGGAGAGATTGAGATGACACCCTGCCAGAGGAAATAGAAGGATTGGCTGGTATACCATGGGAGACCCCGGGTTTGTTAATGCCGGAAAATTGCAAGGGTAGAGGTTTTCTCAAAATGATGGGCCTAAAGAAGAATCCAGACTTGACATGTTTGAAGGAGTCCTACATTCCCTTTGATTATTTGTACGAGAGGTATGGTCACAACAAATCCTACCGTACATATCCGGATGAGTTCGCCCTTACATTGTTGGGGCATATTCACCGAAGGGTCTTTTTCTTCATGTTCTGCTTCTTGGGGATGATAGTGTTTCCAATGAAGAAATCAAGGATCCACACCAGGCTAGCCATGGTCACCAAAACTTTGATGGAGGGAATTGGTGGACAACCATTTAGCATAGTGCCCATATCATCGCAGAGATATACCAAGCCTTGGAAAAGTGTCAACAAGGAGCCCCACACTTCGAGGGCTGCAACTTGATACTCCAACTCTGGCTCATGGAGCATCTCCAAAGGGGTGAATATCGATAAGAGATTCAGCGTAGAGACTGGGACGATCATATAGCCTTCCATCAACCAAGGCGAATGAACTACATGCCCAACATGTTTGCTCAGCCAGAAGATGCCAAAGGATGGGTGGAGCTATTTGAAAATCTGATTGAGGATCAAATACAATGGATGTTCGAGTGGTTCCCTACTGAAGAATTCATCGCCCGATCCAGGGATGCACCATTTCTGATACTGATCGGTTTGAGAGGAACCTACCCTTATGTCCCTTTCCGGGTTATGAGACAGGCTGGTAGGAAACAGGTTATACCAAGGGTCGACAAGATGAGTCACTTCCGGGCCGACTTCTAAGCTAATGACAGTCATTATAAGTGCCAAACTCAGCATATATGGCATTGCAAGATCATCATGGGGAGAGATACTATCAAGCCAGACAGATACCTTGCTGGCTATATGCCATACTATTCAGGATGGCTGGAGGACAATCACAATGGTCTGGGCTAACCTGGGTTTGTTCGAGGTCACAGAATCATCGATGAAAGGGCTGAAGCACAGGTCAAATACAACCAACTACGCAAGAGGATTCGGGAATGTGAAAGTGAGCACCGTGAGATTTAAGAAGCCCACAAAAAACTGATTGAAGAGTGGAAAGACATGGCTATCAATGCCAACAAGCGATTAGGATACCTGGAACGAGGTTTAGTAGAGCTGGAAAGGAAGTTTCTCAAGAGGATCGAGGACTGCCAGAATGCTGAAGGAAATGAGGGTGGACACTTGGCCAAAGCCTACCTGCTGCTGGGACTTTGCGAGCTGGTGAAGCTGTATGATGGAGCCAAAGATGTCGAGTCTGGGGAAGGTCCTTCTGGGACCAAATAGATAGGAATTTACCTTTTCGTTTTATGAATGTAATAAGGCCAATGGCCATTAGTGACATTTTTATCTTCTGTTATTTAGTGTCATTTTGGGATTCGTCTTATTTTTAACAATAAAATGAGGCATTTAGCATTATAAGTTCTCCAAATCAACTTGTCTCTAGGCCTACCTCGGGCCCAACGAGGCTCCCAAATTAGGACACGAATTACATTCTTGCACTATGTGTTTAAATATCGCAACGTTTCTTTTCATAATCCTCACTGACTTGTTGCCTTTTTGTTTTTATTTTTTATTTATTCCCCTCCCCAAGGTTAGTTCGTGCACTCTGGTATCACATCATATTCCACAAGATCCAAGGTCCCTCCACCCACTCCTCCTCCTAGCCCCGTCAGAAACAGGAACAAAGGAAATATGGAAGATTTGAACAACACCAAAAAGGAAAACTCAATTGAACGGGTAGAGGTCACACATGGCACTCTGGTTCCTAAGTAAAGTGCATCCCAGCTTGAACAAAAGATGCTGAAATTCCAAGAAGAACTTGATTAGGTCCAGAACTTGGCGAGCTTATCATTTTCCCTCACCGCCCCAGATGTCAATTTTCCTAACGCTCAGAACCCTATACCTCCACAATACATCCCAAAACCACAAAACCATCCCACTCCTCACCACCAGTGCAACACCTGTCATACTTCCAACAATACTGCATTGCTCATCCCAGAACCGGTGAACTCCACAAATGACCATTTCCACACTCATAACACCCCCATCTACGTGGAAACCATGCCGCACTCCACCCAACCCATTTCAAGCACACCCGAGTCTGATGATAAAGACTCACTCATCAGGAGTCTGGCTAAAGAGCTTAAGAAGTTGACTAGCCGAATTTAGGGCGTCGAAGGAAGCAAAGGAATTGAGGGGATAAACTATGAAGATCTCTGCATACAACCCGATGTTGAACTGCCCGAGGGGTACAAACCTCCGAAGTTTGAGATTTTTGATGGTATAGGAGATCCGAGAGTTCATTTGAGAACATACTGTGACAAGCTGGTCGGAGTAGGAAAGGACGAAAGGATCCGCATGAAACTCTTCATGAGGAGTCTGAAAGGAGATGCTTTGTCTTGTTACATTAGCCCAAAATCCGAAGAAGTGGTCGAACTGGGTAAGCATGGCATCCGATTTCCTGGACAGGTTTAGGTTCAACACAGAAAATGTGTCAGATGTGTTCTACATCTAGAACCTAAAGAAGAAACCCACGGAAACATTCCGCGAGTATGCCGCTCGCTAGAGGTCAGAAACTGCCAAAGTCAGGCCATCTCTAGGGGAAGAACAAATGAACAGGTTTTTCATCCGAGCTCAAGACCCCCAGTACTATGAAAGGTTGATGCTGATTGAAAGCCAGAAATTTTCCGACATCATCAAGTTAGGTGAGAGGATCAAGGAAGGCATCAAAAGTGATATGGTCACAAACTTTGAGGCTTTGCAAGCTACCAACAAGGCTTTACAATCTGGTGGCACGACCAAGAAAAGGGACGTGAGTGCCGTGATGGTTGCACAGAGAACCAAGTCCCCTATCAAATACCACACCTACCCAATGCCTCCACTCACATATCAACCTACCCCAAATTACCAAGCACCCTCGCCCTCTTACCAAACTTCACCACCTACTTACCAATAACCTCCACCTCCCACATATCAGCCTACTTCGACCAGATATTCCCAACCCACACATGTCTACCAAGCCTACAATACTCAACCCTTCCACTATCAATCACCTCCCACTCGCCAAAACTTTCCTAGACCCCGACCAAATTTCGACTGCAGACCTCTCAAATAATATACCGCCATTGCCGAACCAATTGACCAGCTGTATGAAAGGCTCAAAGCTGTTGGTTATGTCACCCCCATCCCTGCTATAAATTCTGAAAACCCTTTCCAATGGGCAAATCCTAATAAATCTTGTGCATACCATTCTGGCATGAAAGGGCATACCATTGATGAATGCCACTCTCTGAAAGATAAAATCCAAGCACTGATTGATAACAAGATTATTGTGGCAAAGGAGCCCGCTCCGAATGTCCGCAATAACCCTCTACCAGACCAAGCGGGTGAAGGCATTCACATGATTGAAATAGAGGACGACTGGGACCCCAAGGGGTCAATAGGTTTGATCACAGAAGGCGACGATCCAAAAAAACCAGCAGTCATCCTTAATCTGATTGTAGTCCAGATTCAACCTTCTGGGGACACTGAGGTGAACATGTCCATACCACTTAAGTTTGAAACACCATCCTCTGCAAAGACGCCAGCACCGATCGAGGTTGAGTTTTGGTCCCCGGCAAATGTACCTGAACCATTTGAAGTTGCGGTCTTGCCTTCCAAAATACATGCTCTGTTCGGAGTAAAGGTGCCCATTCCAGTAGCAATTTCGGCTATAACGCCATTCCATACAAATGCCATACCTTGGGACTACATAGTCGAGGCAAGAAGGAAAGGGAAAGCCAAATCCGGAGAAGCAGTCGCGGCACAGGGTATGACAAGAACCGGCAGAGTATACACCCCGGAACATTTGGCTGAATCAAGCAAGCAGGCCTCTGGACAGCCAACCATCACTGAATCTGGGCCCGACGATCTCTAGAGAAAAATACAAGCAAAGGAGTACTCAGTTATCGATCAGTTGAACAAAACACCGGCACAGATCTCTATCCTAGCTTTGCTGCAAAGCTCCGATGCACATATGAACGCCTTGTTAAAGGTGCTGAGTGAGGCATATGTAACGAGCAACATCATTGGAGGAGAAATAGAAAACATGGTAGGGCAGGTATTGGAGAGTCACAAGATCACTTTTCATGAAGATGAGTTGCCACCAGAAGGGTTGAGTCACAACAAGGCGTTGCACATCACTGTGCAATGCGAGGATTATTTCATCACCAGAATCTTGATTAACGGTGGGTCGAGCCTCAATATTTGTCCGTTGGTAACACTTAGAACATTGGAAAAGAATCTGCATGGGATCAAGGACGGGGTCATCAACGTCAAAGCTTTTGACGGTTCCCAAAGGTCCACTATTGGGGAAATTAGTTTGTGTTTGCAGATGGGGCCTACTTGGTTTGATGTTGAATTTCAAGTAATAGATGTGCCGGCATCTTACAACTTGCTGTTGGGACGGCTGTGGATTCATGCCGCTGGGGCCGTAGTGTCAACACTGCATCAGGTAGTGAAATTTGAGTGGAACCACCAAGAGGTGAACATTCATGTCGACGGTAGCAATCCTATATACAGTCGCCAAACCATCCCAGCAATTGGAGGAAGGAGAAAGATATGCGGGGAAAACTATCACCACATCGAGCGAGTCAACGCCATTGACAAAGACAAATGGTGGGACAACAAAATTGAAAGCATATTGAACTGGAGCGGATATGAGCCTGGCAAGGGACTTTGCAAGAACCTCCAAGGAATTACCAAGCTGATCAAACTGAAGAAACATGGCACCACTTTCGGTCTGGGATACGAGTATACTTGGAAGGAATTCAACAACTGATCGCCACCATGGTAGGCCCTTACTACCCACTGGAGCAGCCGATACCCCATTTAGAACAGACTTTCCAGCCGGCCGATGTTATATATAGGTCGGAAGAAGAGGAAGCACTGGCAGCAATAAGGAATTTATTCGTAGAAGTTGATGACATGGATTGTTGTGTCATCAACAAGGAGGAGGGGGAGGAAGGCCCTTCTATACAAGCCGTAAGCCGAGGAGAATGCCTCAACAATTGGACCATCAGAACCATTAGAGCCCGGAAAGCCTCGGGGTAGCAAGGCTGAACAAAGCATCATACACTATCTTTTATTTTTATTAGTTGATTTTCCTTTCGCATTTTTGAATTTTCGCAATAAGATCTCCCAATGTTCAAAACAGTTATGAAATTTATCAAAGCACTTCGGTTTCCTTACAAATCTTACTCTTATTATTTTCTCTCATTACTTTACTTATACATCATTACTATTACCTATCTTGATGAACCAATGGTTGTGACATGCAACGAGAAAACGCAACAAACAGATACAAATTCAGAGGAAGATGACATATCGGAAGAGATTGTTAAAGAAGTCGAGAATTTTGAGAACAGACCTAAGTCCAACCTGGACGAGACCGAGATTGTTAACCTGGGAGATGCAGAAAATATCAAAAAAACTCGGATCAGCGTTCATTTGTCACCGTCATAAAAGAAGGAATACACAGAATTTCTAAGGGAATATGAAGACATATTCGCTTGATCGTATGATGACATTACTGGTCTAAGTACATCTATTGTGGCTCACAAACTGCCAACTGATCCGACATGTCCACCGGTAAATCAGAAGCTCAAAATGTTCAAGCCTAACATGAGTTTGAAAATCAAGGAAGAAGTCACTAAGCAAGTCAAAGCTAAGGTTCTCAGGGTAGTGGAATATTCGACATGGTTAGCCAACATCGTGCCAGTGCCGAAGAAATACGGGAAGGTCAGAGTCTGTGTCGACTACTGGGATCTCAACCGGGCTTGTCCAAAAGACGACTTCCCCTTGCCAAACATACACATCCTGATTGACAATTGCGCCCAGCACGAGTTGCAGTCATTCGTGGATTGTTTTGCTGGGTATCATCAGACCTGGATGGATGAAGAAGACGCTGAGAAAACGGCTTTCATTATGCCGTGGGGAATGTACTATTACAAGATGATGTCGTTCAGGTTAAAGAATTTTGGGGCCACATACATGAGGGCCATGACTACCATTTTCCATGATATGATACATAAAGAAATCGAAGTGTATGTAGATGATGTTATCATCAAATCCAAAAAAGCCACATATCACATGGAAGATTTGAGGAGGTTCTTCAATAGACTGAGAAGGTACAACTTGAAGCTGAATCCCGCGAAATGTGCATTTGGGGTTCCTGCCGGAAAACTACTTGGGTTCATTATGAGTCGGCGAAGAATAGAACTAGATCCATCAAAGGTCAAATCTATTCAAGAATTGCCACCGCCAAAGAACAAGGAAGAAATAATGAGTTTCTTGGGGAGACTCAACTACATCAGCCCGTTCATAGCTCAATCTACTATCATCTGTGAGCCAATCTTTAAGATGTTGAAGAAGGACACCGCTACCAAATAGACTGATGACTGCTAGAGGGCCTTCGACAGAATCAAGAAGTACCTGTCAACACCACCAGTTTTGGTCCCGCCCGAGCCGGGTAAACCTCTATTACTCTACCGTGTAGTGCTAGATGGAGCGTTCGGTTGTGTTCTTGGGCAACATGATGAAACGGGGAGAAATGAGCAAGCCATCTACTATCTTATCAAGAAGTTCACCCCTTTCGAGGCCCGGTATTCTCTGTTAGAACGCACCTGTTGTGCTTTGACTTGGGGTAGCTCAGAAGTTGAGGCACTATTTCTGTGCCTATACCACGTATCCCATATCAAGGATGGATCCGTTGAAGTACATCTTTCAGAAGACCATGCCCACTGGTAAGCTAGCCAAGTGGAAAATCCTGCTAAGTGAATTCGACATTGTCTACGTAACTTAAAAAAGCAATCAAGGGATAGGCTTTGGCAGATCATCTTGCCGAGAATCCTGTGGATGGAGAATACGAATCCTTAAAGACGTATTTTCCTGATGAAGAGATATCATTCATAGGAGAAGACATTGAAGAATCCTATGACGGTTGGAGAATGTTTTTTCGATGGAGCAGCAAATTTCAAAGGAGTTGGCATAGGAGCAGTTCTAGTGTCAGAAACCGGTCAGCATTATCCGGTGTCTGCCAAACTCAGATTCCCTTGCACCAATAACATGGCTGAGTACGAGGTCTGCATCTTGGGACTCAAGATGTCCATTAACATGAACATTCAAGAGTTACTAGTGATTGGGGACTCAGACTTGCTTATACATCAGGTCCGAGAAGAATGGGCGACCAAGAACTCCAAGATACTCCCTTATCTGCATCACGTTGAAGATTAAGAGATCTTCAACCAACCACAATATAAACATAGTTGAACAAATAGAGAAAAAGCTACAACAAATCTATATTAACGTAACAGGAAAATCATCCTCCAATAGGTTCTATCAAAACCCTAGATAACAAATTAGCTATTCATAATAGTATACATAACTATAATACTAGAATTCATACCAATAATGAAAATAGGAAGAAGGAAGTGAAAAACTAGTAGAAGAATTCTCTGCCATGCTCCTAGTGTGTTCTTTCCTCCTTAGGTCATATCCCCGGTCTAATCTATCCAATCTCGATCTTCCCCTATCCAATTGGTGTTTAATGACTACTTATATATGTAGGGAAAAGACCCAAAAAAAATAAACAAGTCCAAAACCTAATAGAAGACAAAATAGACTTTAAAAATTAGATTAATGCATCTCCTCGCGCAGAGGCGGGACTAGCCTTCTGACAATGAGTTCAATTGAATCCATAACTTTTGATGCGGAGCATATATTTACGTGTAAAAATCTACTAAAATAGTAACAAACAATATATATGAATCCAAAATTTTGAAGGTACAATGAGTTTAATGATAAGAACTTAAAGGCTGAATCTATAGAATTTAAATCCTAGATTCGTCTCTGACCTCGCGGCAGACCACGCCTAGCCGGCTCTGCCGCGCGCCTCCTGCTCGCCTCAAGGCTCGCGACGCCAGCTTTTGTCACGACCCGGATTTCACACCCTCAAGAGCCGTGATGGCGCCTACTGGTGAAAGCTAGGCAAGCCAAATTATCCTAATTACTTAACCTTTTCAAATTTTAAACCATTATCAGTGATGAGTAGATATCATGCAAATAGCGAAAATAATTAAGCGGAAGACAAAATCTAACAATTTATCTTAATACAAAACTGCGGAAGTCTCCATACAACTCTACCAGAATTTGGTGTCACAACTTCACAGACGGTCTAAGAATATTACATACAAAGTCTGAAAGATAAAATAAACACTGTTTCTAAAATGAGTAAAGGAAATAGGATGAAGGAAAAGATAGGAGGTGACGCCAAGGCCCGCGGACGTCTGCAGAACTACCTCGTGTCGCCTGTGTAGGCTGAAGATAGCACCCTCACTGCGGTCTAAGCACTCCGGTATCAGTATCTGCACACAGTGCAGAGTGTAGTATCAACACAACCGACCCCATGTGTTGGTAAGTGTCTAGCCTAACCTCGGCGAAGTAGTGACGAGGCTAAGACCAGACTACCAAATAAACCTGTGCAATATAGGGTACAAAAATAATAGGAAGCAGGTAACAATGATGGCAACAATGATCAACCAGTGATATAAATAGCAGGCAACAAAAACACCATGAATGTTTCTCAACAAATAATAAATACAAGTGCAATCAATTAATCAAGTCCTTCAAATATAAATCTTTCGCCTGTAAATCCTTCAAGTAATAATCTCTAAGATAATATGCTTTTCAATAAATATATTTCCTTTAAATAAATATCTTTCAGATAAGCATCTTTCGAATATAATTCTTTCGAGTAAAGGTCACCTTGTGACACCCCATTTCATAATCATAAATAATATAGGTCTCAGCCCACTTTCATATTTTCACGGCACCTCGCGCCCACATTTATGTCACAATCGCACGGACAAATCACATGCCATTAAATAAAACCATAATATTTTCCCTGGCACCTTGTGCCCACATATTTCTATCTCACATTGCAAAATAATATTCTCATGTTACTCAGCTCATAGGTTCCATAACCCAATACAATTAAGAATGTTCAAGGAGCCTCATTAACTTAACATAAAGTAGTGTACAACTTCCAACCCAATTAGGAAGTCAACAAGAAAAGATGAAGTTAATTTTAGGAATCATTTGATAAATAAAATACCCTTTTCAATTAAATTACAATATCGAATGAATCATTAACTTTAATGCAAGAAATCAATAAATCGAAACATAGTAGAAATTCCTTTTTAAGTAAAGTACAACCTTAAACGGTTTAAGGAAAATTTAGTTGAGAAATCAATTGAGTTAAAAATGTAACAATTGTTGAAATTTGGAGTATTGAACATATATATAAAAAAATAAAAACAGAATATCAAAAGAATTATAAAGGAATCAAAATCCAACCACTAACAGGAATAAGGAAAACAAAGGCAGATTTCACTTTCTTTTTACATCTTGTTACAGGCGTGCAACCTGATCCCATTTCCTGTATCTCGTGGCAGGCGTGCCACCCGCTCCCATTTCATGTATCTCGTGGTAGGCGTACCACCCGCTCCCATTTCATTATATCTTGTGGTAGGCGTATCACCCGCTCCCATTTCATTATATCTTGTGGTAAGCGTACCACCCTCTCCCATTTCAAGCCAACAATAATCACAAGGAATCCCGGCAAGGGAACAAGAGCAATATAAAATTTTCCGGCAATGGAACAATACTATCAAAACAAACATCCCGGCAAGGGAACAATGATATTTCAACAACATCCCGGCAAGGGAACAATACTATCAAAACAAACATCCCGGTAAGGGAACAATAATATCAAACAAACATCCCGGCAAGGGAACAATGGTGAAAATAACATGTGAAGCACAATAAACCACAACGGAGTCATAACAATTATAATACAAGACTCACGGGCATGCTTGACACCAACGTATAGATACTCGTCACCATGCCTATACGTCGTACTCCATAATTAACATGTAGCAAATAAGACACAACTCCTAATCCTTCAAGCTAAGGTTAGACCAAACACTTACCTCGCTTTGCAACCAATTCAAAATTTCAACAAGCCTTTGCCTCGCGAATTCGTGCCCGAAATTCTCAAATCTAGTCATAAACAATTTGATTCAGTCAATAAAAATTATAGGAATTAATTCCATATGAAATTCTACATTTTCCATTAAAAACAGAAATTGCACTAAAAATTCGCCCGTAGGGACCACGTCTCGGAACCTAACAAAAATTACAGAATATGAAACCTCATCCAACCACGAGTCCAACCATACCAATTTTACTAAAATTTGACATCAACTCGACCCTCAAATCTTCAAATTAAACCAAGAGGGTTTTTCAAGATTTTCCCAACTAAAATCACCAATTAAATGCCAAAACTAGTAATAGATTCGGTTAATCTAACCAAAATTAAGTTAAGAACACTTACCCCGTTGTTTTCTCCGAAAATCGCCTCTCCCCGAGCTCCAATTTGATAAAAATGGAAAATGGGACGAATCCCATTTTCAAAACTTAAGAATCTGTCCAGAAAATGTCGGGGGCACTGTTCACCCGTTCGGTACTATTCACGCGGTATTGTTCACTACACTGTTCACCGGCATTGTTCACGGGGGTACTGTTCACGGGCACTGTTCATGGTGCTGTAAAAAAAAGACAGCAACTTCCCAAAGAGAATTTCAGCAGCTTTTTCTACCCGTTAACCTTCCGAAATCTACCCGAGGCCCTCGGGACTTCAACAAAATACACCAACAAGTGCTAAAACATGATACGGACTTAGTCGAAACCTCAAATCGCATCAAATAATGCTAAAACCCTGAATCACACCCCAATTCAAGCCTAACGAAACTAAGAACGTCCAACTTCTATATTCGATGCAAAAACCTATCAAATCAAGTCCGATTGACTTCAAATTTTGCATACCAGTCATAATGACATAACAAAGCTATGAAAATTTTCAAAACTGGATTCCGACCCCGATATCAAAAGGTCAAATCTCCGGTCAAACTTAAGAAATCTTTAACCTTAGATTTCTATATTCCGTTAAATGGCGATAATATTATCTAGGGACCTCCAAATTCAATTTCGGGCATTCCCAAATCACGATACGGAACTACTGGAATGGTCAAAACTTTTATCCGGGTTCGTTTGCCCAAAATGTTGACCGAAGTCAATTCAGTTGAGTTTTAAAACTCTAGTTCACAATTTAATCCATTTTTCACATAAGAACCTTCCGAAAAATTATACGGATTGCGCACGCAAGTCGAGGATTTATTGATAGCGCTTTTTAAGGTCTTAAAATACCGAGATAATTATTTAATTCAAATATGATATTTTGGGTCATCACGTTCTCCACCTCTAAAACAAACGTTCGTCCTCGATCGTACTAAGAATTATTCTCAGGTTACCAAATTGATGCTTTTACTTCTAAACAAATATTCGTGATTGATCCCACATTACCGCATTCGACATAAGTCCGACAATACCATTTCAATTGAGATTATTCCTTTATCCATATTTGTAAACTTGAAGGCCAAATTTCTTACACTCCAATCATTTCCAGAAAGGTCCGATTTCCACATCAACACACGATTTTAGTCTCAACTGGCTATAGCAACTCGTGCCTACGCACCCATCAAGTACGGGGTATTACATTCTCCCCCCACTTAGGGTCATTCATCCTCAAATGAGAAGTAGAGTCTGTCCTCCAACACAGAATGTAACTTATCTCTTTCTTTGCACATTTCAATATCCCAAATTTTTCTAACTCCCAAATTTTGCAGAAATTTCGGCAGAGTCTCCCCTGTGATTGGGCCTATCTACCTGTCAGAGTAACACCAAAACAACTCCTCATGTCCACAACCCAACAAAGCACCGCAAAGTATATATCAATAATACTAATCTCCGCATTACAAGCACGACATTATCACAATGATATCTTGACATAAAACGCATCATATGTATGACCATAATCACATTTCTGGTCTTAATGGTTGTTCATAATAGATTACAAATTGCCAATTAACCTCAGGTTAGCAAAAATCTCATTTCAAACATCTACTTTACCAATAACAAGGCATGAAGACCTCATAATTACTTACATAAATTAACGACCCACATTTAACGCCACCTGGGCACTCACATCGTAGGCTAAAATTCAATAATTACAATACAATTTGGCAAATTATGCACAGAGATATTCTTACAAGAATTTTCAAATAAGCCTCATAGGCATGAATCCCTATAAGTACTATAGTACAAATTTTAATTTCACAAAGGGAGAATTTAAACACATAAACTTTTCACCACAAGGACCTCGTCCTTATATAACATCCACCGCAGCTTGTAGCCCGGTTTGAATATTTCACATCATATAAAAGTACGAGGATCTCTTCCTCAACTCCGTACACAAGTAATATGCACATTGTGCCAACTGAAATTTTCCATTTCCTTTCTTTCTTCTTCTAAATAATTTCCGCTAAACATAATCACAACATATAAAGAACCCTCACACCAATAGGGAATAAAATTCGCAATTTAAATCAATTTTCCTGAAATCATATCAAATCCCACATCACAACTATTTTTAGTGTCTAACACATAATGATAGACATAGCTATCTCCCTATAATCTCTCAACAGGAGTACTCACATAAGTAAATTTAAGATTACGAAGCTCACTCATAAGTGGAGCACAATAGGAGAACTTTCCTCGATACTCAAAACCGAATCAAGTTAAGGAAATTTTGACTTTATAATAATTCGAGACCGTACTTATAATGATACCGTCTGGTGTAGCAACCTCAGCCATACCATAGAAAATATATCAACGGACTGGGTCTCCACCTCTAGGAGTCTCACCTCCACCTCTAATATCCTGACCCCTACCTATGGTTGGTCATGTAAGTGGAGTAGTAACTGCAATGGGGCACGTAGACTGAGTGCTTTGACGGAATATGTCTCTCCCAAGTCTAGGATAATTTCTCAGGATGTTCCTAGTATCACCGTTTTCATAACAACCTATCCGCAGTTCGACTGCTCATACAAAGTCTGTACCGGAAAATAACCATTGCAGGAAATTTCATGCCACTGGTACATTAAAAGATGACTGCCCCACGTGAGTGTTGTGATTAACTTAAGCACTATGAGTATACTGAATATGTTTTCATGACCCTGCTGATACTGAAATATAGAATTATTAAGGACGCGGAAATATCTCAAGTCTCATCATCATCCCATTCAAATCTCAGCTCTTGATCATATACAAGTTTTGGAAAATCTTTCTATACCACATAAATATATCTCAGGCCAAAATTGGTATAACACATGACCCCGCAATTTGATCGTTGATTGTGGACTCCCCTCACTTGGCACGAAGTCATAGGTCACAACATCCGATAATCCACAATATTTGACCTTCACAACTCAAATAAATCAACCAGACATCAAGGTACGTTGAACCCCAACATGATTCATTAGGTGATCTCTTGATACATCTACATCTTCCGTCGGAGCCACAACTGGTCTAGTAAATACATTATCTTTCCACTACCTCTACTTGTCATTTGAAACAACACAAGATCATCCCCATCGCTTTCGATTATTCTCACGTTCTGCAATACTTCATACCAGCGGTCAAGATAGTCTCGTGGGTCCTCAAAAGATGCACCGCTGAAAGTGGTAGCGAAGAGCTTGGTGAAACCTATCCAACCTCCGCAAAGCCTCCAAAGACGTAGTTGATCTATCCGGTCTATGCTGTTGTTCAGCTGAAGAAGCGATACGTGACTTTGCCATTCGTGAAAAGACAAGAGTAGAGGTTTCAATTTACCAATGAGAGAACAAAATCGCACGATAGAGAAAAATGGGAGTGAAACTTTTCCTAACTCTGTAGCCTCTGGAAGATAAATACAGACGTCTCCGTACCGATCCCTCAGACTCTACTAAGCTTGTCTGTGAACTGTGAGACCTATGTAACCTAGAGCTATGATACCAACTTGTCACGACCCGGATTTCACACCCTCGAGAGCCGTGATGGCGCCTACTGCTGAAAGCTAGGGAAGCCAATTATCCTAATTACTTAACCTTTTCAAATTTTAAACCATTATCAGTGATGAGTAGATATCATGCAAATAGCGAAAATAACTAAGCGAAAGACAAAATCTGACAATTTATCTTAATACAAAACTGCAGAAGTCTAAATACAATTCTACCCAAAATTTGGTGTCACAGATTCACAGACGGTCTAAGAATACTACATACAAAGTCTGAAAGATAAAATAAACATTGTTCCTGAAATGAGTAAAGGAAACAGGATGAAGGAAAAGATAGGAGGTGACGCCAAGGCCGGCGGACTTCTACAGGACTACATCGTGTCGCCTGTGTGGGCTGAAGATAGCACCCTCACTACGGTCTAAGCACTCTGGTATCAGTATCTACACACAATGCAGAGTGTTGTATCAGCACAACAGACCCCATGTGCTGGTAAGTGCCTAACCTAACCTCGGCAAAGTAGTGACGAGGCTAAGACCAAATAAACCTGTGCAATATAGCATACAATAATAGGAAGCAGGTAACAATGATGGCAACAATGATCAACCACTGATATAAATAGCAGGCAACAAGAACACCATGAATGTTTCTCAACAAATAATAAATACAAGTTCAATCAATTCCTTCAAATATAAATCTTTCGTCTGTAAATCCTTCAAGTAATAATCTCTAAGATAATATGTTTTTCAATAAATATATTTCGAATATATTTCCTTCAAATAAATATCTTTCTGATAATCAT
Organism: Nicotiana sylvestris; assembly: GCF_000393655.2. Taxonomy (NCBI): domain Eukaryota; kingdom Viridiplantae; phylum Streptophyta; class Magnoliopsida; order Solanales; family Solanaceae; genus Nicotiana; species Nicotiana sylvestris. Next base: position 173,519,803 of record NC_091064.1, on the reverse strand, counting down.
CTTTCGAATATAATTCTTTCGAGTAAAGGTCACCTTGTGACACCTCATTTCATAATCATAAATAATATAGGTCTCAGCCCACTTTCATATTTTCACGGCACCTCGTTCCCATATTTATGTCACAACCGCACGGACAACTCACGTGCCATTAAATAAAACCATAATATTTTCCCCAACACCTTGTGCCAACATATTTCTGTCTCACATTGCACAACAATATTCTCATGTTACTCAGCTCATAGGTTCCATAACCCAATACAATTAAGAATGTTCAAGGAGCCTCATTCACTTAACATAAAGTAGAGTACAACTTCCAACCCAATTAGGAAATCAACAAGAAAAGATGAAGTTAATTTTAGGAATCATTTCATATAGAAAATACCCTTTTCAATTAAATTACAATATCGAATGAATCATTAACTTTAATGCGAGAAATCAATAAATCGAAATATAGTAGAAATTCCTTTTTAAGTAAAGTACAACCTCAAACGGTTTAAGGAAAATTTAGTTGAGTAATCAATTGAGTTAAAAATGTAACAATTGTTGAAATTTGGAGTATTGAACATATATATATAAAAAATAAAAACAGAATATCAAGAGAATTATAAAGGAATCAAAATCCAACCACTAACAAGAATAAGGAAAACAAAGGCAGATTTTACTTTCTTTTCACATCTTGTTGCAGGCGTGCAACCCGATCCCATTTCCTGTATCTCGTGACAGGCGTGTCACCCGCTCCCATTTCATGTATCTCGTGGTAGGCATACCACCTGCTCCCATTTCATTATATCTTGTGGTAGGCATACCACCCGCTCCTATTTCATTATATCTTGTGGTAGGCGTACCACCCGCTCCCATTTCATTATATCTTGTGGTAGGTGTACCACCCGCTCCCATTTCATTATATCTTGTGGTAGGCGTACTACCCGCTCCCATTTCAAGACAACAATAATCACAAGGAATCCCGGCAAGGGAACAAGAGCAATATAAAAAATTCCCTCAATACTATCAAAACAAACATCCCGGCAAGGGAACATTGATATTTCAACAACATCCCGGCAAGGGAACAATACTATCAAAACAAACATCCCGGCAAGGGAACAATGATATTTCAACAACATCCCGGCAAGGGAACAATACTATCAAAACAAACATCTCGGCACGGGAACAATGATATTTAAACAACACCCCGGCAAGGGAACAATACTATCAAAACAAACATCCCAACAAGGAAACAATAATATCAAACAAACATCCCGGCAAGGGAACAATGGTGAAAATAATATATGAAGCGCAATAAACCACAACGGAGTCATAACAATTATATTACAAGACTCACGGGCATGCTTGACACCAATATATAGATACTCGTCACCATGCCTATACGTCGTACTCCACAATTAACATGTAGCAAATAAGACACAACTCCTAATCCCTCAAGCTAAGGTTAGACCAAACACTTACCTCACTTTGCAACCAATTCAAAATTTCAACAAGTCTTTGCCTCGCGAATTTGTGCCTGAAATTCTCAAATCTAATCATAAACAATTCGATTCAGTCAATAAAAATTATAGGAATTAATTCCAAATGAAATTCTACATTTTCCATTATAAATCAAAAATTGCACTAAAAATTCGCCTGTGGGGCCCACGTCTCGGAACCTAACAAAACTTACGGAATATGAAACCTCATCCAACCACGAGTCCAACCATACCAATTTTACTAAAATCCGACATCAACTCGACCCTCAAATCTTCAAATTAAACCAAGAGGGTTTTTCAAGATTTTCCCAACTAAAATCACCAATTAAATGCCAAAACTAGTAATAGATTCGGGTAATCTAACCAAAATTAAGTTAAGAATACTTACCCCGTTGTTTTCTCCGAAAATCACCTCTCCCCGAGCTCCAATTTGATAAAAATGGAAAATGGGACGAGTCCCATTTTCAAAACTTAAGAATCTGTCCAGAAAATGTCGGGGTCACTATTCACGCGTTCGGTACTGCTCACGCGGTACTGTTCACTACACTGTTCACCGGCATTGTTCACGGGGCACTGTTCATGGTGCTGTAAAAAAAAAGACAGCAACTTCCCAAAGAGAATTTCAGCAGCTTTTTCTACCTGTTGACCTTCCGAAATCTACCCGAGGCCCTAGGGACTTCAACAAAATACACCAACAAGTGCTAAAACATGATATGGACTTAGTCGAAACCTCAAATCGCATCAAATAATGCTAAAACCCTTAATCACACCCCAATTCAAGCCTAATGAAACTAAGAACGTCCAACTTCTATATTCGATGCAAAAACCTATCAAATCAAGTCCGATTGACTTCAAATTTTGCGCACCAGTCATAAATGACATAACAAAGCTATGAAAATTTTCAGAACTGGATTCCAACCTCGATATCAAAAGGTCAAATCTCCGGTCAAACTTAAGAAATCTTTAACCTTAGATTTCTAGATTCCGTTAAATGGCGATAATTTTATCTAGGGACCTCCAAATTAAATTTCGGGAATATGACCAAGTCCCAAATCACGATACGGAACTACCGGAATGGTCAAAACTTTAATCCGGGTTCATTTGCCCAAAATATTGACCGAAGTCAATTTAGTTGAGTTTTAAAGCTCTAGTTCACAATTTAATCCATTTTTCACATAAGAACGTTCTGGAAAATTATATGGATTGCGCACGCAAGTCGAGAATTTATTGATAGCACTTTTCAAGGTCTTAAAATATCGAGATAATTATTTAATTTAAAGATGACATTTGGGTCATCACATTCTCCACCTCTAAAACAAACGTTCGTCCTCGAACGTACTAAGAATTATTCTCAGGTTACCAAATTGATGCTTTTACTTCTAAACAAATATTCGCGATTGATCCCACATTACCGCATTCTACATAAGTCCAACAACACCATTTCAATTGAGATTATTTCCTTTATCCATATTTGCAAACTTGAAGGACAAATTTCTTACACTCCAATCATTTCCAGAAATGTCCGATTTTCACATCAACACACGATTTTAGTCTCGACTGGCTATAGCAACTCGTGCCTACGCACCCATCTAGTACGGGGTATTACTTTCTCCCCCCACTTAGGGTCATTCGTCCTCAAATGAGAAGTAGAGTCTGTACTCCAACACAGAATGTAACTTATCTCTTTCTTTGCACATTTCAATATCCCAAATTTTTCTAACTCCCAAATTTTGCAGAAATTTCGGCAGAGTCTCCCCTGTGATTGGGCCTATCTACCTGTCAGAGTAACACCAAAACAACTCCTCATGTCCACAACCCAACAAAGCACCGCAAAGTATATATCAATAATGCTAATCTCCGCATTACAAGCACGACATTATCACAATGATATTTTGACATAAAATGCATCATATGTATGACCATAATCACATTTCTGGTCTTAATGGTTGTTCATAATAGATTACAAAATTGCCAATTAACCTCAGGTTAGCAAAAATATCATTTCAAACATCTACTTTACCAATAACAAGGCATGAAGACCTCATAATTACTTACATAAATTAACGACCCACATTTAACGCCACCTCGTCCTTATATAACATCCACCGCAGCTTGTAGCCTGGTTTGAATATTTCACATCATATAAAAGTACGAGGATCTCTTCCTCAACTCCGTACATAAGTAATATGCACATTGTGCCAACTGAAATTTTTCATTTCCTTTCTTTCTTCTTCTAAATAATTTCCGCTAAACAAAATCACAACATATAAAGAACCCTCACACCAATAGGGAATAAAATTCGCAATTTAAATTAATTTTCCTGAAATCACATCAAAACCCACATCACAACATTTTTATTGTCTAACACATAATGATAGACATAGTTATCTCCCTATAATCTCTCAACAGGAGTACTCACATAAGTAAATTTAAGATTACGAAGCTCACTCATAAGTGGAGCACAATAGGAGAACTTTCCTCGATACTCAAAGCCGAATCAAGTTAAGGAAATTTTGACTTTATAATAATCCGAGACCGTACTTATAACGATACCGTCTGGTGTAGCAACCTCAGCCATACCATAGAAAATATATCAACGGACTGGGTCTCCACCTCTAGGAGTCTCACCTCCACCTCTAATATCCTCACCCCTACCTATGGTTGGTCATGTAAGTGGAGTAGTAACTGCAATGGGGCACGTAGCCTGAGTGCTTTGACGAAATATGTCTCTCCCAAGTCTAGAATAATTTCTCAGGATGTTCCTAGTATCACCATTTTCATAACAACCTATCCGTAGTTCGACTGCTCATACTAAGTCTGTACCGGATAACTTAAATAACCATAGCAGGAAATTCCATGCCACTGGTACATTAAAAGATGACTGCCCCACGCGAGTGTTGTGATTAACTTAAGCACTATGAGTATACTGAATATGTTTTCATGACCCCGCTGATACTGAAATATAGAATTATTAAGGACGCGGGAATATCTCAAGTCTCATCATCATCCCATTCAAATCTCAGCTCTTGATCATATACAAGTTTTGGAAAACCTTTCTATACCACATAAATATATCTCAGGCCAAAATTGGTATAACACATGACCCCGCAATTTGATCATTGATTGTGGACTTCCCTCACTTGGCACGAAATCATAGGTCACAACATCCGATAATCCACAATATTTGACCTTCACAACTCAAATAAATCAACCATACGTCAAGGTACGTTGAACCCCAACATGATTCATTAGGTGATCTCTTGATACGTCTACATCTTCCGTCGGAGCCACAACTGGTCTAGTAAATACATTATCTTTCCACTACCTCTACTTGTCATCTGAAACACAACAAGATCATCCCCATCGCTTTCGATTATTCTCACGTTCTGCAATACTTCATAGCAGCGGTCAAGATAGTCCCGTGGGTCCTCAAAAGATGCACCGCTGAAAGTGGTAGCGAAGAGCTTGGTGAAACCTATCCAACCTCCGCAAAGCCTCCGAAGATGTAGTTGATCTATCCGGTCTATGCTGTTGTTCAGCTGAAGAAATGGTACGTGACTTTGCCATTCGTGAAAAGACAAGAGTAGAGATTTCAATTTATCAATGAGAGAACAAAATCGCACGACAGAGAAGAATGGGAGTGAAATTTTTGCTAACTCTGTAGCCTCTGGGAGATATATACAGACGTCTCCGTACCGATCTCTCAGACTCTACTAAGCTTGTCTGTGAACTGTGAGACCTATGTAACATAGAGCTCTGATACCAACTTGTCACGACCCGGATTTCACACTCTCGAGAGCCGTGATGGCGCCTACTGCTGAAAGCTAGGCAAGCCAAATTATCCTAATTACTTAACCTTTTCAAATTTTAAACCATTATCAGTGATGAGTAGATATCATGCAAATAGCGAAAATAATTAAGCGAAAGACAAAATCTGACAATTTATCTTAATACAAAACTGTGGAAGTCTAAATACAACTCTACCCAAAATTTGGTGTCACAGCTTCACAGACGGTCTAAGAATACTACATACAAAGTCTGAAAGATAAAATAAGCATTGTTTCTGAAATGAGTAAAGGAAACAGGATGAAGGAAAAGATAGGAGGTGACGCCAAGGCCTGCGGACGTCTGTAGGACTACCTCGTGTCGCCTGTGTGGGCTGAAGATAGCACCCTCACTGCGGTCTAAGAACTTTGGTATCGGTATCTACACACAGTGCAGAGTGTAGTATCAGCACAACCGACCCCATGTGCTGGTAAGTGCCTAGCCTAACCTCGGCGATGTAGTGACGAGGCTAAGACCAGACTACCAAATAAACCTGTGCAATATAGCGTACAAAAATAATAGGAAGCAGGTAACAATGATGGCAACAATGATCAACCAGTGATATAAATAACAGGCAACAAGAACACCATGAATGTTTCTCAACAAATAATAAATACAAGTGCAATCAATTAATCAAGTCCTTCAAATATAAATCTTTCGCCTGTAAATCCTTCAAGTAATAATCTCTAAGATAATATGCTTTTCAATAAATATATTTCCTTCAAATAAATATCTTTCATATAAGCATCTTTCGAATATAATTCGAGTAAAGGTCACCTTGTGACACCTCATTTCATAATCATAAATAATATAGGTCTCAGCCCACTTTCATATTTTCACGGCACCTCGTTCCCATATTTATGTCACAACCGCACGGACAACTCACGTGTCATTAAATAAAACCATAATATTTTCCCCGGCACCTTGTGCCCACATATTTCTGTCTCACATTGCACAACAATATTCTCATGTTACTCAGCTCATAGGTTCCATAACCCAATACAATTAAGAATGTTCAAGGAGCCTCATTCACTTAACATAAAGTAGAGTACAACTTCCAACCCAATTAGGAAATCAACAAGAAAAGATGAAGTTATTTTTAGAAATCATTTGATAAAGAAAATACCATTTTCAATTAAAGTACAATATCGAATGAATCATTAACTTTAATGCGAGAAATCAATAAATCGAAACATAGTAGAAATTCCTTTTTAAGTAAAGTACAACCTCAAATGGTTTAAGGAAAATTTAGTTGAGAAATCAATTGAGTTAAAAATGTAACAATTGTTGAAATTTGGAGTATTGAACATATATATATAAAAAATAAAAACAGAATATCAAGAGAATTATAAAGGAATCAAAATCCAACCACTAATAAGAATAAGGAAAACAAAGGCATATTTCACTTTCTTTTCACACCTTGTTGGAGGCGTGCAACCCGATCCCATTTCCTGTATCTCGTGGCAGGCGTGCCACCCGCTCCCATTTCATGTATCTCGTGGTAGGCGTACCACATGCTCCCATTTCATTATATCTTGTGGTAGGCGTACCACCCGCTCCCATTTCATTATATCTTGTGGTAGGCGTACCACCCGCTCCCATTTTATTATATCTTGTGGTAGGCGTACCACCCGCTCCCATTTCAAGCCAACAATAATCACAAGAAATCCCGGCAAGGGAACAAGAGCACTATAAAAATTTTCCTCAACACTATCAAAACAAACATCTCGGCAAGGGAACAATGATATTTCAACAACATCCCGGCAAGGGAACAATATTATCAAAACAAATATCCCGGCAAGGGAACAATGATATTTAAACAACACCCCGGCAAGGGAACAATACTATCAAAACAAACATCCCAACAAGGAAACAATAATATCAAACAAACATCCCGGCAAGGGAACAATGGTGAAAATAATATATGAAGCGCAATAAACCACAACGGAGTCATAACAATTATAATACAAGACTCACGGGCATGCTTGACACCAACATATAGATACTCGTCATCATGCCTATACGTTGTACTCCACAATTAACATGTAGCAAATAAGACACAACTCTTAATCCCTCAAGCTAAGGTTAGACCAAACACTTACCTCGCTTTGCAACCAATTCAAAATTTCAACAAGCCTTTGCCTCGCGAATTCATGCCCGAAATTCTCAAATCTAGTCATAAACAATTCGATTCAGTCAATAAAAATTATAGGAATTAATTCCATATGAAATTCTACATTTTCCATTAAAAATCAGAAATTGCACTAAAAATTCGCCCGTAGGGCCCACGTCTCGGAACCTAACAAGAATTACGGAATATGAAACCTCATCCAACCACGAGTCCAACCATACCAATTTTACTAAAATTCGACATCAACTCGACCCTCAAATCTTCAAATTAAACCAAGAGGGTTTTTCAAGATTTTCCCAACTAAAATCACCTATTAAATGCCAAAACTAGTAATAGATTTGGGTAATCTAACCAAAATTAAGTTAAGAACACTTACCCCGTTATTTTCTCCGAAAATCGCCTCTCCCCGAGCTCCAATTTGATAAAAATGGAAAATGGGACGAATCCCATTTTCAAAACATAAGAATATATCCAGAAAATTTCGGGGGCACTGTTCACGCGTTCGGTACTATTCACGCGGTACTGTTCACCGGCATTGTTCACGGGGATACTGTTCACGGGCACTGTTCATGGTGCTGTAAAAAAAAGACAGCAACTTCCCAAAGAGAATTTCAGCAGCTTTTTCTACCCGTTAACCTTCCGAAATCTACCCGAGGCCCTCGGGACTTCAACAAAATACACCAACAAGTGCTAAAACATGATACGGACTTAGTCGAAACCTCAAATCGCATCAAATAATGCTAAAACTCTGAATCACACCCCAATTCAAGCCTAACGAAACTAAGAACGTCCAACTTCTATATTCGATGCAAAAACCTATCAAATCAAGTCCGATTGACTTCAAATTTTGCACACCACTCATAAATGACATAACAAAGCTATGAAAATTTTCAAAACTGGATTCCGACCCCGATATCAAAAGGTCAAATCTCCGGTCAAACTTAAGAAATCTTTAACCTTAGATTTCTAGATTCCGTTAAATGGCGATAATTTGATCTAGGGACCTCCAAATTCAATTTCGGGCATTCCCAAATCACGATACGGAACTACCGGAATGGTCAAAACTTTTATCCGGGTTCGTTTGCCCAAAATGTTGACCGAAGTCAATTCAATTGAGTTTTAAAACTCTAGTTCACAATTTAATCCATTTTTCACATAAGAACCTTCCGGAAAATTATACGGATTGCGCACGCAAGTCGAGGATTTATTGATAGCGCTTTTCAAAGTCTTAAAATACTGAGATAATTATTTAATTTAAAAATATCATTTTGGGTCATCACAGCTTTGTAGCGAGAAATAAAGCTCGCTTTTTCAATTCCATAGAATCTGCTTCGTTTTCAACTTGTGTTTTCTGCCTAACTTTTGCAATTCTTTGCATTAGCTTCTCTTCTTTTATCAATTCTTCTTTTGTCTTTTTTTTTTCTTTTATCTTCTTTTGATTTCTTTTGTCCCCTAATTAAATAATCACAACTTCATTCTCTTAATATATAAAATACGCATAAAATTCCTATTTTGTTCCAATTTTATTTTTAATGTATTTACACATAAAATAGATTCAATTAAGTATAAATATAGTATAGTTTAGTATTAAAGTCCCAAAATATAAGGTAAGTAATGCATTAAAAACATATAATTATAGCCAAATATCAATGACAAAATAGAAGAAGCCGACATTGATTTTTTCTTTTTAAATTTCGCCAAGTTTGTGGAAACAAACATCGCCCTTTTCTTAATTACCGTTCAATTATTAAGAACAGAGTGTGAGAAATATAATAAGAGATTTGAGAGAGTGAGAGTAGAGGAGAGAAGGCCGAGGAGTGTTCGTAAGTAAACGGGGAAGGGAAACAATCATCTTTCTTCTTTATTAGCTGAAAATTTCGCCAACAAATCTAATAGGAGTATTTTTGTTTTCCTTCAACTTTTCGCGGCACCTCAATTGAACGAATACTCTCTCTGTGCCATGTGACCTCTTACTAGAGTGTAAGAATAGTACTCAACCCTTATTAGAGGGCACGTAAACCCATGATCTCACTGTTACATTAAGTATTTTATGTATATATTTTTAGATTTAGTCTAATATTATTTGTTGGCACTCATGCTTTAAAAAGATTGAATGGTGCACTTGGTTGAATATTGAGTTACTTACTTTGAGGAGCATGGAACAATTCCCACTTGATACTTTTTTCTACAATTTTTAGTAGTGCACATGTTCAACAAATCCTAGATCCGCCGACTTCGTTCAATAGGGTGTACCAGTAATATCGGGATCAGTTATGATTGAACTATTTCTTAATTATTTAGTTTAGTGTATTAAAGGTTTTGAAGAAAGTTGTCTTTATACATGTTTATCTATGTGTTAAAATTACGATATTGTTAATTTCATAGTTTGTTATGTATAAAAATAATAATACGTAGGTTGAAAAACACTACTAAATAATGGATTAATAATATCAAAACAATTACGCATATTATTTTCTCTAATGTATCCTACCAAACAATCCCTTCTCTAGAATTAGATGTACATACATTTTAGATAAATACAAAAAGGCAGTGAGACACTCACAACTTCAACTATGTAATTGAAATTTTTAGGTCCTTAATTAAAGAAGTCAAATTTCCTACTTCCTTGGGGCCATACCACTTATAGCCATAGAGAAATGCTAGGCGTAGAGTAGTTAGTTAATGAAAGCTATTGCAATTGGAGAAGTCCTATCTATTACATACACTTTTAGTATAGTGGGGGACGCCCTTAATAAGTTTGACTCTAGTGAAATAATTAACTTTATGCATTTGGTTTTTGGTGAAGAAAAATCAATAACAGGGGTTCAGAAATGATTAGTTTATTACTCATGAAAATACATGGATACTGAAGTGAGATAAAAGGTTGCGGTGACCAAAAGACTATGCTAGCTTTTGGACATAAATTTCATTAAAATTTGAGAAAAGAATTTTTGAAGTTATGCTAGAAATAATTTTTGAAAATTAAAGTTGTGTTTGGACATGCATTTTATTTGAAAAAACTTGAAGCTTTGTGAGCGGAAAAAAAAATTTCACCCAAAAACTGATCATATTTTGTGAACAAACAATGTTTTCAATTTTTTTTTAAAAAAAGTATCCAAAATATATCGCTAAACGGGTGCTATATTTCAAAACATGGTATCAAACTATTTTTAATTCAGATATCAGTGGTCAGGATTCCATTAATGCCAAATTAAACATTTGCATATTATATGTGGATGAAAAAATAAGTAAAAAGGGTGCCCTTTTGTTTGCACAATACCTTAATGGTTGCATTTCCTCAACAATTTAGGACTACATTGATGAGTATTCAAGTTTTCAATGCCTATCAGTACTCCTATATATCTTAACTTGCAATTAACCTCTTATCAAAATGACATAAAAATTGGCAATTGAATGTTGACTAACAAATCTCTAGGAATATGACACCAGATTTTAGGTAGCAGCTATCCGCCTATAGCCTACATCCTAGTAGAAAAGTACCTAGATTTGTAGAACTTTTAGGGAAGTCCTATTATTTAGTGCACTTGACTGGCTAATATATGGTGGGGTGGCATTGGGATTGCTCCCATCATTTTGTTTAATATTGCAGCATCCAAAGCCAACTTTCTTTACCTCTTGTTTGGACTCAATTGGCTCAAAGAAAATCCTAACTCAAACTTCTAGAGATTTAGTCAAGTACTGTTGGGTTTAATTCATTTGCCAATTCCAGTAATGTTGGAATTCTTTGTGAGATATTTTATTGGTAACAATGAAATAGTCACAGATGTAGTGGTCAATGATATCTAAATTTTAGGATCAAAGGCTTAGTAAGTATTAACAAATCTCTTAATCTGAGTTGGTAATTCTTGAACTTGATAATGCAATCAAGTTCGAGGTTGAATACAAGTTTATTGAGGTAAAAACTCCATTAAGGATCATGTCACGTAGCAAAAGTTTTATTTGTTTATGCCAGAGATCAGAAGGTAATTTGTTTTTTTATATAGATTTTAATGGATCGAAAACAAAGTTACTTTACTTATATGTATGCAGAGATTCACTGAACTTAAAATAAGAGATTAACCTACTGAGTGTAACCCAGTGAACAAAAAAGTGGGTGAAAGCTGTTGCGGAAGCCAAATGTATATAGTGTGAATAAGTCACAACTACTATACTAAAAATTATGACAGCCACCAAATAATAAATAAGACAATAAAGCAACAATAAAGGGAACACCAGAATTTACGAGGTTCGGCTAATTTTGCTTACTCCTCGGACACAACCAATATTTTATTTCACTCCAAAAATACAAGTGAAATAATACTAAAGAGAGAAGATACAAATGCCTTAAACAGATGAGAAGGCAAATGAGAGGTGTGTTTAAATCCTAAACATTAAGCCTTCTTTTATAGGGGAAAAGTTTCCCACCAACTCCTTAACCCACCGATGTGGGATGGAAATTTGACATAATTCAACAAATCTCCACCTTGGCAAAATTCCACATCTTCAATTTTCTCTCGGTAACAAATTTTGGTTGTGTCTTCATCTTCAATCTTCAGTGTTCAACAATGTTGATCAAATCCAAACAATGTTGAAACTTGACCGCAGTCACCACCTTTGTCAGCATATCAGCAGGATTCTCCGTAGTATGAATTTTCTTCACCGTGACTCCACCTTCTTCTATGATTTCTCGTACAAAATGATACCGAACATCAATGTGCTTCGTCCTTGCATGATAAACTTGGTTCTTCGCTAATTGAATAGCACTTTGACTATCACAAAAAATTGTGATACCTTTTTGTTCAACACCAAGCTCCTTTAGCAATCCTTGAAGCCAAATTGCCTCCTTCACAGCCTCTGTAATAGCCATGTACTCTGCCTCTGTTGTAGACAAAGCAACTGTTGACTGCAAAGTAGACTTCCAACTAACTGGTGCCTTTGCAAAAGTAAACACATAACCAGTAGTTGATCTTCGTTTGTCCAGATCACCCGCAAAATCTGAGTCACAATATCCAACTACAGACTGATTGTCTTCCTGCTCAAAAACTAACCCGACATCTACAGTATTATGAATATACCGTAGAATCCACTTCACAGCTTGCCAATGCTCCTTCCCTGGATTGTGCATATATCTGCTAATAACTCCAACAGCTTGTGAAATGTCAGGCCTTGTGCAAACCATTGCATACATCAAGCTACCAACAGCATTTGCGTATGGTACCTTTGACATATACTTTCGTTCAACTTCATCCATTGGCGACATAGTAGTACTTAGCTTAAAATGGGAAGCAAGTGGAGTACTAACTGGCTTAGTCTTGTCATCTATGCCAAAACGTTGAAGTACTCTCTTCAAATATTCCTTTTGAGATAAACAGAGTTTCTTTGAACGTCTATCTCTAATTATCTCCATGCCAAGAATTTTCTTTGCCTCACCCAAATCCTTCATCTCGAACTCCTTCTTCAGTTGAATCTTCAACTTATCAATTTCTTCCGAATTCTTGGAAGCTATCAACATATCATCAACATATAGGAGAAGATATACAAAGGAACCATCTTTAAGCTTGCGCAAATACACACAATGATCGTATTTGCTTCTCTTGTACCCTTGCCGCAACATAAACTCGTCAAATCGCTTGTACCATTGTCTAGAAGATTGTTTCAATCCGTACAACGATTTTTCAAGTTTGCATACCATATTTTCTTTTCCAGCAACTTTGAATCCTTCTGGCTGAGTCATGTAGATTTCCTCCTCCAAGTTTCCATGTAAAAACGCAGTTTTTACATCCATCTGAACTAGTTCCAAATCCAATTGTGCTACCAAAGCCAACATAATTCTAATGGAGGAATGTTTTACAACTGGAGAAAACACTTCATTGTAATCAATTCCCTCCTTTTGAGCATATCCTTTGGCCACCAATCTTGCTTTGTAGCGAACATCTACTTGGTTAGGAAATCCTTCCTTCTTTGCAAATACCCATTTGCACCCAATTGCTTTCTTTCCCTTCGGGAGATTGGCCAATCTCCATGTATGATTCTGATGAAGGGACTGTATTTCATCATTCATGGCAATCCTCCACTTATCTTCTTCTGAACTTTGGACAGCATCTTTATAAGTGGTAGGAACATCATCAGCTACAATTGAGGTTGCACAAGCAACTGTCTCTATGAGACGAACAGGTTTCGTTATTGTTCTTTTTGGCCTGCTGGTTGCTATTGATTCAAGTTGTTGTTGAGGTTCCTGAGTTGGAATCTCCTCTACTGGCTCTCCTTCCAGAGGGTAATCTTCATTTGTTTCCTCCTCTGCTTCTTGTGTAGGAAAAATAAATTTTCCCTCAAACTCCACCTGCTTAGAAGCACCTTTATTTTGTTTGGTGTCTTCTGTTACCTTATTTACCATAGCAGATTCATCAAAGGTAACATCCCTGCTGAATATTACTTTCTTTGTCATAGGACACCATAAGCGATATCCTTTGACTCCAGAAGTAATTCCCATAAAAATAGCCTTCTTTGCCCTTGGATCCAATTTTGACTCCGTCACATGATAATATGCAGTTGAGCCAAACACGTGCAAAGAGTTATAATCTACAGCAGGTTTTCCATACCATTTTTCAAATGGTGTCTTGCCATCAATAGCAGCAGATGGTAAGCGATTAATGAGGTGGCATGCATATGTAATTGCCTCAGCCCAAAATTCTTTGCCCAAGCCAGCATTGGACAACATACACCGTACCTTCTCCAGCAAGGTCCGGTTCATACGTTCTGCCACTCCATTTTGTTGTGGTGTATGTCTAACAGTGAAGTGTCGGACGATGCCATCATTTTCACATACCTTATTGAAATGATCATTTTTGTATTCACCTCCATTGTCTGTGCGAATACACTTGATCCTCCTGCCTGTCTGATTCTCCACCATCGTCTTCCATTTGAGAAAAATTCCCAACACTTCATCTTTGCTCTTCATTGTATACACCCATACTCTTCGAGAAAAATCATCAACAAAGGTTACAAAATAGTGTTTCCCACCCAATGAAGGTGTTTTGGAAGGACCCCAAACATCAGAGTGTACATAATCCAAAATGCCTTTAGTATTATGGATCGCTGTACCAAATTTAACCCTTGTCTGTTTCCCTTTGACACAATGCTCACAAAACTCCAAGTTGCAAGCCTTTACTCCTTTTAACAATCCTTGATCTGATAGAGTTTTCAAGGATTTTCCTCCAGCATGTCCCAAGCGCATGTGCCATAGCTTGGTTGCTTCTGCCTCTTTGTCGTCACTGGATGTCACTGTCGCTGTCCCAATAACTGTACTGCCACGATAGCGGTACATATTATTATTCTTCCGATTAGCCTTCATTACCACTAGTGCACCGGAGCATACTCTCATCACTCCATTTTCTGCAATGATTTTGAACCCTTTTGATTCCAGGGCTCCCACAGAGATGAGATTCTTCTTCAAATCCGGTACATATCGAACATCTGTTAATGTTCTGATCATTCCATCATGGTTCCTTAATCGTATTGAACCAATGCCATATGAGGTAAGAGGGTTGTTATCCGCTGTGTGGATGACTCCATATTCTCCTTCTTGAAATTTCACAAACCAGTCCCTGTTGGGACACATATGATGGCTACAAGCCGAGTCCATCAACCATATGTCTGATGATGTTGATGACTCTGTTGTAACTAATGAGAAGTCTGAATCATCACAATCAGCTACATTTGAATCCATAATGGCCTTTCCATTGTTATGTTTGGCCTTATTCTTCAACTTCGGACAGTCTTTCTTCCAGTGCCCTTTTTCTCGACAAAAGGCACATTCATCTTTGCTGGGTCTGGATCTTGACTTGGATCTTCCCTTCTTTGTCCTCGTTTGACTTTGAGGACGACCCCTCACAAATAGTGCTTCTCCTTCTCCGCCCTTCTGTTTTTCTCGCTTTCTTTGTTCATAGCTGTACAAAGCCGAACAAACTTCTCTGAGAGAAACTTCGTCATTTCCATGGAGTAGAGTAGTTTCAAGGTGCTCGTACTCATCAGGAAGTGACGCCAACAACATCAAGGCCAAGTCACCATCATCATAAGTTGTATCCATATTTTGCAAATCTGTGACCAACTTATTGAAACTGGTGATATGTTCATTCATCGTGGTACCAGGAACATAGGTGAAGTGAAACAATCTCTTCTTCATGTACAATTTATTTTGACTGTTTTTCTTCAAAAATTTATCCTCCAGTGCTTTCCATAATCTACTTGCAGAAGTTTCCTTTGTGTATGGATATTTCTGCTCTCTAGCAAGGTAGGATCGAATGGTACCGCAAGCAACACGATTGATAATTCTCCAATCTTCTTCTCCAATAACATCTGGTTTCTTTTCTTCAATGGCCAGATCTAGCCCTTGTTGAAAAAGGACATCTAGAACCTCGCCTTGCCACATCCCAAAATGTCCGGACCCGTCAAATATTTCGACCGCAAATTTCGCATTTGACACAATTCTTGTCATAAGCGAAGATGCCAATGATGACGTATTGTTGACACTTGATGTAGATTCTTCTTGTTTATTGTCTCCCATCTTTGACACAAATATTATTTAATAGCTGACGACACAAATCAAGATTATTTCCTTTCTGGTGTGGAAGATCAGACTAAGCTGCAACCACAGAGCATACTCAGACAGAACCTTGACTCAGTTACCAAGATAAATCTTTTCTGATGTGGAAGATCAGACTATGCTGCAACCACAGAGCATACTTAGACAGTACCTTGGCTCTGATACCAATTGTTGCGGAAGCCAAATGTATATAGTGTGAATAAGTCACAACTACTATACCAAAAATTATGACAGCCACCAAATAATAAATAAGACAATAAAGCAACAATAAAGGGAACACCAGAATTTACGAGGTTCGGCTAATTTTGCTTACTCCTCGGACACAACCAATATTTTATTTCACTCCAAAAATACAAGTGAAATAATACTAAAGAGAGAAGATACAAATGCCTTAAACAGATGAGAAGGCAAATGAGAGGTGTGTATAAATTCTAAACATTAAGCCTTCTTTTATAAGGGAAAAGTTTCCCACCAACTCCTTAACCCACCGATGTGGGATGGAAATTTGACATAATTCAACAAAAGCGATAGGAAACTAGAGCTCAAATCTTAATCGAGGCAAAACAATGTGTTTAAATTTCAGTTTAAGAGTTATTTGATATATGTAATATATGTCAAAAATAATAAATACCTAATAGAATAGTTGAGGTACGTAGTGCGTACATATACATTCAAATTCCGTCATATTAAAACATAATATTATCGCTGTCATTTTCGTAATAATAGTAGTTTAAATATATGACTAGAATTACAGTACTTTAGTTCATATGTCTTTTCCTAGAAGAGACTAGCCAGATGGGGATTGGTTGAGCATGAACCAAAACCACAGTATCTGAAATGACCAGCACATGCATGATATATGAAGACAAGAGTGGTTAAACACATACAAACAAAAACACAAAAGAACCCCAAAATGACTTGTCCATAGATTATAAAATTTCCTAGTAGCTCCCCTTAATCTTTTTTTTTCACCCAATGTTGGATACATATGTTGTGATCCGATTAAATTTTGAATCGTCGAAACGTTTTGTAACAAAAATAATTTTATATTCAACGCTTTAATTTGAGACCTTTAATGAAAGATGAAGGGGTACTGACAACTTCACTCAACCCTTGTTGGTAGCTCAACAACATCTGATATCATCGTCTAGTAATGCGTTATTTGCAATTTAAAGCTTAAATTTTCCTTAATGACGGTAGAAAGAATTACTATATGATTACACAATTTTTAACTAATTGCAGATATAGGTCTCCATATTATATATGAGATTTTTCTTTTTGGGTCACGAGGTAAGGGGTAAGAGAGAGACTAGTATTGAGCAAATTACGTTTTGCATTATAAGTAGATACAACAATAATATATATTATTCCTTTTGCACTAAAAAGAGAATATTATAATGGTCATGGTCATAATGATCATGGTCACCATTTGAGATTTTAGGGAAGTGGGGAAAATGGGGAATCTCTATACTTTCCCATAGTATAGTTATATCCATCCATTCGTTTTATTCATTCAAAATAATGTGATTCCCCAACAAATTCCTTCCTCCTTTAAGCAGCTGATGATGTCCACCATGATGACTATAATGTCTAGGTAAGGTTTCATGTTTGATTTGATATTTTTAATGATTTTTAAATTTTATATTTGAAGCTAAAAAATATTTTATCTGGTTTTATTTTATATGATAATATTACTACTAATTTGATATCATGTACTAGCTTTTTTCTTTCTATGGATTTTTAAAATATTTAATAAACTTTATAATATAAGAATTATAATTTCTGGTGCATTTGATGTATTTTAAAAATGAATTCTTTTAAATTAAAGATTCTATTACTGAATCCATATATAAATTTTTAATGTTTGTGTGCTACCCCTTTTTTAGAAAAGTAACCAAAGAAAAAAGGGGCCCTAATCTGACTATATATGACGTGTGCCGATTTTGATTATAAATTATTCACTTTGCAATTTGTGGAATGTACAAGAGAAAATCGACACAATTATTGAGTTGGTGCTGTCCAATAGGAACTTTAATATGTTTATATAATATATATATTGTGTGGTACACGAGTTCGAATTAATAATGACACCGTTTGACTAAATAATAGTTATCTGATTTCTCATCTAACAGTTTACATGTGATTAATACTATACAAGATCTATTCAAGCAAGTCCAACTCAAAATTCACCTTTCGGTTTCAAAACACAGAAAAGGGTTTTGAGTCTTTTGACATTGATTCAGCTTTCTGTGACATACTATTTCTGACAGAGGCGGACGTAGTATATTACCAACGGGTTCAACTGAACTCATAACTTTCGATGTGAGGTAAAAATTTATTAAAATTGCAAAAATAGTAGATTTGAACCCATAACTGTGAAAATATAATGGGTTCAATGCTAAAAACTTTTAAATTGAACCCAGAAAATTTAAATCCTGGATCCGCCTCTGATTTCTCAGAGAAGCACAAAAACAATTAACGAGGAAACTATTCGTTTCTTTTTTCAAAATGATTACTTTTTTCTCATAAAGTGTTTAGATAATATCACAAGAGCAGGGATGAAATTGTTATGATCTGTCGATTCTTAATTAAAAATGTTATGTTCGAGCTCTTAGAATACAAAATATTTTGATAGTACTCCTTATCGGCCTATCTAACACAAAACTAGATTAGTAGGTGTTAGGATATAAGAATTATAAAATTCTAAAAAATAGTGAAAAAAAATTTCAAATGAAAATGCTATTTGAAATTTAGAGTTGTATTTCACTACAAGAAAAGTGTCATTTACATGGAGATTTTACATGGGAATTTTTTCTGCAGGTAATACATGCAGATTTTCATGGGAAAATCTAAAATTCCTAAATAAAAGAATATGGTACTTGCGAAAAGGTAATTCCCAGGAAATTCCGCAGGTATATTTAGCGCCATCTAGCGCGAAAATAGCACTTGGGAAATTAGTTGGGAATTAAATCTGCATATACCATATCCGCAGGTAAATCCGTAGAAAAGAGAACGAAAAAAAATAAAAACTTTTCCTTTGATAATCCGCATGAATATCTCCAAGTAGACTACCTGCGAGTTTTGCTAGGGATGATCACATGGAGTTTTACATAGGGATATTATTTACTTGGGAAATTACCTGGGGATATTATTGTTGCGGATTTTGCTGGGGATCTATTCGTGGGGATTTACTTGGGGATATATGTACCTGTGGAATTACCTACGGATATAGTTTCTGCGATTTTAGTTGGGGATATATTCTTGGAGATTTACTTGGGTATATTTGTACCTGCAGAATTACATGGGAATAAATTTGTTGTGATTTTAGCTGGGGTTTTATTCATGGGGATTTACATGGGGATATTTATACTTGCAGTATTACTTGGGAAATTTCACGTGTTATTGAGCCACACGATGAAATACATTGTAGAAGTGCAACAAATAATTGACTTTTATGATATCTTTCTTTACATTACGAACGATACACTTCGCTCTGCTCCATGTGTTCACTAACGCTCCTATCCAGAGTGTTTTATTAAAAAAATATTACAATTAATGGTTATCAAGGAGTAGAGGGACTCGATGTTATAATCATCATCGTCTAGTAAACTGACTATAAAGATGATGATATATTGGTTTGCATAAGTAGCATACAAAGAACAAGATGATTATCGTTGGGTAAACTGACTATAGCAGTGATATTGGTTTATACACCAATATAAAGGTGATATAAGCAATATATATATATATATATATATATATATATATATATATATATATATATATATATATAAACTAATATATCACCTTTGTATTTAGTTTGCTTGACGATAATATGATAGTAATCTTACTATCATTAAGGTGATGTTTTGCCACATATTGCTTTTGCCTCAATGATAGTGAGATCGATCGATTACTATAAGTATTGTTTTATTAATTATAATTTTATCTTATTAAAATAATTGTTGTAGTGAGATTTTTTTATTTATTTATTTCGAGCACAATTATAAGTAAACAATAAATCTCACTAAGACATCCAATCAATTACTCTTTGATAAAAAGGAATAACTTTAGATCAAAGAATAAAAAATTAATTTGCATTTGCGGACAATATATAATGACATCAAATTGAGTAGTATAGTCAAAATTAAAATGTTTTTTTGAGTCATTTGACTATTATTTTTGAATTTTTTTAAAAGTGGAAATTATATATTTTTTCCATGACGTATTATTTATCTTTTTTTTAATCAATGAGATAGTTCTATTTATATATTCAATAATTTTTACTTTAATATATTAATATAGATTTATAAAGACAAGAATTATACATAAAATTAAATAAATACAATTTTTTCTTAAAAATTAAAGTATAATTTTAATTTAAGTTTTGTGGCTCATTGTTCTTCAAATTAAAAGAAACACATATATGGTAGTACTGTCCACGGAAAGCCCTTGTGATATTAAAAAAAAAAAAAAAACTAGTATAGAGAGAGATGACATAAGGAGGCGGCTAACAAATAAATACAATTGAAAAGAAATAAACCGCACAATTGATTTGTTTCCCTCTTAAGGTTTTTCCCAATTACAGAACGGAGGGTTTTTTCCCTCTCTAAGATGGCTCTCAATTTCTAAAACCTTTCACATTGCAATACCAAATTCTAGGGCTCAAGGGTTTCTCCAAAATACAAGTATTCTCGACCCAAGGCTTTCCTCACACGGTCAACAATCCTCGGCAAAGGCCTGAAGAAGGCAATCCACATACTTTCTTGCTTCTTCCTCTAAATAGTTTTTTTATCTTCTTTGTCCATGTTTTTAGGCGTTTAACTTTGGTCTTGTCATGTTATGGTCTTAAAAGTTTCTCTGGAACTAAATTTAACAGTTTGGTGTTAAGGCGGTGTGCTTACTGCTTTGGTTGGTTAAAGCTTTAGTGAGATTATTAAATAATACTTCTTACCTGTTTGTGTTTACTTGTATAATACTGGTGGCATAATGAAAATTCCCGAGCATCGAAAATGAATGGAAAATAGACTTTCCCGGGTCGAGCAGGATATATAACTGAATTTATAAGTGGCATAAAGAAGTTTATTGAATTTGGTTGTCTTCAACAGAAGTACTTATCTGAGGGAGTCATAAGGTGTCCTTGCAAGCGTTGTAAAAATATGAAGCACCTTACGCCAGATGAAGTTAATGCGCATGTTTATCGAAATGGATTCACACCAAGATATTGGTATTGAACATTACATGGAGAGGAAGCACCTCCAATTAATTTAAATGAATATAACAATTCAGGTGCTTACAGTAGTCATCAAGGGTATAAATTTGACAAAACTTCAAGCAGTCAAAGTAGCATTCTAGGGGATGACTATGAACATATAACTAGATATCAAGGTATGGTTTATGATGCTGCTGGCATAGAATTCGGGCATCAAATAGAACCCAATTTAGAAGAGCCTCCAAATACGGAAGCTACTAAGTTTTATGACATGTTGAATTCAGCTCAGCAACCATTATGGTCCAGATGTAAATATTCAAAGTTGGCTATGGCGGTTAGAATGATGAGTATCAAATCTGAACACAATATGTCCTAAAGTTGTTTTAATGCAATGGCACAATTGATGAAGGATTCAAATCCCCCTGATAATAAGATACCTCTTAATTACTACCAGGCAAAGAAGCTAGTCTCAGGGTTTGGTCTAACTAGTCAAAAAATTGATTGTTGTGTTAATGGATGTATGTTGTACTACAAAGCTGATATAAACATGACCGAGTGTAAGTTTTGTCATGAACCTCGTTATAAAGAACAAGTGCGCAAGCAAAACAAGAAGGTTCCACGTAAGAGATTGCATTACTTGCCACTCATTCCTAGGCTTCAACGACTATATGCTTCCACAAAATCTGCAGAGCACATGAGGTGGCATTATGAAAATCGTAGGAAAGATGGCGTGCTATGCCACCCTTCAGATGGAGAAGCATGGAAACATTTCGATCGAACCTATTCAAACTTTTCTATAGAACCTAGAAATGTTAGGCTTGGTTTATGTTCTGATGGATTTACACCGTATAGCCAGTCAGCATCACCATACTCTTGTTGGCCAGTAATTGTTACTCCCTATAATCTTCCTCTGGATCTATGTATGACTTCCCCACACATGTTCTTAACATTGGTCATTCCAGGTCCTCATAATCCAAAGGGAAAAATTGATGTATATCTTCAACCGTTAATGGATGAACTGCAACAACTGTGGACTAATGGTGTACTAACTTATGACGTGTCAAAGAAGCAAAAATTTCTCATCCGAGCAGCATTAATGTGGACAATTAATGATTTTTCTGCTTATGGCATGCTATCAAGGTGGAGTACAACGGGTAAATTAGCATGCCCAATTTGCATGGAACAATCAAAAGCTTTTTGGTTGAAATATGGAAGGAAAAATACTTGGTTTGATTTCCATCGCCAATTCTTGCCTCCTAATCATGCTTTTAGAAGAAACACAAATGCTTTCTACAAAGGGAGAGCGGAGAAGTCTAGACCTCCTCCTAGGTTAACTGGGGATCAAGTGTGGGAAAAAGTTAGAGGGTTTCCTAAGATAACTGAATCGGGTCCGCGCAAGTTCTATGGATATGGAACTTCCCATAATTAGACTAAAAGAAGTATTTTTTGGGATCTTCCATATTGGAAGACCAATCTGATTCATCACAATCTTGATCTGATGCACACAGAGAAGAATGTCTTTGATAATATTTTTCATACTGCTATGGACAACAAAGATAAAACTAAGGATAATGAGAAGGCAAGAATGGACTTGAAAGAACATTGTCGTCGAAATGATTTACACTTGCAATGTGATGGTAATGGGAGATGGATTAAACCCAAAGCAAAGTTTACCTTAAATCAGAACCAAAATAAAGATGTATGTGAATGGGTAAAACAATTAAATATGCCTGATGGTTACGCTTCAAATTTAGATAAATGTGTTGATACGTAACACTTAAAGCTCTTTGGGATGAAAAGTCATGATTGCCACGTTTTTATGCAATGTCTTCTGCCAATTACTTTTAATGCACTTCTGTTTTGTATGATTGCTTGTAGACCATAGTGAAAGTGCAACTGTCTTTAGAACTTCACTCGATGTGCGTGACTTTCTTTAGAACTGTTGTCAGTTCCATTCCAATTAAATTGTCAGAAGGATTTCTAGTTCTACAATAGATGGCTATAGACTAGAACACCCCATTGCTAATATAGTCCTGAAATGCCTAATATTGATGTTTTGTTAGGAAAGATAAAAGAGGTTCCTGTTTGAGAGAAATCAAAAGTCGTCTTTTCTTTTTTATTCAACTTCTTTCCCTCTTGACTTGTATGCTTGATTATAGTTAGAAGGATAAGGGATTGAACCTTTTCTTGAGTGAAAATGCTCGACAGTTTCTCTGTTTTTTGGCGAATATGCCTGGTGATGACTTACCCCACAATGAGCACAACTTCTTCTGGATTCCACCTTTCTCTGAAGCACCTTTGTGTCAGCAATGGAACAGAAAATGTGAGTTTTAGCATAATAGTACAATTCTAGTCCTTTTAAAGTGGTAGTAAACTCGTCAAGTGCACGAGCCTTGTAATAGTATAAATTTAACGATTTACAGAGAATAATTTTGACAGATTTGATGTGATTAATTGATGGGAATTGATTGAATGGAATGATGAGTGAAACTACCTTGTTAATTATAAATGATTGATAACTACCGCATTTTTATGTAGGTTTGATCCTCATAAGCCAGTTATTGAAGGCATTGCTAGCTGCATTCGTAGTAAATTTGAGCTGGCTAAACCTTCTTGGAAGAAATTCCCACAACCTACTCGGGATATGTGGTTTGAAGAATTCAAGGTAAGGATGTTTATAATATGATTCATGTTCAAAAGTTAGTGTGTAAGTTTATAGGACCGATTCAGATTTTATTTTGATATGTGTTGTGTTATAAAATGCTACCGAAGAAATTTAGATGGCTCCCTCACTATAATGATGTTATACGACGCAATTTTGAGAAAAGGGCATCTTCAAGAATGACCCAACGTTTCCAAGATGTTAGAAAGGACTTGTCTGTGAAGCCAAATTGGATGGGTGATGCCGTATTCAAGGAGATGAAGGAGCATTGGGAGTCTCCTCAATTTAAGTTAAAGTCGAAACAAAACAAAAAGAATCGTGATGCAAATGCTGGTGCCTCGGTTCATACATTTTAGAATTTTATTTTCGCACTCATCGAAAGGAGAAAGATAAAAGTTGGGTAAATGAGAAAGCTGAAGCTGCTTATGTAAGTCTTCATTCTACAACATATATATATGTATTGAAATTATGTAACTGTCGTTATGTATGTATGTATGTATGTATTGAAATTATGTAACTGTCGTTACTCTATTAAGTTGATAAATAATTTCAAGAAGTGCAGAGAAATTAATAGTCCAACAAACTTATGCACAAGCTTGCACTATGTAATTATGTCTTGCTAGAATTACCTGTCCCATCTACACAAGCAATTAGACATTACACAAGTAATTGACAACCTCTGTGTTCATATGAACAGTGGATTTATTTGTAGCTAACAGTTGTCAAAATTATTAATATTTGTTTTAATGCAAAATCACTAATATTTGTTTCAATGCTTTTGTGCAGATTAATTTTGAAAAAAAGAAAGAAGAACTATTAGCTTCCCAAAGTGCATATGTTGATGGAGAAACTAATTCAGCTAGCGAGCTTTCTCAATTAAGTGAAATGGATATTTGGGTGTTATCAGTTGGTGGAAAGAAAAAAGGAAGAGTTGCAGGTCTTGGCTCATTGGGTCAATCTGTAAAAGTGACTAAGCAAACAACATCTGATGTGTCGGAAGAAGTTGATGATCGGATTAGAACGCAAATTCATGCGTTAAATGCTGAGTTATATAATCAGTTGGAAGAAGCACAACGCTAAAATGAAGAGATGACGCGCCAAAATAAAAAGATGAGACGCCAAAACAAAAAAATGAGGAAGGAGTTAGGTGACACAAATGAGAAATTAGCAGCACTGATAAAGCATGTGGGTTACCCGGCATCATCTTCGAATGCACAACCATCATCTTCGGAAGACAATCAAGATTCATAGAGTGATAATGATGATAGCAACAACTCGATAGATGGGTAAGAGTATGATTGAGATACTAAGTATGATTAGGATTGAGATACTCGGTAGTACTATTTAAGATTTACAGTTTAGACCTATAATTTTTGTTCATTTAGGAATTATGCATTATATTATTAATTTATGGATCATATTTTGGCTATATATTACTTCAGATTTGTGTAGAGTTGTTTGTTTGAAAAAAAAAAAGAATGAATATCATATGTTCATTGAATTGTGTGGAATATAATTTGGGACTAAATTATAATAAATTTGCTTTTGAAAAATGTACTAGTTATTTGTGGATTTTCATTGGGAAGTTCCGTGAAGCAGATTAATCTTTTGTTGGAAATTTACCTGCAAATATACAATACATGGGGATTTTGCTAGGAATTCTCCTGCGAAATTATCACATCAAATTCCCACGAAATTCCCTTTTTTTCACGAAATTTTTATTGAATATTTTCTGCAAATTTACTTGGAGGTTTTGCTGCAGAATTACATGCGAATATTTGCCATGAAAATCCCTAGGAATACTCCTTTCTTTCACAATTTTTTACCAAAATTTACTACGTTTTTTTGGTATTTCTTGCGAAAAAATCCGCAAGCAACTTACATAGGGATTTAACATTCCCAGGTAATGCACCTGCGACTAATTTTTCCCCAGGCAATTTACCTGGGAAATTTAAAATTCGCAGGTAATAATTACCCACGACCTTTATTCCTGCGGATTCCCGTTTGCATGAAAATCCCCAGGTAAATATTTTACTTGCGAATTTTACATTATAATCCCTAAAAAAATCCCCATGCAAATGGCACTTTTCTTGTAGTGTTTGGACATAAATTTCAGTTTGGGATGTTTTTGAAGTTTCGTGATTGATTTGAGTAAAAATTTTGAAAAATAGCTTTTTGGAGTTTTTTAAATTTCCGAAAATTTCCAAAATGCATATTCAAGTGAAAATTGAAAATTTTATGAACAAACGCTGATTTCGGAAAAAGTAAAAAAAAAATTGAAAAAAAAAGTTATGTCCAAACGGGCTCTTAGAATCCGAACAATGGCTTCAAATATTAGATATTTAAACTAGAAAAATAATATCTAATATAATATTCAGATTAGTAATTAACTTAATATAGCTAGAAACATGTATCACGAATCACATGTTACTATTCTTCTTATAAACAAGACAAGAGAGAAATTTAAAAGATACAAAAGAAGTAGGGAAAAGAAGATAAGGCCGTTGAACAATTTTGTTATTTTCCATATTAAAACTTTAGCAGAAACAAAAGTTATGTGGTTAAAGGCTAACATGTTTCTCATCCAAATCACTTATCCTATTCCATATTACACTCTTCCAAATTCTATAAACAGTGATACAAGACCACCAATAAATGTGATGGGATGGTTGTCGTCGCTCCAATCTTACTACATGTCTCAGGTTAGAACTATAAAAATGAATAATCCTTTGATAGAACATGCTTTATTCTCTTTAATGAGCCTATTGGACATATCCAGATTAATTGTGTCAAGTGAACTTCAGAAACAGGATATTAAATAAAAAAAGAGCTTATACCTAAATATGGAAATGGAAATGGAAACATACACCTGGATATGCGAGTGCGTAATTTAATTGTTACAAGTACGTGAAAAGTCCACACTTTAAATTATTTGTTTGGCCCCTCAAATGTACATGTTTGAAGTTTTGTCAACACCTATTTCTTGGTCAGGATATCTCATTTGGTACTACACTAGTCAGGCAAATATGAGGTGAGATTGAGTACCATTTAATAATTGATTTACTATATTTTTTTTGTTTGATACAAAATTAGTCAGGCAAATATGAGGTGATATTTGACAGAGGAAATGTAGATATGTAAAAAAGGAATTGAATGGTAGTTTCCATTTTCAGTTAAGTACTCACTACTCAGGCTTAAAAAGCTTATTCGCCTTGTTTATGGACTTATAGTGAATGAACATATCAAATAAACTGATTCTTTTTTTTTAAATGCATGCTTAATACTTTTTAGTGGTTATTGAAGACTAATTACATTTTGTAGGTAGTGGTATAGCTATCCTTGTAAGTTAATGAATATCTTGATTTTATGTAGTTGTCGTGCTTATATGCATCTATTGTGTGGTATAATTGAAGGTAGAAACTCTTGGCCACAATAATATTGCGGAAAGCGGAATTATGGGCTGCTTTTGATATTGTTTTTAGAGCTTTATTTGAATTTAGGATTTTTGGAAATGAATTATTTATACTATTTATAATAATGCGCCATATTCTCTTGTTCTATTTATTTTAAAATGGTTGAAAAATAAAATCCTGAAAGCTAGTAAATTTTAAGAAGGATGGGGCTGAAAGAGTTAAGTTGTAGGGTTTTGGAGAGTGGGAGATAGAATGGCTGATGAAATCTCTATAATTATAAAGTTTTTTTTTTGAGGGAAAGATCTAAAAGATTTTTGGGGGTTTATGGCAGACACCAAAATTGCCACCATCAACGGTTCACCATGATAAAGCATTTCATTATTTTCATAACTTTATTTTTCTAGGTATCAAGCCCCCACCCTCATCCCACCTTTTTTTGTTGTTTCCGTTCAGTGTCTGTCATCCGCTTTAGGGTCCGACTCATCCGAATTCGTATTAGAAGTTTCACTATAAACGGATAAAACGGTTAATACCAAAGATAATTTCACATAAAAACCCCGATTTTAAAATCTTTTAATACAAATATTTGTCGCTCAAACACGATTTTTGATGGTACTCCCCCCCCTACCTAATGAAAAGGCAAGGTGGATTTTGGGTCCATCTCTCATAAAAACAGGAGGATGGTATGGACATCATTTCCTTAAATCTTTTCTTTTGCCTATTAATTTTTTTTATATTCTTCCTTTTATTCTTCTTTCTTGTTTTCTGTTTTGATTATGTAGCTGCAATCGTCATCCTCAATAAAAGAGGCAAACAACGTGTGCCACAGGTGTTTTGGGAAAAAAGAATTCTTGAGCATAATTTATGTTTAGAAAATATTTTGCTGTATATAGTTGAAAAGTGAATAGTTTTTTCTCATGAATAATATTTATTAAAGAAATCAAATAATAGTATCTAAGTAATGGCTCGGGCAGAACTATGAAGTTAATAGTTGCGATGATTATGAAAGAAAATAACTTTCATTCAAAAATTAGAAAAATTATTTTCTCCAATATAGTGAAAAATGATTTATATTTTAAAAATATTTTTTACTATCAAACACTTTTATTTTTCAATAATATTTTCAATTATACAATACGCTAACACTTTCATTTACCGGTAAAAGAATAGGAGTACTTATTATAATGGCAGAGAGAAGGAAAGTAAGAAAGACAATCTAAAATTGCATCGTCCTAAAATAGCAGACAAACTTTGATTTATTAGGATTTCATATAACAAAATATTTAGCTCCTGTATGGCCATAGATTTTTTATATTTTTTATCAAAAAAATTTAAAATAATGTATATGATCAGTTTTTGAAAAAAAAAATCAAATTTCCAAAAACCGGTTTAGGGCCATTTTTGGGTGAAATTTTTTCATCCACTCATAAAATTTCAATTTTTTTAAAAATAAAATGCATGTCCAAACACAACTTTAACTTCCCAAAATTATTTTTCAACACAATTTCAAAAACTCTTTTCAAATTTCAACCAAATTTATGTCCAAACGCTAGCTTAGTATCAGTTTGAGAACTTAACATATTGTTAGAAATAAAAATAGTCATTTATTATTATATTAGAATATATTATGATGATGGTGATATATCTTAGTGGTAGAAGGAGTATCTAAAAATCTCCCTGCCTAAGGGAACTCAACAAAAGCGCCAAGTGTCGAAACGACAACGTTAGGTGACTAGGATTCCAAAGGTCGCAGCTCTGGTGATTATATTTTTCACTCTTGGAAAGGTTAAAGAGGTCCTGTTGGGGTCCACAGAGAAGGAAAAATAGGGAACCTTTCACGCAAGTTATACGAGAAGACACTTCAGAAAGAAAAATAAATAAGATAAGACACTTTTTTATCTGATTAAATAATTAATTTTAGCCTTGAATCTGATAAGGTGCATATTTTTTTCATTAAGAAATAATAACAACAATAAAAAATTGAGTAAATTTTTACAAATGAGGTCTGGATGCTGAGGCGGATCCAGGATTTGATAGCTACAGGTGCCAGTATTCTAAAGCAAACCGATCACTAGCGAAGGACATAACATTAGGGTGTACATTTAGTTGATTCTATCCGTTTTCAATTAATTCGATTCGGTTCGATCCATTTTAAATTAATTAAATTTAATTTGAAAGATTTTTTATGCATAAATGGATACGTAATACGCTTCTTCAATCTACATGTAGCTAATTAACACTATATCTTTAATGCATCACTCTAACAAATTTCTGAAATTAATAAAATAACATTAGATGGGCAGAAAAATGTACACCCTAATGTTATGAAAACGGATCGGAGCCCAAAACACACTGACCCAGTCCATCTCTCAGACACCAGAAACGACGTCGTTTAGGCATGACCAATCGGAGCCGTTCATCCCATCCAATCCAACGGCTCCAGGCTTCCCCAGATGCCCGACCTTCTTACCCGGGTCGACCCAGCCCCTCATTAAAACCAAACGACCCCGTCCTGTCCCTCACCAATCAATCCAAGCCGTTGAGATCATTTGATCTAACGGCTCAAGTTAATTGCCGCGTTCCATATACCCAAAACCCCCAAACCCCTCTTACCCGTTCATTCCCAAACGCACTTCCCCTCCCGTCTCTGAATCAAACACCCCTCAGAACCCTAAGCGCCGCCTCCCCGTTCCCTCACCATAAACCCGGCGGCAACGATGCCGGTGACCACTAGATTAACAACCCTAGTGCACCTCGACCCCCTGGACACGGATCTGCAAACCGTTGGTCTCAAACCTTCCCCCATCGTCTCGAATCTTCATTTGAAGATTCGAGCTAAACCTCAACCTATGCCAAACCACCCCAAATCCACACCAGTTACTCCCCTGACCTCCCTCGTGACCAAACCAAGCCTGGTTTGGTTTGAATCTAACCAGAAAAGCTCGCACCCCAAATCTGAGCCCCGAGAACCCTAGAAATCCAAAACCTGGGGTTTTGTCCAATTAAGTGAAGGGTTGAAGTTTAATAGACCTTAATCGAGGTGTTCTCAGTTAAGAACACTTCGATTAAGGTCCATTCGACCTCAAAAGAGGTCGAGTCCAGTTCGGTCCTAGTTCATTTTGTTCTTAATCTTCCGAGATAAGTTTCTTTCCCTTCTGCTTTTGTTTGTATTTTTATTTGCTTGTATGATTAGTTAGCTTGTTTGATTTTTTATGTTATCTTCTTTCAATTCTGCCCGTCTTCATAAAGACCTTTTATGTAGTCATTTTTCTTCTGAATACTTGTTACTTGTACTTACAGTAAATTATATGTCCAAGCTGTCTTGAATCATAGGATAGTTAAGGTCGTGTTTAAAATCCCATGTTGCATCTGAAGTCACTGAAAGCCATCTGATGACCTATTTGATATATTTTATTGGTTGTTAGCTATCTGTTGTAGCTCGTATGGTCAATTAAGTAAGTGTCGTCAACTAAACTCACTTGAAAACTAGAAAAAACATGAGGCTGCCCATTCCAGTAGGATTTCTAGCATGACTCCTGTTCTCTGTGTTAAGAACTCATGTCAATGTGTTGGTTTCAATATATTTTTGATCCTTGTTTGCCTTCTCAATTGCCTGTTTGATCCTTGGGCTTTGATTTGGTCAGGATTGGTTCCCAATATGACCTACTCATACCATTGGAGTAACTTCCCTGTTTGACTGAGTGTGAATCAATAAATGAAGGAATTGGTTGTGGCTGTAGAACTGTAAGCTAACCTGAAACCAGTCTTAGGAGTTAAGTCTATATAGACTATAACCTCAAACTTCTAAGCTTAAGAGTAATACAATAAATCACAGGAGTTTCAAGGGTATTCTAGGGTTTTAAAGGTTCTGAATTGCTTAAAGGCAAGTGGGCTGACAGTAGGGTACTAAAATATTAATTAAATTAATGAAATTAATTGACCAATAGTGGGATTGATGATATGTTAAGCACTTTTAGCAGCTGGAAATCAGTAACAACATGGGCTTGATGATAAAAAGTTGAAAATGCACATGAGAATAGTAGTGGAACCTGCTGTACAGTAGGATATCCACTGCATTTTGAATTTCAGCAGATTAAAGTAGCAGAAAAACCCCATGCCTAGACAATCCTAAGTGGAAATGACAGGCTTTAGGGTTTATTTTAAGCCATGGGCAGCCTGCCTATTAAAGGGAGTTCTTCTTTTCTAATGGGGGGTGGGGGTGGGGGGTGGGGGGACGGAAAGGAAAGGGAGCTTCTGGGAGAGAAAAGAAAAATACTGCTTGATTGCTTTCTCTTCTTTGAATTTGTTTTCAATTCCCCATTGGAAGTTTAGCTCCTATATCTTTTAAAAGACCAGAACATAGTTTCTTTGGTTTTCGAAGGAGAAACCCTGCCCAGTACTAGAAGTTTGGAGTCATTGGACTCATTCGAACCTTAGTAGAAAGTCATTCTATTTGTTCTGTTTCATTTGGGTTTGGCTTGTGGGGTGCTGGATTCATTTTGTTGAGCATATTGTTTTGTTTGGAGTCATCTCTGCAACTCTATTTGGTTCTCAAAACCATTCTGAAATTTGGTTTGGCTCGCCTCTGCTGCTTGGAATTTCTGTCACTAATCTCGATTGATTCAGAGATTTCACTGTGTTGCTGAACCTGTTGTCGCTATTCTATTGCTGCTTCACCGATCTTCATCTTCTTCTCACTTTTCAATTCAGGTACACATTCGAACCAAGCTGTGATGTAATTTTGAGTTGAAAGATTGAAAAATGGAAGTATTCATGCTTTGGCTTTCACATTTGTGCTTATGTAGTTTACCCCGCATCTGTGTTTTCAAAAATAGACACTAGTTGATGTCTAATTAATTTAAGTTTACTTTTGTTCGATACCGTTTGGGAAGATAAACTGTATAATGTGATTTGGTTTTGGCTTGTCAATGAACTATCTAGTTCTGCTAAATTTTGTTTAGTCAATAACTTTAATAACGTTACTAGTTTAAATGAAAGCTATAACAACAGAATTAACTAGTTTTAGATCCGTTATCTTACAATTAATAGTTAAACAGTCGAGTAGTGGATAATTTCGATTTCATCTATATTTAGTTTTTTTTGATTTGTTTTGGGCTGGCGTAATTTGGAATTGGCATTAATACAGCTGCGTAGTATAGATTAATACGATTCAGGTTCATACAACATTAGATACCTTATTCCTAGACCGTGAGCCGTAATTCAGTTCGTGTTTAAGGGAATCCATTAATAACTCACGTAGTTAGTTTAATAGGCATGAGTTGATTTCGAACAAGGTTTGTTAGAGTTCCTTTAAATGTAATAGATTTTCAAAGTGTCGATTAAGTTTAACAACCCTCAAATGTGTTGGTAGTCAAGGTTGGTTCATTTTCGATTAGTTTTTTTTTTTTAGAAAATAATAATAATTAGTTCCAATGTTTCAATTCGTCTAATAATGTGGAGCCTAAATTAGTTAAAGAATAATTTGTTTGTTTCAACAATAGCGTTTGTCAATTCCACATTTTATTTGTAATTTCGTTTTCCATTTGGTAATGTTCAATTATAGAATAAGGCACGAAATAATCCCCCGCCTTACAAATTCGAGTGCAATTTTCCGTTAATATCCTTTGTAATATAATAATTAATAAGAGGCCGGTGCTGGCCAAACATGTAATATAATTAGCGTATATTTTCCTCTTTCATTTTTAGAGACGAACATAATAGAGAAATGTAGCCACTGTTAGGTTTTATCCTTAAAGAATAAAAATGAGACGAGCCTCGCCAAATAAAAAATGCAAATCACGGGGCCCTCAATAATTGGTCGTAATAAATATGTAGATTTCTCGGGATGGACTATTTAGTGAATTTTCACTGTCTTCCCCAAAGATAATAACGCGTTAGACTCTTTAGGCGCGATTTAATTAAATTACCTTCTTAAAACTCGGGTGCGCATTTATGTGACCCAAATCCAAATCTCAACGGAGCCTGAATGTATTAACAACCACGGGCGCATTGATTGCGACGTGGTCCGAGATGCATTTTCACGATGTTGCAATTCCATAAAAGACAAATGATAATACAAGCGGTTTAAACTTAATAAAAGCACACAAGTCATGACATGTATTAAAAAAACAGATATTTAGCCATTATAACAATTTAAGCGACCGTGCTAGAACCACGGGATTCGGGGGTGCCTAACACCTTCCCTCGAGTTAACAGAATTCCTTACTTAGAATTTCTGGTTCGCAGACTTCATTTGGAAAGTCGAAAATTTCCTCGATTTGGGATTCAAGATAAACCGGTGACTTGGGACACCAAAAGCCAAACCTTTCCCAAGTGGCGACTCTGAATTAAATAAATAATCCCATTTTGAATATTGTCACTTAAATTGGAAAAACTCCCTCGCGCATTCACCCCTCGCGGGGGCGGAAAAAGGAGGTGTGACAGCTCTGGCGACTCCGCTGGGGAATACAACCCAGAATCTTTGGTTCAGGGTTTAGAATTCGAGCTTAGAATAACTGTTATAGTTGGCTTGTTTTATCTGATTTTTACATGTTGAGCCTAATGTGCTAACTAACTGCTTTTACCTCTTTGATATTTTGTGAACTGTATATAAACTGTGCCGAAACTCATCTCCTCTCTGAGTCTTCTAAATCATGAAGAAGGGTGCACTTCGTGTGACTTCTTTTCTGTTTAGAGTCAATCCCATTTTTGGAACGAGGTTCAGATAAGTTGCAAAGCCGGATTGAGCTTCTGTATCCCCGGTACACTGCCCCCCCTCGGCTCGAGCTGTCCGCTCGGGTAAGCCAGGTCTAGAACAAACACCCAGGTTTTTAAACCTAGTATAACAAGCCTCATGCCGGATCCCTAGTAGGAACCTTTGTTTGCATCATGTGCATTTGACCTTGGAGACTCAACACAGGGGTTGGGTCTGTCTAGGACAGGTACCCAAATGAAAAGACCATCCTGATGCATCTTACGTGCTATTTGCCCATCTTTTGTTTCGGCTTGCATGTTGACCGGCTTCTAGAACAGAGGGAGAAAATAAAAAAAAAATCAAATCAAAATAAAATAATAATAATATAGGAGTGAGAGGTAGGTATTTAGAAAATTCTGAAACTCTACCGAAATTCCGAAAAAAAAAAGTCATCTCCAAATGAGCCAAAGTTTTCAACTGCCATGTTCTGTCAAAATTAGACCGAACTACGCGGGTCTGATTCTCACCGGATGTGAGAGACGTAGGCAAACCTCATCGGTTCCTACCCCAATTTTCAAAAAAAAATCCAAAAATATTTTCTTCCAGTCCCTTCTTTGAAAATATTTCCTTAGAAATATTTTTTTTTTTTTAAAAAGGAAGTAGTTTTTAAACTCAAAAAAAAAATGGTTTCCTTCTTTCTAATATCTTTCATACAAAAAAAAAGAGAAAAATCAATAAAAATCAAAATCTAAAATACGGGTTTCCTTCATTTTGAAGTATTTTTCCAAAAGATCCAAAAAAAAAAAAATATCAGAAACAAAAATCCAAAACAAATTGCTCTTTAGCTGTCTTTATTTTGTAAATATCCATACAAACTTTGAAAATATGAGTCCAAAAATATTTTCGCTTTTCTTTAGAAGTGCTTTTGTAAATAAAAAAAACTCAAAAATCCAAAATATTTTCTTAAAAGTGCCTCTTTCGAAAATTAAGAGGCGACAGCCAAAATCCAAAGAAAATATTTTCTTTCTTATTTAGAAAAAGAGAGAACAAATGAAAATTCAAACAAAAATATTTTCTTTTTTACTTCTAAAATTCTCAAAGTTCCAATCAAAAGAAAAGGAATTTTTAAAAGTCTTTCTTTCAAAAAATAAAAATAGAGTCAAATTCAAAAATCCAAAAAAATATCCTTTTCTTCTTTTAAAGCATTTTTTGAAAAAATCCAAAAAAAACAAAAATCCAAAAAAAAACTTTTATTCTTTTAAAGTATTTTTTTTGTTAAAAAAAAATTCCAAAAAAGAAAAAAAAGAGTTAGTTTACTTACTCCATTCACGGCCTCTTGAACTACGTAATGATCTGATTCACGCGGCATCGTGATACATAGGCAATCCTCATCGGATCCGGTCACGTTTTTAACTTCAAATAATAATAAATATATATATATATATATATATATATATATATATATATATATATATATATATATATATATATATATATATATATATATATATATAAAAAATAAAAAAATAAAAAAAATAAAAATAAAGGGGAGCATAAAGAGAAGCTGGAATGACGCATGTCATCGATGCAAACATGTAGAAATTCACTTAACTGTATAGGTGCATCACACCTCAATGTGAGATTACCTGTCTGTTATTTGTTTCAAACTAACCGTTTGCTTGCTGCTAAGTCCAGGTTTTTAGAAAGGTGGTTTGGTTTGGTGGAGGTCTGGCCTCACATTCATACTTTACGAGGTCGAAAGGAAGTGTTCAGTTGCCCGTCACTAAGACGAGAGGAAGTATTCACACTTACTTCACGAGATCAAAGGGAAGTGTAGAGATGTCTTCAGAAATTCCTTTGCCCACAATTCCTGTCTCCGAGGAGAGTTCAGTCTCGGCCATCCCAACTTCCGAATCAGCAACTGTTGAAGAAAACAGAATTTTGCGGCTTCGCATGTTGGAAATATTGGATGACTGGAACAACGGAAAAGAGCCACCGAGTGTAATCCCTGGATTCCCCGAGTTGTTCTCTAGGACAAGTGGGACTTCCAACGTCCCCATAAGTTATCCAACTACCCCATTCGGGTACCCTACCATTTCAGCCCACTCTGCTGGATCACCCTCTGATTCTTATCCCCGGATGTCAACGACAGATGTGGCTACAAACATATTCACTGCACCGCCCTGTCTAATCGTGGCACAACCTGCTACACACAGGCCCAATTTTGACTCTTTCTCATTCACATTTCAAGCACCATCCTTCTCACTGGAACCAACTCGGTTTACCACCAACACTCACCATCAACAACCTCAATACGAGCTTACACCTAGGCAAGACCAAAATCCCAAAGCTTTTGAACAAGATGAAATGGCAAAAAGAATGAGGAGCCTTGAGTAGAGCTTAAAAAATATGCAAGGTTTAAGCGGGCAGAAGAGTGTTTCCTATACTGATCTGTGCATGTTTCCTCACGTGCACCTGCCCGTAGGTTTTAAAACACCCAAGTTTGAGAAATATGATGGGCATGGCGATCCCATTGCTCACCTCAAAAAGTATTGCAACCAATTGCGTGGAGCTGGCGTCAAAGAAGAATTGTTGATGGCGTACTTCGGAGAAAGCTTGGTAGGAATAGCCTCAGAATGGTATATGGATCAATACATATCTCGATGGCATATTTGGGACTATCTCGCCAGAGATTTTGTAAGACAATTTCAGTATAATATTGACATCGCGCCGGACAGGAATTCTTTGTCAAACTTGAAGAAGAAACCCTCGAAAAGCTTCAGAGAATATGCTATTAAATGGCGCGAGCAAGCATCGAGGGTAAAACCTCCCATGGATGAAATAGAAATGGTCACTACTTTCCTCCAGGCTCAAGAATCAGATTACTTCCAAAACATGATGTCAGCCATGGGAAAGCCTTTTGCGGAAGCAATTAAGATCGGGGAAATGGTAGAGAATGGTTTGAAAACGGGTAGAATCTTGAGTCAGGCGGCCATAAGGGCAACCTCCCAAGCCATTCAAAGCGGGTCTAGAGGAATGTCAAGAGGGAAGAAAAAGGAAGAAACGTCCACGGCGGCATCAGAAGCAAGAGAATATCGTAATCTCAGGCCCCGTTTTCCAGAAAAAACCCCACAACATTACTACCCCCACCAAAATGTGACCTATGCTCATCAACCCTACATGGTCATGAATACTCAGCCTTATGTCCAGCTACCGCAACAAGCCAATCGGGGTCAAGCTCCACCTCCCAGAAATCAGCCTCCTTACCGAAACCACTATAATCCACAACTACCTCAAAATAACTTCCGTCCTCAAGAACCACCCAGAAGATGGACTTTCACACCCATTGGTGAACTGTATTCTACCATATTCCCAAAGCTAGTCCAGATGGGTTTCCTGCAACCAGTCCCTCAGACAAGGCACAATCCGGCATCACCTGCTTACAAAGTCGGTGTCAGGTGTGCTTATCATTTGGGAGCAGAAGGGCATGATACCAATGATTGTTGGACTTTAAGAAGGGTGGTAGAGAACTTAATAGAACATGGAAAGATAGTATTAAGGGACGAGGATGTCCCAAATGTGACCAACAATCCGTTGCCTGCTCACAATAATGGGCCGTTGATTGGGATGATCTATGAAGACAAGGAGTTTGATCCTGCCCTGAAAGCTATAATCACTATTGTCGATGCAGGGAAAAAGCCTAAAGCAGCCCCGAAGCAAGAGAAAGGGGAAAAGAAGACTAGTACTATCAAGGCTGAGCTCGAGGAGAAGGCTGAGACAAAGACAGAGACGATGGTGCCCGCGAAGAATGAAGTTCTCTATATTCCACGAGGTCGATCAGAAAAGCCACAGAGATTCGAAGTCAAAAGGGCAATACCAATGTACGTGTCGAAAGGGGCCTATGTGGTCCGGGGAACGATTAAACCGCCTCGGCTAAATGAGCCAGTGGTTATCGGACGCGTACCACAGAAGCCAATGACAGACCCGTCCACAGTACCGTGGAACTATCAAAGAACATTGGTTACATACCAAGGCAAAGAAGTCATGGGGGAACTTCCAGAGAATACGTCCTTTGGAAAATATTCAGACACTCAAGAAGTAAACAACGCCACACGGAAGCGCTTCCCACCCAAGAAGCCTGTAAGCGCTGAAGAAGCAGAGGTTTTCTTCCAAAAGATGAAAATGCCTGACTACGAAGTGTTGGATCAGTTACGCAAGTACCCTGAGCAAGTGTCTATGCTATCTTTGCTAAAGAGGTCTGCCGAACATCAGAAGATCTTGCTCAAAACCCTGAACGAAGCGTATATACCGGCTGAAACTTCAATTGAACAACTGGAGAGAATGACGGAAAGGTTCTTCGCGGTTAATCAAGTTTCTTTTAGCAAGAACGATTTACCTCCGGAGGGAGTGGCTCACAACAAGGCTTTACATCTAACAGTCAAGTGTGAAGACTACTACGTCAAGCGGGTAATGTTGGATAGAGGTTCGGGTGTCGACATTTGTCCACTCTCCACGCTGCAGAGAACGGAAATTGGGGCCGAGAGGATTCGCCCCAATAATGTCTGTGTAAGAGCTTTTGATGTCATCAAGAGGGATACCCTCGGGGAAATAGATCTGGTATTGACTATCGGACCGGTGGGGTTCGAAGTAACCTTCCAGGTACTAGATATGGACACGTCTTACAATTTTCTCCTCGGAAGACCTTGGATTCATGCTGCAGGGGTTGTACCTTCCACTCTCCACCAAATGGTGAAATTTGAATATGAAGATCAGGAGATTGTGGTCCACGGCGAAGACGAACAATCTATTTACCGGGACCCATCCATCCCATATCTTGAAGCAAGGGAAGGGAGTGAGCACACAGTTTATCAGGCTTTCGAAGTTGTGCTGGCAGAGTAGTATGAAGAAGGAAAACCTTGCCCCCAACCTTTCTTATCCAATGCCTCAATCATGGTTCCTAAAGAAATGATCCGACAGGGATTTAGACCAGGGAAAGGGCTTGGACGAACGCTGCAAGGAATAACGGAACCCATCACCTTACCTTCCACTAAGAAACTCTTTGGGATAGGTTTCCAACCCACTCCAAAAGATGAGGATTGGGCGAAGAAGAGGAAAAATGAGGGTTGGAAGTTGCCTCGACCATTGCCACATTTATACGAGACTTTCATCGGACCAAAATACATTGAAAAAGAAGACGACGAGGCTTTTACAGCCGAAGAGATCGAAGAAATATGTGGGGCAATGAGAGGAATGCTTTACGAAACCCACATGGTTCAACCAGGAGAAGGCACAAGCACCGCTGAGATGCTATATGTGGGGCCAAATGGTAAGCTTCAGAATTGGGAGGCCACGCCATTCCCAACTAGGCAGGAATCCGGGTAGACCTGTCCTGCCACCTTTCCTGCATCACGAGTTATCCCAGGGTGTAACTCGGATGTTTTTCTTTAGTCTCCTGTTTTAAATTCCTGAATTATAAACCTTGTTGTCTTCCCAATTCCAAGGAATAAAATCAATGTTTCATCATTTTTTCCTTTATTCTCTCTAATTTTTGCTATTTTTCCTTTATCTTTTCCTTTCAGTTATAATAATGCGACTTTAAATAATATGACATGCTTGCGGACTTCACGCCCAGATCCCAACGAGCTGTTTAATTGTGAAATAATGAACCAAGAACCGGAATATGACGAAGAAGAGGCTTTTAGGGAAATAAATCAAGAATTGGAACACTTTGAGAATAAACCTAAGCCGAATTTGAATGACACTGAACCGGTTAATTTGGGAACTCCTGAAGAAATCCGAGAGACCAAAATAAGCATTCACACAAATGAGAAAATGCGAGATGCAATAATTCAACTCCTTTTTGAATTTAAAGATGTGTTTGCGTGGTCATACGATGACATGCCAGGATTAGGTGTTGATCTAGTGGTGCATAAATTGCCAATTTACCATGATTTTCCTCCAGTTCAACAGAAGCAGAGAAAGTTCAAGACTGATGTCAGTGATAAGATCAAAGAAGAAATCACAAAGCAGTTGAAAACAGGTGTAATCCGGGTAGTCCAGTACACTACGTGGTTGGCTAATGTAGTTCCGGTACCGAAGAAAGATGGAAAGACTCGAGTATGTGTGGATTATCGAGATTTGAATAGGGCGAGTCCCAAAGACAATTTCCCATTGCCCAACATCCACATCCTTGTTGATAACTGTGCCAAACATGAGATACAGTCTTTCGTAGATTGTTACGCTGGATATCATCAGGTGTTGATGGATGAAGAAGATGCCGAGAAAACCACCTTCACTACACCTTGGGGTACTTACTGTTATCGGGTTATGCCATTTGGTTTAAAGAATGCCGGGGCAACTTATATGAGAGCCATGAATGCCATTTTTCATGATATGATGCATCAAGATATAGAGGTGTATGTAGACGACGTGATAGTCAAGTCCAGGACTCAGGACGATCATGTCCAAGACTTGAGGAAATTCTTCGAGAGGCTGAGAAAGTACGACCTGAAGTTGAATCCGGCTAAATGCGCCTTCGGAGTCCCATCGAGCAAGCTTTTGGGTTTCATAGTAAGCAGGAGAGGTATCGAGTTAGATCCAACAAAGATAAAATCTATCCGAGATCTACCTCCTCCAAGAACGAAGAAAGACGTGATGAGTCTATTGGACATGTTAAACTATATCAGTCGATTCATTGCCCAGCTAACTAGCACATGTGAGCCCATATTCAAGCTGTTGAGGAAGGATGGAGCAATCAAATGGACGGTTGAGTGTCAAGAAGCTTTTGACAAGATCAAAGAATATCTTTCAAATCCTCTAGTTTTGGTCCCGCCAGAGCCAGAGAGACCCCTGTTCTTGTATCTGACGGTCTTGGAAAATTCTTTTGGTTGTGTCCTCGGGCAACATGACATAACCGTAAAGAAAGAGTAGGCGATCTATTACTTAAGCAAGAAATTCACCAGCTATGAGGCCAAGTACACTTTGTTGGAAAGAACGTGTTGTGCTTTGACGTGGGTCGCTCAAAAATTGAGACACTATCTCCAAGCTCATACTACTTACCTCATAACCAGGTTGGATCCGTTGAAGTACATATTCCAGAAACCAATGCCTACTGGTAGACTAGCCAAGTGGCAAATCTTACTTACTGAATTCGACATAGTCTATGTCACTCGCACGGCAATGAAGCCCAGGCATTAGCAGATCATTTGGCCGAGAACTCGGTTGATGAGGAATACCAACCATTGAGTACTTATTTTCTAGATGAAGAAATAAACACCATAGAAGTAGTCTCGGAAAATGCTCATGTTTGGAAGATGTTCTTTGATGGGGCCGTAAATGCCAAAGGTGTAGGAATTGGGGCAATCTTGATCTCACCCACTGGTCAGCACTATCCTGCTACAGCTAGGCTTCATTTCTTATGCACGAACAATACAGCTGAATATAAAGCCTGCATCATGGGCATAAATATGGCGATCGATCAGGATGTTGAAGATTTGTTGATTATGGGAGATTCTGACCTGATTATCCGGCAAGCCCAAGGTGAATGGGAAACTCGAGATGTTAAGCTTATTCCTTACCGACAACACGTGGAGGATCTCAACAAACGATTCAAATCAATAGAGTTCAGGTACATCCCGCGGTGTCACAATGAACTAGCTGATGCACTTGCCACCTTAGCTTCAATGTTACCTTACCCAGGCAACGCCCACATAGATCCTTTGGAAATCTAAATCAGGGAAAGACACGGTTACTGTAATGTAATCGAGGCAGGATCATGTACCCAGCCATGGTACCATGATGTTAAGAGGTTCTTGAAGACACAAGAATACCCCGAACATGCTACTGGAGATCAAAAGAGAACTATTAGGCGGCATGCGGGTGGTTTCTTTTTGAGCGGCGAGGTATTGTATAAAAGAACCCCAGATCTCAACTTGTTAAGATGTGTTGACACCAAGGAGGCAAGAAGAATCATGCATGAGGTACACGCGAGAGTATGCGGGCCCTACATGAACGGGTATGTTTTAGCAAAGAAAATCCTTCGAGCGGGTTATTACTGGATGACCATGGAAAAGGATTGTTTTAGTTTCGTTCGGAAGTGTCATCAGTGTTAGGTACACGGTGATTTGATTCATGTACCCCCCACAGAACTACACCCTATGTCGGCGCCATGGCCTTTTGTCGCTTGGGGTATGGACGTCATTGGTCCGATTGAGCCAAAAGCCTCAAATGGGCACAGATTCATATTGGTCGCTATCGACTACTTCACAAAATGGGTCGAAGCTATCACTCTCAAATCGGTCACTAAGAAGGCCGTGGTGGATTTTGTACATTCAAATCTTATCTGTCGTTTCGGTATTCCTGCAACTATCATCACAGATAACGCGACAAACCTGAATAGTCACTTGATGGAGGATGTATGCGAACAGTTCAAAATAACGCATAGGAACTCCACTCCTTGTCGGCCCAAGGCCAATGGCGCTGTTGAAGCAGCAAACAAAAACATCAAGAAGATTTTGAGGAAGACGATCCAGAGTTCCAGACAATGGCATGAACAGTTACCTTTTGCCTTGCTGGGATATCGCACTACAGTACTCACGTCAGTAGGGGCAACCCCATACTTGTTGGTTTATGGGACCGAGGCTGTGATACCGGCAGAGGTAGAAATTCCTTCGCTCCGAACCATTGTTGAAGCAGAAATTGAAGATAGCGAGTGGGTTAAGACTCGATTGGAGCAGTTGACTTTGATTGACGAAA
Source organism: Nicotiana sylvestris (assembly GCF_000393655.2). NCBI lineage: Eukaryota > Viridiplantae > Streptophyta > Magnoliopsida > Solanales > Solanaceae > Nicotiana > Nicotiana sylvestris. The sequence goes on along the minus strand of NC_091064.1, from coordinate 173,477,029 downwards.
AACGAATGGCTGCGGTTTGTCACGAACAGTTGTACCAACAAAAGATGGCCCGTGCTTACAACAAGAAAGTGTGACCCAGGAATTTCTAAGTAGGTCAACTGGTATTAAGGCGCATTCTTCCGCATCACCAGGAAGCGAAAGGAAAATTTTCTCCTAATTGGAAAGGTCCGTACATCATCAGGAAGATATTACCAAGAGGAGCATTATATCTGGGTGATATTGAAGGAAATGATCCTGAAATAGCTGTGAATACGGATGCAGTCAAAAGGTACTATGTCTGAGTTTACTTCGGTGATGTCTTGGCACATTTGATATGATGAAGGCTTTTTATTCCCACTACCCAAACACTATCAACTCTTTCTACAAACCTTTTGAGCCGGTTACATTTCTTTGGCTACCCTCTTTGGAATCCAAAAGCACCAAACACACAAAAAAAAATAAAATTGATTTGCCTGAACTACGTTTGACTTGATTCCGAAAGGATACGTAGGCAGCCTCTCTCTGGGGTTCAGTCACACCAAAAATAAAATCCAATTTTCCCTGAAGTTGAAACTGAGGCCCACCAAATGGTTCCGAAGTTGTAATTTCATCCACAATTCTTTACCAAAAACCAAGTACAAGTCCTTCGGATCAATTGCCAAAAGCGGGAGAAACCAAGAAATATCATGGTTGGAAGCCGATGCATTCTAAAATTGAGAGAAATAAAATGAGAGAGTCTTGACGGTGAAAACCTTCGGGCACCATGAGGCGACAGGAGTAGAGAAATCGAAATTGAGAGAGCTTGTTTAGTAAAAACTCGCAAAGAGTGCTATCAGGCGACAGTGAGAAGAGAAATGAGAGAGGTCGACTAGCGAAAACCCGCAAAGGGCGATGTCGGCCGAAAAGATGATTCCACCTCAGAAAGTTCTGGCAAGGTTCCCTGGTTTGGAAACATAGATCCGTTTTGGTTCATGAGGAAATGCAAGTTCATGAGGGTCGGGCATCTAGTCCAAAAGGCATGTCATGTCAATTTAAAGTCAGCATGTGCCTCAGATAACTCTTTCTTGTCCCGAAAGGGACGCTTCTCTTTTAAATTCGTTTCTCCGCTCTTTGTTTACCTTTCCTTGAATCCCTTTCGTTTTAACCCTAAATTCCAAAATGTGTCGGAAAGAAAAGGTGGCAGGACCGGTTTCACAGAGCTCCGTTTAGCAAGAAGTGAAGAAAATACCCCGCTTCAGTGGTGCGTCAGTCCAAATCCCGACTGATCATGATGTTGATTGCTTTCAAAGTAAAGACACACACACAAAAAAAAAATCCCCAACAAAAATCCCCAACGAGTCTGCCCCAGTAAGAATCCCCACTGAGTCTGCCTCAGTTAAAAATTCCCAAGCGGGATGGGATGGAAGAACCAAAGCCTTACACGGGCGAATCATCACAAAATCCGAAAATGCGAGTCTGATCAGTTTGAAAGGGGGTCGCCTGTGAATACAATCAATGGCGGAGTTTCTCAACAGAAATGAGGCCGAGACTAAGCAATTGAAACAATCAAGGCCACCGAACCAACCACCGTTTTCAAACTGATGATTGTTCTTTGTTTGGAAAATTGAAACAGGTGCAATCCAAAGCAACCGTTGCAAAAAGTAGGTGCCACCCAAAAGGAAAAGAAATGCGCGAGTGCAAGAAACATCTTTGCAACAAGGAATCAACCCAAAAGGGAAGTTTCCCCAAATTCTCTCCTGCATTTTTACTAAACAAAAAATGAAAAACAACAAAATAATAATAAAAAAACCGAAAGAATAAACAAAAAAAAACGAAAGAGAAGTAAGAAGAAAATTCAAAAAGGGGGGGGGGGGTTTAGTTTAGAAGCCCCAAAATCAATCCTTCACCTGTTGCCAACATTAGGGCTCCAATCCCTGAGTTGAGCGTTTTTATTTTAGCCGATATTAGGGCTCCAATCCCTGAGTTGAGCATTTTTCTTCAGCCAACATTAGGGTTCCAACCCCTGATTTGAGCGGTTTTCTTTTAGCCGACATTAGGGCTCCAATCCCTGAGTTGAGCGATTTTCCTTTAGCCGACATTAGGGCTCCAATCCCTGAGTTGAGCAGTTTTCTTTAGCCAACATTAGGGCTCCAATCCCTGAGTTGAGCGATTTCCTTTTAGCCGACATTAGGGCTCTAATCCCTGAGTTGAGCAATTTTCTTTTAGCCGACATTAAGGCTCCAATCCCTGAGTTGAGCGATTTTCCTTTAGCCGACATTAGGGCTCCAATCCCTGAGTTGAGCGATTTTCCTTTAGCCGACATTAGGGCTCCAATCCCTGAGTTGAGCAGTTTTCTTTAGCCGACATTAGGGCTCCAATCCCTGAGTTGAGCGTTTTTCTTTTAGCCGACATTAGGGCTCCAATCCCTGAGTTGAGCGTCTTTCTTTTAGTCGACATTAGGGCTCCAATCCCTGAGTTGAGCGTTTTTCCTTTAGCCGACATTAGGGCTCCAGTCCCTGAGTTGAGCTGTTTTCTATTAGCCGACATTAGGGCTCCAATCCCTGAGTTGAGCGAATTTGATCGCGCGAGAAAGTTTGTGTTGTATTTCTGGACCTGGGTGCATGGTTGGTTTGGAGCCTCGGGGGCTCGGGTGAGTTTTGAATTGGTTTCAGAATAATTTTTCCATGATTATTTTAGTGCTGGTACTGGTATCATCGCATATGCGATGTTTTTGTTGTAAATGCGAAAGTCGCAAGTGCGAAGCACCCATCATATTTGAAAATTTTGGGCTGCTGAGGAAGATTCGTATTTGCGAAGTGGGGTTGCCCGCTTTTGCGAGGACCCTGCCGTTTTTGCGAGATAATGGTCTTCGCATTTGCAAAGTATTGGGTCGCAAATGCAACCTTTTCAAGAAGTGCCCTGGTTCGCTTTTGTGACTGATTGTTTGCTTTTGCGGGGTTCGCATTTGCGAACCCGTATCACAAATGTGACATTTGCAACCTGCATACAGCTGAGAATTCCGAGACTCAGTTTCATTTTGTTATATTTTGAACCCTAGCTTCGATGGAGGCGATTTTTTGAAGTGATTTTCATACCAAATCATTGGATAAGTACCTCTAATCATTTCTCAATTTTATTTCATGATTATACATAAGATTTAACATCAAATTCATGAGAATATAGGGAAAATTTTGGGATTTTGTCAAGGTTTTGAAAAATAAAAAACTTGGAATTTCAGAGTCGAATAGGACTCGGATTTGGAAATAAAACACGTATTTGGACTCGTGAGGCTATGGATAGTCAAGACCTACCCTTAGATAGTAGTTTTGATCGGGCGGGATCGGAGATTAACTTTTGTTGACCTTTTGGAAATCGTATAAAAATCACAGCTTTATTAATTGAACTTATTTTCTCTTGCATTATATGATGTATTTAAGTCATCTTTGGCTAGATTGAGCGGAGCGAAGGTGAATTCGTAACAGAAAAAAGCTAAATTGAGTATTGAGTTAGCCGAATTGAGGTAAGTGTCTTGCCTAACTTTGTTGAGCGAATTTTTTCTACTATTTGACATTATTTGCTATATGCGGGGGTGATACATATATGAGGTGACGAGCATATATGCATGTGCCAAGGTTAACCATATTCGGGGGTAGATTATGTTATAAATTGTGTCTTGTAGAATTACGTGACCTTCTTGCTTCATGCCTTACTTGACTCCTAGATACTAAGAACATAGTATTAAATGTTAGGAACCAAGACTTAGCTTGTTATAACTTGATCAAATTTGATGGAATTTTGAGAATACATTGATGTGTCTAATTCGGTCATCACTATGCGTAATCATTTGTCACGCCCCAAAAACAGAGGGGCGCGACCAACGCTCGACCGGGTAGCCCCCAGCCAAGCGGACCTGGGTGCCTTTCCTATTCCACGTGATACCCTGCGTTTCCATTACCCATTAACCAAGTGAAATGGCCATTTATAAATTTAAACACATTCTTACGAGATTTATATAACATACATAGTTACTTAGCGTGGTTTACAAGTTATACTGCCCAAAATACATAAGTACATAACCCACATTTCCTGTCTACGGAGCCTCTAGAGATACAGAAGAGTGTTACAATACTTACCGGTAACAAGGCTCCGGTTATACCTTACGCAAATACCAAAATAAAATTTTTGAGAGGATAAGCGGCATGATCCACGCAGGGCCCCGAGAGGAAAGGGGCTCACCAATTCAGCTGACGGGAGGTGAAGGAGTGCTACTGTCGGTGGGCTGGAGTACCTGTTATGGAGCCACCTACAATAATAACACGAATGTAGCGCCCCCGGCAAAAGGGACGTCAGTACATTTGAATTGTACTGGTATGTATGAACAAACTTTACCCCAAATAAAATCAAGAAATACATAGATAACAAACAGTAATAGAATCAACAATCAAATGTACATGAAAGGAACAACCAAAGCCAAACAACTCCACAATCTCTCCTTTTACCCTTTCAACATTATTTCATCACATCAATGATTTCACAACTTTCACATATTTTTATTTCAATAGTGATTTTGATCACTTTTCCACCCTTATTACCTGGGCCACCCTTATCACCAGAACCCACACCTTATAATTTCGTGTTGCGGCGCGCAACCTGATTCCACCGGAAAATCATATTTCACACGACAACAACAACAATTCACAAAGAATTTTCATAAACGTCAATATCATTCCCATCATATACAACAACCCGTATACAACTTAAGTCATAACGATAATTGCCCGCGACAAGTCACATATGATATTACCACAGTTGTTTCAATTGCATCAATTACGATTTCTTTCCATCATTTGTTACACAACTCTTACCACATAAACACATTCACACACACACTTGGTTTGTTGCCATTTACTTACACCCTTATATCGGAGACTTAACCAACAACATTCAAGGCATATTAATCACAAGAATTCGCAAATAGTCCACATAAGTAACACATACCAATTACTCATACACCAAACAAGGTGACTTTACAAAGGTTAAAGTTAGCAATACATACCTGGAGTCGAATTCCCCCCTTTTTTTATTCTATTTCCAATTCACCAACAACCTAGTACCGTCAATCTAGTTTACAAGTTAACACATATAACTTAGAATTGAAGTTCACAAACTCAGCCCGAACTTACTTAGGTTATCAACTCCTCTTTTGCAAATCTTTAGTTCTACCCAATTCCTCTTACTAGATTCTAGGTTTTAAAGGACATGCATGTGTATCTCAACTTCCATTTTCAAGAATTAACACATGATAATCCCCCTTTTTGTTTAAATCTGAAAACAATGAAAAAGGGTTGGGGATTTTACCTGCAAGAACGGAGATGAAGACAATTACTTGAAATTCCCCGGCCCAAGTGACTTTGAGGAATCAAATTGATGAAGGTAGGACTTTATCTCTCAAGAATTCTCTCTTCCCTCTCTCTAGTTTTGTTCAGAAAATACGTTAAAATAAGGGGTTGGGGTGTTTTATTGAAGAAGGGGTCAGATTTAAAATTTAGAAAAATAGGAGCCCGAGTTAGGTATGCGATCGCAGAGTGGAAATGCGGTCCGCAGAATGGACCGCAAAAGTGCTCCCAAGATCTGAACACACTGCCTGGGTATGTGGCAGAAATGCGGTCCGCATACCCATTATACGGTCGCATAGTGCACCGCAGAACTGCCCCTCACAAAATCTCAAAGGAAATATGCGACGACTATGTGGTCCGCATATCCGTTATGCGATCGCATATTCGACCGCATATTTAACCTCCAATTCGACCAATACACTGACTCACTTTGCGGCGATTATGCGGTCCACATATCTGTTATGCGACCGCTTTCTAGATCGCAGAATTGCATTTCCTGGAAAACAATATTTCTTGACTTTTTATAACATAGATCAGTACCAATAGGGTCCGAACCGCGGCTCGCTTAATTTTACACATTCCTAACATATATTCGGGATTTGGCACCACGAGATACCCTGTTTAGAGTACAAGTTTTCACGGGGCCTTACATCCCCCCCCACTTAAAATCATTCGTCCTCGAATGAGGATTTTGGAAATCGGTTGGTTTTGAAAACATGATATGCAAATTCCCCATTTTTGAAATTTTTTTTTTGCCAGAGTTCCCTTTGTAATTAGACTTATCTACCTGTTAGAGAGCCCTCAAAACATTATTTCCAAGCACCATTACGCTATCCCTATTATCCCTACAACTGGTATAAAATTCATTACCTCACCACCTGCACATAATTTGGCCACTTCAATAAGTTCCATACAGTTCAACCACTCCAATACACTATACGTATTCCAATTAATCATTATCAATCTACACTGCCTTTAATCATTCACTTATCACATGAGTTCTTATAGAACTTTCATTTACCAAAAAGGGACTTGCGCATGACTCAATTAATCACAACACATACAATTCTTGCACAACTTGAGGAATTACAATAGTAAAGCATTTAGGAAAAAATATGGGGTGTCTTTGCACCAGATTGAACACAACATCAGTTTACTTAGAGACAAGAGTTTGCACGATCACTACTAGACTTGTTCAAATAGATGGGGATATTTTTCTTCCATTTCACTTTCCGCTTCCCACGTGGCTTCCTCGACTTGTTGACTTTTCCATAGCACTTTAACTGAAGCAACTTCCTTGTTTCTCAATTTGCGGACTTGCCTATCAAGAATAGTGACCAGAATTTCTTCATGTGATAACTCTTAATTGACCTCGATAGCCTCGATTGGCATGATGGTGGATGGGTCTCCAACCACTTTCTTTAACATAGACACATGGAACACCGGGTGCACTAATGACATTTCAGGGGGCAATTCCAGTCTATAGGCCACCTGTCCTATCCTTTGAGTGACCCGATACGGACCGAAATATCTAGGACTCAACTTCCCTTTCTTCCCAATTCGCATGACTCCTTTCATAGGATATACCCTCAAGAACACCCAATCATCTACTTGGAATTCCAATTTTCTTCGACGAATGTCCGCATAAGATTTCTGGCGACTCTGAGCAGCTTTCAGCCTTTCCTGAATGATTTTAACTTTTTCCATAGCCTGGTGCACGAGATCTGGCCCTAACAATTCTGCTTTACCCACTTTGAACCATCCAATCGGAGGCCTACATCTCCTCCCGTACAATGCCTCAAATGGGGCCATCTGAATGCTAGCATGAAAACTGTTATTGTAAGTAAATTCTATAAGTGGCAAGTGATCATCCCAATTACCTTTGAAATCCAAGACACAAGCCCGTAACATATCTTCAAGCATCTGAATAGTCTGCTCCGCTTGACGATCAGTCTGCGGATGGAAAGCCGTGCTGAGATTCACCTGAGTACCCAAACCTTGCTGAAATTTCTTCCAAAAATTAGCTGTGAACTGGGCCCCTCGATCTGAGATAATAGAAAGTGGAGTGCCATGAAGCCTTACTATTTCCTTGATATACAATTGAGCATACTGTTTCGCAATATCCGTGGACTTGACTGGCAAGAAGTGAGCTGATTTGGTGAGTCGATCCACTATTACCCAAATTGAGTCGAACTTGCGCTGAGTGCGAGGTAACCCTACCACGAAATCCATGTTGATCATCTCCCATTTCCACATTGGTATTTCCATAAGCTGAGTTAACCCACCGGGCCGCTGGTGCTCAGCTTTTACTTGCTGACAATTCGGCCATCTAGATACAAAGTCCGCCACACCCCTCTTCATACCGTTCCACCAATAAATTTCCTTAAGATCACGGTACATTTTTGTAGAACCTGGGTGCACAGAATACATGGAATTATGAGCCTCCCCTATTACCCTCCCCCGAAGATTATCCGCATCTGGAATACATAGCCTACCTTGACATCGTAATAAACCATCCTCACCACCGAGTGAAAATGTCGAAGTCTTGTTATTCAAAACTGCCTCCTTTATCTATGCTAATGCTGGATCAATGAGCTGCTTTTCCTTGACTTCCGCTACCAGTGACGATTCTGCTCCATTACGCACCATAACCTTCCCCTCGTCTGAGGTCGAAATACGAACCCCCAGACTGGCCAATTGAAAAACCTCCCAAGCCAAAGGCCTCTAATCCTCTCCCAAATGAGCCATACTACCTATGGACTTCCGACTGAGAGCGTCGACCACCACATTCGCCTTCCCTAGATGGTATAAAATATCCATATCATAATCCTTGATCAATTCTAACCACTGCCGCTGCCTTAAATTCAACTCCTTCTGCTTGAACAAATATTGGAGACTCTTGTGGTCCGAGAACACATCCACATGGACCCCATAAAGATAATGCCGCCATATTTTCAAGGCAAATACAACTGCCGCAAGCTTCAAATCATGCGTCGGATAATTCTTCTCGTGATTATTGAGTTGCCTTGAAGCATATGCTATAACCTTCCCATGTTGCATCAACACACACCCCAAACCGACGCTGGAGGCATTGCAATAAACCACAAATCCTTCTGTTCCTTCCGACAAGGTCAATATCGGCGCCGAGGTCAATCTCGACTTTAATTCCTGAAAACTTTTCTCACAAGCGTCGGACCATTGGAACTTAACAGCTTTCTGCGTCAACTTAGTCAAAGGGGAGGCGAGGGTAGAGAATCCCTCCACAAACCTCCAATAATACCCCGCTAAACCCAAGAAGCTACGGATCTCTATCGGGGTCATGGGTCTAGGCCAATCTTTTACTACTGCAATCTTCTAGGAATCCACCTGAATCCTTTCACTGGAAACAACATGGCCCAAAAAGGTAACAGAATCCAACATAAATTCACATTTTGAAAATTTAGCATACAACTGGTGCTGATAAAGGGTCTGCAGAACTGCCTTGAGGTGATCGGCATGATCCTCCCGGCTTCGCGAATAAACAAGGATGTCATCAATGAAAACAATCACAAAGGAGTCTAGAAATGTCTTGAAGACCCGATTCATAAGATCTATGAAAGCTGACGGGGTGTTGGTTAGCCCAAAAGACATGACCAAGAATTCAAAGTGACCATAGCGAGTTCTGAAAGCGGTCTTAGGAATATCCTGTTCTCTGATCTTCAATTGGTGATACCCGAACCGTAGATCAATTTTGGAAAAGAACCTCGCACCTTGCAATTGGTCGAACAAATCATCTATCCGAGGCAAAGGATATTTATTCTTGATGGTGACCTTGTTAAGCTGCCGATAATCAATACACATCCGGAGCGACCCATCCTTCTTTCTGACAAAAAGAACCGGGGCACCCCACGGTGACACACTTGGCCGTATGAACCCCTTTTCTAATAAATCCTTCAGCTGTTCCTGTAACTCCCTTAACTCCGCTGGCGCCATTCTGTATGGTGGAATAGATATCGGCCGCGTATCTAGCAATATATCAATCCCGAAATAAATCTCCCTATCTGGCGGGATCCCTGGAAGCTCGTCCGGAAACACTTCAAGAAACTCATTCACGACTGGCACAGACTCGGGGACAGACACTTCTGAAGTGGTGTCCGCCACCCGGACCAAATGGTAGATACACCCTTTCCTAATCATCTTCGAAGCAAGGTAGGAAATAAACCTACCTTTCGTCACCACACCATTTCCCTTCCACTCAATAACCGGCTCATTAGGGAACTCAAGCCTCATGACTCTCGTTCGGCAGTCAAGTTTAGCAAAGCACGAATAAAGTCAGTCCATTCCCATAATCACATCAAAATCCACCATTTCAAGCTCAATAAGATCGGCCGTGGTAGCACGACCACATACCATGACAACACAATTCCTATAAACTCGCGTGGCTATAATAGAATCACCAACCGGAGTCGATACAAAGAACGGCTCATGAAGCTATTCGGGTTCTACCCCAAAACTTGAAGCAATGAATGGGGTGACATGAGACAAATAGGACCCCAGATCAATAAGAGCATAACAATCAATGGCCTGAACAGACAAGATGCCTGTAGCAACATTTGGGAGGCCTCTACACTCTAGCGACCACTCAAGGTGTAAAACCGGCTGGGTACACCTCTACCATGAGCTCCACCCCTAACTACACCGCGCTCTGCTGGGGCTGGAGGACGCACAAATTATGTGGCAGCTGAAGAACCGGATGACTGAGCAAATACCCTACCCATGCCCTGACTGGGCGCACGACAGTCCCGCTGGATATGACCTCTCACCCTGCATCTATAACACACCGGAATATCCAAATAACAAGTCTCAGAATGGAACCTTCCACACTTGGGGCATAAAGCCCTCCCCTGCTACTGTGATCTCCCTCCTGGACGACCGGAATGATGGGGTCTCCTACTGTCTGAACCTGATCTCAAGTGACTACTCTGCTGATAACTGTGCACAGATGGCGGTGCGCTTGCTGAGGACTGGGCATATGACTAGGATGGCCCTGATGTCCCTCTCCCCGGAACTGGTCTCCCTGAGTGACCCGTTGATCGGGCCCTGCTGCTACTCTCCCTTTCTGCCCGTATTTTTCAACTTCCTAGCCTCTGTGGCCTGAGCGAACCCCACAATCTTCCCATAATTCATATTTGAGTGTAAGGCCGCTGTAGCAGCCTCATTCACCATAAAAGGACTAGGACCCTGAACGAATCGCCGAACTCGAGCATCCATGGTCGACACTAACTGAGGAGCATACTTGGACAACCTCGCAAACTCCATGTGGTACTCCCAAACACTCATACTGCGCTACTTGAGGACCTCAAACTCTGTGGCACGGGCTTCCATTGTCTCGGCAGGCAAGAAGTGGTCCATAAATGCATCTACAATCTCATCCCATCTAGCTTGAGGTCTTCCCTCCCCACGGGAATCCTCCCACATCTCGAACCACGAATACGCTACTCCCTTCAACCTGTATGAAGCCAACTCAACCCCTTCCGTCTCTGTAGCTTTCATCACTTGAAGGGTCTTATACATTTAATCAAGGAAATCCTGCGGATCGGCCTCTGGGTCTGTGCCCGTGAACTCTGGAGAGGCCAACTGTAGAAACTGGTTGACTCTGGAGCTAGGGGAATCTCCCTGTCTGCTGGGGGGTGCAGGGGCATCATGAGATCTCTGGGCCTGAGCGGCCACTAACTGGGTCAACATATGGATGGCTTCTCTAAGGTCCCCATCAGAAACCCCGGGACCGGAAGCTGGAATTGCATCAAGATCAGGAATATCAGCGGGAGGGATGGTAGCACCCTTTGCCGCAGCTGGAACAGGAATACTTGGATCTGGAATAGATGGGCCAGGCAGATTCAAGACCGGGGAGTCACTCTCACCCACGGCATCAGGTACATGATTCACAGCCACACTTGGGAAGGTATTGGCCCCGAGGCCGAGTCTAGCTCTCTTCTTAAGTGCCATTACTGAAAATTTGGAACAGAGCACGAGTTAGATGTAAATACTTCCACTTTTCACTTTACCGCACGATATAGAGTAACAAAGAAGAAGGTAATTTCCTAAATGCCCATGTAGCCTCCAACTTATAGATGTGGTCGACAACACACCGATAAGGAGGACTCTACTAGACACGGCTCCGAGACATCCTAGGATACTTTAAAACCTTAGGCTCTGATACCAAGTTTGTCACACCCCAAAAACCGAGGGGTGCGACTGGCGCTCGACCGGGTAGCCCCCAGCCAAGCGGACCTGGGTGCCTTTCCTATTCCACGTGATACCCTGCATTTCCATTACCCATTAACCAACTGAAATAGCCATTTATAAATTTAAACACATTCTTACGAGATTTACATAATATACATAGTTACTTAGCGTGGTTTACAAGTTATACTGCCCAAAATACATAAGTACATAACCCACATTTCCTGTCTACAGAGCCTCTAGAGATACAGAAGAGTGTTACAATACTTGCCGGTAACAAGGCTCCAGCTATACCTTACGCAAATACCAAAATAAAATTTTCGGGAGTATAAGCGGCATGAGCTACGCAGGGCCCCGAGAGGAAAGGGGCTCGCCAATTCAGCTGATGGGAGGTGAAGGAGTGCTATTGTCGGTGGGCTGGAGTACCTATTATGGAAGCACCAACAATCATAACACGAATGTAGCGCCCCCGACAAAAGGGACGTCAGTACATTTGAATTGTACTGGTATGTATGAACAAACTGTACCCCAAGTAAAATCAAGAAATACACAGATAACAAACAGTAATAGAATCAACAATCAAATGCACATGAAAGGAACAACCAAAGCCAAATAACTCCACAATCTCTCTTTTTCCCCTTTCAACATTATTTCATCACATAATGATTTCACAACTTTTACATATTTTTATTTCAATAGTGATTTCGATCACTTTTCCACCCTTATTACCTCGGCCACCCTTATTACCTCGGCCACCCTTATCACCACAACCCACACCTCATAACTTCGTGTTACGGCGCGCAACCCAATCCCATCGGAAAATCACATTTCACACGACAACAACAACAATTCACAAAGAATTTTCCTAAACGTCAATACCATTTCCATAATATTCAACAACCCATATACAACTTAAGTCACAACGATAATTGCCCGCGACAAGTCACATATGATATTACCACAGTTGTTTCAATTGCATCAATTACGATTTCTTTCCATCATTTGTTACACAGCTTTTACCACATAAACACATTCACAAACACTTGGTTTGTTTCCATTTACTTACACCCTTATATCAGGAGACTTAACCAACAACATTCAAGTCATATTAATCACAAGAATTCGCAAATAGTCCACATAAGTAACACATACCAATTACTCGTACACCAAACAAGGTGACTTTACAAAGGTTAAAGTTAGCAATACATACCTAGAGTTGAATTCCCCCTTTTTTCTTCTATTTCCAATTCACCAACAACCTAGTACCGTCAATCTAGTTCACAAGTTAACACATATAACTTAGAATTGAAGTTCACAAACTCAGCCCGAACTTACTTAGGTTATCAACCCCTCTTTTGCAAATCTTTAGTTCTACCCAATTCCTCTTACTAGATTCTAGGTTTTAAAGGACATGCATGTGTATCTCAACTTCCATTTTCAAGAATTAATGCATGAGAATCCCCTTTTTTGTTTAAATCTGAAAACAATGAAAAAGGGTTGGGGATTTTACCTGCAAGAACGGAGATGAAGACAATTACTTGATATTCTCCGGCCCGAGTGACTTTGAAAAATCAAATTGATGAAGGTAGAACTTTATCTATCAAGAATTCTCTCTTCCCTCTCTCTAGTTTTGTTCAAAAATATGTTAAAATAAGGGGTTGGGGTGTTTTATTGAAGAAGGGGTCAGATGTAAAATTTAGAAAAATAGTAGCCCGAGTTAGGTATGCGATCTCACTTTGCGATCGCAGAGTGGAAATGCGATCCGCAGAATGGACCATAAAAGTGCTCCCAAGATCTGAACACGCTGCCTGGGTATGTTGTAGAAATGCGGTCCGCATACCCATTATGCGGTCGCATAGTGCACCGCAGAACTGCCCCTCACAAAATCCCAAGGGAAATATGCGACGACTATGCGATCCGCATATCCGTTATGCGATCGCATATTGGACCACATATTTAACCTCCAATTCGACCAACACACTGACTCACTTTGCGGTGATTATGCGGTCCGCATATCTGTTATGCGACTGCATTCTAGACCGCAGAATTGCATTTCCTGGAAAACAGTATTTCTTGACTTTTTATAACATAGATCAGTACCAAAAGGGTCCGAACCGCGGATCGCTTAATTTTACACATTCCTTACATATATTCGGGACTTGGCACCACGAGCTACCCGGTTTTGAGTACAAGTTTTCTTGGGGCCTTACATCATTAATACATTGCTACGACCGATATTCTTGAGATACTAGATTTTATACTCGTGTTGTAGATCATTCGTGAGATTTGTTGAACCACTTGAATAATATGTTTCTTGAGGGTTTATTGAACTATTGTTGGCTTGGAAATTTTTGATTGGGATTCATTTGAAATATTCGTTTGAACAATCTCCTTGATGTTATTTATGCTTCCTGCATTATTTGCCATTGATATACATATTCTTGGTAAGGAAGAGTGTAATGCATGAAGGGTGATGCCATGCCTTGTTATGAGAGTGTAATGCACGAAGGGTGATGTCGTACCATGTTATGTGAGTCTAAAGCACGAAGAGTGATGTCGTGCCATATCATTTGAGCGTAAAAGCACGAAGGATGATGCTGTGCCATGTTATGAGAGTGTAAAGCATGAAGAGTGATACTGTGCCATATTATGTGAGTGTAAAGCACAAAGGATAATGTCGTGCCATTTCATTTATATTGGCATATTTTATATTATCGTGATTTTATGACACGATGGGTGTTTCCTTGTAATCTAGGATGAGGGACATGCATTATGTTGTGATATCTATTCCCCGTGTATACGTTCATGCCTTTACCTTGAGTTGTTATTGTCATAATCATAGATCTGATGTGACTTGTTGTTATTGTCCTATATTTGATCTCTATCTCAATTGTTGTTGTGTTACTCATACCTTCTACTTGCTTATCTTCCAAATACCATGCCTATTTCCTGTGTTATAATTACACTCATATCGTATCTATTATGTTGCACTTTAGTACAAGCCCTCTGCCATGCTAGTCATTCATGCCATTACTTGTTAACTTGTAAAGATCATGTGTTCCCTTCTTATTTGTTATGCCTATATCTAGGTTCCACCATGCTAGTTAGTTGAAGTTGATATTTCGTGTCTTCTAATTGTTGTCATTACTCATATGCCTTCTGTGTAGTCTATTATTGTTGCCCACATGTATATTCTCGTTCATTATTGCTACTTGCGAATTTTCTACTTTGTAATCCTGTTATCGTTATTTCTATCATCCAGTTTGTACTGTTATATGTTTATTGGGCGAGGATGAGATAAAAGCACGAAAGGGTGTTACCGTATAATTTACTTAATATTTGAGTACATTCCTCATGCTCTGAAAGTTAAGGAGTGACTGTCGTAGTTTATTGGTTTTCGTTCTAAGGGAAAGAGGTATTGGAAGTTGCTAAATTGTGATCTCTGCTAGCACTCGGTTATTTTTTTGCATATTCATTTTATGTATTCCTTTCTGTTATATTGTAGTATAGTTTTATTGCTGGTTTGCAGGTTTTATTAGTATCTTATAACTAAAAAGCATCGTCACTACTTCGACGAGGTTAGACAAGATACTTAATGGGTACATGGTGTTGGTTGTACTCATACTATACTTCTGTATCTTGTGTGCAGATTTTTGGAGCGGAGCTGCTGGTAATGTCGAGAGTGACTCTGAAGATGTTCGTGCATTCCAGATATAGCTTCCACTTGTCCTTGGTAGCTTTAGATTTTGCTAATTTGTTTATGTAACTTTCGAACAGATAGTGTAATTATTTGTATTAGCTTTGTAAATTCCAAGTCATAGAAGGTCATGATTCGTACTACCAATTCTTAGGTTAATTTATAAATGTTCAGATAATTCTTCACTATTTTCCCATAATCTCATTTGGATTGTACTGACTATTAGTTGGCTTACCTAGCGGATCGAATTAGGTGCCATCACGACTAGTGATTTTTGGGTCGTGACAAGTTGGTATCAGAGCTCTAGGTTCATAGGTTCTACGAGTCATGAGCAAGTGTCTAGTAGAGTCTTGTTGATCGGTATGATAACGTTTATACCTATCTTTGAGAGGCTACAAAACATTTAGGGTAAACTTCCTATCTTTCTTTCCTTATCGTGCGACATGGATTCAACTTGAAGCGTAACCCTTTGAATTCCTTCCACGCATTTGTACGCGCATGTGAGCGCTCGATATCGGCTGTACATCGGCGGCTTGTGATTCCATGGATGAGGTGCGAGATATGATTTCTATGTGCTGATAATGGGTCAGTCTGGTGGACTTGAGGCAGGATTTTGACTGCAGCTTGAGCACGGGAATTTCGATTGTGTGTGCATGTGTTTTTGGACTTATACATCCAGTAGTGTCCCTATGAGTGGAATTTGTGGTCGGCGACTAGTTGGATGAATAAATGATGAGTAGGATGTGATTGCGGGATATGTTCAAATGATTTAAATGTGAAGAGAAGAGTTTGCTTGAGGTGTAAAAAGGACTGATGGGTGCTTGATTTCTGTCTCGATGTGATGTGTAGTCCCAAGTTATGAGTGTGTTGGAAGGTTTTCCATGTTGTTCAATTGTGGAACGAATTTGATTCTCATGCCTTATGATGAGTTCAGACTCAGGAAGATTAAGTGGTGGTAAAGTAGTTGTGGCTAGAATATAAGATTTACATTGAATGGTGTCGAGACTCGCAATATTTCTATATCATTGTGGATTATGCATTTCAGTATCAAGAAGGTGGAGGAAACAACTTTAGATTCACATAAGATTGCTTCAGAGTGGGTGTCTCGGTTGTGGTACTTTGGGTGCTAAGATGGAATATAGAGGCTTATGGGCCTTAGGGAGGTATGGTTTTTATATTATAATCTCTTATGGCGAGCTTTGGGGTAAGGATCATGGTGTTCTTGCAAGGAGGGGTATCACCTTTGTGAGCACGTGATTTTTGTTTCGCACGACAATCGCTCCAAAAAGAAATAAAAAATAATAATTGGCCCTGCTGTACAAATTTTGGATTTCTGTGCGGCACCTTGTTGATTTATTTGTGACTTCGGCCCATTTTTATTTATTTACTTTATTAAAACAAAATTCAAAAAAATATATGTGTCCTGCATAATTCGAACTGTAATCCGGTCGTTAAATAGAAAATCATGAATAGGCATCTTCGTCCGTGATTTTATTTTGTTTAACTTTACCTGTTTTGAAATATTTTAGTGTGCAAATAATTGTATTGAGTGTGTATTTAATTTTAATTTGATTTTTGGCTTAGTTTTGTTTTAAAATAAAAAGGAAATAAATAAAAAAAATATATAAAGAAAGGACCCCTTCCCTTCGGACTTGGGCCAATTTTAACAAAATTGGCCCAAACAAACAGCCCAAGACCCAGGCCTGCCCGGTCCAGACCACCTGATACCCAGGGTGTCCAAATGACGTCGTTTGAGTCGTGCCTGATCTGGGCCGTTGATCTCAGAGTGATCAACAGCCAAGATCAATTCCCCATAACCCATCAACAAACCCGACCCGTCTCACCTGGACCGAACCCAAACCCTCAAAACGACACCGTTCCATTTAAGCCTTCAGATCTAGACCGTAGATCTAGATTGATCTAACGGTCAAGGTTCACCCACCCACTAACTATATAAACCCTTTACCATACCCTGCCCCCCTAGCCAACACCCCTGCCTTCGTCTTCACCAAACCCGTCCCCTTCAAACCCTAGCCGCCCCTGCACACCTTCACCAGAAACCCGGCGGCCTGAACGCCGGTGACCTCCACCTGAACACCATAGAACCCCCATGCCATCCTGAACCTAAATCTACCAACCACACACTTCGAATCCTATCCCACCTTCTCGAATCTTCATTTGAAGATTCGAGTCGGAACCTAATCTACACCGATCTGCCGTAAACTCATACCAGACACTCCCCAGACCCCCCTCGTGACCAAACCATACTTGGTTTGGTCCGAATATAACCAAGGAAGCACGAATATTAGATATGAGTTTTGAAACCACAAGGTCCCTCGTCACTGGTTCAAACCGGTTCAAACCGAAGAGGTTAAGGTCTGATGGACTTTAATCAAAGTGTTTCTCATTAAAGTCCGTTCAGCCTTAAGAAAGGTTGTCCGAGTCCGAGTTGAGGTTTTGGTTTTTCAAGGTTTAAGGTGAGTTCTTTCTTTTCTTTATTTGTTTTGGCCCATTTGATTGTGTTAAAGTCTGTTCATGCTTTGATTTTGTGTCTTTGAATTTTGTCAACTGTGCCCCGTCCACTTTGCCTGAACTTCTGTTTGTTTGAATGAGTCTTTCTATTTGCCCTGATAATGTGTATGTAAGTGGTGTGCAATTAGCTGATTCTCAACATTGAACTGATCAATTGGCTTCTCGAGTACCACTTTGCTCAGTCAGTATAATTCGAATTATGGGTCGATACTGTTAAATGTCGGATTTTTGGTTACGATTGTGTATGTTAATGCTAATATAGTCGAGTCGACATGTGTCGTCAATTAATTTCAACTGTCCGAACAATAACAAATCGATTTACTTCTGCTAAGCATTTGTTGAGTCAATTAAGAACCAGTTTTTGTTTACTTATAGTTGTTTGAATTGATCAGTAATGTAAAAAGGATTGTTTGGTTTAAATTCTGAATTGGAAGGCATGTGCACTCGTGCACAGCATGTGCATTGGTGCACCTCATGTGCTTTGTGCACAGCCTGTGGCCTGCATAAAGGTCTTTGTTAAGTTTTAAACAATTTGACAGCATATGCTGTCAGATACATTCTACTGCCCATGCCTGGCTTTAGTTTAAAGGAGTATTTAAACCTTTTAAAAGTGAAATCTGTCAGGGAGTGTTGATGGGGTTTAATACTTAATTAGCTAAAGTTGGAATTGAAAATGGAAGGCACATGGGTGGGGTACTGTGATTTCTGAAAACAGGCTGTTAAAAGAGATAGTTCTGAGGCTTATAAGGGGGGGAGATACAGAATTAGAGGGGATCAGAAAAAATATTGGAAAAGGAAGGAAAGAAAATACAGGAAGAAGGGGAAACACACTGTGAGGAGTTTTGAAAGAGAGAGTCGATAGTGATACACAGAAAAGCATACAGAAACATTGAGAGACACCTAAGAAAAAGAGATCAGAATTAGAGGGAAAAGGGAAATAGACAGACTGTGAGGAATTTTTGAAAGAGAGAGTGGAAATACATACAGATATATACACACAGACAGGAATAGATAGAAGGAGGATAACACAGGAAAAAGGAACTGCATCTTTTCCTCTTTGTCTTGATTCTCATCTGGCCGGATTTCCCTGTTCCATATCATTTCTCCTAAGTTATGTTTGAGGTTTTTAGTTGTGTGTAGCATCAGTGCATCCCCAGATCTGTTTTGCCTAAATTTTGATTCACGTTACTGGGAACTTGCCACACTCTGTCATCTTTCATTGATTCCAACTGCATCTTGCACTGGGATTCTACTTTCTATCTAGTTACTTGCTGTTGCTGCTGCTATTTGGTTTCCTGCTGGCCGCTGACTTTTCTGCTTCACTTCTTCTTTGCATTTCAGTATTCAGTGTTTTTCCAGGTACACATTTCAAATCCCACTTTGGTGTTAACTGTAACAGTCCAAAAGCATGAAATGAAAGGAGTTCTTGAAGAAGATTCAGATGTCTGTTTTGTACTGCTTGTGATACACTGATCTCTGTCGTATAAATCGATTAGTGTAATTCAGTAGTGAAAGATTAGTTAGACAATACTTAATCAAGTTTAGTTTTTGCATCTTAGTTTCTAGTTGTTTGCTAAGTATAAGATGTAATAGTATGATATTTAGAAGGTGTGAATAATTGGCATAGAACTTTCGACTGGTTTCCCATCAAATAATGACATGTATAAGATAGAATATTTCCACCTACACAATAATGTTCTGTGTTATTTTCCTTTCCTTTTATCAAGACCGTTAGGCAACATATAGGTACATGTTCGAATCCCCATTAGTAACAATGCCTAGCATTCAATTTCCTTAACCTAGCTTAAATAAATCTAGTTAAGCTTCGATTCGAGGAAATGTTCGAATTAAGTATTGCATTCCATCCACCTCCATATAGCTTCTTTGTTCAACCAAAATATTTCGTAAGGTATGGCGTCTTTTCATTTTTATAAGTGATTAGAAATTGATAGTAATCCGGTTTTTATATCTCAATTAGCATACATCTTTCCTTCTTCTATTTCTGGAAAACGAAAACAATAAGAAATGTAGTCAGTGTAGGTTTTATTTTTTTAATGAGACGAGCCTCGCCAAAATAAAAAGAAATGCAAATTGCGGGGCCCTCAATAATTGATCATGATAAATACTTAGAATTTGGGACGGACTGTTTAGTGAATACCACTGCCCTCCCTAAAGAGAATAACGCGTTAGATTCTTTAGGCGCGGCTGTAAGTAAATTATGTTCTTAAAATCGGGTGCACATTGATGTGACCCAAATCCAAGTCTCAACGGAGTCAAAATGTATTAACAACTACGGGTGCATTGATTGTGACGTGGTTCGAGATGCATTTTCACGACGTTGCAATTCTACAAAAATAAATGATAATAATAAAAGCGGTTTAGACTTAATAAAAGCACATAAGTCACAACATGTATTTAAATCAGATATTTAGTCATTATAACAATTTAAGCGACCGTGCTAGAACCACGGGATTCGAGGGTGCCTAACACCTTCCCTCGGGTTCAACAGAGTTCCTTACTTAGAATTTCTGGTTCGCAGACTTCATTTGGAAAAGTCTAAAATTTCCTCGATTTGGGATTCAAGATAAACCGGTGACTTGGGACACCAAAAGCCAAACCTTTCCCAAGTGGCGACTCTGAATTAAATAAATAATCCCATTTCGAATATTGTCACTTAAATTGGAAAAACTCCACCCGCGCATCTTACCCCTCGGGCGGGCGCGCAAAAAGGAGGTGTGACAGATCTGGCGACTCCGCTGGGGAACCGAACCCAGAATCTCTGGTTCAGGGTTCAAGAATTCGAGCTTAGAATAATTGTTATATTTGGCTTTATTATCTGATCTTTATTACATGTTTTTTGCATAACGTGCTAAATGTTGTCTTTTACCGCTTTGATATTATCTGAACTGTATATAAACTGTGCCGAAACCCTTCTCTCTTCACCTCCGGGGAGAAGCTCGCTGGTCGAGACTCCCTATTCTGTTAGTGTCAATGCCCGAAATAAGAAAGAGGACGGATAAGTTACGAAGCCGGACGGCCTTTTGGTTCCCGGTAAGTTGCCCCTCCTCGACTCGAGTTGTCCGCTCGGGTACACAGTCTAGAACAAATACCAAGGTTTAAACCTAGTATAACTCGACTTCATGCCGGATCCCTAGTAGGAACGCTTATTTGCATCATGTTGCATTTGACTTAGGGGGCTCAACACAGGGGTTGGGTCCGTCTAGGACAAGCAACCTGAAATGAAAAGACCACCCTGCTGCATCCTATTTGTTTTGCGCATTTATTTGCTTCGGTTCCGCATGCTGACCGGTTTCTAAAAAAAAAGAAAAATAGCAGCGTAGGGAGATAATTACTTATTTTGGAAAAATAAAACCAATGTCCAAGTAGTGTCGAAACCTCGTCGGAATTTTTCTAAAAAAAATATAAAACCAAAAGTTGTCTTTTAGTTTGATTCATTAAAAGAAAAAAAAACATATAAAAATTGTCCTTTTCTTTTTAAGAAAAAAAAAGGGGCATTTATTTTTAAAAAATAAAAAAAATGGAAAACTCATAATTCAAAAAATGTGTTGTTTCTTTTGTAGTATCCTTTTATAAATTCGGACTAATAGTCCAAATATTGCAAAAAACAAAAAAAAAAAAAAAAATTTAGTATTTATCTTTCTCCAAAAATAATACTTATTCTTGATTGCTAGGTTTATTTGATTTTCTCTATTCACGATATGACCGAACTACGCCGGTTTGATTCTCGCACGGGGTGAGATACGTAGGCAACCCTCGGCGGGTCCAACCTCCCGTTTTTGCAAAAAAAATCTAGATAATTTTAATTTTTGAGTCTAATAAAGTTTATCGCCCTAAATAAATGTGCAGGATGAGCACGATACAAAATGAATCGTTTTCAATAATGACTAAGATCCCTTTTGAGTTGCGAGTATGGTGGAACGACTTAGGCAAAGAGGGGCAAGGCAAAGTGAGGAAATATCTGAAAAATCTCCCGGATTTACTAGACATTCAGCCTCGGGGTGATATTATCAGATCATTGGTCACTTACTGGGATTCGGCGCACAATGTATTCCATTTTTCAGACTTCGAACTCACCCCGACGTTGGAGGAAATAGCGGGATACATTGGGGGTGATGAAGCTCCGTTAAGGTTCAAGTACTTGATTGCACCTAGGGCCGTCACGGTACACCGATTTTTGGATTTTCTGAAAATACCCCGAACATTTCACCATCCAGATCTTGCCAAAGGTTTCTGCAGTCTCCATCTCATGTATGCTAGATACGGTCATGAGGGCGGGTTCAATAAGCCGGATTTCAAACTATGTAGTAAAGGCAACCGACAAAAATGGGACGAACACAGGCAGTTGGCTTTCATGACGGCCTTCTTAGGTCTTATAGTGTTCCCAAGGAAGGACGGCCACATCGATCTAAGAATAACTGGGGTTGTCAGTACCTTGCTTACCCAAGATAAAAGTACTCTGGCGCCTATGATTATGGCTGACATTTTCCGGGCTCTCACTGTTTGTCGAGCCAGGGGTGACTTTTTCGAAGGATGTAACCTACTGTTGCAAGTGTGGATGACCGATCATTTATGCCATCGCTCCTCACTTTTGGGTTATGGTTCGCCAGAGAAAACTTGTATTGGAGAATTCTACACGAGAATCAAAGGGCTCAATTTACCTGAGGGAGTCACATCATGGACCTCATTTCTCCGAACTCTCACCGCCAGCCAAATCCAATGGACGCTCGGATGGTCACCTATCGAGGAAATCATATACATGCCGGCAACCCGGCCTCACTTTCTGTTGATGGGACTGAAAAGTATCCAACCCTATGCACCGTATCGGGTTTTGAGGCAACTTGGGAGGTACCAAGTGGTACCGAAAGATGAAGATTTGAGTACCCAAGTGATTGAAATCAGTCCGAACGGTCATTTCCCTGAAGAAGAAGTTCGCCAAATCTGGAGTGAATGCCAACATCTGACAGCAAACACTTGTGTGATCGATACGGCAAAAGGGGAAGTCGCCCCAGGATATCACGCTTGGTTTAGAGGTAGCCTGTCTTACGAAAGACCGGCTAAGAGGCCGCATCTCAAAGATTTCGTAGAATCATCCCAAGGGCAATGGAACTGGTTAGCAAAAGAGAAGGGTTATCGAGCAGAGATTGGCGATTTGAAGCTACAAATAGATAGTTTGAAATTCGATAACAGCGTACAAATCGCGGCGGATCGAAGCGAAAAGAATAGGTTGATCCAAGAGAATGAAGAACTTAAGGCCCAAGTCCAAAAATTGAGATTGTCTCTTGATGAGCAACCCAGAAGTCAATCAGACCAGCGGTTGATAAAGGGTTTGAAAAGAGAGATCACGGAATGGCGAGACAGGTTAGAAGAATCCGAAAAGGTCATGACAGAATTCAAGGCAAGGTGGGAAACAAGAGTAGATAAGCATCGCCGATGTTTGAACCAATTGAAACGTGACCACGAGAAGGCTTTTTCCAAAATAAAAAGGGAGATGGCTACACTTGAGTTTAAAGCAGTTAAGCAGGCCAGGGATTTCCAAATGGAGAGTAGATACTGTTACGACTTGTTGGCCCAAATGAAGGAAGAAGTGCGGCAGCTGAGGGATCAGCACATACAGGACTCACAGGTATTCAAGACGTGCAGTGATCAGATAAGGCACCTACTCATAGAGAAGAAGCAAACCAGAGATAGGATCAAGGCCATTGCCCATGCCATCACCAGACGATGTCTACGATGTGAGAACATGTCCAGCGCTACCGTCCTCTCGGCAGTAATGGGTTATGTCAAGCAGACTATGCACGAGCTGGAGCAACTTGAGAGGGATCTCACGCCTAGGACCGCGGCGAGGCCGAACGATGCCCCGCGGAAACCAATTTTTAAAACCATAATGCATTCATAGGTTAAATCTGTATTTTAGCATCTTCTGCCTGTTTTTTTCATCAAGGTGATTTTCAGTCTATTTTGAGTCTAGGTTTATTTTCAAAGTTTTCTCTTTCTTTTGCAAAATGTAGCTTGTAATAGAACGTTTCAACAATAAAGAGGTTGTTTCTTTTACGCCCATTTGTGTTTTTCGAACTACGTAATGATCTGATTCACGTAGGCATCGTGATACGTAGGCAATCCTCATCGGATCCGGTCGCATTTCTTTTACTACAAAATATATATATATATATATATATATATATATATATATATATATATATATATATATATATATATATAATAAATAAAATAAAAGGAAAACAAAAGAGAAAAAGAAAAGAAAAGAAAAAAGGGAAAAACTAATAAGAGAAAAATGCCGGAATGACGCATGCTCTCGTAGCAAACATATAGTAATCCACTTAACTGTATAGGTGCATCATGCCCAACGTGAGATTAACTATCTATTATTTGCTGCAAAATTAACCGTGCGTTTGTCATTGAGCATTTTCCCAGGGTTTTTGAAAAGACGGTTGGGTTTGGTGAAAGTCTGGCCTCGCACTCATACTTCACGAGGTCAAGGAGAGGTGTTCAACTACCTGTTGTTAGGACCAGAAGCAGTACTCACACTTACTTCACCAGGTCAAAAGGAAGTGTGGAAATGTCTTCGGAAATTCCATTGCAAACAGTCCCCGTCTCTGAGGAGAGCTCAATCTCAGCCGTCCTCACACCTGAATCCGCAACTGCGGAGGAAAATAGAATCCTACGGCTCCGCATGTTGGAAATGCTGGATGACTGGAACAATGGGAAAGAGCCGCCAAGTGTCGTCCCCGGATTCCCTGAATTATTCTCCAGGTCAAGTGGGACTTCTAATGTCCCCATAAATTACCCTGCTACCCCATTTGGGTACCCAGCCACCTCCGCCTTCTCTGCAGGATCACCTTCTAAGCCTCATCCCCGAATGTCGGCCACTGATGCAAGCATGAACATCTTTACTGCATCGCCTTGCCCAGCTACGGCACAGCCTACCACATACAAGCCAAGCTTTGACTCATCCTCTTTTACATTCCAAGCACCATCGTTCTCAATGGAACCAACTAGGTTCGCTACCAGTACTAATCCTCTACCGCCTCAGTGCGAGCTCGCACCAGGACAGGATCAGGACCCCAGAGTTGTCGAACAAAATGAGATTGCCAAGAGAATGAGAAGCCTTGAACAAAGTCTGAAGAATATGCAAGGATTGAGCGGACAAAAGAGCGTCTCTTACGCCGACCTGTGCATGTTCCCTCACGTGCACCTGCCAACGGGTTTCAAGACCCCCAAATTCGAGAAATACGATGGGCACGGTGACCCTATTGCACATCTTAATAAATACTGCAACCAATTGCGGGGAGCCGGCGGAAAAGAAGAACTGCTAATGGCATATTTTGGGGAAAGCCTAGTAGGGATAGCTTCGGAATGGTATATGGATCAGGAAATGTCCCGATGGCATATATGGGATGATCTCGCCAGAGATTTTGTAAAACAATTCCAGTATAACATCGACATTGCGCCAGACCGAAACTCTCTGTCGAATTTGAAGAAGAAGCCTTCGGAAAGCTTTAGAGAGTATGCTATTAAGTGGCGTGAACAGGCGTCGAGAGTAAAGCCTCCCATGGATGAAGTGGAAATGGTCACTACCTTTCTCCAGGCTCAAGAGTCTGACTATTTCCAAAACATGATGTCGGCCATGGGTAAGCCATTCGCGGAAGCGATCAAGATTGGAGAGATGGTGGAAAATGGTTTGAAAACGGGTAGGATTCTGAGTCAAGCAGCCATAAGGGCAACTTCCCAGGCCGTCCAAAGCGGGTCTGGAGGAACGACAAGGGGGAAGAAGAAAGAAGAAACGACTATGGCAGCCTCTGAAGCAAGGGAGTATCGTCATCCCAGGCCCCATTTTCCGGAGAGAGCCCCACGCCACTACTACCCCCACTCAAATTTGGCATATGCTCATCAACCTTATATGGTCATGAATGCCCAACCTTATAACCATCCACCACAACAAACCAACCGAGGCCCAGCTCCACCTCCCAGAAATCAGCCTCCTTACCGCAACCACTATAACCCACAACCCCCGTAGAATAACTACCGCCCCCAGGAGCCACCTCGACGGCGGACTTTCACGCCTATCGGTGAACAATACTCTACTTTGTTCCCTAAGCTAGTCCAGTTGGGTTTCTTGCAACCAATTCCCCAAACAAGGCAAAACCCAACATCGCCTTCTTACAAAGCCGGAGTCAGATGCGCCTATCATTCAGGGGCCGAGGGACATGATACAAACGACTGCTGGTCATTGAAAAGAGTGGTCGAAAATTTGATCGAGCAAGGGAAAATAGTGCTAAGGGACGAGGAAGTCCCGAACGTAACTAACAATCCATTACCTGCTCACAATAATGGGCCGCTGATCGGAATGATTTGTGAAGACAAAGAGTTCAATCCTGCTTTGAAAGCTATAATCGCCATTGTCGACAGGGGGAAGAGGCCCGAAATGGACCAGAAACCAGAAATGGGGGAAGTGGTCAAGGCTATAAAGAACAAGCCTGAAAAGAAGGTAGAGAAGAAAGTGGTACCTGTAAAAAATGAAGTTCTTTACATACCACGAGGTCGAGCTGAGAAGGCGCAGAACTTCGGGATCAAAAAGACAAAACCTATGTACGTGCCAAAAGGGGCCTATGTGGTCCGGGGGACGATTCAACCACCTCGGCTGAATGAGCCAGTGGTTATCGGACGCGTGCCACAAAAGCCAATGACCAACCCGTCCACAGTGCCATGGAATTATCAAAAGACTTTGGTAATGTACAAAGGTAAAGAGGTCACGGGAGAACTTCCAGAAAATACTTTCATTGGAGGGTACTCAAATACCCAAGAACTGAACAACGCCACACAAAGGCGCTTCCCTCCAAAGAAGCCCGTGAGTGTCGAAGAAGCGGAAGTGTTCTTCCAACAAATGAAGATGCCGGATTACGAAGTGATAGATCAGCTGCGCAAGCACCCTGAGCAAGTATCCATGCTGTCATTATTAATGAGGTCAACCGAGCATCAAAAGATCCTGCTGAAAACCCTGAATGAAGCATATGTACCGGTTGAAACCTCGGTGGAGCAACTAGAGCGGATGACAGAAAGATTCTTCGCCGTCAATCAAATCTCTTTTCAGCAAGAATGATTTACCCCCAGAAGGAGCGGCACACAACAAGGCTTTGCATCTAACAGTTAAATGCGAAGACTATTATGTCAAGAGGGTAATGTTGGATGGAGGCTCAGGCGTTGACATTTTCCCACTCTCCACGCTGCAAAGAATGGAAATTGGGGCCGAAAGAATCCAACCTAACAATGTCTGCGTAAGAGCTTTCGACGGCATCAAGAGAGACACCATGGGAGAAATAGACCTGTTGTTGGTCATAGGACCAGTCGAATTTCGAGTAACCTTCCAGGTGATCGACATGGACACATCCTACAATTTTCTCCTTGGCAGACCTTGGATCCATGCGGCAGGAGCCGTGCCTTCCACTCTTCACCAGATGGTGAAGTTCGAGTACGAAGACCGAGAGATCGTGGTCCATGGGGAAGATGAGCATGCCATTTATCGGGACCCATCCATCCCGTACCTTGAACCAAGAGAAGGAAGCGAACATACGGTCTATCAAGCTTTCGAGGTTGTACTGGCAGAGCAGCACGAAGAGGGAATACCCTGCCCCCAGCCTTTCTTATCTAACGCTTCAGTCATGGTGGCCAAAGAGATGATCCGGCACGGATTTAGGCCAGGGAAGGGACTTGGACGAACCCTTCAGGGAATAACAGAACCCATTACTTTGCCAGTCATCAAGAAACCTTTTGGACTAGGTTTCAAACCTACTCCAGCAGACGAAAAATGGGCAAAGAAAAGGAGAAATGAGGGCTGGAAGTTGCCTCAACCACTGCCAGATTTATATGCGACTTTCGTCAGGCCAAGGTACGCTGAAGAAGAAGATGATGAGGTCTTCATAGCTGAGGAAATCGAGGAAATATGTGGGGCGATGAGAGAAATGCTCTACGAGGTCCACATGGTTCAACCAAGTGAAGGCACAAGCACTGCTGAGATGCTGTACATGGGACCGAACGCCCAACTTCAAAACTGGGAGGCCACGCCATTCCCGACTAGACGGATGTCCGGGTAGACCTGCCCTGCCACCTTTCCTGTATCACAAGTTATCTCCGGGACATAACTTGAACGTTTTCTTTTTTTCAATTGTTGTTTTGAATTCCTAGTTGTAAACATTGTTGTCTTCCAACTTTCCAAAGAAAATATACAAAAAATCATCATTGCTTTCCTATTCTTTCTTTTGTTCTGATTTTTATTACTTTTCCTTTTATCTTCCTTTTCAGTCCTAATAATGCGGCTTTAAATATGACATGCTTGCGGACTTCACGCCTAGATCACAATGAGTTATTTAACTGCGAATTAATGTACCCAGAACCAGAATATGATGCGGAAGAGGCTTTTAGGGAGATAAACCGAGAGTTGGAATATTTCGAGAATAAACCTAAGCCAAATCTGAATGACACTGAACCGGTAAATTTAGGAACCCCGGAAGAAATCCGGGAGACCAAGATAAGCATTCACACGGACAAGAAAACGCGAGAGGCGATAATTCAACTTCTTCTTGAATTCAAAGACGTGTTTGCTTGGTCATATGATGACATGCCGGGACTAGGTGTTGATCTAGTGGTTCATAAATTGCCGATTCATCCTGATTGTCCTCCAGTTCAACAAAAGCAACGAAAGTTCAAAACTGAGGTCAGTGACAAGATTAAGGAGGAGATCACCAAGCAACTGAAAACAGGAGTGATCCGGGTAGTCCAATATACAACATGGTTGGCAAATGTGGTTCCAGTACCAAAAAAGGACGGGAAAACTCGGGTATGTGTAGATTACCGAGATCTGAACAGAGCAAGTCCCAAAGATAACTTCCCGCTGCCCAACATCCACATCCTCGTTGACAATTGTGCCAAACACGAGATACAGTCTTTCGTAGATTGTTATGCTGGGTATCATCAGGTACTGATGGATGAAGAAGACGCCGAGAAAACTGCTTTCACCACGCCTTGGGGCACCTACTGTTACCGGGTCATGCCATTTGGTCTGAAGAATGCTGGGGCTACTTACATGAGGGCCATGACTGCCATTTTCCATGACATGATGCACCAGGAAATAGAGGTGTACGTGGACGATGTGATAGTCAAGTCCAGGACGCAGGATAATCACATCCAAGACTTGAGGAAATTCTTCGAGAGGCTAAGGAAGTATGACTTGAAGCTAAATCCAGCCAAATGCGCTTTCGGAGTTCCGTCGGGCAAACTTTTGGGTTTCATCGTAAGCAGGAGAGGTATCGAGCTAGATCCAACTAAGATAAAATCCATCAGAGATTTGCCTCCTCCAAGAACAAAGAAAGACGTGATGAGTCTGTTGGGCAGGTTGAACTACATCAGTCGGTTTATTGCCCAGCTGACAAGCACGTGTGAGCCCATATTCAAGCTGTTAAGGAAAGATGCGGCGATTAAGTGGACAACAGAGTGTCAAGAAGCCTTTGATAAAGTCAAAGAATACCTTTCGAATCCCCCAGTCTTGGTCCCTCCAGAACCAGGGAGGCCACTTTTCTTGTATCTGACAGTCTTGGAGAACTCTTTCGGTTGCGTCCTCGGGCAACACGACATAACCGGAAAGAAGGAACAAGCAATCTACTACTTGAGCAAGAAATTCACCAGCTACGAGGCCAAATACACTCTGCTGGAAAGGACATGCTGCGCTCTCACATGGGTTGCTCAAAAGCTGAGACATTATCTCCAAGCCCACACTACATTCCTCATAAGCAGGTTGGATCCCTTGAAGTATATATTTCAGAAACCAATGCCTACTGGGAGACTGGCTAAATGGCAAATCTTGCTTACGGAATTCGACATAGTTTATGTCACTTGCACGGCAATGAAAGCCCAGGCGTTAGCAGATCATTTGGCCGAAAACCCGGTCGATGAGGAATACCAGCCATTGGATACCTACTTTCCAGATGAAGAGGTAAACACCGTAGAAGTGATCTCGGAGGAAGCTCATGTTTGGAAGATGTTCTTTGACGGAGCCGTGAACGCCAAGGGTATAGGGATTGGGGCAATTTTGATCTCACCTGCCGGTCAGCATTATCCCGCCACAGCTAGACTTCGTTTCTTCTGCACAAATAATACAGCTGAATATGAAGCCTGCATTATGGGCATGCATATGGCAATCGATCAGGATGTCAAAGACTTACTGATTATGGGAGATTCTGACCTGATCATCTGGCAAGTTCAAGGCGAGTGGGAAACTCGGGATGTCAAACTTATCCCATACCGACAACATGTGGAGGACCTCAGCAAGCGCTTTACCTCAATAGAGTTCAGGTATATTCCGAGGTGTCACAATGAACTGGCAGATGCACTTGCTACTCTGGCTTCTATGCTACCCTACCCGGGCAACGCCCACGTCGATCCTTTGGAAATCCAAATCAAGGAAAGACACGGTTACTGCAGTGTAATCGAGGCGGGATCAAATACGCAGCCTTGGTACCATGACATCAAGAGGTTCCTGAAGACGCAAGAATACCCAGAGCATGCTACTGGAGATCAGAAGAGGACCATTAGGCGACATGCAAGTGGTTTCTTTCTAAGCGGTGAATTGTTATATAAGAGGACCCCGGACCTCAATCTCTTACGATGCGTCGATATCGAGGAGGCAAGAAAGATCATGCACGAAGTACACGCAGGTGTGTGTGGACCTCACATGAACGGGTATGTCTTGGCGAAGAAAATCCTTCGAGCAGGTTATTACTGGATGACCATGGAAAAGGATTGCTTTAGTTTCGTTCGGAAGTGTCATCAGTGTCAGGTGCACGGTGATTTGATTCATGCACCTCCCACGGAACTGCATCCCATGTCCGCACCATGGCCATTTGTCGCCTGGGGCATGGACGTCATTGGACCAATTGAACCAAAGGCCTCGAACGGACACAGGTTTATACTAGTTGCCATAGACTACTTTACGAAATGGGTAGAGGCTGTCACTCTCAAGTCGGTCACCAAGAAAGCTGTGGTGGATTTTGTACACTCAAATCTTATCTGTCGCTTCGGTATTCCTGCGACTATCATTACAGATAACGCAGCAAACTTGAACAGTCACTTGATGGGAGATGTGTGCGAGCAATTCAAGATAACACACAGGAATTCCACTCCTTATCGGCCAAAAGCCAATGGTGCCGTGGAAGCGGCAAACAAAAACATCAAGAAGATTCTGAGGAAAACGATCCAAAGTTCCCGAACAGTGGCATGAGCAGTTACCTTTTGCATTATTGGGGTACCGCACTACGGTACGCACATCGGTGGGAGCGACTCCTTATCTTTTGGTTTATGGGACCGAGGCCGTAATACCGGCAGAGGTAGAGATTCCTTCACTTCGAATCATTGTCGAAGCAGAAATCGAGGACAGCGAGTGGGTTAAGACTCGGTTAGAGCAATTGACGTTGATTGATGAAAAGCGGATGGCTGCAGTTTGTCACGGACAGTTATACCAACGAAGGATGGCCCGTGCTTACAACAAGAAAGTCCGACCCCGGAATTTCGAAGTAGGTCAGCTGGTACTAAGGCGTATTCTGCCGCATCATGAAGAAGCGAAAGGAAAGTTCGCCCCAAATTGGAAAGGCCCATACATCGTAAGGAAAATATTGCCAAGAGGAGCATTGTATTTAGGTGATATCGAAGGAAATGACCCCGACACAGCAGTGAATGCAGATGCAGTCAAGAGATACTACGTCTAAATCGTACTCTAGTGGTCCTGACACGTTTGAAAATGGCGAAGGTTTGTTCCCCACTACTTCCCAAACACTACCCAATCCCCTCCACCAACTTTTGAGCCACTTACAAAACAAAAAGAAAAAAAAGAAAACAAAAAAAAAAAGAGAAAACAAAACAAAACATTGATTGAGGCTTGAACTACGTTTGACTTGATTCCGAAAGGATACGTAGGCAGCCTCTCCCTGAGGTTCAGTCACACCAACAATAAAATCCCATCCACCCTGAAATTGAAACCGGGGCACGTCGAGCAGTTTAGAAGTTAGTATCATCTACCTCTCCTTACCAAGCACAAGCCTTCAAATCAATTACCGAATATGGTGGGGAACCAATAAGCGTCACAAATGGAGACCAGCATACTCTGAATTGAGAAAGATGAAATGAGAGAGTCTCGGCGGTGAAAACCTTCGGGCACCACGAGGCGACGGGAGAAGAGAAACCAAAATGAGAGAGCTTGTTTAGTAAAAAACTCGCAAAGAGTGCTATCAAGCGATGGCAGGAAGAGGAATGAGATAGGTCAGCCAGCGAAAACCCGCAAAGGGCGCTGTTGACCGAAAAAGAATGATGCCATCCCAAGAAAGTTTCGGCAGAGTGCCACCAGTTTGGAATCACAGATCCGTTCTGGTTCAGGAAAACGCAAGCTCTTAGAAGGTCAGACGTCCAGTCCAAAAAGCATGTCATGTCATTTAAAGCCAGCGTTATCTTCCTCAGATAAGTCTTTCTCATCCCGAAAAGGGTATTCCTTTTCTGATTTGTTTTCCCCTTTCTTTGTTTCTTTTCGAATCCCTTTTGCATTTTAACCCCGAGTTCAGGACACACCGGAAAGGACAGGTGGCAGGTTTGTTTGCACGGAATCCCGTCTCATGAAGGAAAGCACCTCCTCTCGTTGATATGACTACCCAAGCATGATGAATCATGACGTTTGATGGTGTTCCGGAGTAAAGAAGAAAGAGAGAAATCTTGAAATCTTCCCCAGCAAGTCCACCTTCGGACAAATCCCCACAGAGTCTCCCCCTGTACAAAACCCCACAGAGTTTCTCTTTTTGTACAATCTCCCACAAAGTCTCCCCAGTATAAAAAAAAAAAATCCCCGTTGGAATTTCATCAGCACATCCCCAGCGAGTCCTTTGTAAATATTCCCCAACAAGCTTACCCCAACAAACCCTGGGAAACCCGTTTTGAAACAAAAACCCAGCATACCCCATTGTACAGAATCCGCACAAAGAATCCACTTTGTAAATATTCCCCCCACATAGCTTCCTTTTGTACAAGTTCCCACAGAACACCTCCAATAAAATCCCCGTTGAGAACCTTCAATCAAAATGGGACAAAAGAAAAAAAAAAGGCCTTACGAGGCAAATCATCACAGTATCCGGAAATACAAGCCTGAGCAGTCTAAAGGTTTCGCCATTCGAATCAAATCAATGGCGGGATTTCGCAACAGAAATAGAGACGCAACAAAGCAATTGGGAACGATCAAGGTTACCGAACCAACCGTCGTTTCCGAACTAACAATTGTTCTTTGTCTGAAAAGTTGAAACAGGTCTAATCCAAGACAACCGTGCAAAAAGCAGGTGTCGCCCAAAGAAGAAGGTACACGGGTACAGGAAGTACTTCGGCAATGATGAATTCACTCGAAAGGTAAGCTTCCACGAAACTCCCCTTTATCTTCTATTAAAACAAGGAAACTCAAAAAAAATAGATCGTGTAGTATTCTCGAGCCTTATCCCCAGCCAGTCAGCATTAGGGTTTTAAACCCTAAACTGAATTTTCCTTTTAGTCAACATTAGGGTTTTAAACCCTAAACTGAACTTTTTCCTTTCAGCCAGCATTAGAGTTTTAAACTCTAAACTGAGCTTTTCCATGCAATCAGCATTAGGGTTTTAAACCCTAAACTGAATTTTCCTTTCAGCCAGCATTAGAGTTTTAAACTCTAAACTGAGCTTCTCCATGCAATCAGCATTAGGGTTTTAAAACCCTAAACTGAATTTTCCTTTCAGCCAGCATTAGAGTTTTAAACTCTAAACTGAGCTTTTCCATGCAATCAGCATTAGGGTTTTAAAACACACTGAATTTTCCTTTCAGCCAGCATTAGAGTTTTAAACTCTAAACTGAGCTTTTCCATGCAATCAGCATTAGGGTTTTAAACCCTAAACTGATTTTTCCTTTCAGCCAGCATTAGAGTTTTAAACTCTAAACTGAGCTTCTCCATGCAATCAACATTAGGGTTTTAAACCCTAAACTGAATTTTCCTTTCAGCCAGCATTAGAGTTTTAAACTCTAAACTGAGCTTTTCCATGCAATCAGCATTAGGGTTTTAAAACCCTAAACTGAATTTTCCTTTCAGCCAGCATTAGAGTTTTAAACTCTAAACTGAGCTTTTCCATGCAATCAGCATTAGGGTTTTAAAACCCTAAACTGAATTTTCCTTTCAGCCAGCATTAGAGTTTTAAACTCTAAACTGAGCTTTTCCATGCAATCAGCATTAGGGTTTTAAACCCTAAACTGAATTTTCCTTTCAGCCAGCATTAGAGTTTTAAACTCTAAACTGAGCTTCTCCATGCAATCAGCATTAGGGTTTTAAACCCTAAACTGAATTTTCCTTTCAGCCAGCATTAGAGTTTTAAACTCTAAACTGAGCTTTTCCATGCAATCAGCATTAGGGTTTTAAACCCTAAACTGAATTTTCCTTTCAGCCAGCATTAGAGTTTTAAACTCTAAACTGAGCTTTTCCATGCAATCAGCATTAGGGTTTTAAACCCTAAACTGAATTTTCCTTTCAGCCAGCATTAGAGTTTTAAACTCTAAACTGAGCTTTTCCATGCAATCAGCATTAGGGTTTTAAACCCTAAACTGAATTTTCCTTTCAGCCAGCATTAGAGTTTTAAACTCTAAACTGAGCTTTTCCATGCAATCAGCATTAGGGTTTTAAACCCTAAACTGAATTTTCCTTTCAGCCAGCATTAGAGTTTTAAACTCTAAACTGAGCTTTTTCATGCAATCAGCATTAGGGTTTTAAACCCTAAACTGAATTTTCCTTTCAGCCAGCATTAGAGTTTTAAACTCTAAACTGAGCTTTTTCATGCAATCAGCATTAGGGTTTTAAACCCTAAACTGAATTTTCCTTTCAGCCAGCATTAGAGTTTTAAACTCTAAACTGAGCTTTTTCATGCAATCAGCATTAGGGTTTTAAACCCTAAACTGAATAATTAACGAAATTTTCCTAGTGAAACTGGGGCAGAAAATTTCGTTCGTTTGTTTTCTCCTGCAGGTCTTGACTTCGAGCCACATGGATCGAAATGACCCACGAGATGAATCCCAGTTCGGAATCAAAAAAAAAAAAAAGACATCCCGAGATATCAGAGTGAATGGAAAGCAGATCGACTCCAACATTTGACTAAGGTCCTAAACCCTGCCAATTGCGTCTCACTCAGTATCCCAGAGGTTAAACAAGTCGCCGCAACTCGCAAGCATCAAGATTCAGATCGGAGTCTACAAACAGAATCAGCTAAGACCCAAGATCAAGTCGTAAAAGAATCATAGATAGGAATCTTGTAACTAGCGGTTGACATACATATAAGTAGTTAGTTCAGTTTCTAATTTTCGTTTGGTTGTAATAAGGCAATCAGTGACGCGGCAGTGACAACAGCAACAACAGTAGCAGCAAGCATTGCAATCCCATGGTAGTCCCAGCTACCAAAACTTCTCGAACTACATTGACCTGATTCCTGTTTAGCCCAGGATATGTAGGAAATCTTTGAAGCAAGATTCGGTCAGATCTTTCAAAAAAAACATGCTTCATACGGAGTGGTCTATAGGCAAAAATCGCTCATACACGCTCACTTTATCTTTGCACGAAAACCGTTCGTGTTTCCGAACAAAGAGGGGCAGCTGTGAGCACGTGATTTTTGTTTCGCACGACAATCGCTCCAAAAAGAAATAAAAAATAATAATTGGCCCTGCTGTACAAATTTTGGATTTCTGTGCGGCACCTTGTTGATTTATTTGTGACTTCGGCCCATTTTTATTTATTTACTTTATTAAAACAAAATTCAAAAAAATATATGTGTCCTGCATAATTCGAACTGTAATCCGGTCGTTAAATAGAAAATCATGAATAGGCATCTTCGTCCGTGATTTTATTTTGTTTAACTTTACCTGTTTTGAAATATTTTAGTGTGCAAATAATTGTATTGAGTGTGTATTTAATTTTAATTTGATTTTTGGCTTAGTTTTGTTTTAAAATAAAAAGGAAATAAATAATAAAAATATATAAAGAAAGGACCCCTTCCCTTCCGGACTTGGGCCAATTTTAACAAAATTGGCCCAAACAAACAGCCCAAGACCCAGGCCTGCCCGGTCCAGACCACCTGATACCCAGGGTGTCCAAATGACGTCGTTTGAGTCGTGCCTGATCTGGGTCGTTGATCTCAGAGTGATCAACGGCCAAGATCAATTCCCCATAACCCATCAACAAACCCGACCCGTCTCACCC
This sequence comes from Nicotiana sylvestris, assembly GCF_000393655.2. NCBI lineage: Eukaryota > Viridiplantae > Streptophyta > Magnoliopsida > Solanales > Solanaceae > Nicotiana > Nicotiana sylvestris. The sequence continues at coordinate 173,440,902 of NC_091064.1, read as the reverse complement.
GGACCGAACCCAAACCCTCAAAACGACACCGTTCCATTTAAGCCTTCAGATCTAGACCGTAGATCTAGATTGATCTAACGGTCAATGTTCACCCACCCACTAACTATATAAACCCTTTACCATACCCTGCCCCCCTAGCCAACACCCCTGCCTTCGTCTTCACCAAACCCGTCCCCTTCAAACCCTAGCCGCCCCTGCACACCTTCACCAGAAACCCGGCGGCCTGAACGCCGGTGACCCTCCACCTGAACACCATAGAACCCCCATGCCATCCTGAACCTAAATCTACCAACCACACACTTCGAATCCTATCCCACCTTCTCGAATCTTCATTTGAAGATTCGAGTCGGAACCTAATCTACACCGATCTGCCGTAAACTCATACCAGACACTCCCCAGACCCCCCTCGTGACCAAACCATACTTGGTTTGGTCCGAATATAACCAGGGAAGCACGAATATTAGATCTGAGTTTTGAAACCACAAGGTCCCTTGTCACTGGTTCAAACCGGTTCAAACCGAAGAGGTTAAGGTCTGATGGACTTTAATCAAAGTGTTTCTCATTTGAGAAACACTTCGATTAAAGTCCGTTCAGCCTTAAGAAAGGTTGTCCGAGTCCGAGTTGAGGTTTTGGATTTTTCAAGGTTTAAGGTGAGTTCTTTCTTTTCTTTATTTGTTTTGGCCCATTTGATTGTGTTAAAGTCTGTTCATGCTTTGATTTTGTGTCTTTGAATTTTGTCAACTGTGCCCCGTCCACTTTGCCTGAACTTCTGTTTGTTTGAATGAGTCTTTCTATTTGCCCTGATAATGTGTATGTAAGTGGTGTGCAATTAGCTGATTCTCAACATTGAACTGATCAATTGGCTTCTCGAGTACCACTTTGCTCAGTCAGTATAATTCGAATTATGGGTCGATACTGTTAAATGTCGGATTTTTGGTTACGATTGTGTATGTTAATGCTAATATAGTCGAGTCGACATGTGTCGTCAATTAATTTCAACTGTCCGAACAATAACAAATCGATTTACTTCTGCTAAGCATTTGTTGAGTCAATTAAGAACCAGTTTTTGTTTACTTATAGTTGTTTGAATTGATCAGTAATGTAAAAAGGATTGTTTGGTTTAAATTCTGAATTGGAAGGCATGTGCACTCGTGCACAGCATGTGCATTGGTGCACCTCATGTGCTTTGTGCACAGCCTGTGGCCTGCATAAAGGTCTTTGTTAAGTTTTAAACAATTTGACAGCATATGCTGTCAGATACATTCTACTGCCCATGCCTGGCTTTAGTTTAAAGGAGTATTTAAACCTTTTAAAAGTGAAATCTGTCAGGGAGTGTTGATGGGGTCTAATACTTAATTAGCTAAAGTTGGAATTGAAAATAGAAGGCACATGGGAGGGGTACTGTGATTTCTGAAAACAGGCTGTTAAAAGAGATAGTTCTGAGGCTTATAAGGGGGGGAGATACAGAATTAGAGGGGATCAGAAAAAATATTGGAAAAGGAAGGAAAGAAAATACAGGAAGAAGGGGAAACACACTGTGAGGAGTTTTGAAAGAGAGAGTCGATAGTGATACACAGAAAAGCATACAGAAACATTGAGAGACACCTAAGAAAAAGAGATCAGAATTAGAGGGAAAAGGGAAATAGACAGACTGTGAGGAATTTTTGAAAGAGAGAGTGGAAATACATACAGATATATACACACAGACAGGAATAGATAGAAGGAGGATAACACAGGAAAAAGGAACTGCATCTTTTCCTCTTTGTCTTGATTCTCATCTGGCCGGATTTCCCTGTTCCATATCATTTCTCCTAAGTTATGTTTGAGGTTCTTAGTTGTGTGTAGCATCAGTGCATCCCTAGATCTATTTTGCCTAAATTTTGATTCACGTTACTGGGAACTTGCCACACTCTGTCATCTTTCATTGATTCCAACTGCATCTTGCACTGGGATTCTGCTTTCTATCTGGTTACTTGCTGTTGCTGCTGCTATTTGGTTTCCTGCTGGCCGCTGACTTTTCTGCTTCACTTCTTCTTTGCATTTCAGTATTCAGTGTTTTTCCAGGTACACATTTCAAATCCCACTTTGGTGTTAACTGTAACAGTCCAAAAGCATGAAATGAAAGGAGTTCTTGAAGAAGATTCAGATGTCTGTTTTGTACTGCTTGTGATACACTGATCTCTGTCGTATAAATCGATTAGTGTAATTCAGTAGTGAAAGATTAGTTAGACAATACTTAATCAAGTTTAGTTTTTGCATCTTAGTTTCTAGTTGTTTGCTAAGTATAAGATGTAATAGTATGATATTTAGAAGGTGTGGATAATTGGCATAGAACTTTCGACTGGTTTCCCATCAAATAATGACATGTATAAGATAGAATATTTCCACCTACACAATAATGTTCTGTGTTATTTTCCTTTCCTTTTATCAAGACCGTTAGGCAACATATAGGTACATGTTCGAATCCCCATTAGTAACAATGCCTAGCATTCAATTTCCTTAACCTAGCTTAAATAAATCTAGTTAAGCTCGATTCGAGGAAATGTTCGAATTAAGTATTGCATTCCATCCACCTCCATATAGCTTCTTTGTTCAACCAAAATATTTCGTAAGGTATGGCGTCTTTTCATTTTTATAAGTGATTAGAAATTGATAGTAATCCGGTTTTTATATTTCAATTAGCATACATCTTTCCTTCTTCTATTTCTGGAAAACGAAAACAATAAGAAATGTAGTCAGTGTAGGTTTTATTTTTTTAATGAGACGAGCCTCGCCAAAATAAAAAGAAATGCAAATTGCGGGGCCCTCAATAATTGATCATGATAAATACTTAGAATTTGGGACGGACTGTTTAGTGAATTCCACTGCCCTCCCTAAAGAGAATAACGCGTTAGATTCTTTAGGCGCGACTGTAAGTAAATTATGTTCTTAAAATCGGGTGCACATTGATGTGACCCAAATCCAAGTCTCAACGGAGTCAAAATGTATTAACAACTACGGGTGCATTGATTGTGACGTGGTTCGAGATGCATTTTCACGACGTTGCAATTCTACAAAAATAAATGATAATAATAAAAGCGGTTTAGACTTAATAAAAGCACATAAGTCACAACATGTATTTAAATCAGATATTTAGTCATTATAACAATTTAAGCGACCGTGCTAGAACCACGGGATTCGAGGGTGCCTAACACCTTCCCTCGGGTCAACAGAGTTCCTTACTTAGAATTTCTGGTTCGCAGACTTCATTTGGAAAAGTCTAAAATTTCCTCGATTTGGGATTCAAGATAAACCGGTGACTTGGGACACCAAAAGCCAAACCTTTCCCAAGTGGCGACTCTGAATTAAATAAATAATCCCATTTCGAATATTGTCACTTAAATTGGAAAAACTCCACCCGCGCATCTTACCCCTCGGGCGGGCGCGCAAAAAGGAGGTGTGACAACCTTGAGGGCAATTTGGAAGGAACTCGGAGAAAACAGGGCAGTTTAATAGCAAGTTGGATCAACACGGTAATGGTATGATCGTTTCTTTAGGTACTTATGATGTGGTGGGTTTCCATAGGTGTTTTGTGGCAATGCTCATGGGTTTTGGGCAACATCGTGGCTTGGTTGAGTTAGAGGGATTCGGTTATGATAGTTTGGTTATGTAAAAATAGATTCCAATGAGTTCTCGATGATTTCAATCATGGTTCGAGATGGATATTTCCTACTGGTGTGAGGAACATGTTGCATATTGGGACTTCCTCCTGGATGAGAACAAATAGAAGGTTTCTAACTGATCGAGATTGAGTTTTGCATATGCAAGTTCACGGTTCAATTTTGAAGGGAAGGTTATGAATTCTTAGACAACACAGACGATTTCAGATGTCTAGATGGATGTTATTACTACTTGGTATTGCCTGAGAAGGGTGTGCATTTCAGAAGGCGTATTGCGTTTTGACTTATGGATGCTTTATTGATATTGCGGTGCTCGCTTGGTTGATCGACTGCTGAGATTCAGATTTTGTTATGTGGAACGGAAGAATTATAGAGTTATTCCTCGTGGGATGATCGTATACGAGAGATGAGTTAGACATTTGGGCAGTGGAGTTGGGATCAAGTAGGGTGATTTGTGTGTTCTATGGATTTGGAGACTGGGAGTTCTTAGAAGCAGATTATTTTGTGGTTGTGGGCTGTGAAATATGGCGAAAGCTAGCCAGATGATAGTATGTGTTATGGTTATATTGTTGTGGACTTTTGGAGGGCTAATTGTCTGTTCGGGGATGATCGGAGTTGATTTGGAGGCCCATTGGTAGGCCTGATGAGGATGTGTATTCTGTATCGGACCAGTTTTGCTTACTCCTGTGCAGCTGTTACCGCAAGTATATCGTCGGGCGGAATAGATGTTATTCGCGCCTTAGTCTATGTTATGTGTTCCTCTCTTATGCTATGATAGGTTGCGAGGATTACATGGTTTTTCGCACGCAATTATAATTCAGATTAGGCCTCATGGAGCCATGGGAGAGATGGTCTTTGTGATGTTGATTTGCTTATTGTATCATAGCTGTGCTTGTCCTTCTCAGTATTATTTGTTCCTAATAATTTTCCCACAACTATATTTTGTGCACTCGATTGTGCTTGATATTGACGCACATGTGATCAGTGAGCCCGAGTATTATGGCTCGATAGGTACCCTATATGGATTGATATGATGGGATCGGATTGCACGCCTCAATGGTACTGTGATGAAATGTAACTCCTGATGCTTACTTCGTGTAGTTTTGCTTTCACCTTGTTGAAAATAGTTTATAGGAAAATGCTAAAATTTCCCTACTTGCTTAACTTGTTTAGTAGTCTTCTTATTTAACTCTCTTACTGTTATTTGTCATGTCTAAATTATTACTTGTTGGTGTACGGGACCGTGTTATGTGGGGCTCCATATGATTATTGTTGATACTTGTCAGTGGGGCTGCTTGTATTGGCTGAGATAAGGTTTCTAGACTTGAGATTTGCACTATTATACTGGGATGAGGAAGGTTTGGAAGAATAATACTATATTTTCCTGGGGATTTAGGCAATGGCCATGATTGAACGAGTGAGTTTCTTGGCTTATTGATAAGATGAGTGGTTAAGGGGTTATGTTTCTTTCTTTCATCATCGGCAGGGTATGAAGGTTTTGAACGACGTTCTAATTGATATGAGGTTTGCTACCAGCACCAAATTTGTTTTTGGGCAATAATGGTGGTCAGCAATTCCTGCTATGAGTGTCTGAGTGATGGGGAATATCATGTGATTACATCTTGGGGTTATGGTTATGACTTAATACAGTTTGTCCAGACTTATACAACGTGTAGATGTGAGATTCGGGACTTGTAGTTAATTTTGGATGTTAGAAATTGGGTTCTAAGGTTTAAGGACCAAGGTTGAAGTAAGGATCTCTAGTTATGTTGTGTTGGAAGGCTTATATGGAGCAGGGTGATGTGGGATCACCCCCGGGTATGTGCATAGTAAAGTTACACCGTGATTTGATAGCTTTGGAATGACTCCTGACATGTTCGAGGAAGAAAGTATCATTAAGTGGTGGAGGATGTAACGACCTAACTGGTCGTTTTGAGCATCTGCACTTCACTCGGTAGTTTGAGGGCTCGAGTATCTTCGCATGATGTATTATGACATGCGTAAATCATATGTGTTAGTTTTTAAGTTATCCGGAATCGATTTGGAAAAATGAACTTAAATATTTAAGCTCTAAGTTGGAAGAGTTGACCAAGTTGACTTTTTAGCATTGGACCTCGAAATGAAGTTTCGTCGGTTCTGTTAGCTCCGTTGGTTGATTTTGGACTTAGGAGCTCATCCAGATTGTAATTTGGAGGTCCGTAGCCGAATTAGTCTTGAAATGACAAAAGTTGGATTTTTGAAGTTTGACCGAGAGTGGACTTTTTGATATCAGGGTCAGATTTTGATTTCGGAAGTTGGAGTATGTTCGTAATGTCAAATGTGACTTGTATGCGAAATTTGAGGCCAATTGGACGTGATTTGATAGGTTTCGGCATCGATTGTAGAAGTTGAAGTTTCAAAGTTCATTGATTTTGTCTTGAGGTGTGATTCGTTGTTTCGAGGTTGTTATTCGTGATTCGAAGCCTTGAGTAGGTTCGTTTCGTCATATGGAAATTGTCTACAAAATTTGGAGCCATTTGGAGTTGATTTGATATGGTTCGGACGCTTGATTGCTATTCTAGAAGTACTTGAAGTTTACTTTGATTTTCATGCATTTTGGCATCCGATTCGTGCTTTAGAGGTTATTTTGATGATTTCATCACACGAGCGAGTTAGTGTTGCATTTCTGGACCTGAGTGCATTGTTGGTTTGGAGCCTCGGGGGCTCGAGTGAGTTTCGGATTGGTTTCAAAATGATTTTTTCATGATTTTTGAGTGCTAGTACTGGTGTCATCCCATTTGCGATGTTTTTGTTGCAAATGCGATAGTCGTAATGGCGAAGCAGCCATCGCATTTGCAAAATTTGGGTTGCTGGGGAAGATTCACATTTGCAAAACCCTTCGCATTTGCGAAGTGGGGTTGTTCGCCCTTGCTAGGACCCTGTCGCTTTTGCGAGATAATGGTCTTCGCATTTGTAATGACCCGGCCGGTTGTTTTAAGAATTTAACGCCCCAATCCCCTGTTAACTGCTTTCCCCGTGTTTGTGCTGTTATTGTGAGTTGACAAGAGGATTTATTTGGAGTTTCGGAAAGTTTTGGGACACTTAGTCCCTAAATGAGAGTTTAAGCTATAGAATTTGGACCGTAGTCGGACCAGTGTGAAGATAGCCTCGGAATGGAATTTCGTCGGTTTTGTTAGCTCCGTTGGGTGATTTCGGGCTTAGAGGCGTGTTCGGATTGTGTTTTGGAGGTCCGTGGCTTATTTAGCCTTAAAATGCCGAAAATTGAATTTTTTAAGTTTCCAGTTCGATAGTGAGATTTTGATCTAAGAGTCGGAATGGAATTCCGGAAGTTGGAGTAGCTTCGTAGTGTTGAATGTGACGTGTGTGCAAAATTTCAGGTCATTCAGACGAGGGTTAATAGACTTTTTGATCGAAAGCATAATTTGAGAGTTTTTGGAGTTCTTAGGCTTGAATCCATGGTTAATTCGATGTTTCGATGTTGTTTTAGGTGTTTTGAGGATTGGTATGAGTTTGGATAGTGGTATATGACTTGTTCGTGCTTTTGGATGAGGTCCCGGGGGCCTCGGGATGATTTCGGATGGTTAACGGAAAGTTTGGAGTTGGGAATTTGCAGCTGAAGCTGCTGAGATTGCTGTCATTACCGCACTTGCAACTTGGGGACCACAGGTGCAAGCTCGCAGAAGCGAAAGTGAAGCCGCAGATGTGGCCAACAGGAAGAAAGGCTAGAGGTGCAGATGAGGAAATTTTGGCGCATCTGCAAAGGTGCAGGTGCGAGAAAGTCATCGCAGGTGCGGTGGAAGGAGAATAAATGAAGAACTGCAGATGCGTACCTGGGACCGCAGGTGTGGTAATTGGACCGCAGATGTTGTTTTGCTGGGTTAGAACATATATATTTTGCCTTTCGCGAATTTGGGCTATTTTTCATAACATTTCAAACGGGAAGAAGCTTTTGGGAACAATTTCATGGAAGATTTTCAGAGGGATTCCTTGAGGTAAGGTCCTTGGTTCCTAAGCTCATTATTATGGTGATTTTAATCATTGTAAGCATGAAATTTGAAGGAAAATCAGTGGTAAAATTGGGGGTTAGGGCTTTGTTAATTGGAGAGTTTTGAGTGGTGATTTGAGGGACCATTTGAGGTCCGATTTTGGTACTTTTGGTATGACTAAACTCGTGAGAGTGTGAGGATTCCGAATTTTTAAATTTTACCTAATTTCGAGACGTGGGATTGGGGGCATTTTGGTCATTTTTCCTAATTTCGCGTATTAGCTTAGAATTAATTAGTGGAATCAGTTACTTGAAGTTATATTTACATTATGCAATTGATTTGAATAGATTTGGGCCATTTGGAGTCGAGTACTCGTGGCAAGAGCGTGGTTTCAGGTTGATTTTGAGTCGGTTCGAGGTAAGTGGCTTGCCTAACCTTGTGTGGAGGAACCCCCCTTAGGATTTGGTGTTATTGATATATGAAATGCCTTGTACGTAAGGTGATGAGTGCATACATGTGCTAATTGTTGGAAATCCTATTTTCATTACGTAACTATAACTGAATTTTTTTTCTTCCTGTTTATGCTACTTGCAAATTTAATCCTACTGTTAGCTTAGGGAAGCACGTCTACTCGACTTAATTACCTTTCTTTCTCAAATTGCTTTGTTTGAATTTTGTGCAGCATGCTAGGTTAGAATTATCTGTTTACCTTGGTATGGAAATTTGGACTGAATTGAATATTCTTCGTGTTGTTGCTGTGTGTTTACTTTGGGACTACGGGACGGTATCCCGGGAGATCCCCCCCCCCTACTTGTTTCTTTGGGACTACGAATCTGTATTCCCGGAGATCCCCCTGCACTTTTATATTGGAACTATAGGACAACACCTGATAGATTCCCCCGGTACTGGGTATTTATATTTGGGACTACGGATCGATATTCTGGGAGATCCCCACGCACTATGAGTTGGACTATGGGACGACACCCGGGAGATCCATTGGATATTTATATTTGGGACTACAGGACGGTATCCTGGGAGATCCCCGGTTGTTACCTCTGTGTTGAGATGTATTCCTTCTGCGATTATTTTGGCTCTATTGTAGTTGTTGTTGTTCTTACTATCCTGTGATACTTCTTAGTGTTTGTACTTAATTATACTATCTTATTCTATACTGTTATGCCTTGTTTTTCATCTAAACTCAGTAGGGCCCTGACCTTCTTCGTCACTACTCGACCGAGGTTAGGCTTGACACTTACTGAGTACCGTTGTGGTGTACTCATGCCCTTTCTGCGCATGTTTTTCATGTGCAGATCCAGGTACTTCGACTCAGTCGTACTACCCTTGAGGTGAAGTAATTCTTCAGAGACTTCGAGGTATATCTGCCGCGTCTGCAGACCGAGGAGTTCCTTTCCATTCTCTCTTAAAGTATTAGCCCTTCTGTATTTATTTTTGTTTAGACATTCTGGATTTAGACACTTGCAGTCATTCAAAAGCTTGTGATTTCATGAGATTCCGGGTTTCGGGAAATGTAGTTTCAATTTAAGATCTTGTATTAGTATATGCCGAGCGGCATCTTAAACGCTTCTATGTTTGCTTATCTTTAGTTTCATTAGTTTTTCCGTATTTTGTTCTTTTTCCAAAATTGTTAGGCTTACCTAGTCGTAGAAACTAGGTGCTGTCATGACAGTTCACGGAGGGAGAACTTGGGTCGTGACAGCATTTGTGAAGTATTGGGTCGCAAGTGCGACCTTGTCAGGAAGTGCTCTGGTTCGCTTTTGGATAGATTGTTCGCATTTACCAACCCCATGTCGCAAATGCAATATCTGCAACCTGCATATAGCTGAGAATTCCGAGACTCAGCTTCATTTTGTTATATTTTGAGCTAAACCAGTTAATCGGGCTGGGCTGACCCATTTTCAGCTCGGTTCGGCCCGGGTTGGCCCGGTTCAGCCCGACACTGTAGCATATAGGGCGGGTTGGGACGGGTTGGACGGGGAGCGGGTTTTAGACGAACCCATTTTGGATACCGGTGCACCGGAACCCGCTAACCCGTTAACGGGCTGCAACCTAGTTCAGCCAGTAATGGGTTAAAAAAAATTAATTTTTTTTAATTTGTGTACCGTTGCTAAAAAAATTTAATTAAAAAATATTGGCACAGCTCGCCCGAACCCGGACGAGCCCACAAAAACCCGCAAATTCCCAACCCGCTATCAGCCTGCTATCCCCAGCCCGCTACTAACCCGGTCCGTTAACGAACGGGTTGTTTTTTTTTTGTTCAGCCCGTTCCAGCCCGCCCGTTAAATACCTCTATTTTGAACCCTAGCTTCAATGGGAGGCGATTTTGTGAAGGGATTTTCATACCAAATCATTGGGTAAGTACCTCTAATCAATTCTCAATTATATTTCATGATTATATATAAAATTTAACAATAAATTCATGAGAATCTAGGGAAAAATTTGGGGATTTTGTCAAAGTTTTAAAAAATAAAAATTTGGGATTTCAGCGCCGAATAGGACTCAGATTTGGAAATAAAACTCGTATTTGGACTCGGGAGGCTATGGGTAGCAAGACCTACCCTTGGACCCGGGTTTTGACCGGGCGGTCTTCGATGTTGACTTTTGTTGACTTTTTGAGAATCATATAAAAATCACTACTTTATTAATTGAAACTGTTGTCTCTTGCATTGTGTGATGTATTTAAGTCATCTTTGGTTAGATTAAGCCGAGCGGAGGTGAATTTGTAAAGGAAAAAATCTAAATTGAGCATTGAATTAGCGAATGAGGTAAGTGTCTTGCCTAATTTTGTTGAGGGATTTTTTTTCTATTATTTGACATTATTTGCTACATGCGGGGGTGATACATATATGAGGTGGCGAGCATATATGCATGTGCCAGGGTTAACTATACTCGGGGGTAGATTACATTATAATTTGTGTCTTGTAGAATTACATGACCTTCTTGCTTCATGCCTTACTAGACTCCTAGATACTAAGAACATAATATTAAATGTTAGAAAACAAGACTTAACTTGTTATAACTTGATCAAATTTGATGGAATTCTGAGAATACATTGATGTGTCTAATTTGGTCATCACTATGCATAATCATTAATATATTGCTACAGCCGATATTCTTGAGATACTAGATTCTATACTCGTGTTGTAAATCATTCATGAGATTTGTTGAACCACCTGAATAATACGGTTCTTGAGGGTTTATTGAACTATTGTTGGCTTGGAAAGTTGTGATTGAGATTCATTTGGAATATTCATTTGAACAATCTCTTTGATGTTATTTATGCTTCCTACAATGTTTGCTATTTATATACATATACTTGGTAAGGAAGAGTGTAATGCATGAAGGGTAATGTCATGTCATGTTATGATAGTGTAACTAAGGGTTATGTCGTGTCATGTTAAGTGAGTGTAAAGTACGAAGGATGATGCCGTGCCATATCATTTGAGAGTAAAATCCATGTTATGTGAGTGTAAAGTATGAAGGATGATGCCGTGCCATATCATTTGAGAGTAAAAATACGAAGGGTGATGTCGTGCCATGTTATGAGAGTGTAAAGCACGAATGGTGATGTCGTGCCATGTTATGCGAGTGTAAAGCACGAAGGGTGATTCTGTGCCATTTCATTTATATTGTCATGTCTTTATATTATCACGAGTTCATGGCACGATGGGTGTTTCCGTGCAAGCGAGGATGATGGACATGCATTATGTTGTGATATTTGTTCCCCGTGTATACGTTCATGCCTTTACCTTGAGATGTTATTGTCGTAATTATAGATCTGATGTTACTTGTTGTTATTGTCCTGTCTTTAATCTCTATCTCAATTGTTGTTGTATTGCTCATACCTTCTACTTGTTTAACATGCAAATACAATGCCTATTTTCTGCTGTTATAATTACACTCATGTCGTATCTATTTTGTTGCACTTTAGTACAAGCCCTCTACCATGCTAGCCATTCATGCCTCTACTTGTTAACTTATAAAGATTATGTGTTCCCTTCCTATTTTTTATGCCTATATCTAGGTTCCACCATGCGAGTTAGTTGAAGTTGATATTCCGTGTCTTCCAATTGCTGTCATTACTCATATGCCTTCTGCATAGTCTATTACCGTTGCCCACATGTATATCCTCATTTATTATTACTACTTGTGTATTTCCTACTTTGTAATTCCTGTTATCATTATTTCTGTCATTCGGTTGGTACTATTATATCTATATTGGGGGAGGATGGGATAAAAACACGAAAGGGTGTTGCGTGTAATTAACTTGATATCTGAGTACATTCCTCATGCTATGAAAGTTATAGAGTGACTATTATGGTTTATTGGTTTTCGTTCTAAGGGAAAGATTGGTCAAGGTATTGGAAGTTGCTAAATTGTGATCTTTGCTAGCACTCAGTTATTGTTTTTCATATTTGTTTCATGTATTCCTTTCTGTTATATCGTAGTATAGCTCTATTGTTGGTGTACGGTGCAGGTTTTATGTAAGGCCTCGTAAATATTTCTACTCAAAACCCGAAAGCTCGTAGTGCAAAGTTAGGTATATGTGCTAGCAAGCTCGCCGCGGTTCAGACCCTTTGGATTGATCTGTGCATTAAAAGTTAAGGAACAACGTTTTCCAGAAAACTGCATTTCTGCAGTCCATTATGCGATCGCAGAATAGTTATGCGGACCGCATAGTCGCCGTAGAGTCAAGCAGTTTGATAGTTAATTTGAGGACAACTATGCGGCCAATTATGCGATCGCATAATCAATATGCGGTCCGCATAGTCGTCGCATAATCCCCTTGGAAATTTTGTGAGGGGCAGTTCTATGGTGCATTATGCGACCGTAGAACAGGTGTGCGGGCCGCATTTCTATCGCATACCCGAGTAGTTTGTTTAGGTTTTGGGGACATTTTTGCGGTCCATTCTGCGGGCCGCATGTCCATTATGTGATTGCAGATAGTGTTGGGGCTCCTATTTTCTAACATTTAAAACCCGACCTCATCCCATTAAAAACACTCCTTTATACCCCTTTTAAGATATTCTTCTGTAAAAAGAGTGAGCGGGGAAGCTCTAGAGAGAGAGGGTGATCTTCATCAAATCCCCACTCAATTCTTGCCTACACCCTTGAATATTATCAAATAAAATTTGCTAGGCCTTCACCCCAAGAGGTAAGAACTTGAGCCCTAACCTTTGGTTTCGAAATTCGCACTAGAATGAGTAATTAGCTTGGGGGTTCATGGGTATAACAATGGATTTTCTTGCATGCATAGAAGATAATAGGGTATGGGTAGGTTGTTAACTAAAAAGATAGCAATTGGGGTGTAAAATGATTGAAATCTCTCATAAAAGAGTCCTAAAATCACTGTGCACACTTAGTACTTGATAATTTACTTAAATGAGCTAGAATATTATTCATGTCTCTAATTCTTGGTTCAATTTGTAATTTTCATAAAATAGATCGAAGTTGCTAGGAAATTCCGGAATTTATTATAAGGATTTAAGGAAAGCTCTATTGAGGTATGTATGGCTAAAACCCTCTCCTCTTAGAAATTGAGCCTCCATGGTGCCCGTGCAAATGTTGTAAGTCCGAAATTTGATTGATGTAGTACTTGTTATGTCAAATGAATTGATGTTATGAAAATCTATGTGGAAGGTGCTTCTCCATGTGTTTAATGTGTTATTCTTTGTAAATTGAGGATGTGTGGAGAACATGAGCTATGTGTTAAATGGCTAAATGTCAAGTCAAGGTTACATTGTGATTAATATGCCGAACTAGATGAATTCCTCTCTGTGCTTATAACCTAAATTGCTTCTGTATGTGCCTATGATCTTAAATGGAAAGGTTAATGTTGAAAATGGGAATAATGTGAAACGTGAATTATGGAATGTGGTAATTGTGGCCCCAAGTATCGATGAACTAATACACGTGAAACCAAAGATTGAAGTGAGATGATTACCGGAAAAGGGTAATGTCTTGGTGAGACGGCTTAGCCGATCATGCAGTTATTGGATGCCATGTTATACACACATGGTGGTAATGTATTGATAATTGAAACTAGAAAGTGAGAATGAAACAAGGGTAACGTCTTGGTAAGACGGCTTAGCCGATCGGGCTGTGATCGGACTCCGCTCAAGGAAGCGGTGGTATTGTGGTCGATGATGCGACAATATGAAATGCCATAACCTAAAATTTCGAGAACTATGTGAAAACTATGTGAACCTTTTATATTGCTGACGTGGTTTTGTTTGAAGCTTTGTAGTCCTTATGATTTCTTTTTACTCTTGTATGGTTGTTCTTTCTAACCGGATGGTATTTCGTTATACATACTAGTACTATTCCATGGTACTAACGTCCCTTTTGCCGGGGGCGCTACATTTTTGAATGAATGTCGGTGGCTCCATAGCGGACAATGTCAATTACGCGTAGCGATATCCTCCTCTCAATGTCTTGGTGAGCCCTCCTTTCTCCTCCAAGGGCGTATGTTGTACATCTTTTGTTGAAGACTTCTACTTTTGAGGTATAGCCGGGGCCTTGTTGCCGGCGTTATCATAATTATCTTTTTTATTCTTAGAGGCTCCGTAGACATTTGTGTGAGTTGTGTTCGGATGTAGGATGGGACAATGTGTTGTATAGTAATTTTAAACTCTAGTTCTTCTAAATGGTAACTGTGTGAATCTTAGAAACTTAACCACGGCTTAAGGGTCGTGATATGAAAATGAATTAACAATGTTGAATGTACGACTTTGCTATTGTCTAAATAAACGAAAGCATGGTTCTTGATCGTATTGAGATGGGTAGAAATTGTTAAAAAGGCTTGCTCAGTTGGGTTCACTCGATTAAGCGCCAGTCGCGCCTCCCGAGTTTGGGGCGTGACATTTTATTAGCGAGTATCTTTTAACTAAAAAGCCTCGTCTCTACTTCGACGAGGTTAGACAAGATACTTACTGAGTACATGGGGTCGGTTGTACTCATATTACACTTTCGCACCTTGCATGCAGATTATTGGAGCGGTGTTGCTGGTGATGTCGGGAGCTGACTTTGAAGATATTCGTACATTCCGGATATAACTGCCACTTTATCCTTGGTAGCTTTAGATTTTGCTAATATGTTTATGTAACTTTAGAACAGATCGTGTAATTATTTGTATCAGCTTTGTAAATTTCAAGTTTTAGAAGCTCACAATTCGTGCTATCAGTTCTTGGGTTAATTTGTAAATGTTCAGATAATTCTTCAGTATTTTTCTATAATCTTATTTGGATTATATTGACTGTTAGTTGGCTTACCTAGCGAATCGAGTTAGGTGTCATCACGGCTAGTGATTTTTGGGTCGTGACACACCTTAATCTGAGAAGGCAGAGAGGCTGTTTCCAATAAATCTCAAATCAAGAAAAGATTAAAAAGTCATAGCAACATGCAGTAACAACAACAAGATACTAAGAAAGCGAAGCGACATATAGCAATCAAATATTAGACAGTAATAACAATCTAGAAATAAAAATCTATCATTAATAGCAACCAGTAATAGCAATCTATCTCTAAAATAAAAATCTTATATACGAGAGTAAATATTGGTGACAATAATTTTTTTCATTTATGCGTTAGTACCGATTAAATAATAGATTATCATTACTTTAGATTTAGAAGATTCTTCTCTTTTTCTATCTCATTTGGCATTTTCTTAACAAACATTTTTTTCCTATAAACAAGACATATGATACTGTATGAATGCAAGGAAGATTCTAATTGCTATGTTCATCAAAGCTTTGGTACTTTAATTGCTATGTTCATCAAAGCTTTGGTACTTTAGTTATTTTTTTAAAAAAAAGAAAATATTAAGTAAACGACGGTGGAACAACGACGATACCCAATTGCTATGTCATCAAAGCTTAAAATTTGACTTTAGACTCTCAACTGACCAATTGGAGGTGGAGGCGTCTTAAATTTGGTCAATTGAATTGATTCCTCTTAAAATATAGTTATAATAATTCCAGTTATCATAATATTGTAGATCTCAAATTGAAATATATATTATTAATGCAGAGATTGTCATGTACTATGTGTTAGTAATGCATATATTATAGTACCACAGATGTGTTCCCTTAATCAGAGGTCTCGGGTTCGAACTCTTAGTATGGAAAAATCCTTGATAGAAAGCGTTTCCTCCCGAATGGGGCCCTACGCGGCGCGAATCCAGATATAATTGGGCTCCAATACGGATACCGAATATCGGGTGGGAAACAAAAAAAATGCAGACATTATAGTGTAAAGATTAATAAGCAGCATGAGTTATTATGCATTGATGAAAATACGTGTTTATCTGTTTATTTAAAAAATACTTTCAAAATAATAATTAAATCTTTTACGTAATATATATGCATGTATTATTTATGGCAACAATAGAAATGATAATAAAATGGTGTACTATGTAATACTGAATTTTATTGGAAGTGTGAAAAGCTTAACATGATACCACATTACTCTTGTCGGATTTTATACAAGTATTCCTCTCCCCACGAGCAGAACACCAAAGATGCACAGCACGTGGGTATTCAAATTGTTTTAACAATGAATTAATAATGAGATGGACTAAGCAATCTAAAGTGAATATTCATTGAGACGAAGTATGATACTAAGTGAAGGAAAGGAGAATTTTAGGAAAAAGATCTTATTTTTTAGATCTTTTTCCCCTTACTCTTTAATATCATCGTAATTTTTTTGCTATCACTCTAGATCGTATATAAAATGTGCTTTGGAACACTGCCGATCACCACCTCTTGCAAGCAACCGTCGGTCACAAATGGGAATAATCATACGCTATCATAGAACAGAGCTCCTCGCAGAAATTCCAGATCATTGAAGAGGAATCAAAATAAAATGTTGATGCTAGAAGAGTTATTCCCGCCGCCCACCCGAAAGAGACGAGGAAGACTAACCGCCATCCTGCTCGAACCTTTGCTGCCTGAGTTATATAGCTGACTGCGAGAAGGAAGGTTCAAGCTATGGCTGCCCCATGGGATGCTCATTTGAAACCTTTGTCCGGTCAATGCGAGAAAGAGAGAAGTGATGTAAACATAAGAATGGAAGGTTTGCTTGTCAGCTGTCGGGCCAATGAGGCTCTTCTAGCTTTACCTACACGGCAAGGGAAAGATCAAAGGCAGTTCCAAAAAGGAGTTCCCTATTTCCAGCTTGATAAAGTAAAGTCTCAGTGCCAGTTGTAAGGTTAGGAAAGCCAGGTATGATGAAATCCTCTTTTCGAATAGGAATTGATTCGATCTTATTATTAGAATATGAAGATTCAACTGAATATACTGTTTTTTCTTCTTCTTCTTCTTCTTCTCCTCCTCCTCCTCCTCCTCCTTCTTTTTCAGATGACAATAATTTTATATGGTAGTTGTGAACATATTTTAATATAGTTTATGATGTTTTACAATGGTGAGCTATTATGACGCTTTATTTTTTATTATTGCTTAAGGTTTCTTCTTCTTTCTTTTTCTTAATTGCAAAATGGGTTCATTAGATTTGTTGTTTTTTTGACAATTTGATGATTGAGGTTTGTTCCTGATGATATTTGGAGGTTATGTTTCAAATTTGAACTCATTTGGAGTAGATTCAGGTATTAAATCATATATTGGATTGTTATAATTCGAAGAACAAATTTCTGTTTCTAGGCAATTTGCACTCAGGCCTATTTGGCCTTAAGTGCATAAAACGTTGATTGCACTTCAGACCTTTTGGACTTAAGTGCATTCGAAGTACAATTTTTTACTTCAGACTTATTGGCCTTAAGTGTAGCAAAACGTTTGTTGCACTTTAAACAATTTGGCCTTAAGTGCACCTAAAATGCAATTTTTCACTTCAGATTTATTGGCCTTAAGTGTAGCAAAATATTTGTTGCACTTCGGACCTTTTGGCCTTAAGTGTATCCGAAGTGCAATTTTTCACTTCAGACTTAGCCTCAAGTGCATGAAACCATTGGTTACACTTTAGACCTATTTGGCCTTAAGTGCATCTGAAGTGTAAATTTTCGCTTCAGACTTATTGGCCTTAAGTGAATGAAAATATTTGTTGCACTTCAGAGTTTTTGGCATTAAGTGCATCTGAAGTGTAATTTTTCACTCAGACTTATTGGCCTTAAGTGCATCTGAAGTACAATTTTTCTCTTCGAACTTATTAGCCTCAAGTGCATGAAACCATTGGTTGCACTTTAGACATATTTGGCCTTAAGTGCATTTGAAGTACAATTTTTTTACTTCAGACTAATTTTTTTTTTAACTTCAGACCTGATAAGTCTGAAGTTGATCGTAAAGTGGGTATACTTGCAAACTTTTTTGAAAAGTGGATATAAATTTAATTGTGATCCCAAAATTGGGTATAGATGCAAATGCCCCCAAGAAAGGTGTTTTCTTTAAATGGACCATATGCAATATGGATATAACTTAATTGAGATTTTAATACAAATACAGACATCAAAATAAAAAGAACGGATGAGTAAAAGGAAAAGGGTAGAGCTGTGCATAATTTGGTAAATAACAAATTACTATATCGAAATCAAAAATTTTGGTATTTGGTATTCGATATTGTGGTATTCAATATGGTATTTGTCACACCTCCCTGTTTACCTACACCCCGGAAGGGTATAATACATAAGGGAGTTTTTCCAATTAAAGGACAATTGAAACGGGATTTATTATTAAAAGATTCAAAGTCGCCACTTGGGAGATTTATAGTGTCCCAAGTCACCGGTTGAATCCCGAATCGAGGAAAATATGACTCAGTTTAACAGTCCGCGAACCAGAAATCCGAGTAAGGAATTCTGTTAACCGGGGAGAAGGTGTTAGGTATTCCCGTGTTCCGTGGTTCTAGCACGGTCGCTCAACTGTTATATTCGGCTTAATAATCTGATTTTTAGGATATTTTGAACCTATGTGCAAATTTAACCTTTTAACCGCTTTTAATTGATTTTTAAAGAAGATTGAACGTCGTTTAAAACACGTCTTTGGATCGCGCCACATGAAATGCACCCGCAATTCTAAACATATTTCATTCAACGTTTTAAGATTTGATTTGGGTCATATGAAATGCGCACCCGAGTTTAAGAAAGTAAAATTATTAAATAACGCGCCCTAAAGCAACTATGCGTTTTAACTTTTCGAGGGCCATGAAAAGTTCGCTAAATGGTGCGCCTCGATTCTAATTTCAAAGGATATTTGAACTACTCTTTTAAGGGCCATAAAATATATGTTTGGCTAATTTGGCACACCTCAACTAATTAATGAGCATAAGTAATTGATTAAAAGGCATAAGGGAGTTTCTATTTATTTTAAGCCAATGTTTGAGTTAAACTTTAATAGCTAATGAGCTAACAATAGACAAAGCCGATGCTAAATTGCTGAAAGGCCTGAGCATAGCCGTAGCCCAACGACTGGCTGCCCAGCACGAGACAACTGGACTCAATCCTAAAGCCCAGACCGATAGTCTAGAAGGCGAAATCGATCATGACTGGGCCACTGATGGTAGCCCAATCTCAAGATCTGAAGCTAAGACTTGAAATAAAATACATTGTTATGGAGATTTTAGAGTTTGAACAAACGCCAACGTCCTTAAGCCAATACAGAACACATTCTGGATGCTAACATATATGCTGAAATAAAGCTACAGTTCCTGATTATCAACAGCTCATATGCAGGTCGTTTCATCATTGCAAACCACCAAATCGAACTTCCAGCAAGAAGAAAATAATTTAAAGTTTCAGGAAGACTTCATTTATTACTAATCAACAATTTAAAGTCACCAATGGACTTGGAGCTGCCTAACTATAAAATTGGAAAAGAAAACAAACACAGGCTGATTTCACTTAAATCAAGTAAGAGACTTTCCTGTATTGTAACATAGCACACTTCATGCTCAAAGAACAACCAATCTTATACATCTTAAAATTAGAATTACTACTAATCAACATTGAAACTAAATAGGGGCTTCAATAGAGTATTACAACCATTCGAATCAGCTAACAAAATACAGTAACATGCAATGACTTTGTTCAAACACTTAAACCAAAATCTGGAAGAGGTAAATATCCACAAATTAATTAACAAGGCACACATGAGTACAGAACCTAATAATCAGAAATAGACTGCCATAAAACATCAACATTCCCATTCCCATTTCAACATGTCATTTGAGGTCGAATGAGTACCTGGGAACAAAGTAAGAAGGGGTAAGGATCAGTAGGCAGCAGCAACAGGAATTCACCCAGATTTAACAAAACAGCAACGAAATCAGTCCAGAAGAGAGAAACCAATTCCTCAGCTCAAAGCAAGGCTTTCATTACCTAATGTTCAAACCATTTTGAACCTCAGATAGGATCAGGTATTCTTTCAGCAGTAAAAGAAACAAACTCCAAAAGTTCTAATCAGGATTTCAATGCAACAGTGATTTTCAGCTGTTTTGGTTTTTTTTGAATTCCAGCTCTTAGGTCTTCTAATTCTGCGTTGAATGACAAGGAAAAGATGCCTTTATAGTCAAGCAAATAGGGCAAACCCAAGGAGATACGTTTTTGCCATTCAGTCCCTTTTTAGTTTCCATTTTAGCTTAAACACCCCTAATTTAAATTCAATTTTTTGCAAAGTAATCCCCTCCCCAACTTCCTAGAAGCTTCCCAGACAGTTACAACTAGATTCCCTCACTAAGACTACCCAAACTAACCCCCATACCCCTGTTATTTACCTTAAACCCCAAATGAGACATGGGTCAAATTAACCCACGGCTGAATCAAGTGAACGGGCTGCCCTTCCTTTATAGATGGGTCAGACCCAAAGCCCAAATAGCTAAATGAACTCAACTAAATTGGTAACAACAAAAATAACACACAAATGATTTCTTAAAACTGAACTGGTTGATTGATTAACCAGTACAAACAAATAAGGAATTAACTAACCCAATGAATAGACCAGAATAAACTAATTAAACTAGACTAATGAGGCCAACATAAAATGGGAGAAAATCAGTGGCTTGACTATAACCTTAATAAAACCCAACAAATCAAGAACACACATATTTTTTAAAGGGACTTGAAAGAAAAAATAGAGGGAACAGAAAACAATTCAAAACATCGGCAGATAGGTCAAGCCTTCAAACAGAGAAAAGGAGAAGAAAAGAAGAGGGACGAAAAGGTAAACTAAAACATAATTGGTCACGCAGAGGGATAGAAACTCACCAATCGAACTCGAAATCAGGCAGGCACAAAGAACTAAGCCAAACTTATGTCGATCCTTTGTTCTTTGTCAAGAACAACAGAGCGACATCTATTTTGCCGAGTCTGGACCTCAAAGCTTGATAGAACAGCACTTCCCGAACATGCATGCTTCCAGGATTGACATAAAAAATGATTTTGAACTTTTGGGGTTGACCTCAGATTCAATATTCGCGGAGCTCCTGGCAGATTCGAAGGAAATTGGTCCG
The DNA here is from genome assembly GCF_000393655.2 of Nicotiana sylvestris. Taxonomy (NCBI): domain Eukaryota; kingdom Viridiplantae; phylum Streptophyta; class Magnoliopsida; order Solanales; family Solanaceae; genus Nicotiana; species Nicotiana sylvestris. The sequence continues at coordinate 173,419,790 of NC_091064.1, read as the reverse complement.
GGATTTAGAAAGAGTGGAGTGAGGGGGTCATGGGGTGTTGTTTTGGTGGCGTTTGGAGGTGGCGCCGCCACCGGACGATGGTGGATTTAGGGGCGGCTCAGCTAGGGTTAGGATTGGGTTCTCTGATAGGGGTGTTTGGAATGATGAAATGAAGGCAGGGTAGGGGCGTTAGGACATATATATCAAGTAAGGGCTCAGTTCCCAGCCGTCTGATCATATGGGATCAACGACTGAGATTGGATTACAGAAATTGACGTCGTATGGTACTGGGGAATTTGGACCGGGTTGGACGGTCTGGGCCTGGGTCAAACGGACGGGTACGGGGAATATGGCTTTGGGCCTGGGCACTTTTAACTGAAGGCAGCCCAATTCTATCTCTTTAATTCTTTTTTCGATTTTCCATTAATTTTCAATTCATTTTCTTTTTTAAAAATCGTTTTCTTTTTTCCAAAATTAAAATTAAAACCTAAATTAAATCCTGAACCAAATTATCCTACCAAATTAAATTAATTAACCCTTATAATTGTTACTACGAATAATTAAAAACCAAATTAAAGGAAAAATTACCAAAATTCAAAATAAAAATTAAAAGTGTAAAATAAACTACTTTTATGATTTTTCCCATTTTATAAAATAACTAATTTGTTAATTAATCCTAAAATGTAAAATTAAATCCTAAATGCAAATGCAACATATATTTTGCAATTTTCATTAATTAAATAAAATTAAAAATGCACAGACAAATGCAAACAATTACCAGAAAATGCCACGAAAATCCTCAAAATTGCACATACTGACAGAAATTATTTTGTTTTGAATTTGTTGGAGTGGTACATATAGGGCAAAAATCACGTGCTCACAACTGCCCCTCTTTGCTCGGAAACACGAAGAGTTTTCGTGCAAAGATAAGTGAGCGGATACGAGCGATTTTTGTCCATTTGATTACTCTGCGTGAAGCATTTTTGAAAGATTTGACCGCACCCTGCTTCTGAGGTTGCCTTCATATCCTTGGCTAAAAAGAAATCAGGTCAGTGTAGTGCGGGAAGTTTTGGTAGCTGGGACTACCACGAAGCTGGGCTTCCACTGTTGCCGCTGCTGCTGCTACTACTACATACTGAACCCTCTTATTACACCACGATAAAATAAAAGAAGCTAGACTAGACTATGATCTATGGATTACAAAAGTTCTATCTATATCTTCAAGCTTACTCTTACGTTTCTTGTTGCCTTGTTATCCTCCACTCTCTCAAAAACATCCGTTTGTTGCTATCTTGAATTGTAAACTAAGATGTTTTCCCCTTCTTCAGATGGGTGCCTGACTGCTAAACCTGATATGTATTTCCTGCTCTCCAGCCGGGCTCCTGACTTCAACATAGACAAAACAAGGAAAAGTTTTCTGCCCCAGTTTGGTGGCTGGGCACAGATGTAAGTGTAAAATGGACCACATTACCAAATATCGATAAGAACTTGAAAGCTAAATCTTGAATTGTACTCCCTTGTTCTCCAAGCGGGATCCTGATTGCTGGCTTGAAAGTATTCCCTGCTCTCTAGGCGGGCTCCTGACTGCTGCATTTGAAATGTATTCCCTGCTCTCCAGGCGGGCTCCTAACTTCAACATAGACAAAGCAAAGAATTTAAAAGCTAAATTTAAATTGTACTCCCTTGTTCTCTAGGCGGGCTCCTGACTGTTGCGCTTGAAAGTATTCCCTGCTCTCCAGGCGGGCTCCTGACTGTTGCATTTGATAGTATTCCCTGCTCTCCAAGCGGGCTCCTGACTTCAACTTGAAATGTATTCCCTTGTTCTCCGGGCGGGCTCCTGACTTCAAAATGAACAAAGCAAAGAATTTGAAAACTAAAACTTAAATTGTACTCCCTTGTTCTCCAGGCGGGGTCCTGATTGCTGACTTGAAAGTATTCCCTGCTCTCCAGGCGGGCTCCTGACTTCAACTTGAAATGTATTCCCTGCTCTCCAAGTGGGATCCTGACTTCAACATGGACAAAACAAAGAATTTGAAAGCTAAATTTAAATTGTACTCCCTTGTTCTCCAGGCGGGCTCCTGACTGCTGCATTTGAAAGTATTCCCTGCTCTCCAGGCGGGCTCCTGACTTCAACTTGAAATATATTCCCTTGTTCTCCAGGCGGGCTCCTGACTTCAAAATGAACAAAGCAAAGAATTTGAAAACTAAAACTTAAATTGTACTCCCTTGTTCTCCAGGTGGGATCCTGATTGCTGACTTGAAAGTATTCCCTGCTCTCCAGGCGGGCTCCTGACTTCAACTTGAAATGTATTCCCTGCTTTCCAGGCGGTCTCCTGACTTCAACAAAACAGACAAAAACAAAGAAAATTTTCTGCCCCAGTTTTGGTGGCTGGGGACAGATGTGATTGTAAAACTAAATCATATTACCAAGTATTACTAAGGATTTGCAAGCTAGGTCCCATTATTTAAGGAGGTCCTGATAACTCTTAACTAAATGACAATTTAAAATCTAAGTTATATCTTCTATAGGTGTGACTTCTGCTAAATCTTGCTATCTAAGAGGATCTTTAAACTACTCCCCATTATCTAGGAGGGTCCTGAAAATCAAAACTCCAATTTTATCTTAAGAGTGACAACTTTTATGGCTGAATTATATTACCCTACAGCAGACTTTATGCTAAATGTTGTTATCTAATTGAACTCTTAAACTAAGTCCCATTATTCAGGAGGGTCCTGGAAACTCCTAATTGAATCCTATCTCGAACATGCACACTTCTAAGCCAACTTATATCCCTTTGGGATGCATTTATGCTAGATTATGCTATTTCTAAACATTTAAACTAGGTCTCATTTTTCAGGAGGGTCCTGAAAATTAAAAATCAAAACTGTTTGGTGACTGCCTTTCTTTATGGAGGGTTTCTCTGAAACAACGAATTTTCTGCCCCTGTTTCAATCAAAGAAAATTTTGTCAGTTTAAAGTGGTGGTTAGCTGATGGCATTCTTGCTGAAGATCCTTCTGCTGCAATGTTTTGTTCTGGCTGGCTTCTCCGAACTGGCCCTGAACCGCTTTGTCTTTCTGATCGACTTTCAAACCCCATGACCTTTGACGAACCGAGTGTTCTATACCCCTGTTGTTATTCTACCTCTAACCTTTTTATCTGAACCTTTGCATCTCCCATGACATTACCAATCCATTCCGCCGATGAAACTTCCGGTGATTCCTTGTACCCCTCTCTTACATCATGTTATCCTTAATGTGCTTTGACCACTATGTGCTTTGCAATTTTGGAAGTCGGTAATGATCTTTGAAATCCTTTTCACTTGATTTTGACAAGGCTGACATTGAAACATCTTTAGATAATTACCCAAAAGAAAATGAAATGCAATGACTTTGCAGGATAAGGATAAGAAGAATCCAAAACCAGATGACGGCTACAAAAGGAAAAAGAAAATGAAACTTATCTGAGTGGAACAGTTGGTACCAATGATCATGACATGCATTTCGGATTAATCGGCCCAATCTGTCCAACCAATCAACTTTCAGTTGCCATACTTCGTTGCCCCCGAATTTCCATGACCTGATTACTTTACCCAAACCTTGACCTTGTCCATCCTGCAGTGCCTTGAAAGGTTTTCACCAGCAGGCCTCTTTCATTCGTTCATCTCTCAAATCACTTTCGCCTTACGGTACCCGTGAGGGTTTTCACCAATAAGACTCTCTCATTTTTCTTTCAACTCTCGTCGCCTTACAGTGCCTGTGAAGGTTTTCACCAATAAGACTCTCTCATTTTATTTTTCCTGCTTGAGCCAGAGTGTTGCCCCTGACATAAATTACATTTTACCTGCTCGACTTGGCATTTCTCAAAGACTGATCAGAAGGTCCTTCTTTGGACTGTAATGCAGGCTTTTGGACAGGGTTAGGAAGAAAGGGTATAAAAGGCTCAAAACAATTCAACTGGGTTAAAATTACAACTTTCGGAATCAGATTTCTCACAACAACCACAACTTCTGCCCCAATTTTTTGCATGGGGACTTTTGGATTTTGTTTTGATGGGACCGAACCGTGAGGCTGCCTACGTATCCTTAAAAGGAATCAGGTCGAACGTAGTTCATGTCATAGGAATTACTTTGTTGTTGTGATTTTTCTTTTCTCTTTTTTTTATTCTCTCTTGCTTTTCTCTTTCTTTTTTTTCTTTTTTTTTCTTCTTTTCTTCTTTTTTTTCTTCTTTTGCTTTCCTCTTTTCTTTCCTTTTCTTTCTCTTTAATGTTTGTGTTTCTGATATTCGCTACTGATTCTGAAAGAGAGGTATGAAAGAAAATAAATAAGGCTCAAAAAAGGGGGTAACGAAGGATAAATTGTTTAGATAGCAGAACAAAACGCCTTCGTCATTTCAATCTTCAAAATATGCCAAATACAAACAAGTACAATTGAAGGAAAAAATCATACATAGTATCTTTTGACTACATCGGAATTGATAGCCATTTCTACCCATTTCCCTTCTATATCTATCAAATACAACGCGCCATTGGACAATACTCTGGATACAACAAATGGTCCCTGCCAGTTTGGGGAGAACTTCCCTTTTGCTTCAGCCTGATGAGGCAAGATACATCTCAACACTAACTGACCCACTTCAAACTTCCGTGGACGTACCTTCTTGTTATATGCTCTCGCCATTCTCTGTTGGTACAATTGGCCGTGACATACTGCCGACAATCCCTTTTCATCAATCAGACTTAATTGCTCCAAGCGGGTTTTGACCCATTCAACGTCATCAATATCTACCTCAGCGACAATCCGAAGGGATGGGATTTCAATTTCTGCGGGTATTACTGCCTCCGTGCCATACACCAACAAATAAGGAATGGCCCCTACTGAAGTACGGACAGTAGTGCGATAACCCAGCAATGCAAACGGCAACTTTTCATGCCACTGTCTAGAACCTTCCACCATTTTTCGAAGTATCTTCTTTATATTCTTATTGGCTGCCTCGACTGCTCCATTCGCTTTAGGGCGATATGGGGTGGAATTGCGATGTATAATCTTAAACTGCTGACATGTCTCTATCATCAGATGACTGTTGAGATTAGCGCCATTGTCCGTGATGATTACCTTCGGAATCCCAAACCGACAGATGATATTTGAATGCACAAAATCGACCACTGCTTTCTTGGTCACAGATTTGAAAGTTTTCGCTTCAACCCACTTGGTGAAATAATCAATGGCTACTAGGATAAACCTGTGTCCGTTCGATGTTGCCGGCTCGATTGGCCCAATGACATCCATGCCCCAAGTAATAAAAGGCCATGGTGCAGACATTATATGTAATTCAGATGGTAGAGAATGAATCAAATCTCCATGCACTTGGCACTGATGACATTTACGCACAAAACTGATGCAATCCCGTTCCATAGTGAGCCAGTAATAACTTGCTTGGAGAATTTTCTTTGCCAGAACGTACCCACTCATATGCGGTCCACAAACTCCGGAGTATACCTCAGTCATGATAACTGTGGCCTGTCTGGCATCTATGCATCTTAGCAATCCAAGGTCTGGAGTTCTTTTGTATAACACCTCTCCACTGAAGAAAAATCCGCTTGCCAATTATTGAATTGTTCTTTTTTGATCACCAGTGGCATGTACCGGATATACCCCCATCCGGAGGTATTCTTTGATATCATGGAACCATGGCTCCCCATCAAGTTCTTCTTCTACCATATTACACTAAGCATGCTGATCATGGACCTGAATCTGCAAAGGGTCCACATAAGCCTTATCTGGATGATGTAACATTGACGCCAGAGTGGCCAAAGCATCGGCGACTTCATTATGTATTCTTGGGATATGCCTGAACTCTATTGACTGAAATCGTTGACAAAGATCATGCAAACATTGTCTGTACGGTATGAGTTTCAAATCTCGTATTTCCCATTCTCCCTGAATCTGGTGTACCAGGAGGTCCGAGTCACCCAAGACCAAGACTTCCTGGACACCCATATCCACGGCTAACCTCAAATCCAGAATACATGCCTCGTACTCAGCCATGTTGTTGGTACAATAAAAACGAAGCCGAGCCGTAATAGGGTAGTGCTGCCCTGTTTTAGAAATAAGTACTGCTCATATCCCCACGCCCTTCATGTTTGCGGCTTCATCAAAGAAAAGTTTCCATCCAGGCTTCTCGACTTGTTCCAACTCATCAATGTGCATCACCTCTTCATCAGGGAAATAAGTTTTCAAAGGTTCATAATCTTCATCGACCGGGTTCTCGGTCAAATGGTCCGCCAAGGCCTGTGCTTTCATTGCAGTTCCAGTCACGTAGACAATGTCAAACTCTGTGAGAAGGATCTGCCGCTTTGCAAGCCTCCATATGGGCATAGGCTTCTGAAAGATATACTTCAATGGATCCAAGCGAGATATGAGATAGGTAGTGTAAGATGACAAATAATGTTTCAGCTTCTGCGCCACCCAGGTTAGGGCGCAACATGTCCTCTCAAGCTGAGTGTACTTGACCTCGTACGGTGTGAATTTCTTGCTGAGATAATATATGGCCTGCTCCTTCCTGCCAGTAATATCATGTTGACCCAATACACAGCCGAATGAATTGTCTAATACCGTCAAATATAGAATCAAAGGTCGCCTTGGTTCTGGCGGGACCAACATGGGTGGATTTGACAAATACCCCTTTATCTTATCAAACGCCTCCTGACATTCATCTGTCCACTTGACCGCAGCGTCTTTCTTTAACAGCTTGAAGATAGGCTCACAAGTTGTCGTGAGCTGAGCGATGAACCTGCTGATATAATTCAATCTCCCCAATAAACTCATAACCTCGGTCTTGTTCTTCGGAGGTGGCAATTCCTGGATGACCTTGATTTTTGATGGGTCCAATTCAATACCCCGGCGGCTGACTACGAACCCCAACAACTTTCCAGACGGCACCCCAAAAGCACACTTTGCAGGATTAAGCTTGAGATTGTACCTGCGAAGCCTTCGGAAGAACTTCTTCAGATCCCTGACATGGTCAGACGGCTTTCTAGACTTCACGATCATATCATCCATGTACACCTCGATTTCCTTGTGTATCATATCATGGAATATTGTTGTCATTGCCTTTATGTAGGTTGCCCCAGCATTTTTCAAACCGAATGGTATGACCCGATAGCAGTACGTTCCCCACGGCGTGATGAATGCCGTCTTTTCTACATCTTCCTCGTCCATTAAGATCTAATGATAACCCGCGTAACAATCCACAAAAGAACCAATCTCATGTTTGGCGCAATTGTCAATCAAGATATGGATGTTCGGCAACGGGAAATTGTCTTTTGGACTTGCCATGTTGAGATCCCGATAGTCAACACACACCCTGGCCTTGCCATCCTTCTTCGGTACAGGCACAATATTGGCTAACCAGGTGGGATACTGGGTGATCCGAATGACTTTGGCATCCAACTGCTTGGTGACCTCTTCCTTGATCTTTACACTCATATCCGTTTTGAATTTTCTCAGCTTCTATTTGACAGGAGGGAATGCCGGGTCAGTGAGCAACTTGTGAACCACTAAATCAGTTCTCAGACTCGGCATGTCGTCATAGGACGATGGAAAAATGTCTTTGTATTCGAACAATGCTTTAATTATCTCTTCCCTGAGTTGAGGTTCCAGATGGACACTTATTTTAGTTTCACGGACATTTCCTTAGTCCCCTAGATTAATTGCTTTTGTGTCATTCAAATTAGGTTTGGGCTTTTTCTCAAAATGACTTAGTTCCTTACTAATTTCTTCATAGGCCTCATCATCCTCAAATTCCAACTCGTCATCGCACTCAATTTCTTGTATTGTTATTTCAGAGTTAGATTGGCTTTTAAAACTGGGCCGAAGATTCCTCATGCATGTCATGTCATTGATATCAGCATAAAAAGAACTGTACAAAAGAAGAAAACAAAAATAAAATTAGAAGAAATAAAGGAAAAGGAACAATTGCATTTCATTGAATATAAAGATAACATGGTTTTAACACATCCAACTGGACGGAACATAATATCTAAATTACAGACCCTGGAATAATCCAGATAACTAAAAGAAAATCAAAACCCACTACCAAGACTCCCTCAGGGTAGGAAGAGGAGTAGCTTCCCAGTTGTTGAATTTTGCACGTGGTCCCACAAATTGCACATCTGCCTTGCTGGACCCTTCCCCAACCTGAACCATATTGACCTCAGCGAATAACCTTTCGAACCCCTTCTCCAAGTCCCCATCGACACCAATCAGTGGTCCAGGGACCTTTGACAACAGTTGCTTTCTGATACCCGGCCTGACGAATGACCTAGACAGACGCGGGATTGGCTTTGGCAACGCCCATGCTTTCTTTTTCATTTTTCTAGATCTTCTCACGTCTGCAACGGTAGGCTTGAACCCAAGAACAAAAGTATCCAGATTCTTTGGAAGAGAAACTGGCGGCACAATACCTTGCAGAGATGCACCTAAACCCTTGCCCGGTACGAAACCATTTTTTACATTTCAACAGCTACCATAACTGATGCCGCAGCCAACTTTGGAGTTGGCACGCACTTTCCTTCCGGAATTTTCTCTACCGATACTGTGTCGGAAACCTGATAAACCCATGGTCCCTTGTCAACGTCAACCTCTATGAACGGAACGATGGCACCATTGGGCACACACAAATTATCTTCGCCATGTACAACAATATCCTGTCGATCCCATTCAAACTTGACCATTTGATGTAGAGTAGACGGAACTGCTTTGGCCGTTTGGATTCAGGGTCGTCCCAACAGCAGATTGTACGAAACAGCCACATCGAGCACCTAGAATTCCATAGTAAATTCAACTGGCCCTATTGTGAGCTCAAGCACTATGTCCCCGACTGAATCTTTCCCTCCACCGTCGAATCCCCGAACGCAAATACTGTTGTTGTGAATTCTTTCGTCCTCCACTTGCAGCTTGTTCAATGTGGAGAGAGGACAGATGTTCGCGCTAGACCCGTTGTCAACCAGTACTCGAGTAACCACGGAGTCTTCACATTTCACCTTCAGATAGAGGGCCCTATTATGCTCGGTACCCTCCAAGGGCAACTCATCATCGGAAAAAGTGACTCGGTTTACCTCAAATATCTTGTTAGATATCTTTTCCAAGTGGTTTACTAAGATTTTGTCAGGAACGTAAGCCTCGTTCAATATCTTCATCAAAGCACGATGGTGTTCGTCTGAATGGATCAATAATGACAAGAGCGAGATCTGAGATGGTGTCTTCCTTAACTGTTCCACAATGGAATAGTCTTGTGCTTTCATCTTTCTCAGAAATTTTTCTGCTTCTTCCTCAGTTACTACTTTCTTCACCAACACTGGATTATCTTTTGAGGTCTTAGCTTTTCTCAACTCTTCGGGGGGAAAGGCATCTCCCCGATCGAGTCAAACCATGAGTCTCACACACTTCTTCTTTAACCTCTTTCCCCTGGTAAGTTACTATCATTCGTTCATAATTCCACGGGACCGCCTTGTTGTTGATCACTGGAAGCTGAGTTACTGGTTTTATAATAACAGGCTTTGTGCGAGCACCCTTCACGACCACAAAAGGTTTACTTGTAACCCGAGGTACCACCACTTTAGCTTTTTCTGGTTTCACTGTGACAGCGCTTGACGACCCTTTCCCGGCTACCACAACTGGCTTATTGTCTACCCCTTTCAACTGGACCACTGATTCCCCACTGGTTACCTTTTCCTTTGAATTGGTTTCACTAGAGCGGATCATCATCACCGTCTGCGAGGGTTTCTTAGCCTCCCCTCCCTGGTGTATCAACTCAATTATATGGGTCTCATGGTGAGCTGGTAGCGGATTCTGGTTGATATTTGGTGTTTCTGGGGCCTGAACCTCGATCCGATGAGTATCAATGATCTCTTGTACAACTGATTTTAGTTTTCAGCATTTCTCTGTGTCATGGCCCAGGGCCCCTGAACAATACTCACAACTCACCGAGCGATCCAGATTTCTGGGAAGGGGATTCGGCATTTTGGCCTCGATCAGACTCAACATACCCAACTGTCTCAGTCTGTGGAATAGGCTGGTATATGATTCTCCCAATGGAGTGAAAGTCTTTTGCTTCTGCAACCTCTCATTATTAAAGGCTTCATTGGGTCGAAAACCTATTCCAGGAGGGTTTTTGTAGGCTTTTAGGGGTGGATGGGTATTTTGTGGAGCTTGGTAGGGACTCTATGGAGCTGGCGCACGCTATTGTGCGTGAGCAGGAGGTTGGGTATAGGTTTGTGCGTGATAGACAGAAAGATGGGGATCTGGCGGTGGGTAGTAGTGTTGTGGTGGGCTATATGGAATATGGGGGTATGTTTGGGGATAGGGTCGAGGCTGGTTGTAGACGTGGAAGGTTCCTAGATCCACCCCAAGCTGCCGACTCGATCGTTGTAACATCCTCTTTCTTCTTCTTTCCGAGCACACCCCCAGTACCGTTTTGAATGGCCTGAGTGGTTGCTTTGATTGATGAATAACTCATGATCTTATTGGACTTGAGTCTCTCCTCAACCATGCCTCACATTTTCACAACTTCATTAAAGGACTTGCCACTGCTGACACCAAATGACCGAAATAAGTGGGTTCCAAAGCCTGCAAGAAATAATAAACCATCTCACTCTCTTTTATTGGGGGGTCAACCCTCACTGCTTGCTCTCTCCAACGGAACCCATATTCTTGGAAACTCTCACCGGGCTTCTTCTCAATCTTCGTCAATGACAGACGGTCTAGGATAATTTCAAGATTATACTGAAAATGACAAGCGAAGGCTTGGGCCAAATCGTCCCATGTGTACCACCTGTTATGATCTTGTCTCGTGTACCATTCTAGTGCCGACCCACTCAAACTTTGGCTAAAATATGCCATCAGCAATTCGTCTCTTCCACCTGCTCCTCTCATCTTGCTACAGAATCCTCCTAAGTATGCTACCGGTCACCATGCCCATCGTACAGATCAAACTTGGGCATTTTGAAACCCGCTGGCAACTGAACATCTGGGAACAGACATAAATCTTTGTAGGCAACACTTACTTGGCCCCCTAACCCCCTCATATCTCGGAACGATTGCTCTAAGCTTTTGACATTTCTGATCATCTCTTCATGCTCGGGATTTTTGGGCGGTTTCTCGGTCTTTGCCGGGATATCAAGATGAGGAGTATAAGGATATGGTTCTGGAACTTTGAAGGTGGGTTCAGGGGGATAGTACTGGTTGTTGTGAGTTTGGAATAGGGGTTCACTGGAAGATCTGTGTAATGTAGCAGGTGGAGGTGCCACAAAAACAGGTGTAATTGGTGGAGGAAGGTATGAAACTTGTTTGGGTGGTGGAGCTTGAGAAGTATGGGAAGTGGCGCCATGACATTGTTGGTAGAGGGGAAAGGCTGGAGATGAGTTCATAGTGGAAGGCTCTGGAGGTTGGGCTGATGGTGGGACATAAGCAGGATTGGCGGGATAAACCGGTGGTGGATGCCCCTTTGCCCAAGCTTGGTACATTTCAGCCATCTGCTGCTTCAGCTTATACATTTCTTCCCTCATCACATTAACGTCCATTTCTTCCACCTCTTTCGATGGGTCGACAATACTTGTTTTCGGTTCCTGGTCGACCATATTCAGCCTGTCTTTCGATCGGGTGTTGTAGGAGTGAGTTGCCAGAATGCCAGCCAACTAACCACCTGCCTGAACTTAATACATCAAACAAACAACCTTGTTAGTGATTAGGCTTTAACAGATTGGTAACCGCACATTGGGCATGAATGCACCTAAACTGTTAACCATCTCTATTATGTATTTGATCGGTTGCATGCGTCATCCCGACCTTTTCTTTCTTTTAGTTGCAAACATCCCCTTTTCTTTTCTTTTCTTTCCTTTCATTCTGGCCTCTGTTCTCTCTTTGTTTTTACTCTCTCTTATTTTCTCTTTTTTCTTTCTTGTTTTTCCGCTCTTTCCTTTTCTTTACTCTCTTGTTTTTCCTCTTATTCTCTTTCCCTCTTTTCTTCTCTTCTTCTTTTTTTTTGGTTTTTTTTGTTTGGTTGCGGTCGAATCCTATGGAGATTGCCTACGTATCATGACCCCACATGAATCAGACCAAGCGTAGTTCTTGTAGATAAGTGCGAAATAAAACATTTTGGGATTTTCAATTTTCATAAAATAAAGTAAAAATACAACGGATGCTTCTATTACAAACTCAAAATTAATTCCAAAAGACTAACCGATTGCGATGCAAAGATGAAATACAGACTCCGAAAATAGACCTCATACTCCAACAGACGAAAACACAGACTCGAAAACAACTCGACGGACCCTAGCAGAAGGAAAACTCAACATGACTGACAGACGCTTAACAAAAGGGAAATGCAGACTCAAACGAAAAAATCATGAATACATCAATGCTCCTAGTGCCCGCGGTACATCATTCGGTCTCGTCGCGGGCCTATATGCAAGCTCCCTTTGAAGTCGATCCAAGTTATTCATTATCTATTTGACAAACGTCATTACTGCTGCAAAGAAGGTAGTGCGGGTCATATCCTCACAAATCTGGCACTTCATAACGATGTAGTCGGTAATGCTTCTAATTTTCTCTCTTATGGCGCCCTTTTCTTGTAACAAACGCCCAATCTGCTGGGCCCGGGCTTCCAAAGTTTGCTCAGCCGCATGATTTTGCTCCTGAAGTTGTTGCAAATCTATTTCTAATTGTGCCAATGCGGTATAACAATGTTCCCTTTTGACTTTGAAGTCTTTTGCCTGTTTGATCATTTTTTTTCCGTGGCGATGACCCTTTTCTTTAACCCTGCGACCTCATCGTCGTACCTTTCTCTCAATTGCTTAACCAAGCGTACTGGTTCATCTGCGTTTTTAGCCAATTGCTTTCGATCCTTGGCTAATTCACTTTCTACTTTATTCAAATCAAAACTATAGTCATTTACTTTCTGCCTCAGGTTAGCTATGAGTTTTTCATCTCTGTCACTTCAGACTGGATTTTCTGCCGCTACTTTCAATTTCTGAATTTGAGCTCGAAGGGCCTCATTTTCTTTGGCTAGCTTTTTCTTTTCTCCTTCATCCGCCGCCACTTGCAAGCTACTCTCGAATTGAAGTTCTCTGACTTGCTTTTCCAACTTGCTTATAGTAGCCCTGTACTCGTTTTCTTTGGTCAACCAATCCCATTGTACCTGAGCTCCGTCGGTGAATTGCTGGATGTGGGGTCTCTTTGCGGGCCTGTCAGGCTCATGTTGAACTCGGGATCTTTTACCATACCAAGCAATATAACTGGGCTCCACCTCGCCTCTGGATAGGTCTCATACTTGCGTGTTAGGCCCTAAGATTCTGCACTGATGCCAAACCCGACGCACTTTTTCTTCTGGGAAGGTAGCTTTTGGATCTAACTCAATGACTTGCTGACTCAAATCTTTATTGTGTGGAATGGTCTGGTATCGGCCAAACTGACGTAGGACTCTATGCGGAGTATAAGGCTGGATACTCCGAAGACCCATCAATAGCAAAAAACACACCTCAGCCGACATATAGATTACTTCGTCGACTCAAAGCCAACCGAATGTCCATTCGATCTTATTTGCGGTCAAAGATCTCAGACGAGCATGCCATGCTTCCGTACTATCTGGAAACTCATAACCCATTACTCGCTTTTCATGTTTTTTAATGCACTCGAGGCCAGTCATACCGCAATTCAAGTATCCGGGACGGTGGCAAATGTGTTCCTCCATCCATATTTGTAACAGCATATTGCACCCTACAAAGAATTTCGCTCCTTCTCGACAACGAGTAAGAGCTCGGTAAATTTCTACCAAGATCAACGGCACTATAGTCCCTTTTGCCCTTTTCATCATAAAGTCAGCTATCCCTACTAGCCCCATCTCTATGTTCCCGTCTTTTCTCGGGCAAACCAAAATACCCAAGAACGCCACTATGAAAGCTAATCCTCTCCGAGCTTCCCACTTGTCTTGATTCCCAACATGAGTAAGACCAGTGTCTGGTGTTTCGAAGCCACGAGAATTCCCGTAACGTTGATACAGAAAGTAGAAGGCACAAAATCCTTTGGCCAGATTTCCGTCTCGGACATCCCGACTGATGCTTAACAAGTCCAAAAATTTGTGGGGAGTCACTGCTCTTGGCGCTACCGGGTATTGACTTCTGAGATTCCCTTTGAAATCGGCATAGCCTTCTATCTCTTCTAGCGTAGGAGTTAGCTCGAAATCCGCAAAGTGGAACACATTATGTGTTGGGTCCCAAAACGGTATCAGGGCCTTAATCATATCTTTTCTGGGCTTGACCTTCAAAAGCCCAATAAGACCGCCCAGTGCTTTTGTCATAACTTTCCTGCTGTCGTCCCCCAAATCGTGCCACCACATATGTAGCTCCAAAGGGATCTCTTCACGGACTGAGAAAGGTTCATTTTGATTTGTGCTCATCCTGCACATTTATTAAGGTGATTAAAAGAAAACTATGACCCATTTTGACTTAAGAGAAATGACCATTTTTTCAAAATTTCCACAAAACATCCGGCCTTGCCAACACGACCTTTCAGCACTTCAAAATGAAGATTTTAAGGCTGTGTCAGCTAACCAGCCAAAACCTTTAACAGTGACAAAAGTGGTTGTTCTTGCAAAAACAGCCTTCTGGCGCCCTTTTAGGGACATTCGGCTATTTTTGACAAGAATGACATCACCCTAATTATTTCAAATTAAAGTAAAATTTTTCTGGCTACTTTTGCAAAAGGAAGTTGGACCCGATGGGGGTTGCTTACGTATCTCATACCCTATGAGAATCAAACTGGCGTAGTTCGGGCAAGCAAAACAAACTATTTTTGAAAGCAAGATTTTCTTTTTTTCCATTTCATTGGCAAAGAAAACTATTTTTTGAAAATAACGACTTTTTTATTCTTCTTTTTTTCATTTCATTGGTAAATAAAACAAACTATTTTGAAAACAAAACCTTTTTTTTCTCTTCCTTTTTTATGTTCTCGAAAATTCGGCAGAGTTTCGGCACTATTTGGACATTGGTTTTTTTTCAGAACAGGCGATCAACTCTCATACTGCTATTTCTCTTTCCTCAACTTTTCCTAATATTCATAAGCCGGTCAGCATGCAAGTCTGAAGCAAATGAATGCACAAGTAGCAAGTAAGATGCATCAGGATGGTCATTTTATTTCGGGTGCACCTGTCCTAGACAGACCCAACCCCTGTGTTGAGTCTCCAAAGTCAAAATGCACATGATGCAAACAAACGTTCCTACTAGGGATCCGGCATGAGGTATTGTTATACTAGGTTTAAAACCTGGGTGTATTTGTTCTAGACCTGGCTTACCCGAGTAGACAGCTTGAGCCGGGGGGGTGGGGGGCAGCGTACCGGGAATACAGAAGCTTCACTGGTTTTGCAACTTGTCCGAACCTCGTTCTAAATTTGGGATATGACTCTAACAGAAAAGAAGTCACACGAAGTGCACACTTCTTCATGATTTAGAAGACTCAGAGAGAAGAGGGATTTCACAACAGTTTATATACAGTTCACGGAATATCAAAGCGGTAAAAGCAATCAATTAGCACATTAGGCTCAAATCATGTAACAAAATCAGATAATGGATAAAGCCAACTATAACAATTATTCTAAGCTCGAATTCTTGAACCCTGAACCAGAGATTCTGGGTTCGATTCCCAACAGAGTCACCAGAGCTGTCACACCTCCTTTTTTACCTACACCCCGGAAGGGTATAATATATAAGGGAGTTTTTCCAATTAATGGACAATTGAAACGGGATTTATTATTAAAAGATTCAGAGTCGCCACTTGGGATATTTATGGTGTCCCAAGTCACCGGTTGAATCCCGAATCGAGGAAAATATGACTCTATTTAACAGTCCGCGAACTAGAAATCCGAGTAAGGAATTCTGTTAACCTGGGAGAAGGTGTTAGGCATTCCCGAGTTCCGTGGTTCTAGCACGGTCGCTCAACTGTTATATTCGGCTTAATAATCTGATTTTAGGATATTTTGAACCTATGTGCAAATTTAACCTTTTAACCGCTTTTAATTAATTTTTAAAGAAGATTGAATGTCATTTAAAACACGTTTTTGGATCACGCCACATGAAATGCACCCGCAATCCTAAACATATTTCATTCAATGTTTTAAGATTTGATTTGGGTCACATGAAATGCGCACCCGAGTTTAAGAAAGTAAAATTATTAAATAACGCTCCCTAAAGTAACTATGTGTTTTAACTTTTCGAGGGCCATGGAAAGTTCGCTAAATGGTGCGCCTCGATTCTAATTTCAAAGGATGTTTGAACTACTCTTTCGAGGGCCATAAAATGTATGTTTGGCTAATTTGGCACACCTCAACTAATTAATGAGCGTAAGTAATTGATTAAAAGGCATAAGGGAGTTTCTATTTATTTTAAGCCAATGTTTGAGTTAAACTTTAATAGCTAATGAGCTAACAATAGACAAAGCCGATGCTAAATTGCTGAAAGGCCTGGGCATAGCCGTAGCCCAACGACTGGCTGCCCAGCACAAGACAACTGGGCTCAATCCTAAAGCCCAGACCGATAGTCTAGAAGGCGAAATCAATCACGACTGGGCCACTGATGGTAGCACAATCTCAAGATCTGAAGCTAAGACTTGAAATAAAATACATTATTATGGAGATTTTAGAGTTTGAGCAAACACCAACGTCCTTAAGCCAATACAGAACACATTCTGGATGCTAACATACATGCTGAAATAAAGCTACAGTTCCTGATTATCAACAGCTCATATGCAGGTCATTTCATCATTGCAAACCACCAAATCGAACTTCCAGCAAGAAGAAAATAATTTAAAGTTTCAGGAAGACTTCATTTATTACTAATCAACAATTTAAAGTCACCAATGGACTTGGAGCTGCCTAACTATAAACTTGGAAAAGAAAACAAACACAGGCTGATTTCACTTAAATCAAGTAAGAGACTTTCCTGTATTGTAACATAGCACACTTCATGCTCAAAGAACAACCAATCTTATACATCTTTAAATCAGAATTACTACTAATCAACATTGAAACTAAATAGGGGCTTCAATAGAGTATTACAACCATTCGAATCAGCTAACAAAATACAGTAACATGCAATGACTTTGTTCAAACACTTAAACCAAAATCTGGAAGAGGTAAATAGCCACAAGTTATAACAAGGCACACATGAGTACAGAACCTAATAATCAGAAATAGACTTCCATAAAACATCAACATTCCCATTCCCATTTCAACATGTCATTTGAGGTCGAATGAGTACCTGGGAACAAAGTGAGAAGGGGTAAAGATCAGTAGGCAGCAGCAACAGGAATTCACCCAGATTTAACAAAACAACAACGAAATCAGTCCAGAAGAGAGGAACCAATTCCTCAGCTCAAAGCAAGGCTTTCATTACCCAATGTTCAAACCATTTTGAACCTCAGATAGGATCAGGTATTCTTTTAGTAGTAAAAGAAACAAACTCCAAAAGTTCTAATCAGGATTTCAATGCAATAGTGATTTTCAGCTGTTTTGGTTTTTTTCTGAATTTCAGCTCTTAGGTCTTCTAATTCTGCCTTGAATGACAAGGAAGAGATGCCTTTATAGGCAAGCAAATAGGGCAGACTCAAGGAGATACGTTTTTGCCATTCAGTCCCTTTTTAGTTTCCATTTTAGCTTAAACACCCCTAATTTAAATTCAGTTTTTTGCAAAGTAGTCCCTTCCCCAGCTTCCTAGAAGCTTCCCAGACAGTTACAAATAGATTCCCTCACTAAGACTACCCAAACTAACCCCCATACCTCTGTTATTTACCTTAAACTCCAAATGAGACATGGGTCAAATTAACCCACGGCTGAATCAAGTGAACGGGTTGCCCTTCCTTTATAGATGGGTCAGACCCAAAGCCCAAATAGCTAAATGAACCCAACTAAATTTGTAACAACAAAAATAACACACAAACGATTTCTTAAAACTGAACTGGTTGGTTGATTAACCAGTACAAACAAACAAGGAATTAAATAACCCAATGAATAGACCAGAATAAACTAATTAAACTAGACTAATGAGGCCAACATAAAACGGGAGAAAATCAGAGGCTTGACTATAACCTTAATAAAACCCAACAAATCAAGAACACACATATTTTTTAAAGGGACTTGAAAGAAAAAATAGAGGGAACAGAAAACAATTCAAAACATCGGCAGATTGGTCAAGCCTTCAAACAGAGAAAAGGAGAAGAAAAGAAGAGGGACGAAAAGGTAAACTAAAACATAATTGGTCACGCAGAGGGATAGAAACTCATCAATCGAACTCGAAATCGGACAGGCACAAAGAACTAAGCCAAACTTATGTCGATCCTTTGTTCTTTGTCAAGAACAACAGAGCGACATCTGTTTCGCCGAGTCCGAACCACAAAGCTTGATAGAACAGCACTTCCCGGACTTGCATGCTACCAGGATTGACAGAAAAAATGATTTTGAACTTTTGGGGTTGACCTCAGATTCAAGATTCACGGAGCTCCAGGCAGATTCGAAGGAAATTGGTCCGGAATTTAGAAAAAGGGGAGTGAGGGAGTCATGGGGTATTGTTTTGGTGGCGTTTGGAGGTGGTGTCACCACCGGACGGTGGTGGATTTAGGGGCGGCTCAGCTAGGGTTAGGCTTGGGTTCTCTGATAGGGGTGTTTGGAACGATGAAATGAAGGGGGGGATAAGGGCGTTAGGACATATATATATCAAGTAAGGGCTCAGTTCCCAGCCGTCCTATCATATGGGATCAACGGCTGAGATTGGATTCCAGAAAACGACGTCGTATGGTACTGGGGAATTTGGACCGGGTTGGACGGTCTGGGCCTGTGTCAAACGGACGGGTACGGGAAAAATGGCTTTGGGCCTGGGCACTTTTAACTGAAGGCAGCCCAATTCTATCTCTTCAATTCTTTTTCCAATTTTCCATTAATTTTCAATTCATTTTCTTTTTTAAAAATCTTTTTCTTTTTTCCAAAATTAAAATTAAAACCTAAATTAAATCCTGAACCAAATTATCCTACCAAATTAAATTAATTAACCCTAATAATTGTTACTACAAATAATTAAAAACCAAATTAAAGGAAAAACTATCAAAATTCAAAATAAAAATTAAAAGTGTAAAATAAACTTCTTTTATGATTTTTCCCATTTTATAAAATAACTAATTTGTCAATTAATCCTAAAATGTAAAATTAAATCCTAAATGCAAATGCAACATATATTTTGCAATTTTCATTAATTAAATAAAATAAAAAATGCACAGACAAATGCAAACAATTACCAGAAAATACCACGAAAATCCCCAAAATTGCACACACTGACAGAAATTATTTTGTTTTAAATTTGTTGGAGTAGTACATATAGGAAAAAAATCACGTGCTCATAGTATTTAGTTTAATTATTTTAAAGAAAACTTGTATTAGGTATGGTATTTGATATTTTAAAATAAAATACCGATACCGTACCGAAATATAAATTATATTGTATAATACACATATAATTAATTATAATATAAATAAAAAAATTAAAATTATGCTTTCCTTTATTTTCTAAGTTCATCAATTAACTCTAAGTAAGGACCCGTTTGGCCATAATTTGGGTTTTATTTGGTAAACACATCTTTGGCCATAGATTTTGCCTATATTTTGGAAAATCCCAAGTCCCAAATCCCAAATCCTAAAACCAGCTCAATAGCTCGTTTTGGGCCAAAATATTTACAAACACTAATAATATACATGTTTTTCCAAAATAATTTTGGGAAATATATTTTTGAAGGAAAAATATTTTATTAGAAATCTCTCTAAAGATCTCTACAAGTCTTTATTTCCTCCACACATAAAATAAGCTATCTATACCCTATTTATAATAGTATGAAACATATTTTAACTAGAAACATGAAAGTCTATTCCTATATTTATTCTAATTGTAAATCCTTTTTAGACATGAATTAAATAAATCAAATCGTAAATAATTAAGGTTTCCTACTACAACTTTGAATTAGTTTTCCAACATTCTCCCATAATTCAAAGTTGTATAAATCTGGCTTGTTCGTTGTGCAGTTATGTTGGAGCACTTCTCTAACTTTCACTTTTGATGAAGCACGTCTTCATCCCTCATTGATGCTCTTTGTCACCAACACCCAATTTTATTGAAGCACTTGTCTCCAACCGTTGATGCACTTCGTCACCAATACCGGATTTTATTGGAGCGTCTGTCCCCAACTCCCGCTGATGCACTTTGTCACCAACACCTGTTTTGTTGAAGCACCTGCCTCCAACTCTCGTTGATGCACTTTGTCACCAACCCAATTTTGTTGAAGCACATGTCTCCAACTCACGTTGATGCACTTTGTCACCAACCATTGATACACTTTGTCACCAACACCCAATTTTGTTGAAGCACATGCCTTCAACACCCGTTGATGCACTCTGTCACCAACACTCAATTTTGTTGAAATACATAATCAACTTCCAACTTTTTTAAACCTTTCTCTAACTTTTAGAGAAGAGTTTCTTCATCTTGTGCCATATTTGTTTGCACATCTTTAAACTTGTTTTTTTTCTTGAATCTGTCTTGAAACTTTTCATCAAATAATCTAATTTTGTTGATAACTATTTATGATTTTGTCAAAATATTTTTTGGCCAGACGGGCAACACACATTGCCTAGCACAGCCCACCGGCAGCGGAAGCTACTTGATTCTCCACAAGATCGTAGAAGCTCTGATACCAATATAAAGGAAAAATATTTTATTAGAAATCACTTTAAAGATCTCTACAAGTCTTTATTTTCTCTACACATAAAATAAGCTATCAACACCCCTATTTTATAATAGTTTGAAATCTATTTCAACTAAAAACAAGAAAGTCTATTCCTATATTTATTCTAACTGCAAATCCTATTTAGACATGAATTAAATAGATCAAATCCTAAATAATTAAAGTTTGCTACTACAACTTTGAATTAGTTTTCTAACAATTTTGAAGATGTATGTCCAAACACATTTTCAATTTCAAACCAAACTTCACCCAAATCAGATTTTTCAAAACAAATTTGGGAATCTACGGCCAAACGCTAGCTAAGTAACAAGACATTTCTTATGATCAAATTTATTATTTTATGTACAATTTTCTCTCTCTAGGTTGATATTTGCTAGTTTTGGACAAAATTTTTGTCAACAAACAGTTTTTAGTTTTGTATTTTTGATTAATTTAATTAAGAATATTATATTCTATGACTTTTCGCACTAATTAGGATTTAAAGTGAAGTTACTGAATCGAATAAATCGAAACCGAAAAGAAAAAAACTGAGTCATACTAAATTTAATTAGGTACAATATTAGTATAGCATTTTAAAAAATCAAATACCGAAAATACTGAATCAAAATATTTAAATACGGTACAATATCGACCGACAAACACCCTAGAGAGGGGTAAAAAAAAAGGAAGGGTAATTGATATGGAAATTACCCATACATCTTTCTTGCAATGGACATATTGCCCACAGAAGAACACGTCAGCAAAGTTTAAAAATCTACGTAGCAAAAGGGGGCAAGTGATAACGTCAGCAAAGAGCGCCTACCCATTGGGAGTAAAAAAAGGCGTCCAAGCCAAGATGACGTCAATTTGCAATTAATTCACACACACTCATCACTCCATGTGATTGTGCCCATTTTCCCCTACTATTTTACTCGAAAAGTCAATAGTACCCCCTACTATTTTCCACTATTCCCGACCTACCCTGCTACCCCCTAATTTCTAACTTCTCCCACGCGCTCTATATGTTTTCTCTCCTCCACTTCTTTCCTTTTCTTATACTCCATATATTTTTAGAAAATGCAAAAGTTAAATACATATATAAACAAAGAACCAATATTATCTCGTGGGCTTCAACACATTATATATCAAATAGAAAAGAACATGAGATTAAGGAAATTAAATGATTTTCCAATATAAACAAGTAATAATCTTTTAAAATATATAAAAAGCATGATATATAATATAAAACAAATTGAATATATTTATTCAGATTTTGTTTGACAATTTTGTATAATGTAAATTTAATTAATTTCATTATATTCAAATACTATTTATTATATCATATAAAAGGTGTATATGTTGGAATTTTTGATTGGATACGTTTAAAATTGCAACGCGGGGTCAAGTGGCCAATTTTGTAACTAATATTAAACAAATAATTTTCTGTAGCCACTCAATAATTGTGGGTGAAAATATATTGGCCTCCGTTAGAAAGAAACAAACACTAAAGCACTACATCCCAAAAAATTTCAATTGGATTTTGCTTTTGGGTTATTGCACAATATCTCACATTTTTTTTAAAAAAGGGAAAAGAATGACTTGCTTTTAGATTAAGTGGAGTAAAAACTGAAAGTCAATGGTCACTCAACTTTATCAAATTATCCCCTAAAGTTATTTTTCTTTCGTTTGTAATAATAAAGTCACTGAACTATGCCTATTGCACTCAGAAGATCACTCAACTAGATTTTTTAAATTTTGGATTGCCAAATACCTACTTTACCCTCTAAATTATAAATATTTATCTTCTTTTATTTTTTTAACTTTTTAATATTATGATTTTCCCTTTTTAATTTATATTATGCACTTACCTATAGAATAAATAAATATTATTTATAAATTAAAAAAATAAAAGTATTTAAGCATCTATAATCTATAATGTTGGAATAACAAAATAATGAGCATAGTAATATTAATTAGAATAATTTGTTCGCAATAATTTAGTATTAACAACAAAAATTTAAAAATTTATTTACACAATTGAGAATGAAAGAAAGTAAAGGTTGTAAAATATATATTTCATGCATGTAATATAAAAATAATTATTTAAATAAAAATATTTTTATAATATATGTATATATTCTTGAAAATTATGCTCAATTATATTATATATATTCCATGCACGATTTAACATAGTATATTTTACCCTATACAGATAATCTCCCTACTTTCCGGTGACATAACTTTGTGTCGTCGGAAAGTTGATAGAAACATAATAATATAATTGAGCATAATTTTCAAGAATATATAATGTATATTATAAAAATATCTTTATTTAAATAATTATTTTTGTACTACGTGCATGGAATATATATTTTACAACTTTTATTTTCTTTCATTCTGAATTGTGTAAATAAATTTTTGAAGTTTTGTTGTTAATACTAAAATTATTATTATTAACAAATTATTCTAATTAACTTTTTTTTACTAAGCTCGTTATTTTGTTATTCCAGCATTATACATGCTTTACTTTTTATTTTTTTAATTTATAAATAATATTTATTTATTCTATAGATAAGTCCATAATATAAATTAAAAAAGAGAAAATCATAATATTAAAAAGTTTGAAAAAATAAAAAGAAGATAAATGTTTATAATTTAGAGGATAAAATAGGTATTTGGCAATCCAAAATTTGAAAAATCTAGTTGAGTGACCTACTGAGTGCAATAAGTATAGTTCAGTGACTTTGTTGTAACAAACAAAGTAAAGTGACTTTAGGTGATAATTTGGGATAGTTGAATGACCATTTGAGTAATGGACTCTAAAAACTGATGGTTTGGGTGAAGCGCATGGTTTCGACCTCACGATTCCAATGGATGCTTTGTTTTCTATGAGCGTTCCTCCATTTTGATTCAAAGAAAGTATAATTTCGAATCTAATGTAAACTTTGTATTGATAGTAAGACGAATGTGACCTGATACACTTGTTCTTGAGGACAATATCATTATTATACATAAAAATATATGACCAATAACGATATATGACTATCCCCTTTATTATTATTTTGCCACCACCAAAGGATGTGGTGCATTGATGTGACTGTTCTTCCTTTAACCAAAGATCTCGGGTTCGAGCCTTGAGTATGGAAAAATCCTTGGTAAGGAGCGCTTCCTCCCGAATAGGGCCATACACAGCACAAATCCGGATATAGTCGGGCTCCAATATGGGTATCGAATATCGGGCGGGAAACAAAAAAACAAAAAAAAAATTGCCGAGTTGCTTATGTAGCTATATTGAAAAAATATAACCATAAAGAGGTTTGGTCAAATGAATAATGTTTCTTTACCCTTATTTAATAAAGATAACAGATTCAAATTTTTAGAATAAATTTTGTTATTTTCTCCTTTAATTGGACCTTACGCAACGAAAATAGTGAATATGAAAACAAAAATAAGATATTAGAAAGAAGTTATATTTTCCTTGCCCTGCTCCTGACTGACTTCCTAATGAATTCCAAATTAAGCTTTTAATTCGGTGTTGAGTACATAATCACCTGTTCAAATATAGAATGTTCTGAACAATTTGACCCAAAAATAGAAAAGGAAAAACTAATGTAAAAGCCAAGAAATAGATCATTGAGATCTTTCTCTTTTGCCGTCTAGCTCTCGTAATTATCTCCTCATTCACCCTTCCCACTCTCGCGCGTCATATGAGATTCTCACATACTCCCCCTTGTCCCCACCTACCCCTTGATTGAAGGGTTGGTGGGGGTAGGGGTGGGAGGTGGCAATCCCCATAGACACAGCATAACTTACGTAGTATGTTACTTTGTGATGTAACATTATTGCCACCCTTCCATTTAGTATATAATCTCTCTTCTCCCTTACCTCTATCTCCCAAATTCCTTCCCTTTTTTCCTTTCTCCCTTTGTTTGTTGCATCTTACAATTTACACCTCCTCTTTTATCATGAGAGGCAACAGCTTCTACGGGCCGTTTTCCGATGGCGGAGTACGGCTAGAACTCACTCCCACCACCAATTCACCGCTCGCCATCGACGTGGCGGAGTCGACGGAGATGAGAATTCAACGCCTCATCTCCGAAAACCCTGTCGTCATCTTTACCCGTTCGTCTTGCTGCATGTGCCACGTCATGAAGAAATTGCTATCTGCTATAGGGGTTCACCCTACTGTGATTGAGCTAGAGGAGGATGAGATCGCCGCGCTTCCGTCCACCGCCGCCGTCACCGGCGATGAGGTTATCTCCGATGGTTCCGGTCCCGGAGAAGCGCCGGCGGTATTCATCGGCGGGACACGTGTCGGCGGGTTAGAGAGCCTCGTGGCACTTCACTTGAGTGGCCGTCTTGTTCCGAGGCTTGTGGAAGTTGGTGTCATCACTGATGTGGTATTGTAAAATTAAGATAATTAATTTCGTGTTTTTATGAAGCTATATTTTGTAATTCAATTATGGTGAAAAACAAACAAAAAAATATTCCCTTAGGAAAAGAAAATAATTAAGTAGTAGTATTAGTTGGTTCTTTTCTTAGTTAATTACTACTATTAGCTTTGATAATTATTCTATTTTCTGGTGCAGTAATGAAGTGTTATATAATATCTGTATTTTAATATTTAAAAAAGGTGTGTTGCTTCTTTCTTTCTTTCTTTCCATATTGGGGACTTTAGGACTCACTTTTCCTCAAACTAATTGAAACGTCAAAATGACTAAATGGGGCAGCTATTAAATACTATTTCCAGTTTAGTCTTAGTTTGCTTTGAATATCCCTACCATTGAGGAGGAATATTCTTGAATTATTTAATTAATAATTTACAAGTGCTAAAAAAAATATTCAATGACTTGGGATCAAAGTTAAATCTTTTGCTTTTCACCTTCTTATTTTGACTGATAAACTTTTGATTTTGTTTGAGGAATCGCTTGTGTTAATTGCAGTTTTAATCAAACAAGTAATTTTTTACTGATATATGTGTCACAGTACGTGTGGGATTTGAGTGGATTGTTGTTGTAATACGTCATACTTACAATACCATTTGATTAGTGTTTTAGCTAGCGTGAAATCTTCAATCTTTCTTCAGCCTTTTAAGTAGAAAAAGCCAGAATCTGGATAAGTTTATTTGCATTTCGTAAAAACCAATTTTATAAGATCATATTTTAGGAAATAAAACTTGTGGATGTAGATTGCCTGTCATGTATTAAACTAGAAATTAACAAATGTCAAATTAATTAAAGAATAACGTTGTAGATGTTTTATTCACATATTTAACAGGGATAGTGAATGTCGAATTAGAATGTACTAGCTGTCCCTGAGATGTGAGCTAATAGTCTAATACAATGTGATTAATTAATTAATCTCCGTCTAGACGATGTCTTTTGACGGATAAACCAAAATGAAATCTTTTTGACTTTTAAAATAGTACGTAAGTCATGATTAGCTGGAAAGCAAGGAAGAATGACATATTATATCCCTTAATCCGGGTTAATTATTATCTTGCTTAAGCCACACTTAATTGCTGAAAAATAGGGTTCAAAGTACAATATTCCATAAGCAGAAGAAGAAAAAGTGAGAAAAAGAAAGAAGAATAAAAGCCCAAATGAATATTGACAGAATTGAATGATGAAGAGAGGGAGTAGAAGAAGAAAGGAAAAAAAGGGAACCTTCAAAAATTATTGGTGGGCAAGAAAAGAAAGAAGGAAGAGAGTAAAGCAAAACAAAGCAGCAATTGCTTTGGCTGGCTTTGGTGCTTTTAGCCTTTTAAGTATTTTGAAAAGTTATGGAAGTGTTATCTGCTGATTGAAGATTGTAGGGAAGTATTGAAAATGAAATGGGGAATGGCCAAATGACATAAATACACTGCTTTAAAAAGATTCTACGTGTATTGTTATTGTTGTCATTGGATGACAGACGTCTTTTCCCTTCTATCACGTAGTTTTCTTTATTTATTGGTGACCGAAATTCGCATTCATGATAATTTGTGTTGAAAAAAGCTATTGGGTCGGGTCCGTTTACAGTGGGAGAAATTTAAAAATAGCCAGATTTACAACTGGTCGTTCAAAAATAGCTCAGTTTCAAAAGTAATCGAAATTTAGCCACTTTTTATATAAAGATAAATCTGAGCGAAAACACTGTTCAAAATCCGGATAATACGTCAGTATATTATACTGGAGTTCCAGCATAAGTATGCTTGAACTCCAGCATATTATACTGGAGTTCCAAGATAAGTATGCTGGAACTCCAGTATAATATGATGGAGTTCCAGCATAAATATACTGGAGTTCCAGCAAGTATAATTGTCCAGTATAATATACTGGAGTTTGGAGCACCGGTGCTCCAGTCTCCAGTATATTATACTGGAGTCAGCAAAGTATACCGGTCCAGCATAATATGCTGGAGTTCATACACAGGTGCACCGAACTCCAGTATATTATGTTGGACCGGTCTCTGTTGCAGCAAAACAGTGACTATTTTTCATTGACTTCGTAAATGCTGGCTATTTTTGAATGACCAGTCCGAAAACTGGCAATACCGTGCTATTTTTACTTTATAGTCGGTGCGAACTAGCCGTAAAAATAGTATGGATTAGCCGGTTTTCGGAATGGTCAATAAAAAATAATTAGCGTTTGCAAAGCCATTAAAAATAGTTATTATTTTACTGCAACACAGAAAATTCCAGCATAATATACTGGAGATCGATGCACCTGTGTATGAACTTCCAGCATAATATGCTGGAACTCCAACACGCGGAAGGTTCCAGCATAATATACTAGAGATTGGAGCACCTGTGTGTGAACTTCCAGCATATTATACTGGAACTCCAGTGTATTATACTGGAACTCCAGTATACTTATGCTGGAACTCTGGAATTCCAATATATTATGGTGGAGTATTTTTCGAATTTTGAACAGTGTTTTTGTTCACATTTATCTTTACATGAAAAGTGACTAAGTTTCGATTACTTTTGAAACTATGGCTATTTTTGAATGACCACTTGTAAATCTGGCTATTTTTGAATTTCTCCCGAATTAGCCTATTAGTTTGGGGTATTATCATTTTTGGCACGCGCCAGACACTATGTACATCTGGTAGGCGGTAGCCGAAAAAGTGTATAAAATTTATATAATTTTTGTATATAACATACATAATTTACATAGATATAAATTTTATACATTTTTTCAGCTATTATTTTTATAGCGACTATACAGTGTTATTTTCCATTAATTTGTATCCTCCTACTAAATTCTACTTATACTCTATAATATATTATTATGAGCATAGAAAAACTATATTTTCCTAATATTTTATGCGAAACAAATGACAGCTAGATTAAGTTTTCTACATCAAGGGAAGAATTATTTCGTCTTGTGGTAATTTTTACCGATCGATAACTCAAACCATAATTGCTGCAAATTTACTTTCACGAGGAGAAATCCGTAAGTCTCCAAATATCATATTTAGAGCTAGAATATGGGGTTTGTGAGTTGAGATAATGAATCGGAAATATATACTCATCTAACTTTATATATTTATCTTTTGCACATATAACTCTGAAATAAGAAGTTATATCAATTCATAAATGAATTATTGATTCCGTCATTGACAGCAAAAAGGGAAAAGGTTAACAAAATATCTAAACAAAAGTTCTTTGGCATGAGGAAGAAACAAACCCCCCACGGCCCCACTTCTCCACCACTGAGGAGAATTATATTTGCAGTTTGAGGAATCAGAATCTTGAGAAGCTGGGTTTTGAAAGTAACCTCAAGAAAAGTGAAAAAAAAAATAAAAATCCAATATATCGTAATCTAACGAAATTCAGTGTTACAGTACACAGAGCAACACTTAATAAACTACAATTGAGGAATCTTCTAAGTTCTAAATCAAACTTACCAAAATTTTCAAGATTCTATGGCATAGTGTAAAACACAGGAGGATTACTTTTAGGGGCCGTTTGGTTTGAATACGGCTTGTGTCGGGATAAGTTATACTGGTATAAGTTATGCTGCGATTAGTTATACTGAGATTGTTTTTTATCCATTGTTTGGTATGTTGTATTAAATATGACAATTGCA
This sequence comes from Nicotiana sylvestris, assembly GCF_000393655.2. NCBI lineage: Eukaryota > Viridiplantae > Streptophyta > Magnoliopsida > Solanales > Solanaceae > Nicotiana > Nicotiana sylvestris. Next base: position 173,390,927 of record NC_091064.1, on the reverse strand, counting down.
TAATTTGTAAAAGAATGTATAAGTTATATCGGTGCTAATTACCCCACCCTCTATAAGGTATAAATTATCCCGCTGTTAATTTTAATCTTGGGATAACTTATACCTGATTTGCTAACCAAAAGAAATATTAAGGTGGTATTAAATTTTTATACCAGCATTATAACTTCTTATACCTCGTACCAAACAATTCCTTAATGACTAGGAAAAGAAAAGGGAAAAAGAGAGAAAAAGGAGGTGGATCTGTAACTTGTGAGGTAATTTATTTGTGGCATAAATTTCGATATATTTATAAGTGGGAGAATCTGACAAATTTGATATTTATAAGTTTGTAAATATTATTCTATTAATAATAATAACCATGAACGTGTCATAAAAAATATTGTTCGAGACACAAGTCAGGTTCTGTCAACTCAAATTGTCACATACACGCATGTTTTTGGATTATACTCTGATGAACAAATAAAGAAAACAGAAGGAATTGAATAGACATATCTGCAAACAAAAGTAGTAAAACATAAGAGTAGAAAGATGATGAATCGCAAGACATAAACGCTGAGAAATTTAGCAGCTTTTTATATAGTATATGGTGAAAGTTATACTGATCCTGTAAATCTGCATAACAGTCCGCTCTCCAAAAAGAAAATATAAGGTGTCGCTTGCTACGAGGTATAAGTAGATATAGTGCTGGTATAAAAATTTAATATCACCTTAATATTTTATTTGGTTAGCAAACCTGGTATAAGTTATTTCGGGATTAAAATTAGTACCGGGATAACTTATACCTTATAGGGGGTTGGGTAATGTCACGACCCGGATTTTCCACCATCGGGTGTCGTGATGGCGCCTACTATCGGAGCTAGGCAAGTCAAATATTTAAAACACCTTTCCTGCTTTCTTTCAAACAAAATAATAAACGAGACAAAATTTAAGCGGAAGACTTTAAATTTAAAGCAACTGAAAACCAAAAGTGCGAAAGTTTAATATACGTCACTACCCAAGGTCTGGTGTCACTAGCTCACGGACTACTACAGAATATTACAAACAATGTCTGAAAGGAAATACATCATGTTTGTCTGATACAAGATGAACAAACGAAAAACATGGAAAAGGACTTCGGCCTGCGAACGCCAGCTAGGCTACCTCGAGAGTCCCTGGACTGAAGACAGCTCCCAGAAACCCTACTGCTGTGGTCCGTAAGCTGCTCCCTGATCTATACACAAAAATTTGCACATAGTGTAGCATCAGCACAACCGACCCCATGTGCTGGTAAGTGCCTGGCCTAACCCCGGCGAAGTAGTGACGAGGCTAGACAGTACCTACCACAATTAACCTGTACAGATATATATACAACAAGTGCAAGAAAACAATAACAAGATAATACAAAGTAAAACTGGGAGGGGACATGCTATCGGGGAGTAACAGATAAAAATGAAATATCGGAAATAAGCAGAAGAGACTCCGGTTCCCATGATATATATATATATATAAGTGGACGGCGTGCCACACGATCCCATAATATCATATATAAGTGGACGGCGTGCCACACGATCCCATAATATCATATATAAGTGGACGGCGTGCCACACGATCCCATAATATCATATTTAAGTGGACGGCGTGCCACACGATCCCATAATATCATATATAAGTGGACGATGTGCCACACGATCCCATAATATAGTTCATAATATCTGACTTCATATAGTAGACCCCTTCAGGGGAGAATGACAACTCAATACCTTTAACCCGGCAAGGGTACAGCTAACAGCCCAAAATATCCTGACAAGGGGGAATATATATATCAGTCTACACATCCCGGCAAGGGAGTATTCACAACACATTCTCCTTTTTAAATCCATTCTTCCTCAACTAACACATTCATGTTCGAGCTAACGCTCCAAAAGTACACCAATCACAATTTTACCTCAACCGTTCACATTATATGAAACTCATCAAATAAACAAGGAGCTTGTGTCACATTATTCGAATTAAAAGCAATCAAGACTCACGGTCATGCTAGACTCCGGTGCATAGATAACCGTCACCATGCCTATACACCGTACTCCACATTAGCAAGTAGCAAATATCATCCTAATCCTATTCCCTCAAGCCAAAGTTAGAACAAACACTTACCTCGAATGCTCCAAACTCAACTCACGCTTCTAGTATAGCTTTACCTCTTGATTCCACCACCAATCCGCTCGAATCTAGTCATAAGTTACTTAATCACATTAATAATTACTAAATGAATCATCCCCAATGCATGAAAATAGATTTTTCAAGGTTTTTCCCAAAAAGGTCAAAAATACCCCCGGACCCACGTGGTCGAAACTCGAGGTTCGGACCAAAACCCGGTTACCCATTCCCCCATGAATCCAAATATATGATTTGTTTTTAAATCGGACCCCAAATTGAGGTCCAACTTCTCAATTTGTAGAAAACCTAGGTTCTACCCAAAACACCCAATTTTCCCCATGAAAATCTTTGATTTGAAGTTGAAATTATGTTAAAAGATATTAAGGAATAAATAAAATAAGTTAGAAATCACTTACCAATTGAAGAAGAAAAGTTGTTTGGAAAATCGCCTCTTAGATTTTGGGTTTTTGAAAAGTGGAAAAATGACTAAAAATCCCGAATTTATACATTTTTCTGGGGGCTGGCGCGGACCGCACAGAAATGCACCGCGGCCGCACCGAGGGAGGGGAGAAGTGGGCTCTCTCTGAACCCACCCAGCGCGGACCGCACTGATTTGGTGCGCGGCTGCGCTGGTCGACCCTCTGAACCCCACCACGCGGACCGCACAGAAAAGCACCGCGGCCGCGTGGCTACCAGCGCGGACCGTGCGAAAATGGCCGCGGCCGCGCTGGCCCTGCAACATCTGAACCTGTATATTTTTTTTCTAAGTCTAAGACCTCCCGGGCCCCATTCAAAACTCACCCGAGCCCTCGGGGCTCCAAACCAAACATGCACACAACCTTAAAAACATCTTACGGACTTACTCGTGCGATCAAATCGCCAAAATAACATCATATACATAGGATCAAGCCTCAAACACATGATTTTTCTTTCTTCAACTTTCATAACTCAAATTCTTCATTTTAAGTCCGAAACACGTCATATGACGTCCGTTTTTAGCCAAACTTTACAGATAGTGCTTAACACATATTTAAGACTTGTACCGGGCGTCGGAACCAAAATACGAGCCCGATACCTATATTTTCTAACTCCTTTTCATTTCAAATTTTCATATCAAATTTCAGAAAAACAATTTCTTTCAAAAATTCATTTCTCGGGCTTGGGACCTCAGAATTTGATTCCGGGCACACGCCCAAGTCCCATATTTTTCTACGGACCCTCCGGGACCGTCGAATCACAGGTCCGGGTCCGTTTACCCAAAATGTTGACCGAAGTCAACATTATGCATATTAATACCAAAATTCATCAAATGTTTCACATAATTCACATATTCTAACATAAAAACTTTCCGGCTACGCGCCCGAACTGCGCACGCCAATCGAGGCAACTAAAAGCGAGGTTTTCAAGGCCTCAGGAGCACGGAACAAGGAAGAATTACGGTGATGACCCCTTGGGTCGTCACATTCTCCACCTCTAAAACAACCGTTCGTCCTCGAACGGACAAAAGAAAGAAGTACCTGAGTCGGGAAATAAATGAGGATAACGGCTCCGCATATCGGACTCGGACTCCCAGGTCGATGCCTCAGGAGGCTGACCTCTCCACTGAACACGCACCGAAGGAAAACTCTTCGACCTCAACTGTCGAACCTGCCGGTCTAGAATAGCCACCAGCTCCTCCTCATATGACAGATCCTTGTCCAATTGGACAATGCTGAAATCTAACACGTGCGATGGATCTCCGCGATACTTCCGGAGCATAGATACGTGAAACACGGGATGCACAACTGACAAGCTAGGTGGCAAGGCAAGTCTATAAGCCACCTCTCCCACACGATCAAGAATCTCAAAAGGACCGATGAACCTAGGGCTGAGCTTGCCCTTCTTCCCAAATCTCATCACGCCCTTCATAGACGATACACGGAGCAATACCCACTCACCAACCATGAAAGCAACATCTCTGACCTTGCGGTCTGCATAACTCTTCTGTCTGGACTGAGCTGTACGAAATCTATCCTGAATAATCCTGACCTTGTCCAAGGCTTCCTGAACTAGATCCGTACCCAATAATCGAGCCTCTCCCGGCTCAAACCATCCAACTGGAGACCAACATCGCCTACCATACAACGCCTCATACGGAGCCATCTGAATACTGGACTGGTAGCTGTTATTGTAGGCGAACTCTGCTAAAGGCAAAAACTGGTCCCACGAGCCTCCAAAATCAATGACACAGGCTCGGAGCATGTCCTCAAGAATCTGAATAGTCCTCTCGGACTGACCGTCCGTCTGGGGATGAAATGTTGTACTCAACTCAACCTCGGTGCCCAACTCTCGCTGAACCGCTCTCCAGAAATGCGAGGTAAACTACGTACCCCGATCTAAAATGATAGATAGCGGCACCCCATGAAGGCGAACAATCTCCCTGATATAAATCTCGGCTAACCTTTCGGACGAATAGGTGGCTGCAACAGGAATAAAATGTGCTGACTTGGTCAGCCTATCAACAATGACCCAAACTGCATCAAACTTTTTCCGAGTTATCGGAAGTCCAGTAACGAAATCCATCGTAATCCTCTCCCACTTCCACTCGGGAAGTGCAATCCTCTGAAATAGACCACCGGGTCTTTGATGCTCGTACTTAACCTGCTGACAATTCAAACACCGAGCCACGTGCGCAACGATGTCTTTCTTCATCTTACGCCACCAATAGTGCTGCCTCAGATCCTGATACATCTTCGCGGCGCCCGGGTGAATAGAATACCGAGAACTGTGGGCCTCCGCTAAGATCAACTCTCGAATCCCATCAACATTGGGCACACAAACTCGCCCCTGCAATCTCAATACACCATCATCATCTAAGGTTACTTTCTTGGCACCTCCACGCTGCACCGTGTCTCTCAAGACACACAAATGGGGATCCTCAAACTGCCGCTCGCGGATACGCTCTAATAGTGAGGGACGAGCAACCGTGCAAGCTACTACTCTACTAGGCTCAGAAATATCCAACCTTACAAGATGATTGGTCAAGGCCTGAACATCCAAAGCAAGCGATCTCTGGCTAACTGGAATATAAGCAAGACTACCCATACTGGCGGACTTCCTGCTCAATGCATCGGCCACCACATTGGCCTTCCCCGGGTGGTATAAGATAGTAACATCATAATCCTTTAGCAACTCTAACCACCTCTTCTGCCTCAAATTCAACTCTTTCTGCTTGAACATATACTGAAGACTCTTGTGATCAGTGTAAACCTCACACGTCATGCCATATAAGTAATGCCTCCAGATCTTCAAGGCATGAACAATGGCTTCCAACTCGAGATCATGAACCGGATAATTCTTCTCGTGGATCTTCAACTGCCTCGAAGCATAGGCAATGACTTTGCCTTCCTGCATCAACACTGCACCAAGCCCAATACGAGACGCATCACAATAGACCGTATATGGCCCTGAACCTATGGGCAAAACCAATACTGGTACCGTAGTCAGAGCCATCTTGAGCTTCTGAAAGCTCGCCTCACACTCGTCTGACCACCTGAACTGGACACCCTTATGGGTCAATCTGGACATAGGGGCTGCAATGGATGAAAACCCCTCCACGAACCGACGGTAGTAACCTGCTAACCCCAGGAAACTCCGAATATCCGTAGCTGAAGCTGGTCGAGGCCAGTTCTTGACTGCCTCTATCTTCTTCGGGTCTACCTGAATACCTGCTGCTGATACGACATGACCCAGGAATGCGACCGAACTCAACCAAAACTCGCACTTTGAGAACTTAGCATACAACTGACTATCCTTTAGGGTCTGAAGGACCACTCTGAGGTGCTGCTCATGCTCCTCCTGACTGCGGGAGTATATAAGAATATCGTCAATGAAGACTATCACGAACAAGTCCAAATAAGGTCTGAACACTCGGTTCATCAACTCCATGAACGCTGCTGGGGCATTAGTCAATCCAAATGACATGACCAAAAACTCATAGTGCCCATACCGAGTGCGAAATGTTGTCTTGGAGACATCAGACGCCCTAATACTCAGTTGATGATAACCAGATCTCAAGTCTATCTTCGAGAACACCCTCGCACCCTGAAGCTGGTCGAATAAATCATCAATCCTCGGCAGTGGATACTTATTCTTAATTGTAACCTTGTTCAATTGCCGGTAATCGATGCACATTCTCATCGAACCATCCTTTTTCTTAACAAACAACACCGGCGCACCCCAAGGTGAAACACTGGGTCTAATGAAACCTTTCTCAAGCAAATCCTGCAGCTGTTCCTTTAACTCTTTCAACTCCGGCGGGGCCATACGATATGGCTGGATAGAAATGGGCTGAGTGCCCGGGGCCAAATCAATACAAAAGTCGATATCCCTATCGGGCGGCATACCCAGCAAGTCTGAAGGGAAAACCTCAGGAAACTCCCGAACAACGGGCACAGAATCAATAGAAGGGGCCTCCGCGCTAGAATCGCGAACATACGCCAAGTAGGCCAAACATCCCTTCTCGACCATACGCCGAGCTTTCACATACGAGATAACACTGCATGTACAATGACCAGAAGTCCCTCTCCACTCTAAACGGGGTAAATCCGGTAAGGCTAAGGTCACAGTCTTGGCATGGCAATCCAAGATAGCATGGTACGGGGATAACCAATCCATCCCCAATATAACATCAAAGTCGACCATGTCCAAAAGCATCAAATCAACACGGGTCTCAAGACCCCCAAACACTACGATACAAGAACGATAAACTTGGTCGACCACAATATAATCACCCACCGGTGTTGACACATAAACAGGAATACTCAACGAGTCACTAGGCATAACCAAATAGGGTGCAAAATAGGACGACACATATGAATACGTAGATCCGGGGTCAAATAGCACAGAAGCATCCCTATCACAGACCAGAATAGTACCTGTAATCACAGCATCTGAATACTCAGCCTCTGGCCTGGCTGGCAAAGCATAACAACGGGGCTGGGCCCCACCTCCCTGAATCATATCCCTGGGACGATCTGCTGCTGGTTGACCCCTACCTCTAGCGGTCTGAGCTCCACCTCTAAGACCTCTACCTCCACTTCTATGTCCTCTACCCCCGCCTCTAGCTGTCTGGGCAGGCTGTGGGGCAACTGGTGCCTGGATCATCGGGCAAGGACCCTGCTGCTGCGAGCTACTGGAAGCTCAAGGGCAATATCTGGCAATGTGACTCACATTGCCGCAAGTATAACAAGCCCTCGGCTGCTGAGAATAACGAAGTGGTGGTGCACTGATAGGTGCTGATGGTGAACTGAAGAGCTACTGGTCAGAATACTGCGGCTGAGAACCGCGACCACCTGGTGTACCATGAGAAACCTGGAGAGCTGACTGAAAGGGCCTCGAAGGATGGCCTCTACCATAAGAATCCCTACCTCCAGACGAGGTACCATTGAATCTACCCGAATGACGGGGCCTCTTATCAGACCCATGACCACCTCCCTGAGCAAGTGCCATCTCTATCCGGCGGGCACCATCTGCCGCCTCCTGAAATGAAATCTCACTACCGGCACTCATGGCCATCTGAACACGGATCGGCTGGGCCAACCCATCAATAAACCTCCACACCCTCTCTCTATCGGTAGGGAGTATCACAATGGCATGACGAGCAAGATCAATGAACCGGGTCTCATACTGGGTAACCGTCATAGGACCCTGCTGGAGACGCTCAAACTGCCTGCGAAGAGCATCTCGCTGAGTAACTAGGAGAAACTTCCCCAGAAATAACTCTGAAAACTGATTCCAGGTCAATGATGGCGACCCTGCTGGCCTGGCTAAACAGAAATCCCTCCACCAAGTCTTGGCGGATCCTGCCAGGCGAAAAGTGGCGAAGTCGACCCCATTGGTCTCTACAATGCCCATAGTTCGTAGAACCTCATGACAGCTGAATATGAAATCCTGAGCATCCTCTGAGGGGGTGACACTATATGTGGTTGTGAAGAGCTTGGTGAAACGATCAAGCCTCCATAAAGCATCCGCGGACATAGCCGCACCATCGCTGGACTAAGCCGCAATACCTGGCTGGGCTGCCACAGCTGGTTGAACTGCCACGGCTGGATGAACCGCTGGAACCTGAGCCTGAGGAGCTATCGGCTCTGGAGTACGAGTATCGAGAGTCTGAACTCCTCCCCCAGCCTGAGATGTGGCTGGAGCTACGGGAAGCAAACCCGCTCTAGAAATGCCCTCCATGAAGCCTACCAGTCGGACCAAAGCGTCCTGAAGCACTGGAGTGGCTATAAAACCCCCTGGGACCTGAGCTGGGCCCACTGGAACAGTTGGGGCCGGAACCTCCTCCTCAAAATCGACCTGAGGCTCCGTCGCTGGAAATGCTGCTCGGGGCTGAGCTCTGTCCCGGCCTCGGCCTCGCCCTCTGCCCCTAATAGGGGCTGCTGCTTGGGGCTCAGGCTATTGCGCGGTAGAAGAGGAAGCACGTGTCCTCGCCATCTGTGAAAGAACAGAGTGGAAAGACAATCAGTACTTGAGAAACAAAATCGCACGATAAGAATGAACAAGGTGAAGTTTTCCTAACTCAGTAGCCTCTGCGGGATAAATACAGACGTCTCCATACCGATCCCTCAGACTCTACTGAGCTTGTCCGTGAGTTGTGAGACCTAAGTAACCTAGTGCTCTGATACCAACTTGTCACGACCCATATTTCCCACCATCGGGTGTCGTGATGGCGCCTACTATCGGAGCTAGGCAAGCCAAATATTTAAAACACCTTTCCTGCTTTCTTTCAAACAAAATAATAAACGAGACAAAATTTAAGCGGGAGACTTTAAATCTAAAGCAACTGAAAACCAAAAGTGCGGAAGTTTAATACACATCACTACCCAAGGTCTGGTATCACTAGCTCACGAACTACTACAAAATACTACAAACAATGTCTAAAAGGAAATACATCATGTTTGTCTGATACAAGATGAACAAACGAAAAACATGAAAAGGGACTTTGGCCTGCGAACGCCAGCTAGGCTACCTCGAGAGTCCCTGGACTGAAGACAGCTCCCAGAAATCCTACTGCTGTGGTCCGTAAGCTGCTCCCTGATCTGTGCACAAAAATTTGCACATAGTGTAGCATCAGCACAACCGACCCCATATGCTGGTAAGTGCCTGGCCTAACCCCGGCGAAGTAGTGACGAGGCTCGACAGTACCTACCACAATTAACCTGTACAGATATATATACAACAAGTGCAAGAAAACAATAACAAGATAATACAAAGTAAAACTGGGAGGGGACATGTTATCGGGGAGTAACAGATAAAAATGAAATATCGGAAATAAGCAGAAGAGACTCCGGTTCCCATGATATATATATATATATATATATATATATATATATATATATATATATATATATATATATATATATAAGTGGACGGCGTGCCACACGATCCCATAATATCATATATAAGTGGACGGCGTGCCACACGATCCCATAATATCATATATAAGAGGACGACGTGCCACACGATCCCATAATATCATATATAAGTGGACGGCGTGTCACATGATCCCATAATATCATATTTAAGTGGACGACGTGCCACACTATCCCATAATATCATATATAAGTGGACGACGTGTCACACGATCCCATAATATAGTTCATAATATCTGACTTCATATAGTAGATCCCTTCAGGGGAGAATGACAACTCAATACCTTTAACTCGGCAAGGGTACAACTAACAGCCCAAAATATCCCGACAAGGGGGAATATATATATCAGTCTACACATCCCGGCAAGGGAGTATTCACAATACATTCTCCTTTTTAAATCCATTCTTCCTCAACTAACACCTTCATGTTCGAGCTAACGCTCCAAAAGTACACCAATCACAATTTTACCTCAACCGTTCACATTATATGAAACTCATCAAATAAACAAGGAGCTTGTATCACATTATTCGAATTAAAAGCAATCAAGACTCACGGTCATGCTAGACTCCAGTGCATAGATAACCGTCACCATGCCTATACACCGTACTCCACATTAGCAAGTAGCAAATATCATCCTAATCCTATTCCCTCAAGCCAAAGTTAGAACAAACACTTACCTCGAATGCTCCAAACTCAACTCACGCTTCTAGTATAGCTTTACCTCTTGATTCCACCACCAATCCGCTCGAATCTAGTCATAAGTTACTTAATCACATTAATAATTACTAAATGAATCATCCCCAATGCATGAAAATAGATTTTTCAAGGTTTTTCCCAAAAAGGTCAAAAATACCCCCGGACCCACGTGGTCGAAACTCGAGGTTCGGACCAAAACCCGGTTACTCATTCCCCCATGAATCCAAATATATGATTTGTTTTTAAATCGGGACCCCAAATTGAGGTCCAACTTCTCAATTTGTAGAAAACCTAGGTTCTACCCAAAACACCCAATTTTCCCCATGAAAATCTTTGATTTGAAGTTGAAATTATGTTAAAAGATATTAAGGAATAAAGAAATTAAGTTAGAAATCACTTGCCAATCGTTTTGAAGAAGAAAAGTTGTTTGGAAAATCGCCTCTTAGATTTTGGGTTTTTGAAAAGTGGAAAAATGACTAAAAATCCCGAATTTATACATTTTTCTAGGGGCTGGCGCGGACCACACAGAAATGCACCGCGACTGCGCCGAGGGAGGGGAGAAGTGGGCTCTCTCTGAACCCACCCAGCGCATACCGCACTGATTTGGTGCGCGGCCGCGCTGATCGACCCTCTGAACCCCACCACGCGGACCGCACAGAAAAGCACCGCGGCCGCGTGGCTACCAGCGCGGACCGCGCGGAAATGGCCGCGGCCGCGCTGGGCCTGCAACATCTGAACCTGTATATTTTTTTCTAAGTCCAAGACCTCCCGGGCCCCATTCAAAACTCACCCGAGACCTCAGGGCTCTAAACCCAACATGCACACAACCTTAAAATATCTTACGGACTTACTCGTGCGATCAAATCGCCAAAATAACATCATATACATAGGATCAAGCCTCAAACACATGATTTTTCTTTCTTCAACTTTCATAACTCAAATTCTCCATTTTAAGTCCGAAACACGTCATATGACGTTCGTTTTTAGCCAAACTTTACCGATAGTGCTTAACACATATTTAAGACTTGTACCGGGCGTCGGAACCAAAATACGAGCCCGATACCTATATTTTCTAACTCCTTTTCATTTCAAATTTTCATATCAAATTTCAGAAAAACAATTTCTTTCAAAAATTCATTTCTCGGGCTTGGGACCTCAGAATTTGATTCCGGGCACACGCCCAAGTCCCATATTTTTCTACGGACCCTCCGGGACCGTCGAATCACAGGTCCGGGTCCGTTTACCCAAAATGTTGACCGAAGTCAACATTATGCATATTAATACCAAAATTCATCAAATGTTTCACATAATTCACATATTCTAACATAAAAACTTTCCGGCTACGCGCCCGAACTGCGCACGCCAATCGAGGCGACTAAAAGCGAGATTTTCAAGGCCTCGGGAGCACGGAACAAGGAAGAATTACGGTGATGACCCCTTGGGTCGTCACAGGTAATTAATGCCGGGATAACTTATACCTTCTTCTTAGAAATTTTTGCAATTGTCATTTTTAATACAACATATTAAACAGTGGATAAAAAATAATACTAAAATAACTAATCACAGCATAATTAATTCCAACATAACTTATCTCAGCATAAGTCGTATTCCAACAAAACGACCCCTAACATAGTCAGCAATTTCAGTATTTTTTTCGTTTTGTTTTGCAGCTTATTTACTTGTAGAAAGTTATTTTAACAAAAATCATTTTTATTTTATTTACAGGAAAGAAAGATTAAGTGAAATGGTAATGTTTTTACTTGCAAATAAATTTTTGCAATTGTGAAGAATAATAGGTATTTAATAAAATAGTTGAAATACACAACATAACACCATAGTAATTAGGGGAGGGCATCGGTCGGTTCGGTTCGGTTATGAATATTATCGGTTTAGCATATCGATTATCGGTTTACAAATTTGATAAACTGATAATAGAACTGACAAGATATCGGTTATCGGGTATCGGTTAATCGGTTATCGATCATTATCGGTTCGGTTATCGGTTTACCCGATAAAATAACTCAATCTAGAGTTAAGCAAAAAAGAGAAGACAATTCACTAGAGTTAAGCAAAAAAGAGAAGAATTCACATATAGTATACTACCCATTTCTGCGTTCTGTCCAGTGGCTACAACTGGAATAGTACTAATTCTTCAACAACAGTTGTCCAAATACATTAATAATAATATAAAGTAGTAGCAATTTCACCTTAAAATTAACAAGTCCAAACATATAGTACTAATAGTTCAAATTCAAGTTAACAAGACAACAACTACTCAATCCTTATAGGTTTCATAAAAAAATCAGTGGATAAATACTTATCAAACTGCAGCAATTCCCACAAAATATTCCAAGGCATTAGCTGCCTCCTCTGATGTGATAACAACAATAGTTGATGCCCTCAAACAGTCCAAGATAAACTGGATGTTGTTTGTCAAATACCTAATTGAAAAAAGAAACCATAGAGCAATCCTTATATGAAGATGAATTTTGTTATATAAATTACAAGCCTAATGTATAAGACTAAAAACTTACGCTAGGAGTAACTAGTAAGGTCTATGAAGAATGAAAATGAAGCAACTGAAGAGTGCGACTGAAAAAGAATATGATAGAATTAAGTGTGTATATACTTAAGGGTAAAGTCGTAATTTTATTAATTCTTATTGGATTATCGGTTAACCCATTAACAAAATTGGCAAACTTGTTCTTCACTGAATAAAATATCATGCCGTTTTTTTTCTTCTAAATTTTATAGCTCATGTGCTTTATGATTTTATAAAATAGCATATATTTGTTTTAGTATTAATAGGAAAAAACATCAACCTTCACTTTAAATAATCAATACCAACTTTAATAGTCAAACGGAGGTAAACTGAATAATTCAAAACAACTTTATCCTTAAATTTCATATTCTTTATCTATTCCAACTTAAAAATATAATGGAAAGGAATAAAGACGTTGTACTCCATATGTCCTAAAAACGATGATCCTTTTTAAATTTTAAAAGCTAAATTTCTTAACTTTGACCATGAATTCAGAATAAAATATTTAAGTTTTTTAAAATAAAAACTATATATTTAAAAATTACGTAAAAGTATTAACAATTCAAAATATTTAAAAGGTGTAAATTAAGAAGATATTAATTTTTTTTTATATATTTCAAAGTTACATATGCTGTCTAATAAATGATATAACAATCATTGGTCCATGCTTAATTGTGTTTACTAAGAGAGATAAATAATAATTCTGTCAAATAACCTTATTATTAATGTTATTAATTGAATTTCTACGCGAGTGCAAAAGCGTAAGGAGAAGAATTAATCTAAATATTCGCTAACCAATTATCTTAAACAAAAAAAAAATCAGGAATTAATAATGTATGCATAATTCATGTACAATACATATAATGACGTATTGTAAATCAAACAGAAGAAGTAATTAGTGAATCGACCGTCTATTTGTGTAAAAATCCTACCTTTCAAAGACATTTTGGATCAAAAGTAGTGCAACACAATTTATTGGGCCGGTGCTGTAGTCAATCAAGAGAATGGTATAGTGACATAGAGATTGCAGAATAAGTGGCCCAATATACGACTAGGGGCGGAGCCAACATGTTACTTACGATTTGGCCGAACCCAATAATTTTTATCTATACCCTATATCTATTTTAAAAAATTCATTATATATGTATAAAAATTAAATTTAGAATTCACTTGCTAACACCTGATGCCACTATCATAAACTTTAGAACTCATAAATATAAATTCTCCGCCTCTACGTCAACCAATCAAAAACACGAGGAATTTCTAGTTTGGATCATTTTCGATATTTTGTGAAAGAAAACAAGAAACAAAAGAAATTCAAAATAAAAATATATATTTGAAAATAACTAGAGAACGACTTCAATTGTACCAAACATGCCTTTAGTGAGCTTTGATTTAATAGCAAGACAACAGCGACAGGGTAGTTGATAGTGAGCAGATGTTGATAGGATCACTCATTTTCGATAGGATCTCTTGTTGCCTCTTTGAGCCGAGGGTCTCCTGGAAACAGCCTCTCTGTCCCTCGGGTAGAGGTAAGGTCTGCGTACATATTACCCTCCCCAGACCCCACTTATGGGATTACACTGGGTTGTTATTGTTGTTGTTATTGTTATATCAAAAGAAAAGTCCTTACTGGTACCATAATGCTAGAAATCTTGATGAACAATAGTCTTTTATTGAAGGAAAAAAAATTAAATCTAATAATTATTGGGATTGTACGAATCGTTATTTGAAATTTTATGAATGTTTAGATTGATATAGCTTCATTGACCTCTTTTATTGGGCCAAACTATATATATTATGACATGCATTATATCTAATCTCAAAAAGTCTAGACGAAGTGAAATTAATTAGTAATTATTTCAACTCCATCTCACAATACTATTCTTTTAATCGTTTGTCGGCTGAATTCAGTAAACGCACAAATAGGTGCTCTTTTCGGAAATGTTAAACAAAAATTCCCCCCTCCCATCTCTAAGCTCTGGTTATGGAAGAAGGAACCGAGAAGAAGGTATCAACAATAATTGGTTTTATTACGGGACAGTTAATTGAAATCCATCCCTCTTTTTAATTTAAAACTAATTAATTAACGACCTGTCAAGCAAGGGAACATTGTGCGGTAATAGCCAGTTCAAGGAAGTGAAACTAAGAAAAGAAATTTTCGTTACAAGTCATTTTCTCATTACTTTGGGTCTCTCATTTCCAATTTTTATTGGCATTACTATATATAGTGGGATTTCAAAAAAAATGGGCTTCATTTTTTAAGCTTCTTATTACCCGGAAAAGTCGTGAGAGATTAAAAAATAGCCAAATTTATAACTGGTCATTCAAAAATAGCCCAGTTTCAAAAGTAATCGAAATTTAGCCACTTTTCATGTAAAGATAAATTTGAGCGAAAACACTGTTCAAAACCCGAAAAATACGCCAGTATATTATACTGGAGTTCCAGCATAAGTACACTAGAACTCCAGCATAATATACTGGAGTTCCAGCAAGTATAGTTGTCTAGTATAATATACTGGAGTTTGGAGCACCAGTGCTCCAGTCTCCAGTATATTATACTGGAGTCAACAAAGTATACCGGTCCAGCATAATATCCTTGAGTTCATACACAGGTGCACCGAACTCAGTATATTATGCTAGCCGGTCTCTGTTGCAGCAAAATAGTGGCTATTTTTCATTGAATTCGTAAACGCTGACTATTTTTGAATGACCAGTCCGAAAACTGACTATACCGTGCTATTTTTACGGAAAAGTCCCACTGCCCTAGTTCACCATAAGTTGAAAATGAGGATATTGAATATGCTTATCCTCTCGTGAGGCATATTTTGTACACAGATAAATATATAAAATTTGAACTAAAATTATTAGGTTTGGTGGAACCATAATGTCAATATTAGCTCGACCCTTGATACTCAAAAGGGTAAATGAAGAGAAAGACTAAGTGCTAAGATTTTCTTCCATTTAGAGTAAAAGGAGAACCTAATTAAATAGTAAATAGATTTGGAAAAAAGGGTAATAGTAGGTCTCTATAAGTGATGAATGATGACATACGATAGCAAAAAACACAACCACCCACTACTAATAATACTTTAAATACTGCTCCCACAACAACATAACCCCTCCAATTTTGCTGATTGACCTATGTGGAATCCTATGTGTCACTAACTCATTGGCTCATTTGTAGGCCCCACTCTTTTGTTCTTATTTCTGAAGTATCTTTTAGAACAGCCCAACCTCAAAGAGAATCTACAATTGAATCTTTCAAAAAGTAGCCACTAAAGTGCCACACGCACTCAATCATTCAAAGTGAATAGTCTAATGCATTATAGTATTAATTTTATCAAGTATTTTAAAATTATTATATTCTTTTTCAAGAAAAGAAATGGGAACCGATCACAACCTAATGTTTTCTAGTACCCCACTGCCATGTTTCTTTATTGGCAAGTCTTGGTTATCACATTTTCATCAGAAGTTGTGATCCTTTCCCTTCCCCATTGGTTCAATCTTTAAATATTTTTGCTCAAAATTAGTTACACTTTTAAATATAATATACTCTGCATAAAAAAAAATTAGATTCGAATGAACCCATTGTTCAAGAGCTGCATTCCGCCACATTCGCCTCACCCCTACCAACTTATAATGCATTTTGAAAATTCAAATAATCATATTATGTTCTAAGATGAGTCTTAAGAAACAAATTGGAACATGATATAATGTGTTCAAATTAGTTCACTACAGATTTCATACTCGTTTCTACTTTACCTTTTCATGCAGAATATTTGTAGAAAAACTGTCTGACCGCGAAATCCAAGTTGTCGTCCTCCATATATGGTGCTTGCTTTCACTTGTACTATTCAGTTCTGAATTTAAGAAAAAAGTAAATATTGATAGTCAAAGATAAATTTGTCACTTTTCATCACTTCCCAAAAGTCAAATAACGTAATGTTTGGCTAAAATATTTTAGTGTTTCTTATTCCGACGACTTCCAGCAGTTCAAAATCGAACCGTAACCGTTAATTGAACCGCAAAACGTCTTATTGACTTATTAGTATCAGGTTATTCGGGTAATGGTTGATGAACGAATTGAAATTTTATAATTAACGGCTTAACGGTTTGAAGACGGATTACTCAATTTCCTTATTAGAAAAACTGCTAACCCGTTAAATTTTTTTATATTTACACTTTTAGGCTTGGTATGCACTTTGTTAATTTGTTTGATCAACTCTGCACGTTGTTTTGTTAGATGAAGTCGGCCCTTTGTTAATTTTGTTAGATCAACGCAACCATTGAACTGGGGTGCTTTAGCTTGCTCAAACTTATGATTGTGAATATGTGATTGTAAACTTAAAAAGTTTGATTATCTTTAAACCTTATGGTTGTAAACAAACCAAAGTTGCTGCTGAGGGAGTCAGGGAGAGATGTAATATAAACAATATATAGAAGGTAAACAATGGCGAAAGGAACATATTAGATAATTCTCTTACCGCAGAAAAAGAGGCCATTAAAGAGGATACTAGCGCCAAAAGTTCCTTCGACATAATAGCCGTAGAATAGCATAGCTGATAAACCGTTCGATAATCGTTAATCCGATATCAATCTGCCTGATGTCTTATTGGTTGACTAGCGAATTACTATATTTTTAAATCGATAACCGATAAGCCGAACTATTAAGCTAAATATCCGACCGATCCGCCTGATAAGCACCCCTCGAACGACTGAGACACCTACGGCTCCCCTTATTCACCTCTTCTTTGAGGGGAAAAAATCCTCCCCTTAATACTAAGGTTTTGTCTGTTTTAATTCCATAGTTGGGTAAGAGGATCCTTGATAAACGAAAGCAACAATGTGACGGGTAGAATAGTAACTTTGAAAAAGATATGAACATTTTGATAGTTAATATTTACGTTCCAAAACATTATTATACCTTTTTTTTTGGCTTTATTGCTTTTATAAAACTTAATGTTCTTGAATTGTTAAAGACACCAAAGAAAAAAAAAAAGGTTGCTTAGGACCAGGAAAGCTAC
Source organism: Nicotiana sylvestris (assembly GCF_000393655.2). Lineage (NCBI taxonomy): Eukaryota > Viridiplantae > Streptophyta > Magnoliopsida > Solanales > Solanaceae > Nicotiana > Nicotiana sylvestris. The sequence continues at coordinate 173,373,110 of NC_091064.1, read as the reverse complement.
AGCTACCGCTACCTTGCACTCAACATGTATGTGGGTTATACTAAATCTTTTCATAGGGATGACTTCATGTGTAGAAGCTTTTGATTTCTTTATGGCCTCTAGGGTTCCACATAATTTCGACTTTGTTTGTTCTAGACACTCAGGGGTCATTTGGTTTATCATATTATAACAAAAATAATCTCAACATAAAAGTTCATACAAGTTATGCAATGTTTGATTGGAATTGTGTAAGAAAAATGATATGAACTAGTACCATGCAAGGTATCATATAATCACGGTATTATAATATATAAAATATATATGAAGTATTTTAAAAATAAATAAAATTTTAAGTAATTGTCTCATAACTTAATACAATATTTGATTGGCCTTATTTAACTTCGCATTGCTAATACTTGCATAATTTATATGAGAATATACGTATTATTTTTATTCGGGATAGGATGTAGAATAAGAATATATTTATTTACCACCATTGAATAAAAAACGAAACACAAAGAGCCCTTAAAATAAGCAACATCTGCATAATAATCCAACAATCCCCGCATAACTAGTATGTTAATTAACGATCGCGCAATGGTTTAAAGTTGCAGTTTTCACCAACACATGATCAAATCCCTCCCTCCCAACCCACATCATGCTTTGCAACCAATCCTATCCCTACTTAATCTTCATTAAAAATGAATTAATTGTACTTAAGGACACTACTAAGTGGAACATAGTGAATTCCCATGTGGCATGATGTTTTATTCATTGTTTGTTCAGAATTATTTTGAAGAACTAAAATTGATTTATGCTAGGTTTTTAGCCTATATTATCATTACTGCTAGTGGACTACATTTGCTTGCAAGTTGCAACATATCCTATTGGCATTTGTTTTCAAAAGAAACTACGTAGGATCTTAAGCAATTGGCCCAAATGCAATGCGCATGTTGCGGAAGCCAATTATATATAGTGTGAATGAGGCACAGCTACGATACCAAAAATTATGACAGCCACTAAATAATAAATAAGACAATAAAGCAACAATAAAATGAATACCAGAATTTATGAGGTTCGGCCAATTTTGCCTACTTCCTTGGACACAATTAATATTTTATTTCACTCCAAAAATACAAGTGAAATAATACTAAAGAGAGAAGATACAAATACCTTAAGAAGATAAGAAGACAAATGAGAGGTATATTTAAATCCTAAACATTAGGCCTTCTTTTATAGGGAGAAATTCTTCCCAAATTAAGTCTCCCACCGATGTGGGAGTTTGCCATTTTCAACAAATCTCCACCTTGGCAAAATTCCACATCTTCAATTTTCTCTCGGTAACAAATTTTGGTTATGTCTTCATCTTCAATCTTCAGTGTTCAACAATGTTGATCAAATCCAAACAATGTTGAAACTTGACCGCAGTCACCACTTTTGTCAGCATATCAGTAGGATTCTCTGTAGTATGAATTTTCTTCACCATGACTCCACCTTCTTTTATGATTTCTCGTACGAAATGATACCGAACATCAATGTGCTTCGTCCTTGCATGATAAAATTGGTTCTTCGCTAATTGAATAGCACTTTGACTATCACAAAAAATTGTGATACTTTTTTGTTCAACACCAAGCTCTTTTAGCAACCCCTGAAGCCAAATTGCCTCTTTCACAGCCTCTGTAATAGCCATGTACTCCGCCTCTGTTGTAGACAAAGCAACTGTTGACTGCAAAGTAGACTTCCAACTAACTGGTGCCTTTGCAAAAGTAAACACATAACTAGTAGTTGATCTTCGTTTGTCCAGATCACCCACAAAATCTGAGTCACAATATCCAACTACAGACCTGTTTCCTTCCTGCTCAAAAACTAACCCAACATCTACAGTATTGTGAATATACCGTAGAATCCACTTCACAGCTTGCCAATGCTCCTTTCCTGGATTATGCATATATCTGCTAATAACTCCAACAACTTGTGAAATGTCAGGTCTCGTACAGAGCATTGCATACATCAAGCTACCAACAACATTTGCATATAGTACCCTTGACATATACTCATGTTCAGCTTCATCTTTTGGCGACATAGTAGTACTTAGCTTAAAATGGGGAGAAAGTGGAGTACTAACCTGCTTAGTCTTCTCATCTATGCCAAAACGCTGCAATACTCTCTTCAAATATTCTTTCTGAGATAAACAGAGTTTCTTTGAACGTCTATCTCTTATTATCTCTATGCCAAGAATTTTCTTTGCCTCACCTAGATCCTTCATCTCGAACTCCTTCTTCAGTTGAATCTTCAACTTATCAATTTCTTCCGAATTCTCGGAAGCTATCAACATATCATCAACATATAGGAGAAGATATACAAAGGAATCATCTTTAAGCTTGCGCAAATACAGACAATGATCGTATTTGCTTCTCTTGCACCCTTGCCGCAACATAAACTCGTCAAATCGCTTGTACTATTTTCTAGAAGATTGTTTCAATCCGTACAATGATTTTTCAAGTTTGCACACCATATTTTCTTTTCCAGCAACTTTGAATCCTTCTGGCTGAGTCATGTAGATTTCCTCCTCCAAGTTTTCATGTAAAAACGCAGTTTTTACATCCATCTGAACTAGTTCCAAATCCAACTATGCTACCAAAGCCAATATAATTCTAATGGAGGAATGTTTTACAACTGGAGAAAACACTTCATTGTAATCAATTTCCTCCTTTTGAGCATATCCTTTGACCACCAATCTTGCTTTGTAGTGAACATCTTCTTGGTTAGGAAATTCTTCTTTCTTTGCAAATACCCATTTGCACCCAATTGCTTTCTTTCCCTCCGGGAGATTGGCCAATCTCCATGTATGATTCTGATGAAGGGATTGTATTTCATCATTCATGGCAATCCTCCACTTATATTCTTCTAAATTTTGGATTGTGTCTTTATAAGTGGTAGGAATATCATCAGCTACAATTGAGGCGGCACAAGCAACCGTCTCTATAAGACGAACAAGTTTTGTTATTGTCCTTTTTGGTATGCTAGTTGCAATTGATTCAAGTTGTTGTTGAGGTTCCTGAGTTGGAATCTCCCTCTCTACTGGCTCTTCTTCCAGAAGATAATCTTCATTTGTTTCCTCCTCTGCTTCTTGTGTATGAAAAATAAATTTTCCCTCAAACTCCACCTGCTTAGAAGCACCCTCATTTTGTTTGGTATCTTCTGTTACCTTATTTACCATAGCAGATTCATCAAAGGTAACATCCCTGCTGAATATTACTTTCTTTGTCATAGGACACCATAAGTGATATCCTTTGACTCCAAAAGTAAACCCCATAAAAATAGCCTTCTTTGCCCTTGGATCCAATTTTGACTCTGTCACATGATAATATGCAGTTAAGCCAAATACGTGCAAAGAGTCATAATCTATAGTAGGCTTTTCATACCATTTTTCAAATGGTGTCTTGCCATCAATAGCAGCAGATGGTAGACGATTAATGAGGTGGCATGCATATGTAACTGCCTCAACCCAAAATTCTTTGCCCTAGCCAGCATTGGACAACATATACCGTACCTTCTCCAGCAAGGTCCGTTCATACGTTCTGCCCCTCCATTCTGTTGTGGTGTATGTATGACAGTGAAGTGTCGGACGATGCCACCATTTTCACAGACCTTATTGAAATGATCATTTTTGTATTCACCTCCATTGTCCGTGCGAATACACTTGATCCTCCTGCCTGTTTGATTCTCCACCATCGTCTTCCATTTGAGAAAAATTCCCAACACTTCATCTTTGCTCTTCATTGTATACACCCACACTCTTCGGGAAAAATCATCAACAAAGGTTACAAAATAGTGCTTCCCACCCAATGAAGGTGTTTTGGAAGGACCCCAAATATCAGAGTGTACATAATACAAAATGCCTTTAGTATTATGGATCGTTGTACCAAATTTAACCCTTGTCTATTTCCTTTGACACAATGCTCACAAAACTCCAAGTTGCAAGCCTTTACTCCTTTTAAAAATCCTTGATCTAATAAAGATTTCAAAGATTTTCCTCCAGCATGTCCCAAGCGCATGTGCCATAGCCTGGTTGCTTTTGCCTCCTTTTTGTCACTGGATGTTACTATCGCTATCCCAATAACTGTACTACCGCAATAACGGTACATGTTATTGTTCTTCCAATTGACCTTCATTACCACTAGTGCACCGGAGCATACTCTCAATACTCCATTTTCTGTAATGATTTTGAACCCTTTTGATTCTAGGGCTCCCACAGAGATAAGATTTTTCTTCAAACCCGGTAAATATCGAACATCTGTTAATGTTCTGATCATTCCATCATGGTTCCTTAATCGTATTGAACCAATGCCATATGAGGTAAGAGGGTTGTTATCCGCTGTGTGGATGAATCCATATTCTCCTTCTTGAAAATCCACGAACCAGTCCATGTTGGGACACATATGATAGCTACAAGCATAGTCCATCATCCATATGTCTGATAATGTTGATGGCTCTATTCTAACTAATGAGAAGTCTGAATCATCACCATCGACTACATTTGAATCCATAATGGCCTTTCCATTATTATGTTTGGCCTTATTCTTCAACTTCAGACAGTCTTTCTTCCAGTGCCCCTTTTCTCGACAAAAGGCAAATTCATCTTTGCTGGGTCTAAATCTTGACTTGGATCTTCCTTTCTTTGTCCTCATTTGATTTTGAGGAAGACCCCTCACAACCAGTGCTTCTCCTTCTCCGCCCTTCTGTTTTTCTCTCTTTCTTTGTTCATAGCTGTACAAAGCCAAACAAACTCCTTTGAGAGAAATTTCGTCATTTCCATGGAGTAGAGTAGTTTCAAGGTGTTCGTACTCATTAGGAAGTGACCCTAACAATATCAACGCCAAGTCACCATCATCAAAAGTTGCATCCATATTTTGCAAATCTGTGACCAACTTATTGAAACTGGTGATATGTTCATTCATCGTGGTGCCAGGAACATAGGTGAAGCAAAACAGTCTCTTCTTCATGTACAATTTGTTTTGATTGTTTTTCTTCAAAAATTTATCCTCCAGTGTTTTCCATAATTTACTTGTAGAAATTTCCTTTGTGTATGGATATTTTTGCTCTCTAGAAAGGTAGGATCGAATGGTACCGCAAGCAACATGGTTGATAATTCTCCAATCTTCTTCTCCAATAACATCTGATCTATTTTCTTCAATAGCAAGATCTAGCCCTTGTTGAAAAAGGACATCTAGAACCTCGCCTTTCCACATCCCAAAATGTCCTGACCCGTCAAAAATTTCTACCACAAATTTCGCATTTGACACAATTCTTGTCATAAGCGAAGATGCCAATGATGACGTATTGTTGACACTTGATGTAGATCCTTCTTGTTTATTATCTCCCATTTTTGACACAAATATTATTTAATAGCTGACGACACAAATCAAGATTATTTCCTTTCTGGTGTGGAAGATCAAACTAAGTTGCAACCATAGAGCATACTCAGACAGAACCTTAACACAGTTACCAAGATAAATCTTTTCTGATATGGAAGATCAGACTATGCTGCAACCACAGAGCATACTTAGACAGTACCTTAACTCTAATACCAATTGTTGCGGAAGCCAAATGTATATAGTGTGAATGTGTCACAACTACTATACTAAAAATTATGACAGCCACCAAATAATAAATAAGACAATAAAGCAACAATAAAATAAACACCAGAATTTACGAGGTCCGGCCAATTTTGCCTACTTCCTCGGACACAACCAATATTTTATTCCACTCCAAAAATACAAGTGAAATAATACTAAATAGAGAAGATACAAATGCCTTAAGAAGATAAGAAGGCAAATGAGAGGTGTATTTAAATCCTAAATATTAGGCCTTCTTTTATAGGGAGAAATTCTTCCCAAATTAAGTCTCCCACCGTTGTGGGAGTTTGCCATTTTCAACAATGCGTATCTAGGATTTTAATAATATAAGTGCAGCATTATATTAATTAAAAAGAACATGAAAAATTAAGAATATTTTTATTTATAAATTATAAAAAAAATTAATTAAAAAGAACATAGGGATCGACCCCCTGACCGGAGAGACAAAAGAGGCACTTAGTCACTAGTGCACTAGAGTAGTCACTTTAGCATGAATGACTACAAATATATTTAAATATATAATTGAAAAAATTAATATTATTTATACATAGTCTAGACAGGGAAGCATGGGTACATATATGTACCCCACTCCCTCCACATAAATCCGCCCTTATGTAGTAGGAGTAAATTTTAAACTGTTTCTTTTTTGGACCATGTTAAACTATTTAATTGTATAACCGTATAGCATCAATGTTTTCAGTATAATCTAGTATACTGGCTAGAAAACTAAGTAGTGAATTTAATCAGCTATTTATGTAAAAAAATCCTTACTTTTTGGTTAATTGTTAAATTATCTTAGGTGCCTTTTGGGAGTATTTTTAATACGATTTAATGGGAGATACTCCAATAAAGGTTCCTTAGGATTTACCAAATAGTGGTTTAAACAAAGAAGCACTTTAGTGTTAATTAGAAATGTTAAGTTTCTAGCAAAAGCTTTATAGTTTAGTTTGATATGGATGATATATTTTATGCCTAACAGCAATTTGTCACCACTCACTGCAATTTTATGCCGTAAAACATTGCAATTAAATTGCTCAACTTTGTCTTAAGTCTGTTTTATCTCTCTTTGCTCTTCGTTTTGTAAACTACTATCCTATTTGGCCGAACTTCTAAAATTAATTTATTTTTAAAAATATTTTTTTAAAAAGTACTTTTTGATTTGTATTTGGCTAATCAAATTAAAAAATAATTTTGAGCAGTAATTAATGTTTAACTAAGCTTTTAAATAATGTTTCTAAGTATATTTTTATCAAAATTATAATTTGAATTTTTTTTTGGGAAAACTGTTTCTGCTCAAAAGCAGTTTTTTCCTTCTAAAAGCTTTGCACCTTTATTTAGAAAATAAAATAAAAAACGCTTTGGTGAAAAAGAAGCTTGGTCAAACAGGCTATTACATATTTAACATTGTTTGAGCAAATAAATGCTAAACTAATTAGTAACAAACTACTGGAGTGAATCTCAGTTGAACTTAATAATTTCTAGATCAAATGGAACGAGATTATAATATAATGAGAACTGTTTAGGAGCGTTAAGTGATATGTTCAATGCATTATGATTGACAAAATATATAATATCCTAAAAATGCAATGAATGCAAGAAATGACAATGGTTATAGTATCAAGGGACTGTCACCCAATGATTGTGTGATTGGGTGCCTACTATTTCTGATGACGTGTAAAGATATATAGCATATATGATTGTGGAATCTTCAGATTTATGGATGAAAATTAAACAACATGTGCTTGAGTAAAGCGAATAAGACAATTCTTTCGTATATTCCTCTCTTTTTACAATGTGTTCTTCTCTCTTCTTTGAAATGGCAGACCCCACTCTTGTTCACTTTCTCCTCCTATTTATAAGGGACATTTCCCAATAAATTCTAAAAAGTACAACACAAGGAATATCCAAAAGGCATATTTTTCCTTTCTCTTCCTACGTTTAAACTACCGTTGATATCTTATTTCAGCTGCCCGCTTTTGGTCGTCGTCCTTTGTCACAACGACTTGTGTTGTGGTGACCCCGTCCCATGTCTTGCTTATCCGTTGCCATGTTTATCAAATTTGGAATTATACAGTTAGTCCCTCCGCTTGTTGAGGTCGTGGCCCTGCACGTCTATGATAAGCGGACATCATCCATTTTTGTTGGAGAATTTGGCTGTTGAATTGCACTGGTTTGGATAAGGCTGAGAGAGCGACACGTTCCACGAAATCCTGGTTAATGTAGTTTATCAAGGTGTGACGTCATTCCCACGCACATCATCATTATGCACCTTCCCGATATAGCGTCTGATTGCTTGTCGCTTTGGTTTTAGGGCCATTGGCAGTCTTCCGCTTCGACTCTCACGTCATCCAACCCTATAAATAGGTGAAGGTTTTGTTTTTTCAGGAACTCTTATCCATTTCCTTCCTTGTGTATATATTGCCTCCATTTTTTATCTTTCTCAGTTCTTTAGCTTAGTTCCTGTAGCTCTACTTCTTGTCTTTCCGTTCAGTCACCGTTGCTCATTTTAGGTTTACCAGCACACCCTTTATTATCAAGATGCCCCGAACCCACCGTGCACATAATGATGTTTCCAACGCCACTTTGTTGTCTATGGCCCCTCCTTCCGGTAGCGAGGATGTAGGGTTGAGGAGGGTGATAGTTTCCCCACAGTAGAAGAGATACTCCCCAGAAATCCTATGTCAAGGAAAGATTTTCACAAGGAGCCTTCTCCTTCCCTCGTTCTGGTGATCTCTAAGACCGGGCCAACTCACATAAATAAACTCCGGTCTACATACAATATTCCTCCTCATGTCGAGATGGTTCCAGTTGGGAGGGACCCCATGGAGGTCCACAGACCGGGATACTGTGCTTTTTCTGTGTATCCTTTTGTGATTGGTCATACCCTCCCTCTTCTTCCGCTGGTAAAGGAGTTCTATCGATTCTACAAAGTTTGCCTGGCACATCTATCTCCATATACGTATAAGATCTTTCTGGTGCTGACGAAGTATGCGGAGTTAGCTGGGTGTGAGGTTGGCATTCACCATCTTTTACATTTATTTTCCTCGAGTTTTCATAGGGGTACCATGATACATCTGCGACATCATGGGACCAGGGGGTTGGTGGTTGGAACGGACGACAGGGAAAGCCAAAAAGTTTTGGCATAAATATTTCTTCATCAAAACGGAGCACTTGGTATCAGACCCCGCTGGATTTCCAGAGCAGTGGAATCATAACCGTAGGTGTTGGTGGCATACGCCTATTGTTTACTTTCGTTCTTTCTAATTTTTATTTACCCGTGACTTTTCTGTGCAGCTGAGAGGAATGCACCCTACCCTGTCGTCGGCATTGAGGATTGGGTAGCTCGCTTGTTACCTCACGTGGTGGGGACTCGAGATTGGCCCGCCTTCCTCAAAAGCTTTAGGCCAAAAGTTCCGTCTAGTAAGTGTTCCTTTTGCTCTGAGCTTTGGTTGTTTGCCGTTTATTTATACGATCTCTTTGTGGTGATAGGTCGTAGGAATTCTAAGAAGAAGGCTCCGGTCCCGGCATTTTTCCAGGCCATTGCATCGGCGGGGATGAAATTTACCTTAGCTGAGTCTGTCCGAAGAGATCGTACTCAAACTATACCAACAAGGGACTCTCCTCATGACGTCGTTATACGGGATGAGATCTCTTCTCGGCCTATCTACCACCTTGTAGATGAGCCTTCCAACGGGGATGAATCACCATCGAGAAAAAGGAGGATGGTGGAGCTCGGGAAGGCCGTCGCCACCGATCTTGAAAAGAAAAGAGTTATTGCTTTGGGAGTGCCATCCTCGCCTAGGTCAGGCATATAGGCCGTTTTTATGGTGGACGCCATTTTGGCGGGGAGGTCCCCTAGGGCCGAAGGGGTATGTAAAGGTGATGGATCTGTATGATCTGCTGAGGGTGGTGCGTCATCTGCTATCGGAGGGGGTGGAGTGGTGCATACCGAGGATGACGATTCAGGTTCAGACGTCGATCCCGAAAATGTGCAAGCTTTCTTAGAGCGACATACTCGCGTGGAAGTGAGGATAGAGGGTCCTGACCAACACATAGTCATCCCCGTGGATTACGACTTGTTGGCTAATTCCAAGCAGGCATCGTCGGCGTTTGCCCCTTTGTTTGCTGCTTCCGAGAGTACGATGTTTAAGGCGATGAGTGATGCAGAGCTATCGTGGAGTATTTCTGGCATGGCTTTGTGGGTAAGTGTTTTTCTCTCTTCTTTTTGTTTTTGAATTCATATTGTATACGTAATCTACTTAAGCTGGCTTTCTTTCCTCTACATGTTTGACTCTCATCATGGAGATCGAGCGCGATCAGAGGGATAAGCTGAGGACGGCCGTTTTTGGGAAAGTGTCCTCTAAATACAAGGAGTACCGCACTAAGCATCATGCATTGGCCGATGTCTTCACTCAGGATAGCAATTTTGAGCTATTCCGTGACGGGCTTAAGTAGAAGGAAGAAGAGTTGGCGCAAAAGGTCGAAGAGCTGAAAGAGGGGGACGAAGAGCTAATGAAGGCCATTGCCTGATATAGAGAACTTGAGGAGACTCTTAAGGCCAAGGAGGATGAGTTTGAGGTGAGCAAGGGGGTGATGGCCGAGAATGTCGACCTTCAAGCGCGGATGACCTCCTTAACTGCTGATCTTGATTGAAGGGAGGCGGAGGCTGTCGATATGAGGGGCGAGCTGAGTGTTAAGGCTGATGGATTAGCTCATGTTGAAAGGGGTAGGGTGAATACCATCTCTGAGGTAGAAGCTTTGGAAGACAACGTTCGCGTTTGTAGATCTAAACACGACAATGAGATGGAGACGTCCGCGCTCAAGGTAGCGAGGTTTGAGGAACGTATCCAAGATTTAGAGGTGGCGTTGTCCGTGTTGAATGAACAAGTTACTGCTTTGAAGGCAGAGGAAGTGCGACGGCAGTTGCAACACTCTACATCTCATGCTTCGGCCGATCCCGTTGTGTCGCGAGAATTATATGAGATGTGAGTCCATGCCGAGGCTCAACTTGACGTGTACAAGTCCCTGCAAGCCAATAGGAAGTTTTTCGAGGTAGAACATCGGGATGTGTATGTTAAAGCACGCGCAACTCACAAGGCTTGTAATTATGACCCTGGTACGCCTAGCGGGGACGATGTTGATGATGATGATATGGACAGGCTCGCCTCCAATTCTTGGTATAATGAGGAGTATGCCACGGGGGATGACGTGGCATAGGACTTTATTGTATTCATTTTTTGCTTTGCTATTTTTGTGAGGGCGTCCTTGAGCCCTTTGTAAGAAAAACTTTTGTAATATATCCAGTTGTAATGGACCGATTACTTTTTTGTTGTGTACCTCTGAATTATTATTTTTGTTTGTTGCGAGGGGGTCTTTGGTTTTTCAGCCTTGTGTGATGTTTTGTCGTAGACAACCGTAGATCTTAGTAACTCGAACAAGGTTGTATAAAGTAATTTGGACGATGTCGGATGTCAAGTAATTCAAATAACGTCGAAGATTAAACGATTAGACCGAGGTCAAATTTTTTTTCTTTTGGCGACGGTCTTCGGCCGTAGGAGAGTTATTTTGAGTTGCTCAAAATGTTAACCTGTTGTAATTCGAGCGAGGTCGAATATTAAATGATTTGAGCGGGGTCAAAATGTTCATCTGGCGATGGCCTTTGGCCGTAGGAGAGCTATTTCGAGTTGCTCGAAATGTTAACTCATTGTAATTCGAGTGAGGTCGAATATTAAATGATTCGAGCGGGGTCGAATTTTTCATATGGCGATGGCCTTTGGCCGTATGGGTGTTATTTCTAGTTGGTCGAAATGTTAACCCGTTGTATTTTGAGCAAGGTCGAATATTAAATGATTCGAGCGAGGTCGAATTTTTCATTTGGCAATGGCCTTTGGCCATAGGGGTGTTATTTTGAGTTGGTCGAAATGTTAACCCATTGTAATTCGAGCGAGGTCGAATATTAAATGATTTGAGCAACGTCAAATTTTTCATTTAGCGATGGCCTTTGGCTGTAAGGGTGTTATTTTGAGTTGGTCAAAATGTTAACTCGTTGTATTTCGAGCAAGGTCGAATATTAAATTGCAAAAGAAAACCGATGGAGATTAAAATGTTGCTTTATTTCATTTACTGGATTATTGTACATGTTGGTTTCATACATATATTGGAGTTTCCCCGTATCTAGTCTCTTCATCGTTCGACCTAGAGAGCTCGTCGGCAGGCGGGGCGATGACTTATACTTTGAACTTCGATATGTCCCCCTCATCGCCTCGTTAAAAACCGCCCCGAGAAAACCCGATTGGGACAAAATTCTGGTGAGGGAAAAAGAGTACGACTTGAGGGGCATCATTTTTCAGAAGTTGAAGTGTTTGAGATGGCCGACCTTCCAATTGTTTTGTAGTAGTTTTCCTTCCATTGTTTCTAATTGGAATGCCCCTTTGCTTGCTGCTGCTATGATTTTGTACGGCCCGTCCCAATTGGCTCCCAGTTTTCCTTCTTTTGGATCTTTGGTCTCTTGTGTTTTTGCCTTGAGGACATAGTCCCCGACTTTAAGTGGTTGTATTTTGGCCTTCTTATTGTAGTACCTTTCCGCTTGTTGTTTTTGGGATTCCATCCTTACATTAGTCATGTCTCTTCGTTTTTCTACTTCGTCGAGGTCTTGTTTTCTGTTATCATTGTTGTTTGGTCCGCTTTCATTGGAGTATCTCAGGCTAAGTTCTTCGACCTCAACGGGTATAATGGTGTCAGTCTCGGTGACCAATGAATATGATGTTTCGCCTGTGCTTGATTTTGGCGTGGTGCGGTAGGCCCATAATACCTCTGGTAGCAGTTCCGGCCATAGCCCTTTGGCGTCCTCAAGCTTTTTCTTTAGGATATTCAATATTGTTTTGTTTGAGGATTCGGCTTGACCATTACCAGCGGGATGGTATGGCGTGGCGAGTATTCACTTGATGCACCATTTTTCGAAGAACTCAGTTGTCTTTTTTCTAGTGAACTGAGGTCCATTATCGCAGCTGATTTTTTTGGGGATGTCGAAGCGGCATACGATATTTTTCCATATGAATATGATGACTTCCTGTTCGCGTATTTGGGCGAACGCACCTGCTTCCACCCATTTGGAAAAGTGGTCAGTTAAACTAAAACGAAACATGTCTTATCTTGCCCTGCTGGGAGGGGTCCGACAATGTCCATTTCCCATTTGATGAACGACCATGGTGAAGTGACGGAGTGAAGGAGTTCGCTCGCTTGGTGACCATAGGTGAAGTGACCATAGGTGCGTACTTATGTTACTGCTTGCATCTCTTGACGTAATCCACGGATTCCCTTTTCATAGTGGGCCAGTAATACCCTGCCCGAATGAGGCATCTGACGAGGGCTCAGTTTCCTGTATGTGCACCGTAGTGTCCCTCATGTACTTTTTTCAGCACGCGCCTTGTTTGGTTTGGCTATAGGCACTTTGCCAAGGGGCCGCCAAATGTTCTTTTGTAAAGGTTGTGATTTTTGAGGCTGTACCTAGCCGCCTGCATTTGAAGCTTTTTGGCTTCCTTTTTGTCTTGTGGGAGTGTTCCCTCTTGCAAATATGTTATGATGCGGTTGCGCCAATCCCAAGTCAAGTTTATAGAATGTACCTCAATTTGGTCTATTGACAAGTGGAGGAGAGTGACCACATTCTCCTTAATGATATTTTTGGTTGCTGCTGCCAGTTTAGCGAGGCCATCTGCTTCGATATTTTGCACCCGGGGTATCTGGTCGAGTCGGCATTCATCAAATTCTGGCAATATTTTATGGATTTTTGCCCAATATATCTGTAGCCTTTGCTCCTTGATTTGGAAAGTCCTATTAACTTGGTTAACGACGAGTTGGGAGTCGCACTTGAGGATGACTCGTGCACCATATTTGAGGGCCAGTTTCAGTCCTACAATTACGGCCTCATACTCAGCCTCATTCTTAGTCATTTAGGGGAACCGTATGGATTGGCAAATCACTTCGCCTGTTGGGACTTCAACTACGAGTCCTAGTCCAGACCCCGACGCATTAGATACGCCATCGGTATAAAGGACCCAAAGGTCGGGTGTTGATACCCAATTTCCCTTCATATTTTTAATACATATATATTCTTTCAAAATAGTAATATGTAGTTATAAGCATGCATAAACATTTTTTATACAATTAACCGCGATATTCACTGATTCTTTACTGATCATTTCCTTAATTAAACTTCTGTCTATTTACTCCTAATTGCTCGTTTGATTTCTTTCCTTAAATATATTCTGCCTTTACCGTTAGTTTATTACCCTTAATTAAGGGAAAATTATACTAATTGGTGTATAATTGATTCTGTGGCTTCCTTAATTGCAGAAGGGTTGATTCCCTTTACCTTATTTTCCTTGCTCTTAACTGCTATATATACTCTCCTTTACTCCTCACTTCTGGACACGAACATTAGTTCATCTACATTCTCACACTCTCAAAAACTCTCTATTCTCTTCTGTCACTTGTAATTCTTAATAATCCAGCCGGCTGTAAGCCAAGGCTAGCTACTTGCACCATATCTGCTCTATACTCTGTATTCTCTCCTTAACTGGTATGTCCTGATTCAATTCCCATTCCAAAGCTATGTGTTTTTCTTTGTTGCTGCAGTTCATTTGTTATGATTTCCAGTTCTATTTGCTATTCTATTCAATGAGCAATCAGCATGCCTAGATTACTATGTCACTCAACATGTTTAAGTTTATTCTGTTAAAAGCTATAGCTAGTATTTTAGATAATTTGTTTACTAGTATGTCCAAGCTGCATTGTGTCTTTACTGTCTCACCCAGCATGTCTAAATTCTACTTGTTCTGTATATGATTAGTATTTCTAAAACCTTGAATGCTTCATGAAATATTTGTCTAGTTTGTTCATCTAAGTCTAACTTGCTCTACTTCACTAATGATATTCTATTTCTATCTAAGACCTGTGTGTTCTCAACATAACTTTGTAACTAACTTGTCAATTCCATAACTTCTTGAGGAACATGTGTATTTGTTTGTCATCACTAAGGTGCATTCTAGGTGTCCCCTACCCCTTTCTCCTTGTGTGAAGTCTGTTATGAAACTGTGTGTTTTGTGACTTGCTCTCTGATCCCAAAAAATGTTCTTCATGTTTTCTCAAACTGTTTTCCACCCTAACTATTGGTTTCAAAAAATCCTTTTTCATCCCTAAGGCCCTCTTGCCACTGCTTACCAAACTCTTTCAAATCATTATGCACTCTCACATTACTCTTACATTACTTAGTCCTGCCCCTTTGATATGTGTACTGCTTTAAGACCCTTGAGGTCTCTCTGAACTGTGGCATATCAGGGCTGTCACTTCCACACTGCACATAATTAGTCTTTGTTTGAGGGAAGTTTAGGTGTAAGCACTGCCCGAGATCCTTGAGGTCCTTAGGGAACTCTGACACACCTAGACATGAACAGGGCTATGGAACTTTGGGCATTTGAGACCAGTAATGGCTTGGTACATCATGACTGTTTTGGGCCTGCTTCAGGCTCCCTATAACTTAACTTCTATTTTATTTATGTAATTTATATTCAGTTCTTGGTCCGTAATAATTATTGTAAATAAACATTGGGGTGATTAGTGAAAAAAGGTGGGTAGTTGCATATTGTGGGTAAAATCGGGTAGATGACATGCCTATAGGGACTATTTCGATTCAAATGTGTTTGTTAGATAATATGCCTATAGGATCTACTTTGGTTTAAATAAATTCTGCATTCTTTACTTTCACACAATTAGAAGTCATGCCTATAGGATCTAAATCAGCTTTATAATTAGATATCATACGTATAGGGTGTAAAGTAATTTGAAGTTTAGTTTCCATTACAGCATGCATTCAAATTCGTCTCCTTAGAAATCATGCCTATAGGATTAAAATCAGTTTTAATAGAAATCATGCCTATAGGGATTTCGCTTTGATCAAATAACTCCTACTTGCTTCACTTTATGTTCAAATAGAAATCATGCCTATAGGATCTAAAACCAGTTTAATTAGACCTAAAATCAGTTTAACTCTAAGCTTATACTGGTAAGTTCTGAATCAGTTTAATTAAATAACATACTCTTTTCGTGTTAATCAATATCACTAGAAAGCATGCCTATTACTCGTTTAAAATTGTTTACTGATTTACTGCCTTCCTAATCAATAATAGATACCATGCTCATAGGACATCACTATTATATGCCTAGGCAAGCCTATATGGCATTTAAAAATTCTGTAACTGTAAAACTATGTTCTGTTATCTATGACTGTTCATATTCAAACAGGTCTAAAATCAGTAGGCAAGCTAAATAGGTCTTTGATACTTTGGTCCTAATTCAATACTGTATAATCTCTGCTCACCTAGATATCATGTTCTAAGGTTTTCTCTTAAATACTTGAAACTGTTGTTTGAGACATGAACTTATTTGTTATGTTTGCGGAGGTAAATGTGAGCCTTTAATTGTTCTCTTTAATGTAGTCCTAAATGTTTTGATTGACGCCTAGATTTTTCTCCTTTAAGTAATTTAGGATGGTCTAAAACTACCTAAATTAGAGGTCCTAAATACCTCCAGGGCCACAAGGAAGGGACGGGTAGTGCATGCATAGGATATCTTTTAAGGTTGCTAGAACGCTTTAGGCTATGACCAAAGGGAGGGAATTGGGTAGTAAGGATATGGTGACTACGCGCTAATGTCACGTGTAGCCCTTCACTGAGGAGTGATTACCGGGCATTGTGTGGGTATGATCCTGTAGGCTAACCAACCTAGGACCCCTTTTTCTAACTCCCGTTGTTTAAACGAATTTTCTTTCTTTACATATGTGCCAATTGTTCAAACCCTTCTCCCTTAATTTCATTACTTGAATCATACATGTACTTAGAATGTCAAAAACATTCCTTTATTTGCAAATATGTGTTAAAACTATTTATTTGTTAACATGACTAATTCACATAGTTTCAGTTCAGCCGGGACCCACCGTCATGGACCACGAGGGGTGCCTAACACCTTTCCCTCAAGGTTATTTAGAGCCCTTACCCTAAATCTCTGGTAATGCAAACTAGTTACATGAGTTAATCACTCTAAGATGCCTTAACATACCATAATTCGTTAGATGAAGACTCTTCAAATGCCCAATTCTCAAAAGGAAACGAGTTATTTCCCCTATGAATGTCGAAACCTGGACTTCCCCGTCAAAAAGGGAAAAAGGGGGCGCGACAACATGGTGACTCTGCTGGGGATATTTTAGGCTATTACTATAACGAACTTATCTTAATGAATTAGTCCAAGCATGCCTTATCCCGCACCCTTTCCCTTATTTGAATTTAACTGTCTATTTTCAAGCATTTATGATTTCTTTTCCTGAAACTGACTTGTCTCCTTGTTTTCTTTTTCTATAACTGTCTCTTCAATTATTTAAATACTGCATTTATTAATTTTCTTATGTGCAAATACTTGACAACATGCTATTTATTGCTGCATAAATCATGCTCAACATCATACTCCACTCGTGCATAATTAATCCTATAGCAACGCTTGATAAGTGTTTGCGCTCTTCCTATATATCATCCCTTAAATTTGGAAAGGCGTATTTGCGGTAAAACTAGTCGATCAGCGGTACGTTCGACGGTTTCGTGCCTTTCCCCCTCGAGTTATCTGCTTGAGGGTCCCAGTCTAGACCTCTATAGCAAGCTTACTATGATTAAATTTTACATGTGTCATGGTCAAATCTAGTCGGGTTAATATGTTGTTCGCATAATAACCCTTTAAGACAAGCCTTGTCCAAAAGTCCATTGGGTTTTCCATAATCCCAACGGATGTAACCACGATTATGTGCATTAATTTGGAGAAATAAGTGCGAGTATGCTAATCATTACTATATAAATAGACGAACCTGGAGGGGGAAAAGGCTTAACTCTCTTGGTGTTGCAGAAAATGAGGCACGAGGTCCCTAGATTCGGTATAGTTAGCACACTCTCACTCTTGCTAGATTGGTGGAGGGATCTTCTTTCATGTGACCAAAACCATGTGAAATGAGTCCTAGGAAGCTTGCCTTCTCTAATGGATCTTCAGCTCAACAAAATGCTGATCGAGGCTGCAACTATGTTTTGGGACAAGGAAAGGGCTGTGTTCCATTTTGGGAACATAGAAATGACACCCCTTCTAGAAGAGATAAAAGAATTTGCTGGGTTACCTTGGGATAGTCCTAATCTGTTGGCACATGAAAATCGCATTGCTAGGGGATTTCTGAAGATGATAGGACTGAAAAAAAATGACAATTTGAAATACCTAAAGGACTCCTACATATCTTTTGAGTTCCTTTATGAAAGATACGGTCACAACAGCTCCCACCGTATTTTTGATGATGAGTTCTCAATCACTTCTTTAGGTTGGATTCATTGTAGGGTCTTTGTGTTTATTATGTGTTTCTTGGGCTTGCTGGTATTCCCAATCCAAGGGGATATGATCCATACTAGGTTGGCTATGATGACCAAAACTCTGATGGACGGTATCGAGTGAGAGACATATACTATCATCCCTATGATAGTTGTAAACATATACCGGGCTTTGGAGTGGTGTTAGAAGGGGTTCAGGTTCTTCGAGGGTTGCAACTTGCTGCTACAGGTCTGGTTGTTGGAACATCTCTAAAAGGGACAATACAGTCAAGAATTTCCGCGAAGGCCGTGGAATGATCATTTAGCCTTCCATCATCCCAAAAAAATGAACTACATTCCAGACATGTTTGCTCAGCTAGAGGACGCTGTGGGATAGGTACATCTTTTCAAAAATTCGACTGAGGATCAAGTCTAGTAGATGTTCGAGTGGTTCCCTACCGATGAATTCATCATCAGATCCAGGGATTTTTCGCACTTGGTGTTGATTGGGTTGAGGGTCATATACCCTTACGCTCCTATCAGGGTTATGAGATAAGCAGGAAAGAGACAAATCATTTCACGGGTCGCTAAAATGTGTCACTTCAGAGCCAATTTCAAAGGTGATGCCATCCCGTATAAGAACGAAGTGCAACACATGTGGACCTTAAAGCTTATTGTGGTGAAGGATATTATTGAGCCAGATAGATATCACGCGTGCCACTCATACCTTTACCGTTCGTGGTTGGAGGACAATATAACTGGGGTCGTTGAGCCAAGGGCTGGGCCATGAAACAAGGTTATAGACGAGGTTGCTGAAGCTGAGGTGAAGTACAACAAGCTGCGGAAAAGAGTTCGAGAGTCTGAAGCCGAGCATATGGGACTGTACAAGGCTGATATGGAGATGATTAACGAGTGGAAAGGAAGATCTGTTAAATCCTGCGAGAGGTTGGAATACATGGAGTACAATTTAATAAAGTTGGAAGGGAAGATGAGAAAAAGGGTCACTGACTGCCAGATCGCTGAAGGAAACGAAGGAGGGCATCTTGCAAGGGCATTCCTGCTGCTGAACCTACACTAGTTGGGAGAGTTGATCGATAAGAGAATCCAGTCTAGAGAGGGTCCTTCTGGGACCAAGTAGATTAGATTTAGTTGCTTTCCTTTTAAATGTAATAAGGCCAAGTACCATTAGTGATATTATCTTATTTAGTTTCGTTTTGGTTCGTTTACTTTTACTTTAATGAAATGAGGCAATCATTGGCACTAAATTTCTCCAAATTTATTTGTCGCTAGGCTTACCTCGGGCACAACGAGGCTCCCAAATTAGGACACGAATTTACATTCCCGCGATATGTGTTTAAATATTGCAAACATTTCAGAATCCTTACTGACTTGTTTACCTTTTCGTATTTCTTTATTTCTTATTCCCATTCCCTAAGATTGGTTCGCTCATACTGGCATCATCAACATATCACACCAGATCTAGAGGCCCTCCACCACCTCTTCCTCCAAGTAATACAAAAGGCAAAGGAAAAGCAAAAATGGACGATTTAAGTGGTATTCGAAAGGAGAATGATGAGAACACAGAAGCTTCAGATGGCCGGAGTACCCCAACACCAAATGATCTAGTCTTGAGGTTAGAATAAAAGATATTAGAACTACAGGGAGAACTTGAGCAGGTCCACAACTTGGCAAACTTGTCACTCACCCTGAATGTCCCTAACATCAACCAACAAAACACAACGAACCCAGCACTTCCCCAAAACACACCAAATCAACGTCCGCAAAACCCTCCTGCACCGCATCAATGTGCTACCCCACCCCAAAATCTCAATCCCCTACTAATACCAACTCCACCACAACACCACTATCAACTAATTCATTACCCACCAACCTCCACTTATCATACTCCCCAGAATACCCCACAACCCATTCTTGACCCTCAAAACTCTACCAATGACCACCACCACACCCAGGCACCGGGTGTGAACACCTAATTTTTGACAACATTTAATTTTTTATCACTTCTTTTATGTAAATATTTTAGGGGGTTTTAACCTACTATTATTTTAGCTTTATTACACTTTTTATTATAGGATAAAAATACCAAAAAAAATTTAAAGCTGAATTATCACTATTAATTTTTTTTATCATTTTTTGTTTTTTTATATAAAATAAATCCGAAAATATTTATTTATTTATTTATTTTAAAACAAAAATAATAATTTCGAGAATGATTTAAAAAATAAGAAAAAGGGAAGTATTGAATAAAAAAATATAAAAGTAAAAATAGGTGGAATTCTCTTTTAAAAAAAGTAAAAGAATGTAGAAAATTTAAAAAAATAAAAAGTTTTGTGGAAATTTTTAAAAAATTAAAAAGTAAAAGAAGGTTGGAATTAAAAAATAAATATAAAGGTATCTGAAAATTTAAAAAATTTAAAGTAATTGAAAGTAGCATTTTTAAAAGAAAAAGAAAAGATAGTGGTTTGTTTTTTAAAGAAAAGTTAAATAAAGTGAGATTCTCTTTTAAAAAAATAAAAAGTGGGATTTTAAATAAGATAAAAGTAATTAAAGTTGGAATTTTAAAAATAAAAGTAAATAAAGGTGGGATTTCTTTTTCTAAAAAAATAAAAGCAATTTGTAAGTGGAATTTCTTTTAATTAAAAAATAAAAAAATAATAAAAAATAAATCTGAAAATTTTGAAAATTTTGCTATAAATAGAAGAGAAAATTTAGGAAGAAAGGGGTTCTAAAAAGAGGAGAAACTAGATAGAGAAAAGAAAAAAAGAGGGGGCGGAGAGAGCGATATACACTCGATATACACTCTGGATACATTGGATATACAGGAACAGAATTCATTTTGGAGAGAGTAAAAAAGATAGAACCAAATTTTCTGAAATATTGAGAGCGAAAGAACACCATAGAGAGTTCAAAGATAGAAAGAAAAAACAAAGAGAGATTTTCGGACTATTTTTCTTCTCCATTTTTACTAGTTTTCTCCGTGTTGCTGGGATTTCTGGATTGAGGTGTTGAAGCTACTGTGTTGGGCTTTCTGCTGCTGTATGTTGCTATGTTACATACTACTTTGCTGACCTTCTTCTTCTTGTATTGACAATACCAGGTACACAACTGTAACTTTGGCATATTGTAAGCTGAAATGTGAAAGCATGAATACATATGAAGAATGGAACTTTGAAGTTTTAATTTAGCTTTTTCTTTGTTTCTTTTACTAATTGTATTTAGGCTATTTCATGTATTATTATTCTGTAAATTTCTGTCGCTTTGCATAACTAGGCATCTTGTAGTGATGTATTAAATAATACTTTGCTTTAACTTGATTATTAGGTAGTATATATTTAAGCATGCTCATTACTGTCAAACTGTTTAATAATTGGAATAAGAGGAAAATAACATAAGTTGGTGTCTTTAGTGAATCGGCTTGGCAAAACTGATTAGTTCACTAGCTATGAAGGTTTTAATATTGTCAACATTAGGTTAATCGTGAACATGTAGCTAAATTTAGTTAAAGCATGTAATTAATTAGGATTTTTTCTCTTTTATTTTAGAGATGAATTTAATAGAAATATAGTCACTTTAGGATATCCTTAAAACAAATGAGGCGTGCTTCGCCAAACTAAATACAAAATTGCGGGGCCCTCAATAATTATTTGTTTTAAAATACTTAGACTTAGGGACGGGCCGTTTAGTCAATTTCACGACCCTACCAAAAATAATGATACGCTAGTCGCTTTAGGCGCGTCTTTAATAATGTTATACTCTTAAATTCGGGTGCACATTTATGTGACCCAAATTCAAATCTCAACGAAGTTGAAATGTGTTAATATCCACGGGTACATTGATGTGACGTGGTTTGAGATACGTTTTTCACAATGTTGTAATTCTCTATTAAAATAATAATAATAATAATAATAATAATAATAAAAGCAGTAAAGAGTTTAAAGTTTGCACATAAGTTCATAATTGTATAAAATCAGATAATCAAGCCGAATATGACAGTTGAGCGACCGTGCTAGAACCACGGAACTCGGGAATGCCTAACACCTTCTCCCGAGTTAACAGAATTCCTTATCCGGATTTCTGGTGCGCAGACTGTAATATGGAGTCATTCTTTTCCTCGATTCGGGATTAAAATTGGTGACTTGGGACACCCTAAATCTCGCAGATGGCGACTTGAAATAAATAAATAAATCCCGTTTTGATTGTCCTTTAATTGGAAAAAACTCCCTTCCGCGCCCCTTTGAGGCGGCGCGGGCGAAAAAGGAGGTGTGACAGCTCTGGCGACTCTATTTGGGACGCTTTACCCAGAACCACCGGTTCAGGGTTAGAAATTCGAGCTTAATAAATTGTTGTATTTTGACTTTATTATCTGATATTCTCATATGATCTGTGCTTAATATGCAAAATGATGCTTTTACCGCTTTGATATTTTGTGAACTGTATATAAACTGTGCCGAAACCCATCTCCTCTCTGAGTCTTCTAAATCATGAAGAAGGGTGCACTTCGTGTGACTTCTTTTCTGTTTAGAGTCAATCCCATTTTTAGAACGAGGTTCGGATAAGTTGCAAAGCCGGGTTGAGCTTCTGTATCCCCGGTACGCTGCCCCCCCTTTGCTCGAGCTGTCCGCTTGGGTAAGCCAGGTCTAAAACAAACACCAGGTTCTGAACCTAGAATAACTCAACTTCATGCCGGATCCCTAGTAGGAACGCTTATCTGCATCATGTGCATTTTTTGACTTAGGGGACTCAACACAGGGGTTGGGTCCATCTACGAATAGCAACCTGAAACAGAAAAGACCATCCTGATGCATCCTACTTACGCTCTGTGCATTTATTTGTTTCGAACCCGCATGTTGACCGGCTTCTGAATCTAAGGGAATGTTAGAAAATTTTTGAAAAAAAAGAAAAATTGAGAAAAAGAGAAAATAGCAAGGGGAGAGTTAGATGATTAATTTAGAAAAAAAAAACCCAGTGTCCAAGTACTGTTGGAACTCCGCTGAAATTTTGAAAAAAAAAATATTTTATTTTTTAAAGTTGTTTGTTTACCCAAAAAACAGAAAGTGTGTAGGAAAGAGTCCTTTATTTTAGTTTGCTTTGTTTTAAAAAAAAAACGGAAAGGAAAAATAGCTTCTTTTGTTATAAAAGAAATATGTTTGTTTTCAAAAATTAGTTAGTTTATTTGGTGAACTACGCCGGTTTGATTCTCACAGGATGTGAGATACGTAGGCAGCCCTCATCGGGTCCAACCTCCCCTTTTGCTAAAATAGCCAAAAAAAAAACATGTCAAAATTTTAATTTTTTTGTCATAAATAAGTCGGGTGATGTCCAACCTCTCCTTTGCAAAAATAGCCAAAAAAATGTCGATTTTTTGTCATAAATAAGTCGGGTAATGCCGCTCATGTCAAATATAGCCAAGTGTCCCCAAAAGGGACACCGGAAGGCTGACTTTGCATAAACGGCCACATTAGGTCATTCTTTTAGAATTTTGACCGGTTATCCACACAGCCTTAAATTCTTCGTCCCCGAGGTGCTGAAAGGTCGTGTTTGCAATACCAGGTCTTTTATTCTAATTTGAAAAAAAAAACAAGAAAAGAGTCAAAAAAGTTGGGTCACGCCATTTTGTCAAAAATAGCCGAATATTCTCGAAAGGGACGCCGGAAGGCTGACTTTGCATAAACGACCATCTTTGGTCATTCTTTTGGGTTGTGACCAGTTATTCCGCACAACCTTAAAATCTTCGTCTCTGAAGTGCTGAAAGGCCGTGTTTGCAAAACCAGGTCTTTTATTATTTGAAAAACAAGAAAATAGTCAGTGGTCAAGTGAATACCATTTGGTTTTTAGTTAAAATAAGCCGGCCCGGCTTCGGTGATGTCTTAAAATCGTTCTTGCCGAGATAGCCTTAGAGTATCTTTCAGTTGTCGAAGGGCTATTTTCGTAAAAGAACGAACAAGTTTGTGAAAGGTCGTAAAATAATCCTTCCCGGCCTTAAAATTCATGTGAAATTGAGAAGGGGCCACGTCTGAAAAACAACCATTTGGTTAAAATTGGCATATAGGGGAAGGAATCTGGCTGTTTATTTTTGAATTTGTAATTCTTTGATTAGAGTATGCGGGTTATTTGATTTTCGAGACCGTTTGTTGTCTTTTGTCAAAGTCTGTTAGTATGGTCAGTTTTTACACTTTTGTAATCAAGTTTTTTTTTTATTATGAAAATTGAAAATTCTAAAAAATGTTTTATTATTATTTATCTTTTATTGGTCTGAACTACGCAAGGTCTAATTCATGCGGGGACATGATACGTAGGCAATCTACATAAGGTTCGACCACCGCTAAAAAAGAAAAAAAGAAAGTGAATAAAAGAAAAGAAAGAGAGAGAGAGAGAGAGAGAGAGAAAAAGAAAAAAGAAAAAAAGAGGGAATGAAGGGTTTCCGAAACACTTGAAAAATGTACAAATAAAATAAGCCGGGATGATGCATGTGGTAGGAGCAAAAACATGTTAGAAATGGTTAACTGCCTAAGAACATTGCATCCCCCAATGTTCTTAGGCAGTTAACCCTTCGAGGGGTTTTCACTAATAAGACTCTCTCATTTCTCTCAACTCCCGTAGTCTTATGGTGCCTGTGAAGGTTTTCACCGATAAGACTCTCTCGTTTTATTTCTCCCATCTTTCGTCGCCTTATGGTGCCTGTGAAGGTTTTCACCGATAAGACTCTCTCATTTTATTTTATTTTCAGCTGGGGATTGGAGTGCTGCCGATATGACTCTCTCTGCTGGGGATTCTTTTCGGTTATCAATTCATTTCCAGTTTATGATCCTCTTCTCTGCTGGGGATCAGAGTGTTATTCCCGACTTCCGTTTGCATGACTTGGCACTTCTCGGATACTGATCGGGAGGTCTTTTTGGACATCAATATGGGTTTTTGTGTATGGCTAAAAGAAAATGGGTATCAAGAGGGTTCAAAATCATTTTGATGGGTAAAATATTACAACTCTTGGAATCGAACTTTCTTCCCAAAATTACAAACACAACTTCTGCCCCAGTTTTCTTGCTTGGGGATTTTTTTTTGTTACACCATGACCGAGCCGTGAGGCGCCTACGTATCCTTCTTTGAGGAATCAGGTCAAACGTAGTTCTAAATTCCTTTATTTTTTTTCTTGTGACTTTTCTTTTGTCTTTATTATCATTATTTGTTTTTTCTTCTCTTTTTCTTTCATTTTCGTTACTGATTCCAAAAAGAGGTGTATGAAAGAATAAATAAGGCTCAAAAAGGGAAGCAAAGGTTAAAGTGTTTGGATAGAAGAAAGAATTGCCCCCGTCATTTCATTCTCCGATAAATGCTAAGTACAAACAAACAACAATTACAAGAAATCATACATAATATCTCTTAACTGCGTCAGAATTGATAGCCATGTCGACACATTTCCCTTCGATATCTGTTAAACATAAGGCGTCATTTGGCTTGCTCTGTTCAGATTGCGATAATCAACACACACCCGGATTTTTCCATCTTTTTTTTTGGCACTGGCACCACATTAGCCAACCAATCAGGATATTGAGCGACCCGAATAACCTTAGCATTCAGATGTTTGGTTACTTCTTCCTTAATCTTTACACTCATGTCGGTTTTGAACTTCCTCAATTTTGCTTGACGGGAGGAAATGCCAGGTCAGTGGGCAATTTGTGAACCACTAGATTGGTGCTTAAACCCGGCATGTCGTCGTATGACCATGCAAAACGTTTTTGAATTCAGTAAGTGCTTTGATTAGTTCTTCCCTGATGTTTGGTTCAATGTGGACGCTTATCTTAGCTTCCCTGATATCATCCGCATCCCCTAGATTGACGGCTTCCGTGTCATTTGAGTTGGGCTCTTTTTTTTTTTTTCAAATTGGCTCAACTCTCTGTTAATTTCTTCGAAGGCTTCATCCTCATCGTATTCCGACTTATCATCACAATCTTGTACTATAAGTTCGAAATCAGATTGATTTTTTTTTAGACTAGGTTGAAGATCCGTAGTGCATGCCATGTCATTAGAACCAGTATAAAGAGAACTGTTCAGAAGAGAAAAAGAAGAAGAAAAATTAAAACAAAATAAGGAATGAGGAAAAAAACTTTCACTTTATTAAAATACGGGATAGCAAGGTTTCACACTTTGGCGAGCACAAAAAGAAATCTGGATTACAACCCTGGAATAATCCAGACAACAAGAAAGAAAATCAGAGCCCACTACCAAGACTCCCTTTGTATAGGAAGAGGAGTAGCCATTCAATTGTTGATTTTTGCTTTCAGCCCCACAAACTGTACATCTGCCTCACTGGACCCTTTTCCCAACACCATAACTGGCTTGTCATCTACCTTTTCCAACTATACCCCGTTTTTCCACTGGTTGACTTTTCTTTTGAACCGGCACGGATCATCATCACTGTTTGTGAGGGTTTCTTTAGCTCCCCTCCTTCGTGTACTAGCTTGATCATGTGGGTTTCATGGTGTGCCGGCAACGGGTTCTGATTGATGTTGGGTGTCTCTAGTGTCTGAACCTCAATCTTGTTGGTGTCAATAAGATTTTGCACTGCATGTTTCAACTTCCAACACTTCTCGGTATCATGTCCGGGAGCCCCCGAACAATACTCACAGCTTACCGAGTGGTCCATATTTTTGGGAAGGGGATTTGGCAATCTGGGCTCAGCAGGACTCAACAAGCCTAACTGCCTTAATTTGTGGAACACGGCAGTATAGGTTTCTCCCAACTCAGTGAATGTTCTCTGTATTCTTTCATTTCTGAAAACTTGATTTCCCCGGAAACCTGCCCCTGGAGGGTTCCTGTAGGCCCTTGGAGGCCGATAGGTGTTTTGTGGAGGTGGATATGTGTTTTGGGGAGCCGGCGCACGCCATTGCGGGCGAGCCGGAGGCTGAGTGTACGTCTGGGCTTGGTGTACGGAGAAGTGTGGTTCTTGTGGCGGGTAGTAGGGTTGTGGAGGATAATTTGGAGTGTGAGTGTAGTTTGGGTGATGGGGTCTGGGTTGGTAGCGAGGGGAAGGACCTCTCGATCTGGACCAGTTGCCTGCCTCTATTGTCGCGACCTCTTCTCTCTTTTTCTTTTCAAGCGCACCTCCCGTGCCGCTCTGGATGGCCTGAGTCGTTGCCTTGATTGCCGAGTAACTCAGGATCTTATTGGACTTAAGTCCCTCTTCTATCATAACTCCCATTTTCACTACTTCATTGAAGGATTTGCCAACTGACGTCACCAAGTGACCAAAGTACGTTGGCTCTAGAGTTTGCAGAAAATAGTCCACCATTTCGTTTTCCCTCATTGGAGGATCAACTCTGGCTGCCTGTTCTCTCCATCGGAACCCAAATTCCCGGAAGCTCTCCCCGGGCTTCTTCTCAAACTTTAGCAATGTGAGACGGTCAGGGACTATCTCAAGGTTGTACTGGAAGTGACCTGCGAAAGCCTGTGCTAGATCGTCCCAGGTGTACCACCTGCTCGGATCTTGTCTTGTATACCATTCCAGTGCTGACCCACTTAGGCTTTGGCCAAAGTAAGCTATCAGCAGCTCGTCTTTGCCACCAGCTCCTCTCATCTTGCTACAAAAACCACGTAGATGTGCCACAGGATCGCCATGCCCTTCGTATAAATTGAACTTGGGCATCTTGAACCTTGCCGGCAATTGGACGTCAGGGAAAGGGCATAGATCCTTGTAGTCCACGCTGACCTGGTGGCCTAACCCGTGCATGTTCCTGAAGGATTGCTCTAGGCTTTTGACCTTTCGAATCACCTCCTCATGTTCTGTGTTCTTAACCGGTTTCTCAGCTTCCTCTGGGATCCCAAATTGGGGTGTATATGTGTATGACTCAGGAGCTTTAAAAGTGGGTTCAGGAGGAAAATATTGGGTGTCGTGAACTTGGAACAGTGGTTCACTAGACGATCTTTGTAATGTGGCTGGGAGAGGTGCCACAAAGACAGGAACATTTGGTGGTGGAGGGTTCTGATTGGGTGGCGGATCTTGGGGATCATAGGCATCTCTCCCCTGATAATAGTGGTAGCTTGGGAAGCTTGTTGAACGGCCAGGGGAAGGGTATTCCGGCGTGTGTCCTGGTGGGGGAGTAGGAGTGACGAGTGGTTCGGGCCCCTTTTGCACCTTAGCCATGGCTAGCTGCATTTCATTTCCAATCTCATTTTTTCTATATTGGCCATCGCCTCCTTCAACATCTGATGTGACGGCCTTTCCGACTCAACACTATTTTCTGAGCCAGTCATGCTTTCTGGTATAGGCCCTTTTGATCTTGTTTGATAATGGTATGGTGTCAGTACGCTTTAACAACTAACTGTTTGGAATTGGACGAACAACAAACCTGTTAGCGTTAGAGTTTTAAGAGATATTGCAATTGCACATTGAGGGATGCAATGTTCTTAGGCAGTTAACCATTTCTAACATGTTTTCATCCGCCCTCGAATAGGATATTTTGGGTTCATCCGCCCTCGAATAGGATATTTTTGGGTTCATCCGCCCTCGAAAAGGATATTTTGGGTTCATCCGCCCTCGAATAGGATATGATGGGTCTGTCCGCCCTCAAATAGGATATGATGGGTCTGTCCGCCCTCGAACAGGATATGATGGGTCTGTCCGCCCTCAAATAGGATATGATGGGTCTGTCCGCCCTCGAACAGGATATGATGGGTCTGTCCGCCCTCCAATAGGATATGATGGGTCTGTCCGCCCTCGAACAGGATATGATGGGTCTGTCCGCCCTTGAATAGGATATGATGGGTCTATCCGCCCTCGAATAGGATATTGAATTTAATCCTTCCTCAAAAGGACATTTAATTTATTTCGACCCAAGTGGTCCTTCTTGTATAAACATTGCCAAAATATATATTTTCATAAATCATTGCCAAATGCATTTTATTTTCAAAGTTGCTGATGAAAGTCAGGAGCCCGCCTGGAGAATGGAGGGCGTTAAATTCTAAGATTGTTGAAGAAGTCAGGAGCCCGCCTGGAGAATGGAGGCTGTGTCATCTTTCAAAATTCAAGGTGGAGTCAGGAGCCCACTTGCAGAACAGGGGAATACATTGAAGTTTGAAGTCAGTAAAGCAGAGGGTTACAACAAAAATCCCCAGCAGAAATCAGAAGGAAGACCACAAGTCGAGCTAGAAGTAAAGAAATACTAGAGGAAACATAAAGCAACAAGGCAGCAACAATCACATGACCAAGCTCGAGAATAAATCTTTGTAATTCATAGATCATAGCTTAGTATAACTTCTTGTTTTCTTTCTAGCAATGGTGTAATAAGGAGATCGAAAAGCAGTGGTAACAACATGCAACAACAGTAACAGTAACATCGCAATCCCATGGTAGTCCCAGCTACCAAAACTTTCTGAACTACACGCGACCTGATTCCCTTATAACCAGGGATATGTAGGCTGTCCAAAATCAGGACTCGGTTGCGCCTTTCCTTTTTTATTTTCTTCCTCTTTTGAATAACGATATGATCAAAAATTAGACGCATTGTTCACTTTATCTTTGCCCGCCCGAAAACTCTTCGTGTTTTCGAGCAAAGAGGGGCAGCTGTGAACACCTAATTTTTGACAACATTTAATTTTTTATCACTTCTTTTATGTAAATATTTTAGGGGTTTTTAACCTACTATTATTTTAGCTTTATTACACTTTTTATTATAGGATAAAAATACCAAAAACAATTAAAAGCTGAATTATCACTATTAATATTTTTTATCATTTTTTGTTTTTTTATATAAAAAAAATCCGAAAATATTTATTTATTTATTTTTTTAAAAACAAAAATAATAATTTATGGAATGATTTAAAAAATAAGAAAAAGGGAAGTATTGAATAAAAAAATATAAAAGTAAAAATAGGTGGAATTCTCTTTTAAAAAAAAGTAAAAGAATGTAGAAAATTTAAAAAAATAAAAAGTTTTGTGGAAATTTTTAAAAAATTAAAAAGTAAAAGAAGGTTGGAATTAAAAAATAAATATAAAGGTATCTGAAAATTTAAAAAATTTAAAGTAATTGAAAGTAGCATTTTTAAAATAAAAAGAAAAGATAGTGGTTTGTTTTTTAAAGAAAAGTTAAATAAAGTGAGATTCTCTTTTAAAAAAATAAAAAGTGGGATTTTAAATAAGATAAAAGTAATTAAAGTTGGAATTTTAAAAATAAAAGTAAATAAAGGTGGGATTTCTTTTTCTAAAAAAATAAAAGCAATTTGTAAGTGGGATTTCTTTTAATTAAAAAAATAATAAAATAATAAAAAACAAATCTGAAAATTTCGAAAATTTTGCTATAAATAGAAGAGAAAATTTAGGAAGAAGGGGGTGGAAAAAAGAGGAGAAACTAGATAGAGAGAAGAAAAAAAGAGGGGGCGGAGAGAGCGGTATACACTCCATATACAGTCTAGATACACTGGATATACAAGAACATAATTCATTTTGGAGAGAGTAAAAAAGATAGAACCAAATTTTCTGAAATATTGAGAGCGAAAGAACATCATAGAGAGTTCAAAGATAGAAAGAAAAAACAAAGAGAGATTTCCGGACTATTTTTCTTCTCCATTTTTACTAGTTTTCTCCGTGTTGCTGGGATTTCTGGATTGAGGTGTTGAAGATACTGTGTTGGGCTTTCTGCTGCTGTATGTTGCTATGTTACATACTACTTTGCTGACGTTCTTCTTCTTGTATTGACAATACCAGGTACACAACTGTAACTTTGGCATATTGTAAGCTGAAATGTGAAACCATGAATACATATGAAGAATGGAACTTTGAAGTTTTAATTTAGCTTTTTCTTTTTTTCTTTTACTAATTGTATTTAGGCTATTTCATGTATTATTATTCTGTAAATTCCTGTCGCTTTGCATAACTAGGCATCTTGTAGTGATGTATTAAATAATACTTTGCTTTAGCTTGATTATTAGGTAGTATATATTTAAGCATGTTCATTACTGTCAAACTGTTTAATAATTGGAATAAGAGGAAAATAACATAAGTTGGTGTCTTTAGTGAATCGGCTTGGCAAAACTGATTAGTTCACTAGCTATGAAAGTTTTAATATTGTCAACATTAGGTTAATCATGAACATGTAGCTAAATTTAGTTAAAACATGTAATTAATTAGGATTTTTTCTCTTTTATTTTAGAGACGAATTTAATAGAAATATAGTCACTTTAGGATATCCTTAAAACAAATGAGGCGTGCTTCGCCAAAATAAATACAAAATTGCGGGGCCCTCAATAATTATTTTTTTAAAAATACTTAGACTTAGGGACGGGCCGTTTAGTCAATTTCACGACCCTACCCAAAATAATGATACGCTAGTCGCTTTAGGCGCGTCTTTAATAATATTATACTCTTAAATTCAGGTGCACATTTATGTGACCCAAATCCAAATCTCAACGGAGTTGAAATGTGTCAATAACCACGGGTACATTGATGTGACGTGGTTTGAGATACGTTTTTCACAATGTTGTAATTCTCTGTTAAAATAATAATAATAATAAAAGCAGTAAAGAGTTTAAAGTTTGCACATAAGTTCATAATTGTATAAATTCAGATAATCAAGCCGAATATAACAGTTGAGCGACCGTGCTAGAACCACGGAACTCGGGAATGCCTAACACCTTCTTTCGGGTTAACAGAATTCCTTATCCGGATTTCTGGTGCGCAGACCATTAAACAGAGTCATTCTTTTCCTCGATTCGGGATTCAACCGGTGACTTGGGACACCATAAATCTCCCAAGTGGCGACTCTGAAATAAATAAATAAATCCCGTTTCGATTGTCCTTTAATTGGAAAAAACTCCCTTCCGCGCCCCTTTGAGAGGGCGCGGGCGAAAAAGGAGGTGTGACACCGGACACTCACCAAAATAACCTCATATAGGTGGAAACCATGCCTCACTCTGTCCAACCAATCTCCTATACCCCAGAATCCTCCGAGAAGGACCTGCTCATTAAAAACATGGCTGAAGAACTCAAGAAGTTGATGAGTCGAGTTTAGGGTGTCGAAGGCGATAAGGGAATAGAAGGTTTGAACTATGAAGACCTATGCATACAGCCAGATGTAGAACTGCCGGAGGGATACAAACCTCCCAAGTTTGAGATGTTTGATGGTACAGGTGATCACACGGTTCATCTGAGAACCTATTGTGACAATCTTGTCGGGGTCGGGAAAGACGAAAAGATCCGGATGAAACTCTTTATTATGAGTCTTACTAGAGATGTTTTGTCCTGGTACACCAACCAAGATCCCAAGAAATGGTCCAATTGGGTGAGTATGGCGTCATATTTCATGGACCAGTTCAGGTTCAATACAGAGAATGCACTAGATGTTTTCTACATCCAAAATCTTAAGAAGAAACCCACCGAAAACTTCCGCGAGTACGCTACTCGTTGGAGGTCGGAAGCGGCTAAGGTCAGGCCATCTTTGGACGAGGAACAGATAAACAAGTTCTTTGTCAGAGCACATGATCTGCAGTATTATGAAAGATTGATGGTTATTGAAAACCATAAATTCTCTGATATCATCAAACTTGGGGAAAGAAATGAGGAAGGCATCAAGAGCGGGATGGTAACGAATTTTGAGGCATTACATGCCACAAATTAAGCATTGCAATCAGGTGGCATATCAAAGAAAAGAAACGTTGGGGCAGTAATGGTAGCTCAAGGCCCGAAATCTCCACTTACATATCAAACATCTCCGCCCACATATCAAATACCTCCACCCGCATACCAAGCACCAGCACCCACATATCAACCCTCGTCTCCCAGATATTCCTAACCAGCCACTGCCTATCATACCTATAATTCCCAACCATCCCATTTCCAATCACCTCCAACTCGCCAAAATTTTCCAAGACCACGACTAAACTTTGACCGTAAGCTACCCAGACAGTACACTACTATTGCTGAACCCATCGACCAGCTGTATGAAAGGCTGAAAGCCGCTGGTTACGTCACCCATATTCCTGTTGTGGCATTAGAGAACCCATCCCAATGGGTTAACCCAAACAAAACCTGTGCATACCATTCCGGTATGAAAGGGCACACCATGCCGAACATTGAAAGATAAGATCCAGACGCTGATTGACAACAAGGTCATACAGGCGAAGGAAGACACACCCAATGTCTGTAATAACCCCCTACCTAATCATAGGGGTGGCAGGATACATGTGATAGAAATGAACGAAGAGTGAGATCCTGAGGGGTCAATCGGGCTTATTCGGAAAGGAGATTACTTTAAACTTGCAGTCACACTCACTCCCATTGTAGTACAGACTCAGTCACCGATCAAAGTTGAGATAACTGCATCAGTTCCATTTTAGGTAGAGGTAGCTCTGCCTGCGGCCACCCCTGTTCCATTTGAAGTGGAAGTGGCCAGACCTTTCACGGTGACAGTATCAGCCACACCTCTTTTCGACTCAAAAGCAATACCCTGGGATTATGTTGTCGAGGCTAGGCGAAAAGGGAAGGCGAAAATAGGGGAATCCGATGATGCACAAGGAATGACTAGGACCGGGAGAATCTATACACTCGAACACTTGGGAGGACCAAGTAAGGATGTGTTGCCAAGCAGCCTATCATTGAAACAGGACCAGATGACCTTTGGAGGAAAGTGCCTAGGTTACTAGGTCTCGCGAGTCATGAACTGGTTTAGTAGAGTCTCGCAGATTGGTACGGAGACGTCTATATTTATCCTCGAGAGGCTGCAGAACCTTTAGGAAAATTTCGTATTCTTGGAAATTCTTGTCGTGCGACTTTGTTGGTCTGAAAACTAAATTTTGTTGTTCTATTCTCTCGCAGATGGCGAGAACACGTGCTAATGGACAGGACGGATGACCACCATTGCCACCTACTGAGGCCACCAGAGGCCGTGGACACGGTCGTGGTCGAGGTAGAGCCGTAGGGGCAGCATCTGTAAACCCACCAGTTGCCCCGGCTCAGGATCAGGCTCCAGCTGCAGAAACTCCAGCAGCACCTGCTCAGGCACCAGCTGTGCCTATTATTATTCCGGGTCTTCAGGAGGCCCTGGCTCAGATTCTGACAGTTTGCACTGGCCTGGCTCAGGCAGTTTCAGCCACCACTGCAGCTTCTACTTCACAGGCAGGGGGAGGCAATCAGACCCCCGCTGCTTGCACACCTGAGCCAGTAGTGCAGGGATTACAGACACCAGAGGCACCACCAGTACAGCAGGTTGCCCCAGTTCAGCCGGTTGCACCGGTTCAGGATAATATGGTCCCAGTTATGCCAGACGATGAGCAGCGTCGTCTTGAGAGATTCAGCAGACTTGCACCTCTTACTTTCAGTGGTGCTCAGGGCGAGGATGCCCAAGGTTTTCTTGACAAGTGTAGACGTATGCTGAGGACAACAGGGATCTTGGAGGCTAGCGGTGTATCCTTTACTACTTTTCTGTTCTCAGGTGCAGCTTTCACTTGGTGGGAGGCATATAAGCGGCGTAGGCCGGTAGGTTCAACGCCCTTGTCCTGGCAGGAGTTCTCCACTCTCTTTCTGGAGAAGTGGGTACCGCGATCTCAGAGAGAGGATATGCGCAGGCAGTTTGAGTATCTTCGTCAGGGAGATATGACCGTATCTCAGTATGAGGTGAGGTTCTCGGAGCTGGCTCGTTATGCTCTATGGATGGTCCCGATTGATCGGCAAAGGATTTGGTGGTTCGTGGATGGGCTTAATTATCCCATTCGTTTTTTGATGGCTCGAGAAAGGATTATGAGCCATACTTTTGAGGATGCAGTAGATGTTGCTCACGACATTGAGACGGATCGTCGTCTAGAGAGAGAGGAGCGGGAGGCTAAGAGGCCTCGTGGATCAGCTAGTCATAGTGGTGCTCCGTCTAGGGGCCAGTTTCAGCAGAGTAGAGGTCGTTCTACAGGCCTCATCAGTCAGCTCGTCCAGAGTACCACAGGCCATCTTCATGCCGTGGTCATCAGGGATTTCAGCAGGGCCAGTCATCACTCAGTGTCCTTCCAGCTCAGAGTTCTTCACGTGCCCCGTCAGTTCAGGGTCCTTCTATACCGAGTACACCAGCTAGTCACTACGGTGTGAGGGGTTATTTTCAGTCCCATCCTCCAGCATCTAGGGGTTGTTATGAGTGCGGAGAGTTAGGACATATGTGGAAGCAGTTTCCTCGTCGTACTGCCAGTTCATCACAGTAGAGGGGTCAGTCCTCATCTTCTGCACCAGCTACTTCAACACCCACCCAGTCAGCTAGGGGTGAGGGTCAGGCATCTAGAGGCCTCCCCAGAGAGGGAGGTCGAGCGGGCGGTGGTCCGGCTCAGTTTTATGCTATTCTAGATCGGGCAGATGCTCTTGCGTCAGATGCTGTTATCACAGGTATTATCTCAGTCTGCCACACAGATGCCTCTATTTTATTTGATACGAGATCCACCTATTCTTATGTATCTTTATATTTTGCCCATCATTTGAGTATTCCCCGTGAGTCTCTTACTTTACCTGTTCATGTGTCTACCTCGGTGGGCGATACTATTGTTGTGGACCGTGTGTATCGGTCATATGCTGTGATTATTGGGGGTCTGGAGACCCGAGTTGATCTACTGCTGTTGAGCATGGTAGATTTTGATATTATTCTGGGCATGGATTGGTTATCTCCATATCATGCTATTCTAGAATGTCATGCTAAGACAGTTACTTTGGCTATTCCGGGTGTTCCGAGGATCGAGTGGCGTGGCATGACTGATTATGTCTCTAATAGAGTAATTTCTTTCTTGAAAGCCCAACGTATGGTTGGGAAGGGTTATCTATCATATCTGGCTTTTGTGCGGGATGTTGGAGTTGAGACTCCTAGTATTGATTCTGTCCCAATTGTAATTTCTTCCTGATGTATTTTCTGCAAACCTGTCGGGCATGCCGCCGGACAGGGATATTGATTTTGGCATTGACTTAGTGTCGGGCACTCAGCCCATTTCTATTCAACCATATCATATGGTACCAGCAGAGCTGAAAGAATTGAAGGAGTAGCTTCAGGAACTCCTAGATAAGGGGTTCATTCGGCCTAGCGTGTCCCCGTGGGGTGCACCTGTTTTATTTGTGAATAAGAAAGATGGAACAATGAGAATGTGCATTGATTATAGGCAGTTGAATAAGGTAACAGTGAAGAACAAGTATCATTTGCCTCGCATTAATGACTTATTTGATCAGTTTCAGGGAGCGAGGGTATTTTCTAAGATTGATCTCCGTTCGGGCTATCACCAGTTGAAAATCAGGGAGTCGGATATTCCCAAGACTGCCTTTAGGACTAGATATGGTCACTATGAATTTTTGGTTATGTCTTTCGGGCTGACCAATGCCCCAGCAGCGTTCATGCATTTGATGAACAGTGGATTTCAGCCTTATCTGGATGCATTTGTTATTGTATTCATTGATGATATCCTGGTGTACTCGCGTAGCCAGGAGGAGCATGCCCCGCATTTGCGTGTAGTGTTGCAGAGATTGAGAGAGGATAAGCTTTATGCAAAATTCTCCAAATGTGAATTTTGGCTAAGTTCTGTGGCATTTTTGGAACACATAGTGTCCAGCGAGGGTATACAGGTTGATCCAAGGAAGATAGAAGCAGTGTAGAGTTGGTCTAGACCGTCCTCAGTCATAGAGATTCGGAGTTTTCTTGGGCTAGCAGGCTATTATCGCCGATTTGTTCAGGGGTTTTCTTCTATTGCATCACCTTTGACCAAGTTGACTCAGAAAGGTGCCCCATTTGTATGGTCCGGCGAGTGTGAGGAGAGCTTTCAGAAGCTCAAGGCACTTCTGACCACAACTCTAGTGTTGGTGTTACCATCAACTACAGGTTCATACACGGTATATTGTGATGCTTCCAGAGTTGGGATTGGCTGTATACTAATGCAGGAGGGTAGAGTTATTGCTTATGCTTCTCGTCAGTTGAAGCACCATGAGAAGAACTACCCTGTTCATGATTTGGAGTTGGCTGCTATAGTTCATGCCTTAAAAATTTGGAGGCACTATTTATATGGCGTATCTTGTGAGGTATTCACTGATCATCGCAGTCTTCAGCATTTATTTAAACAAAAAGATCTTAATTTGAGGCAGCGGAGATGGCTTGAGTTACTTAAAGACTATGATATTACCATTCTATATCATCCGAGAAAGGCCAATGTAGTGGCCGATGCGTTGAGCCGAAAGGCAGTCAGTATGGGGAGTTTGGCTTAATCCCAGTTGGGGAGAGGCCTCTTACAGTTGATGTTCAGACCTTGGCCAATCAGTTGGTGCGGTTAGATATTTCTGAGCCTAGCCGGGTATTGGCTAGTGTGGTTTCTCGATCTTCCTTATATGATCGCATCAGAGAGCACCAGTATGATGATCCGCATTTGCTTGTCCTTAAGGACAGAGTTCAGCATGATAATGCCAAAGATGTGACTATAGGTGATGATGGCGTATTGAGGATGCAGGGCCGTATTTGTGTGCCCGATGTTGATGGGCTTAGAGATTTGATTCTTGAGGAGGCCCACAGTTCGCGGTATTCCATCCATCCGGGTGCTGCGAAGATGTATCAGGACTTGAGACAGCATTACTGGTGGAGGAGAATGAGGAAAGACATTGTGGGATATGTGGCTCGGTGTCTCAACTGTCAGCAGGTGAAATATGAGCATCAGAGACCGGGCGGTTTGCTTCAGCAGATGATTATTCCTGAGTGGAAATGGGAGAGAGTTACTATGGATTTCGTGAGTGGCCTTCCTCGGACTTTGAAGAATTTTGATTCGATTTGGGTCGTTGTGGATAGGCTGACCAAGTCAGCGCATTTCATTCCGGTGTGTACCACATATTATGCGGAGCGGCTGGCTAGGATCTTTATTCAGGAGATTGTGCGGTTGCATGGTGTTCCAGTTACTATTATTTCGGATAGAGGTACTCAGTTAACTTCTCAGTTTTGGAGGACTTTTCAGCACGAGTTGGGCACTCAGGTAGAGTTGAGTTCAGCATTTCATCCTCAGAAGGACAGACAGTCCGAGCGTACTATTCAGATATTGGAGGATATGTTGCGTGCCTGCATGATTGATTTTGGAGGTTCTTGGGTTGAATTTTTACCACTTGCAGAGTTTGCCTACAACAACAGCTATCAGTCCAATATTCAGATGGCACTGTATGAGGCCTTATATGGGAGGCGGTGTAGAACTCCAGAGAGTGTTTGAGCCCGGTGAGGCTGGGTTGTTGGGGACAGATTTGGTCAGGGATGCCTTAGAAAAGGTGAAGGTGATTCAGGAAAGACTTCTCACAGCTCAGTCGCGTCAGAAGAGTTATGCGGACCGGAAGGTCCGAGATGTGTCATTTATGGAGGGCGAGAAGGTTTTGCTGAAGGTTTCGCCAATGAAGGGTGTTATGAGGTTCGGAAAGAAAGGGAAGTTGAGTCTGCGGTTTATTGGACCATTTGAGGTGCTTAGGAGGATTGGAGAGGTGGCTTACGAGCTTGCTTTGCCGCCTAGATTGTTGGGTGTTCACCCGGTATTCCATGTGTCCATGCTCTGGAAGTACATTGGGGACCCGTCTCATATTTTAGATTTCAGTACAGTACAGTTAGATGAAAATTTGACTTATAATGTGGAGCCAGTGGCTATTTTGAGTTGACAGGTTCAAAAATTAAGATCAAAAGATATAGCATCAGTGAAAGTACAGTGGAGAGGTCGGACCGTGGAGGAGGCTACTTTGGAGACCGAGCAGGAGTTGCGGAGCAGGTACCCGCTCCTATTTGAAACTCCAGGTATGTTTCTTAACTCGCTCGAGGACGAGCGTTTGTTTTAGTTGGGGAGAATGTAACGACCCGAACCGTCGTTTCCTGTATTTTCGTCCCGTATTCCGCGTTAAATGCTTATTCATGTTTCAATATGTGTACTTGGTGAATTTGAGTCAATTCGGATTGAGTTTGGTATGAAATGGGACAATTAGTCTCTTTAAGGAAGAATTAGTTTGGAAAAGTCAACCGGATGTTGACTTGTGAGTTAGAGGGCTCGTAATTGAATTCTGATGATTCGGTTAGTTTCGGGGGATGATTTAAGGCCTAGGAGCGCAATCAGAATTAATTTTGAAGGTCCGGTGAAGAAATTAGCTCATTTTGGCGAAGTTAGTATTTTGGCGATTTTCGGTTGATAGGTGAAATTTTGATCCGACAGTCGGAATGGAATTCCGAGAATTTCT
The DNA here is from genome assembly GCF_000393655.2 of Nicotiana sylvestris. NCBI lineage: Eukaryota > Viridiplantae > Streptophyta > Magnoliopsida > Solanales > Solanaceae > Nicotiana > Nicotiana sylvestris. The sequence goes on along the minus strand of NC_091064.1, from coordinate 173,333,910 downwards.
ATAGCTTCGTTATGTCATTTTGGACTTGTGTGCAAAATTTGAAGTCAATCGAACGTGATTTGATAGGTTTCGGCATCGGAAATAGAAGTTGGAAATTCTAAAGTTCATAAAACTTGGATTGGAGGTTGATTCATGATTTTAGCGTTGTTTGATGTGATTTGAGGCCTCGAGCAAGTCCGTAATGTATTTTGGGACTGGTTGGTATTATTGGTCGGGGTCCCGGGGGCCTCGGGTGTGTTTCGGATGCCCAACGGGTCATTTTTGGAAGATTTTTGCCGTTTTGAGCATAAATGTAATGATCTAAAGGTTCATTTTTAGTTCTAGAGATCCAAATTTGATTTCGAGACTTCCAGAATTTAAATCATGAATTATAGGACTGATCTGGAAATTTTGGTTTAATTTCATCAAGTCGCGATTGGGTTTTTGACGTGAAATGTGAGTTAATTGTTTAACGAGCGAAATGGGTATTGAACTGGGCAAACGAGCTCCGAATTGAGTTTCGATTGAAGGGTTATGTTCGTATTATTATTTGTGACTCATAGGAATAAGAATCGTCTAATTCCGAATTCGTATGATGGAGTTAGAGCCATTTTAGTGAAAAATGGTTGTACTGCAAATTTCTTAAAAGCTGCTGTATTTTCTGCAGTAGTGAACAGTAACCGCGCGTGAACAGTAACCGCGCGGGTGAACAGTGAATAGTGAACAGTGTCCAATATCCAGCAGTCCGAGTTTATCATTTTTTTTTGACTTCCAAGCTCGGATTTTGGGCGATTTTTAGCAAGAAATCTTGGAAAATCTTGAGGTAAATCACTTGTGATTATTTCTACTCCATAATATTGAATTATCATCGAATAATCCGACTAGATTACATGTTTTTGAGGAGTAAATTGAAGATTTAGGCCTAGGGATTTGAAAATAAGATTTGAAGATTTGAGGGGTCATTTGAACTCCGATTTTGGTAAATTTTATATGTACGGACTTGTGGCGAGACGAGGAATCCGGTGATGTGACTTTCGTAATTTTTCGAGAAGTGGGCCCGGGGCTCGGGTTTTGCGAATTTCGTGAATTTCGATATTTTTCGAGTCTTTTCGATTGGGTTATATTCCCTCAGCCTATTGTAATGTATTCATTGTGGTTTTGACCAGATTCGACGTGCGAAGAGGTAAATTCGAGAGGCAAGGGCATAGCGGAGTAGACATTGGACCGTCTTGAGGTGAGCAATGATTTTAAATGATGCACTGAGGGTTTGAAACCCCGAATTACACAACATACTGATATGTTGAGATGAGACACGCATTGTATGACGAGCGCATGGTCATTTACTATTGGGGATTGTGACTTGGTCCATCCTAGTTGATATTTTTACCGCGTAATTGATAAAGATTTATTGTTTTTCACTATGATTGGGCTTATTGCCATATTTGGGCTTCGTGCCAATTATCTGAAATCTTTTGTGAATTTACATCACTATTTTCCTCACGAATTGAAATATTATTTGAACTCAGTCCAATTGAATTATATTATTTTGTGAACTCAGCTACATTTATACTCAACTCGAGATTTAATGATATTTATAATGCTGTTGAGCTGAGCACTATTGTTTTACTGATGCCCAAGAGGCTTATGATTATTTTCTGGACTGATTGAGGCCGAGGGCCATACGTGAGGATATGTTGAGTGATGTGAGGAGGCTTTCAGGCCTCGAGTGTTATATGAGGAGGCTTTCAGGCCTCGTGTGTGATGTGTGAAGGCTTTCAGGCCTATTGATATTGCGCTTGGGCTGTAGGAGCCCCTCCGGAGTCTGTACACACCCCCAGTGAGCGCAGGGTACCCAGGTGAGTTGGGAGTGGGACCGAGAGGCCGTTGCTTGTGTGTGGTGAGTTGGGAGTGAGCCCGAAGGGCTGATGTTGTGTGCTGCTGAGTTGGGAGTGAGCCCGAGGGGCTGATACTATACTGAGATTTACATATTGAGCTCGAGGGGCAAGCTTTTGATTTATCCTTACTGTGGAAATTATTTGTCTTTACTGTTTTAAAAGAAGAATTATCTGATACTCACTATTTTACTGTATAACTGATTTTACTGCTTGGGATAGCGCTATATAGTGCCGTTATGAGATTTCATGTTTTCAGTCGTTATTTATTTTTATTACTCACTGGGTCGGAGTACTCACATTACTCCCTGCACCATATGTGCAGGTACAGGCAGAGCTGAGTTCGCTCCTGAGCGCTGATTCTTTCCAGACCAGGTGGTGACTAGGAGTAACGAGGTAGCTGTTGACGTCCGCAGCCCCGTGTTCTCCCTTATCTTTGTTATTTATGATAATTCCAGTCTTTGTAAAATATTAGTAAACTCTGTAGTAGCTCATGACTTGTGACACCCCAATTTCGGGCTGAATTGGGAGGGTTTTCCTTGTTCTATCACGTTTATTTCGCATTTCAGATTATATTGCCCATGATTTAGACTTATTCCTGCTAAGTAATTATAAAGAGATGTACTGTTTTGTTGATTGGCTGGCCTTGTCCTCATGAGAGGCGCCATCACGACCGGGTTGGGATTTTGGGTTGATCATTTGAACAAAACCCCAGCTCAGATATCCATACTGTCACTGTTGCAAAATTCAGAGGCACATAAGAATGCTTTAATGAAGGTGTTAAGTGAAGCCTACGTGCTCGACAATATCACCTGCGGGGAGATGGCCAATATGGTAGGGAAGGTGCTAGAAAGTCATAAGATAATCTTCCACGAAGATGAGTTGCCGCCTGAAGTGTTGAATCACAACAGAGCATTGCATATCACAGTGCAATTTGAAGACAAGTTCATTGCCAGGGTCTTGGTTGATGGAGGTTCAAGCCTCAATATTTGTCCGTTGGATACTCTGAAAAGACTGGGCAAAGGTTTCCATGAAATACAGGCAGGGATCATGAATGTGAAAGCTTTCGATGGGTCCCAAAGGGCCACGATTGGGGAAATTAACCTTTGTCTACAGATGCGGATAACTTGGTTCGATGTTGAATTTCAAGTGCTCGACATATCAACCTCATACAATCTTCTATTGGGCCAGCCATGGATACATGCCGCTGGGGCTGTGGCTTCCACACTACATCAAGCCGTGAAATTTGAATGGAACCATCAGGAGGTGATCATTCACGGAGATAGGAGTAACCCTATTTACACCAGTCAAACCATCCCGGCTATTGGAAATAGAAGAAGCTTATAAGGGGAAACCTATCATCACATCGAGCGTGTCAATGCCGTCGAGAAAGGAAAATAGTGGAGAAGCAAAATAGAAAGCATACTGGAATGGTCTGGGTATGAACCCGGCAAAGGGCTTGGGAAGAATCTGCAGGGTATTACTAAGCCGATACAGCTGAAGCGTCATGGTACTACCTTTGGGCTCGGATATCAGTATACATGGCAGGAGTATGAAGATTGGTCGCCTCCATGGCGCAGACCTTATTACCCTCTCGAGCAACCGATGTCGCATCTGGATCAGACTTTTCACCAAGTTGACACAATATGGGGAACTACAGAAGAAGAAGCATTAGCGGGGCTGAGAAATCTGTTCTTAGAGGATGAAGACATGGACTGCAGGGCAATAATTGAGGAGGAGGAGGAGGAGGAAGAAGGCCTCACTATTCAGAGTGGAGAAGTGAGCTGTTCTCAGGAACTGTACCGCCACACCATCCCGGGCCCTCCGAGTCCCTGGGTAGCTTGGCAGATTTTATTCCTATAGCCATTCTAGGCATTTAAGATTTTCAGTAATTTGTTTTTAAGAATCACTTTTTTCAAAATAAATGCTTGATTCATCAAGCCGTACTCGTTTGGATGTTTTAAGTATTAATCAAATGCATTGCCTTTTATTATTTATTATTATCTTCATATTTTTTCTTTCTACATTGTTATTGTTACTTTTCCTGATGAACCGGTGACTGTGATATGTAACGAGGCAACGCAACATGAGAATAGTGATTTGGATGAAGAAGACGAGATACCTTAGGAAGTTGTGAGGGAAGTTGAAAATTTTGAGAATAAGCCTAAGTCCAACCTGGACAAAATCGAAGAAGTAAATTTGGGGGACGCCGAGATTGTCAAAGAGACTCGCACTAGCATTTACTTATCATCAATAAAGAAGGAAGAGTACATCCGCTTCTTAAAGGAGCGTGAGGACAGTTTCACATGGTCATATGATGACATGATCGGTCTAGCACGTCCATAGTGGCTCACAAGTTGCCAACTAATCCCATGTGTCCGCCAGTGAAGCATAAACTCATAAAGTTCAAACCAGATATGAGCCTAAAAATCAAGGAGGAAGTTACCAAGCAGATCAAAGCCAAAGTCATCAGGGTTGTTGAGTACCCAACCTGGTTAGCTAACATTGTGCCAGTACCGAAGAAAGATGGGAAAGTTAGAGTATATGTTGAATAACGGGATTTAAACAGATCAAGTCCCAAAGATGACTTTCCACTACCAAATATACACATCCTAATCGACTACAGTGCCAAGCATGAACTCCAATCTTTTGTAGATTGCTTCGTGTGTTATCAACAAATCTGGATGGATGAAGAAGACGCAGAGAAAATAATTTTTATTACACCATATAGGGTATACCGCTATAAGATGATGCCATTTGGTCTAAAGAACGTTGGGGCTACTTACATGAGAGCCATGACAACTATACTCAATGATATGATACACAAGGAAATAGAGGTGTATGTGGACGACGTCATTATCAAATCCAAGAGGGCCGCAGATCACATAGCAGACTTGAGAAAGTTCTTTGACAGGTTATGGAGGTACAATCTGAAGTTGAACCCCGCAAAGTGTGCATTCGGGGTTCCCGCAGAAAGGTTACTGGGATTCATCGTCAGTCATCGAGGGATCGACCTGGATCCATCTAAAGTCAAGGCCATTCAGGAATTACCGCCACCTAGAAGCAAAAAGAACGTGATGAGTTTACTAGGACGTCTCAACTATATCAGTTGATTCATAGCACAATCCACAGTTATATGTGAACCTATCATCAAGATGCTGCAGAAAGATGTCGAGACAAGCTGGACCGAGGATTGTCAGAAAGTTTTGACAAGATCAAGGAGTACTTGTCCACACCACCAGTTCTAGTCCCTCCGGAACCAGGACGGCCTTTGCTACTCTATCTATCTATATTGGATGGAGCCTTCAGATATGTTCTGGGACAACATGACAAGACAGGGAGAAAGGAGCAAGCCATATACTATCTAAGTAAGAAATTCACACCTTACGAAGCACAGTACTCTCTGCTATAGCGCACTTGCTGTGCTTTGACCTGGACGGCCCAGAAGTTGAGGCATTACTTCTACGCCTATACTACATACCTCATATCTAGGATGGACCCTTTGAAGTATATATTTCAGAAATCCCTCCCGACTGGAAAGTTAGCCAAATGGTAGATACTGTTGAGTGAGTTCGATATCGTCTACGTAACTTAAAAGGCAGTCAAAGGACAAGCATTGGTAGATCATCTTGCTGAAAACCCGGTGGGAGGAGAATATGAACCTTTGAAAATGTATTTTCCTGATGAAGAAGTGTCATTTGTAGGAGAGGACATTACCGAAGCATACGACGGTTGGAGGATGTTCTTCGACGAAATTACAAATTTCAAAGGAGTAGGCATTGGAGCAGTTTTGGTATCAGAAACAGGTCAACATTATCCGGTATTTGCTCGTGCACCAGGTACAAGGAGAACGGGCCACCAAAAATTCCAAGATATTGCCATATCTGCACCATATGTAGGAATTGAGAAAGAGGTTCACGAAGATAGAGTTCCGACATGTACCCAGAATTCAGAATGAGTTTGCCGATCCGTTAGCCACTTCATCATCCATGATACAATATCCAGATAAGAATTATATTGATCCTATTCCAGTGAGAATTCATAATTAGCTGGCATATGGTGCCAATATTGCAGAAGAAACAGATGGAAAACCTTGGTTCCATGACAACAAGGAGTATTTGGTGAAAGGAGAATATCGGGAGCATGCAAACCACACTCAGAAACGCACACTCCGGAGATTATCCAATCACTTCTTCCATAGCAGAGGAAATTTGTATAGAAGAACTCCTGATTTGGGACTGCTAAGATGTGTCGACACAAAAGAGGCTTCTAAACTACTTGAGGACGTACATGCTGGGACCTGTGGGCACATGAATGGTTTTGTCCTAGCCAAGAAGATACTCAAGGCCGGTTACTTTTGGATGACCATGGAGACAGACTGCGTCTAGTATGTCCGCAAATGCTACCAATGCCAAGTGCATACTAATATGATAAAAGTACCGCCAAATGAGCTCAATGCAACTAGCTCACCTTGGCCATTTGCCGCATGGGGAATGGATGTCATCAGTCCGATCGAGCCCACTGCTTCAAATGGGCATAGGTTTATTCTGGTAGCCATTGATTACTTCACAAAGTAGATAGAGGCTGCATTTTACAAAGTTGTAACCAAGAAGGATGTCACAGACTTTGTTAAAGATGGTATTGTTTGCCGATTCGGAGTACCCGAGTCCATTGTTACCGATAATGCTGCCAATCTCAACAGTGATCTGATGAGAGCTATGTGTGAGACTTACAAAATCAAGCACAAGAATTTCACAACCTATAGACCTCAGATGAATGGAGCCGTAGACGCCGCCAACAAAAACATCAAGAAGATACTAAGGAAAATGGTAGAAAACCACAAACAATGGCATGGGAAGCTTCCTTTTGCTCTGTTAGGATACCGCACCACAGCTCGCACATCAACCGAGGCAACCTCCTACATGCTGATTTATGGTACCGAGGCTATCATCCCAGCTGAGGTAGAGATCCTTTCTTTAAGAATCATACAGGAAGCTGAACTGAGCAACGCAGAATTAACAAAGAGCCGCTATGAACAGTTGGCACTCATAGATGGAAAAGGATGAACGCAGTTGTCGCACCCCCTTTTTCTCACAAAAATCAGGTTTGTGACATTTGAAAGGACAACTCGTTCCCTTTCGGGAGTTGGGTTTGAATTGAAGAGTCGCCACCTAATGATTAAAGTGCATTAGGACACTAGGAGGGGTTTGTTTTGAGTAACCAGAGATTGGGTAAGGGCTTGAAATTATCCTAATAGGAAGGTGTTAGGCACCCCTTAGGATCCACTAGTGTGGTTCCCGGCCAAGCAACTGTTGTGACATAAGTGCAAATAACACATAAGCAAATAAAGGCTTCAAATAAGAGGGGATTTTCACGTAATGGTTACAAATAAATAAAAGTAAGAAAAAGGAACTAAAAGAGTTGATTTTTTAAAAGAAATGGTTTAAAAAAAGATTTAAAAGAAACAAAGAAAATAAAGGAAAGAGGGGAGTCCTAGGTTTATTAATAATATGGATCACCCCACACAACATCCGGTAATCACTCCTCAGTAAGGGGGCTACATGTGATGTTATTGTGTGGTTATCATATTCATATCTACCTTTCCCACCCTATTAAGGTATTAAAGCACAGAATGGTCTTGTTTACTTATTGCATGCTATTACCCGCCCCAATCCTATCAGCCCCGGAGGCACTTGGGACTACTAATCCTAGAGGGAGGAGGTATTGGGCTTATTTGTGGTTTCAAAAGGTAAAATACTAAGGAGACAAACAAAACACGTATAACAAGTTTGGTGAAGCATATAAACAGATAAAAGGGCTCCAACAGACCTCTTTAAATCAAAGAAAAGCATATAGTTTAACATGTCTTACACGTACTGATTAGGGTCTGATTTAAAAGATGGGGCAGACTGATTTATTGCATATTTCAGATAAGACGCCCGAATCAGGCCTGCCTGCTGGTTGTAGTTAATAAAATCTAATTCAGTTTATAACTTGCCCTATGGCTTGCCTAAGTGTTAGACAAAAACCTATAGGCATGATATCTACTTATTTCAGAAAAGATGAAGTATACTGATTTTAGAAAAAGGTTGTCAGTTATTCAGGAAAGACGAGTTTTGACAAAAGATCATAAATTCCGCAGACGTTAGACAATGATTTTAGATTTGCAGAGGAGTGAGACGCTTCAGACTTGGTTATTAATTCCTACAGGCATGCTTTATAGGCGTTGTTGATTTTAAACACTTTTACAGGCATAACAAGAGTGCAGAAATCCTATAGGCATGGCATCTAAATGTTGTACTTCGTTTAAGCCTATGAACATGATATCTAAATGCAGTTAGTTGTTTAAGCCCTATAAACAGGTTTGCCTAGTGACATATACATATGCAGGATTCAGATTTTCAGTTAACTATGAGCATGGTATCTATATGAGAGATGCAGAAATTTAACTATAGGCAGGATATCCATATGAATACAGAATTTCATAAACCTATAGGCAAGATATCTATAAGGGCGCAGAATTCCTTAGAGGCATAGTATCAACATATGAAAGTACAGAATTCCTATAGGTAGGATATCTATGTGATATGCAAAAATTAGAAACCTTTAGGCAGGATATCTATATGGGTGCAGAATTTCTTATAGGCATAGTATCTACATCAGAATTCCATAGGCAGGATATCTATGTGATATGCAGAAATCAGAAATTTCCTATGAGCAGGATATCTACTCATTTTACATGCATGGTTACCCTTCCCTTTTCACTAACCATCCCCAAAAGTTATTACAAGTTATTACATTCCAAATAAAATAAAGCAAAATACATTAGAAATTGAAAATTACTACCAATGAGAGCCTGATTCAGACTTCCTGTCTGAAGTATGAAGTAAACCAACTCCAAAGATCATGTTTCAAAGCCTTTCTCCCACTTGGGTGTGTCACAGTTCCCTAAGAGTTTCATAAGAACTTCGAGCAGTGCTTACACCCAAATGTATCACCGTATTAAGCCAAAGTGTAGTGTAGAAGGACCATCCCTCTGGTGTCCAAGATCAGAGGGAACTCAAGGTCCCAAGGCAAGGCTCATAAGAGGCGGGCAGAACTTAGGAACTAAGAGAGAGTGTAAGTGCAGAATTCTGAAAGGAGGAAAGGGAAAAGGAAACAACACACATGGGGATATAGGAAATGAGGAGTTGTAAGAGGTAAAAAGCAGGATAGTGGGCATAACCCAACAATGGGAGATGCTGGCACACCCATAAGCCTATTGGAACACATTGTTTAGAGGTTAGGATCCCCTAAGGGATCAAGTTCAATCCATAGACAATAACTTGTATATTTCCATGTCTTAAACTGTAACTTAAAGCACATAAAGGGAAATAGGGAATAGGGATTCATAGCAGAAACAAGCAAAAGGGAATCAACATGCTAGTTTAAGTATTTAACTCTGCAGAAGTAGTAAAGTAGACATAGATGCAGAAAGCTGTAAGTAAACACATTGTGGAGATGCTGAAATTTGAAATTAGGGCATACCAGTTTCAAAGAAACAATAGAGAAAATACAGTAGTCTGGTAAAAACGTCAGTGCAGACAAGAAGAGAGAGTTATATTATATGAGTAAGAGTTCATAAGATATGTGAATTGTGTCCTCTGCCGTGTGAAGAAAGTTCGTGCCTTTTTATAGTGTAAAAACCAAGTATAAATAAGGTAAGAAATAATTGAAGAGCTGATTGTCAATCAATTACACAAGACTCCCTTTAGTTAAGGGATTCAGATTCAAACAGGTATAAACTAATTAAGGAAAGAAATTAATCAAACACTTTGTGCAAAGTAGGCAATTAGGGTGAATACATAAAAGTTATTTAAGACGGGGTTTTTGAAATACACGGTTTGTGCGAATAAGGTAAGAAGATAAATTAACAACCAGTAAATCAAAAGGGTTTGAGATTTTGTATGAATGAACCGAGTCAAAAGATGGGAAAGGTTTTTAACTTAAGGGAAATCAGCAAACAATGGAAAGGGAATCAATTAAACCCATATTCAGAGGGAAGTAGGAACTAATCACAAATTCAGAAGCTATTTTAAAGGGAAGTCTATCATATATAAGGAGCATACGAACATGTTAAGCATGAAGGAAGACTGTAGTGTCATTGTAAAGTTAGTAGAAAATCCAGTAAAGAAAAGTTTAGGAAAAGGTCAGAGTCATATGAAAGCAAGGAATGGGTCTGAAAGAGTTAAGGGTTTTGAAATAAACCCTAGGTTCAATCAAATCACATAATCAAGCTTGGCGGAACCCCCAAATTCTAGGGTTTCCATACTGAATTAAGTACAGAGATGAGAAGGCAAGTAGTTGAAACAGGCTCAGAGGTTTCAGAGTTGAAACCTCTTGCATGCTTCTTTCATCAATAGAAAATCATAAGAAAAACATGATAGCAAAGTAACATTCGGAACACAGTAGAAGCACTGAAAAGAAAAACACTGATAGGAACAGTAAAAGAAACATGCTTAAGAGATTTTTCAGAAGAAACTTAAACAGGGCTTAATAGAAGGAAAATAAGGAAACTTAAGAACTTAGCAGGAAAATACAGTAGGAGAAACCTGCTGGAACATAGTAGAAGAAAAAAATATAAGAACACAGTAGAAAAGCATATAAGAGCATAGTATGGAAAACATGGTAGAAGAACATACAAGCATGGAGTATATAAGACTCAGTAAAAGAACATACAAGAACAAAGTGTAAAAACTCAGTAGAAGAACATACAAGAACGGAGTGTAAAAACTCAGTAGAAGAACATACAAGGTAGAAGAAAACATAAGAACACAGTAGAGGCAAATAAACACAAAAGACAAAGGAGAGAAAGTCAGAGAAACACTTAAACATTTTTAGAAAACCCTAGATTGGAAACGAAGCGGTTTTGAAAGTAATTTTTGAAAGAAAAGTTAGGGAAATCATTTGAAAACTCAAGGAGAGCATAGATACACAATGGATCTAAGGAAATCGAAGAAAACCTCGAAGGGTTAGGGTTTCAAAAGAACCCTAGAAGTGAGATCGGTTTTGAAAGGTCATCGATCTAAATCGGAGAGGTAGGAATCAGGCTCAAACCACCATGGTACGCCGGAGTAAAGCCGGAGATGGCTGTGGAACCTTGAATCGACAGAGGTCTGGGTGCAAACCTTCGAGGTCAGGCCTCGAATCTTCAGATATCAGGTGTGTGGGAGCAAGAGAAGGTGAGTATAAGACTCAGGTGAGTATAAGACTCCCATAGTCTAAGAAGCCACGGATTCCGGTGGGTTTCAAGGTGGAGGTGGTGGTAAGTGTCGCGCCCCCTTTTTCTCGCGAAATCGGGCTTGTGACATTTGGGAGGATAACTCGTTCCCTTTTGGGAATTGGGTTTTGGAACTTAAAGAGTCGCCACCTAATGATTAAGTGCATTAGGACACTAAGAAGGGTTTGAGTTTGAAGAACCAGAGTTTTGGTAAGGGCTAGAAATTATCTCGAGGGAAAGGTTTTAGGCACCCCTCAAGATCCACTAGTATGGTTCCCGGCCATGTTACAATTGTGACTTCACATAATCAAGTAAGCAATTAAGGGCTCAAATAAAGGGGCTTGCATATAATATTGCAAATAAATTGACAACTTTTGAGGAACAGTAAAGAGGGAAGAAATTTATGAAAGATTTAAGCAATTCTAAAGAAAGTAGATAAGGACAGGTAAAGGGAGGGGGGTCCTAGGTTTATGATTAATATGGATCACGTCAATGCAATACCCGGTAATCAGTCCACAAAGGAGGGGTTAAACGTGGTATTAGCGCACCGATCATCATATCCATATCTACCCTTCCCAACCTGTTAAGGTATTAAGGCATAGAATGGTATCGTTGATTATTGCATGCTATTACCCGTCTCGATCCTATCAGCCTCAGAGGCATTAAGACTACTAATACTAAAGGGGAGGGAGTTGGGGCTTTTCCAGAGTTTTCAAAAGGATAAAAATCAAGGCGACAAGCAATAACAAATAGCAGTTGAAGGGGGAAAAATAGCAGTTGAGGCTCAAGTAGGCCTCCTCATTCAAAACAACAAATTATTTAGCATGACTTACAAGTACTGGTTTGGTCTGAATTAAATTAAGGCGCATGATAGGCTGATTTATCACATATTTCTTAGATGAGCAGTCCGAATTGGCCTTGTCTAGATGTAGTTATCAAAGGCTGACACAGTTAATTAATCACCTAATAGTTTACCTAAGTGAGGCCTATAGACATGACATCTAATAGAGTTGTATTGATTTTAAGGAAAAAGTTTGCTGGTTTTATAAAAAAGGATCCGCAGACTTTAAGACTGGTTTTAGATTTAAAACGGGACTGGTTCAGTTGATTTATTCCTATAGGCATGGTCTCTAAGTGTCATTGGGTTTTAAAAAGTTACATAAATGCAAGAACCCTATATCCATGATATCTAGAATTGATTGGTTATTATTAAGCCTAAGATTGTCTGCCTAACGGCGGGTATATGCAGAAGTGCAGATAAACTTATAGGCATGTTTTCTATATGAAGAACCTATAGGCATAATCTCTAAGATGCAGAACTTATAAGCATGTTTTCTAAAATGCAGAAATGCAGGACTTATAGGCATGTTTTCTAAATGCAGAACCTATAAGCATAATCTCTAAGAAGCAGAACTTATAAACATGTTTTCTAAAATGCAGAAATGCAGGACTTATAGGCATGTTTTCTAAATGCAGTAATGGAGAAGTTATAAAGACTTACATGCAGGGTTTCTAAATGCATGATGAAACAACCTTATAGGCAGAATTTCTAAATGTAGATATATAAACGAAAAATGTTGTGATTGCAGAAATAGAACCTAAAGCATGATATCTACCCCATATGCATAACATGAGAGACCCTACCCTATTTTTTACTATACACCCATAGTTATTACAAATTATTACAGACCCGAGTGAATCAGAAAGATAAGTAAAATTACATCAGAAGTTCCAACTACATCTAAACAGCCTAATTCAGACTCGAAGTCCAACAATATGAGATAAACCTACTTCCAAGATCAGATTTCCAAAAGACATTCTCATATTTGGAGTGTGTCAAAGTTCCCAAGAGTCTCAAAGGGACTCGGGCAATGCTTACACCCCAAAACATTGCAGAATTAAGAACATAGTGCAGTGTGGAAATGCCAGCCCTCAAATGTCCAAGTTCAGAGGGAACTCAAGGTCCCAAAGCAAGGCTCATAAGAGAGGGGCAGAACTTAAGAGTCTAAGAATAAGTGTAAGTGCACAGGGGGAAAGGAATCAGGGAGAGACATGGCAGGCTGGTGGTCAAACCCAGCAATTGGAATGCTGGCACACCCCTGACCAACCTGCTAGCCAAACATTGAGAGTTAGGATCCATTGTGGACCAGGTTATGGCCTAGGCAGTAATTAGGATACTGTCAGGCCAAGACCTTAACTCAGGCATATAGAAAGGAATAAGGGTAGGGATTCATAACAGAAATAGAAGCAAGGAAGAAAAATATTTAGCACAAATTACTAAACATGAGCAGTAAAGTAAACAAAAAGTCTGAAACTGTAGAGTGAACACATAGGGGTGAGGCAAAAAATTAAATAAAAGACATACCAGTTTCAAAGGAAAATAAGTAAGAAAACAGTAGCCTTGAGAGATCCAAGTTACAAACAAAGTAGTTCCAAAAGATCTCAAGCAAAGCCAAGTATTGAATTCAAACAGTATTGCAAGACAGTAAGTAATCAGAAGTGTTTTTGTTCGTGTGTATTTCAGTGTGTGTAAAGAGGGAAGACTAGGTCTTTATATAGTTTTGAAAACAAGTAATACATAGGCAAAGGATGCACAAACATGGAAATAGCAATCAATTAGTGTCAATTAAGACAACTGGAATACTTTAATTAAGGAATCTAGTTCAAACGGTTAGTCAAGACAGAATAAGGAAAGAAATTAGTTCAATAGGGCTGATTAGGGCAGAGAAACCACATAGTTCATAAACAAGGTCAAAAACATAGTGGGTAATTAAGGAAAGTTGGAATAATAGTGTATTTATAAAGTAAAAATAGGGCATCAGTTCGAAAATCAATCAAGAGGATTCCAGATCCAATTGTAATCACAGGGAATCAAGGTAATAAAGGAAAGAATCATATAAGTATAGAAATAATTCAAACATTGGTACAGAATTACAGAAGGAATACAGGAGACCATGTATTTAAGGAAAACATCACAAGCATAGAATTTCTACACAAAAAGATCAAAATAAACAGCCAGTAGGGTAAAAGAGATTCAATCGAAAGAAATCAGTAAGGAATCATTAGCCTTATTAAAGGGATTTAGGAATCAATCACTTGGTTGTGAAAACCTTTTGAAAGAGGAGTTTTTCTCATATATAAAGCACCTAAACCAAGCAAAAGAGTCGTTTACCCTAGAAAAGAGTTACTGAAAGTTTCAGAGTCACAAACAAAAGGATTCAAGTTCGATTACAGGCTCATAGTGAGTCTGCAAACCTAGGGTCCCAAAGTGGAACTCTAGTGCCACTTATCAAAGAAAATCCCCAAATCTTTAGGGTTTCAAATAGAATCAGAGGTGAGAAATCAAAGTCATTGAGAGAGGCTTAGAAGCCCCGTTCAAAGGCTTGTGAGAGGCAAACATACACAAACGAATTCAGAAGAAAGAGAGGCTACGAGTTTTAAACAAAGCAGGTAAAAACATGCTTAGCAGGAACATCAACAAAATTTAGTAAGGTGAAACAAAATCAAAGAGCTCAAACTTAAACACATATAGCAAAGAATGAGTAACAACAAACCGAGTTAACATGTGAGCATGAGAGTGACAAAAAGAACAGAAAGGTCTTTCATAATCAGAAAAGAAACAAAAGAGAGCAAACTCGAGCATAATAAGAAATAAACATACGAGTATAAACACACATAAAGAGAGAACAAAGGAGTCAGAAAACATTTTAAGAAACTTTCCAGAAACCCTAAAAATCGAATTTGAACGATTTTGAAGAGGAAATTTTGGGGGAAAATGTTAAGACGTCAAGTAAAGACCAGGCATGGCACATATCTAAGAAAAAAATAAGTAAGTATAGAACCTTAGACGGCTTAAAAACAGCAGAGAAGACCCTAGAATGAGAAGGTCTTGAGGAAAGTCGGATCCTGATTCGAAGAGACTCATATTGCTCGAATACGCCGGAAAATGGCCGAGAGGCCATAGATCTTACAGATCTGAGACAGATCTAAAGGGAGCCATTGAAATCGGCCTTCAAACCTCGAGTGTCTTATGTTTAATGGTGAGAGAGAGTGAGCACAGGCCATCCATGGCCAGGAATGCCATGGATTCCAGTGGAAACATGACAGAAGTAGGTGGGAATCGATTAGGGTTTCGGGGAGGGCTAGAGAGGATTTGGGAGATGAAGAGCGTTCAAAGGCTGCGTCTTTGATACAAATGAGCTAGGGTTAGGGGGTATGGAAATTAAAAAAGGAAAGAACGAACCACGACCATTGATCAAAATGATCAACGACCAGGATTAAAAGGGAGGCCGGGCAGGTCTGAAAACGGGTCAAGGGGTTGGGTTAAAATTGGAATTGGGTCGTTTTAAATTGGGTGGAATTGGGGGTCAAATTGAGGTTAAAATTGAAATAGAAATGGCTATGTGTTAAATAGCCAATTTTCCCCTCTTTCATTTTATGAAAATAGTCAAAATGATTTAAAAATAAATTAAAAGCACTGAACTAATTAATAATATATAAATATTAATCTAAAAATACTGGAAAGGATTTTATAGTTGCAAAAATGCTATCAATCATAGAATAGGCTATAATTGCAATTATATGCAATTTAGTTTTAAAAATACCAAATAAATTTGTAAAAAATATGCAAAAATTATCTTAACTATATTTTTGGTATAAATATGGGAATAAAATAAATTATTCACCAAAATTGATGATTTTGAGAATAATTCTGTGTTTTGTACTACTAAAATAAATTGATTTTAAAATCTTTAAAAATTAGGAAAAAATACCAAAACTCTTGGGCATGCTTATATGTACATGCAATTTTGAAAGTATTTTCTATATAAAAATACATAGGGAAAAATTGGGTATCAACAGTAAGAGCGGTTAGGGTTTGGGAATGTTCGAGAGAGTTTGAGATAGTTTGAGAGTTCAGAGGTGGATGGTAGGTGAGAAATGAGAAGATTAGGGTGGTCGTTTGGGTTAAAAAAGGTAAGAGTGAATAGGGGTCGTTGATCTCAGAGATCAACGGCCAGGATGAGGGGGGTCTGGGTCGGGTAGGATTTAATCGGGTCAGGGGCAAGTTTAAATTAAAATTGGGTTGGGGAATTGAGATTGGGAATTGGGTTCATTTGGGGCTCAAATAAGGCTAAATTGAAATAAATGGGGTTAACATTTAAATAGCCATTTTCCTTATTTATTTTATAAAAATAGTAAAATAAATTTTGAAAATAAATTAAAGGTACTAAATCGATTAATAATATGTAAATATTAAATTAAAAATACTGGAATCAAATTTGTAATTATAAACACAATTAAATCTTAAAATAGGCTAAAATTGCAATTATATGCAATTTAACTTTAAAAAGCTAAATAATTCTGTAAAAAATGTGTAAAAATTACCTTAGCTATATTTTGGTATAAATATGAGAATTCAATAAAGTAGTTACCAAAAATGATAATTTGGAAAATAATTATTGGTTTTTTCTAATAAAATAAGGCGATAAATTGATTTAAAAATCTTTTAAAAATTGGAAAAATAATAAAACACTTGGACATGCTTATATATGCATACGTATGCTATTTTGAAATTATTTTGCATATAAAAATATACATGGAAAAATTGGGTATCAACAGCAGCCCCTCTTTACCCGGGAAGGATGAAAGAGTTATCGGGTAAAGATATGATGGCCAATTTTGACCGAACGGAATGGTTTGAAGAATTTGACCGAGCTCAGGCTCCTGAGCTACCTACATATTCCTGGTCTTACAGGAATCAGGCCATATGTAGTCCAGGATCCGTCGGCGGAATATGCCGATGGAGATTTTCCAAGACGGGCGCGATATTTGGGTTAGGATGGATGGTTAAAGTCTAATAGGGCTACGGGAATTAGAGCAGGATTGCTCCTGCTGAGACGGTCGTTGCTCGCCAGTTTACCTGCAAATGAACAATGTTTTGTGCGGAAATTTATACATGATGCAAGTTCCCGTTGGACCATGAAATATTGTCTTTGGACGGTTAGGATGACGTCCTCAGACCATGACGTCCTGGGCTATGAAGTGTATAATAAGGATTCATAGGCCATGAAATGGTGCTCTCGGGATATGAGAATGATGCCTCCGAACTATGATGTCTTTGAATAATGATATGCAAAAGATAAGAGGGGTCCTCAGGCCATGGCATGGCGTTCTCGGGCTATGAAAATGGCGCCTCCGAACAATGATGCCTTTGTATGATTTGGCAATCTTTCAGCCTATGAGACGTAGTAGGTGTCGATCTTTCAGCCAGTGCAAATGTAAATAAGGTGGCGATCTTTCAGCCAGTGCAAATGTAAATAAGGTGGCGATCTTTCAGCCAATGCAAGATGTAAATAAGGTGGCGATCTTTCAGCCGATGCAAGATGTAAATGAAATGGCAATCTTTCAGCCGATGCAAGATGTAAATGAAGTGGCGATCTTTCAGCCGATGCAAGATATAAATGAAGTAGCGATCTTTCAGCCATGCAAGATGTAAATAAAGTGACGATCTTTCAGTCATGCAAGATGTAGAGGTGGCGATCTTTCAGCCATGCAAATGGAGGTAGAGCTTAACCTAGGAAGACAGAATGGTAGCCTTATGCAATGCAAGAAAATGTAGATGGAGGTAGAGCTTAACCTCGGAAGGCAGAATGGTAGCCTTATGCAATGCAGAGAATGCAGATGGAGGTAGAGCTTAACCTCGGAAGGCAGAATGGTAGCCTTATCAATGCAGAGAATTCAGATGGAGACAAAGCTTAGTCTCGGAAGGCAGAATGGTAGCCTTATGCAATGCAGAGAATGCAGATGGAGGTAGACCTTAACCTCGTAAGGCAGAATGGTAGCCTTATGCAGAATGGTAGCCTTATGCAATGCAGAGAATGCAGATAGAGGTAGAGCTTAACCTCGGAAGGCAGAATGGTAGCTTTATGCAGTGTAGAGAATGCAGATAGAGACAGAGCTTAATCTCGGAAGGCAGAATGGTAGCCATATGTAATGCAGAGAATGCAGATGGAGATAGAGCTTAGTCTCGGAAGGCAGAATGGTAGCCTTATGCAATGCAGAGAATGCAGATGGAGACAGATCTTAGTCTCGGAAAGTAGAATGGTAGCCTTATGCAATGCAGAGAATGCAGATGGAGGTAGAGCTTAACCTCGAAAGGCAGAATGGTAGCCTTATGCAATGTAGAGAATACAGATGGAGGTAGAGCTTAACCTCGGAAGGCAGAATGGTAGCCTTATGCAATGCAGAGAATGCAGCTGGAGACAGATCTTAGTCTCGGAAGGCAGAATGGTAGCCTTATGCCGAAAGTAAAAATAGCAAATGGCAATAGAGTTTTCTTAGCTGATAGCGGATTGTGGTATCGTGATTGTTGGGGATATTGTGCCTGTTGGGGACACTGTTGTGTGCGGACAGCAGTTGCGAGCAAGTGTAATGGTTCGGAGAGTTGTATTCCTGAACTTTGTGAGTGAGCGTATAGTATATTTGATGACTTTGCAACTCAAGTGCCTGCATTCAAAGAAAAAGTCGTGAGTTTGTAAAGGGGAAGGTTAGTTCGTATCCCTGCTGGCTTTGCTTGAACTGCTCGATTTTGATCTGGTGATATTGCATGTGTCATTGGGGTAACGTTGCTAAAAAGAGCGATTTCAAAAATAAAGATGCATGATTTTAGTAAAGAAAATGTAACATAAATACCTAATTAAGAATAGTTTTCTTTAGTTGAACCGACGACTGCGACGTGGTTCAAGACATTGCAACTTCTCTTGCTCCAGAATTTTGAGGGTCCTCCTCAAAATTCTGCCCTAGTTTACTGGGCTGCTTCTTCTGGCGGCTGCTTGCGGCGAATGGCTGAAATCACTTCGAAATTTTGAGGGTCCTCATCAAAATTTTGCCCCAGTTTCCAATTGCGGGGGAAATGAAAATTTTATTGAATTGTGACCGAACCTATAGGGCTTCCTACGTATTCCCTCTTAAACGGGAATCAGGTCAGGCGTAGTTCAAATTACATCATATAAGGAAAGCATAAAGATTACACATAGTATCGCTTGACTGCGTCTGAATTGATTGGCTTTGGCCAAACTTCTCCGTCCATTTCTGCAAGTATGAGGGCTTCTCTTGTCAGAACCCGGTGAACCATGTACGGACCCTGCCAGTTGGGAGAGAATTTCCCTTTGGCTTCATCTTGATGCAGAAAAATTTTCTTTAACACCAGCTGCCCCGGTGTGAATTGTCTCGGCTTGACTCTTTTGTTGAAGGCTCTGGACATTCTATTCTAATAGAGCTGGCAGTGGCAAACTGCATTCATTCTCTTTCCGTCTATAAGAGCTAGTTGCTCGTAATGACTCTTCACCCATTATGCGTCGTCGAGCTCTGCTTCCTGTATGATCCTTAAGGAAGGAATTTCTACCTCAGCGGGAATGACTGCCTCTGTACCATAGACCAGCATATAGAGGTTGCTCCTGTCGATGTGCGGACTGTGGTGTGGTATCCCAATAAAGCAAATGATAGCTTATCGTGCCACTGCTTATGCTTCTCTATCATTTTCCTTAGTATCTTCTTGATATTCTTGTTGGCGGCCTCTACGGCTTCGTTCATCTGAGGTCTGTAAGCTGTAGAATTCTTGTGTTTGATCTTGAAGGTTTCACACATGGATTTTATCAAATCACTGTTGAGGTTGGAGCCATTATCAGTAATGATCGACTCTGGAATCCCGAACTGACACATGATACGGTCGCGGACGAAATCCGCCACGACTTTCTTAGTCACTGCCCTGTAAGATGCTGCTTCAACCCATTTGGTGAAATAATCAATTGCTACTAGGATAAACCTGTGTCTGTTTGATGCAGCGGGTTAGATTGGTCCGATAACATCCATTCCCCAGGCGGCGAACGGCCACGACGAGCTTGTTGCATTAAGCTCGTTTGGAGGCACCGTTATCATGTCCGCATGTATTTAGCAGCGGTGGCACTTTCGAACATACTAGATGTAGTCTGTTTCCATAGTTATCCAAAAGTAACCAGATCGGAGTATTTTCTTTGCTAAAAAAAAGTCATTCATATGTGGACCGCAGGTCCCTGCATGAATTTCCTCTAATAACCTGGATGCTTCCTTTGCGTTGATACACCTTAGTAATCCCAAATCAGGAGTCTTCCTGTACAGGATTCCTCCATTGTGAAAGAAATTGTTGGATAACCTCGGAAGCGTGCGCTTCTGAGTAGCGTTCGCGAGTTTTGGGTATTCTCCTTTTGCCAAGTATTCCTTGATATCATGAAACCAAGGCTTTCCGTCTACTTCTTCTTCGACATGAGCACAGTAAGCGGGCTGATCATAGATCTTTACCGGAATGGGATCAATGAAATTCTTGTCTGGATGTTGTATCATGGATGATAGGGTAGCTAGTGGATCGGAAAATTCATTCTGGACCCTAGGAACATGCTGGAATTCTGTCTTTGTGAACCTCTTTCTCAACTCCTCAACATGATGCAGATAAGGGAGTATCTTGGAGTTCTTGGTCGCCTATTCTTCTCGGACATGATGTATAAGCAAGTCTGAATCCCCAATTACTAGCAACTCTTTGATGTTCATGTCAATGGCCATCTTGAGCCCTAAGATGTAGGCTTCATACTCGGCCATGTTGTTGGTGCACGGGAACCTGAGCTTGGCAGATATTGGATAATGTTGACCGGTTTCTGATACTAGGACTACTCCTATGCCAACTCCTTTGAAATTTACTGCTCCATCGAAAAACATTCTCCAATCGTCATAGGATTCTGCAATGTCTTCTCCTATGAATGATACCTCTTCATCAGGAAAATATGTTATCAAGGGTTCGTATTCTCCATCCACGGAATTTCAGCAAGGTGATCTGCTAGTGCCTGTCCTTTGATTGCTTTCTGACTTACGTAGACAATGTCAAATTCACTCAACAGGATTTGCCACTTGGCCAGCTTGCTAGTGGGCATGTGATTCTGAAGGATGTACTTCAAGGGATCCATTTTTGATATGAGATATGTAGTATAGGCACTTCTTGTTCTTTGGCGATGGCAGTTCTTGAATAGCTTTGACCTTAGATGGATCCAGTTCTATCCCTCGGCGACTCACAATGAACCTAACTAGTTTTTTGGCAGGAACCCCAAATGCACATTTCGCGGGGTTCAGTTTCAGGTTGTATCTTCTCAGTCTGTTGAAGAACTTCCTCAAATCTTCCATGTGGTCAGTTGCTTTCTTGGACTTTATGATGACATCATCTACATACACCTCAATCTCCTTATGTATCATATCATGGAAGATATTAGTCATGGCCCTCATGTAGGTGGCCCCTGCATTCTTTAACCTGAATGGCATCATCTTGTAGCAATACATCCCCCACAGCGTAATGAAAGCCGTTTTCTCAGCATCTTCTTCGTCCATCCAGACATGATAATATCCAATGAAGCAATCTACAAATGATTGCAACTCATGCTTGGCACAATTATCGATCAGGATGTGTATGTTCGGTAAGGGGAAGTCGTCCTTTGGACTGACCCGATTGAGATCCCAGTAGTCGACACAGGCTCTGACCTTCCCATCCTTCTTCGGCCCCGGCACAATATTGGCTAACCACGTCGGATATTCTACTACCCTGAGGACCTTAGCTTTGACCTGCTTAGTGACTTCTTCCTTGATTTTCAGACTCATGTCAGGTTTAAAAATTTTGAGCTTCCATTTTACCGGTGGACATGTCAGATCAATTGGCAGTTTGTGGGCCACAATAGATGTGCTCAAACTAGTCATGTCATCATATGACCAGGCGAATATGTCCTCATATTCCTTTAGAAATTCTGTGTATTCTTCCTTTTCTGACGGTGGCAAATGAAAGCTGATCCGAGTTTCTTTGATATTTTCTGCATCTCCCAAGTTAACAATCTCGGTCTCGTCCAGGTTGGACTTAGGTCAGGTCTCAAAAGTTTCAACCTCTTTAACAATATCTTCCGGTATATCATCTTCGTCTGAATCTATGCCCGTCTGTTGCGTTGTCTCGTTGCATGTCACATCCATTGGTTCATCAAGATAGGTAATAGTAATGTTGTATAAGTAAAGTAATGAGAGAAAATAATAAGAGTATGATTTGTAAGGAAACCAAAATGCTTTGATAAATTTCATAACTGTTTTGAACATTGGAAGATCTTATTGCGAAAATTCAAAAATGCAAAAGGAAAATCAACTAGTAAAAATAAAAGATAGTGCATAATGCTTTGTTCAGCCTTGCTACCCCGAGGCTTTCCAAACTCTGATGGTTCTGATGGTCCAATTGTTGAGGCGTGCTCCTCGGCTTACAACCTGTATGGAAGGGCCTTCCTCTCCCTCCTCGAAAATGGCACAACAATCCATGCCATCTTCTTCTAGGAATAAATTCCTCACTGCTGTCAGTGCTTCCTCTTCTTCCGACCCATAGATAACATCGTCCAGCTGGAAAGTCTGCTCCAAATATGGTATTGGCTACTCCAGCGGGTAGTATAGGCCGCGCCATAGTGGCGACCAGTTGTTGAATTCCTCCCAAGTATACTCATATCCCAGACCGAAAGTGGTGCCATGTTTCTTCAGTTTGATCGGCTTGGCGATTCCTTGGAGGTTCTTGCCAAGTCCCTTGCCAGGCTCATATTCGCTCCAGTTCAATATGCTTTCAATTTTGTTGTCCCACCATTTATCTTTGTCAACGGCGTTGACTTGCTCGATGTAGTGATAGGTTTCCCTGCCTATCTTTCTCCTTCCTCCAATTGCGGGGATGGTTCAACAACTGTATATGGGATTGCTCCTGTCACCATGAATGATCACCTCTTGGTGGTTCCACTCAAATTTCACCGCCTGAGGCAGTGTTGATGCTACGGCCCCAACGACATGAATCCACGGCCGTCCCAACAACAAGTTGTAAGATGCTGGCACGTCTATAACCTGAAAATCAACGTCGAACCAAGTAGGCCCCATTTGCAAACACAGGGATTTCCCCAATGGTGGATCTTTGGGAACCATCGAAAGCTTTGACATTGATGGCCCTATCCTTGATCTCATGCAGACCCTTTCCCAATGTTCTAGGTGTTACCAATGGACAAATATTGACGTTCGGAGTAGGCTCCTTTGCTACAATGATCTTGTTATCAATCAAAGTCTGGATCTTGTCTTTCAGAGAGCGACATTCATCAATGGTATGCCCTTTCATGCCAGAATGGTATGCACAAGATTTATTTGGATTGACCCATTGAGAAGGGTTTTCTGGGGTTATAGCAAGGATAGGGGTGACATAACCAGCATCTTTGAGCCTTTCGTATAGCTGGTCAATTGGTTCAGCAATGGCGGTATACTGTATGGGGGATCCGCGGTCAAAATTTGGTTGAGGTCCAGGAAAGTTTTGGTGTGTGGGAGGTGATTGATAGTGGGATGATGATGTCGGAAAATTTTTGGTTCTCAATCAACATCAGCCTTTCATAGTACTACGGGTCTTGAGCCCGGACGAAAAACTTGTTCATTTGTTCTTCTTCTAAAGTAGGTCTGACCTTAGCAGCTTCTGATCTCCACCAAGTGGCATACTCGCGGAATGTTTTCGTGGGCTTCTTCTTTAAGTTCTAGATGTAGAACACATCTGGTGCATTTTCTGTGTTGAACCTGAACCTGTCCATAAAGTCGGATGCCATACTCACCCAGTTCGACCATTTCTTCGGGTCTTGGCTAATGTACCAAGACAGAGCATCTCCTTTCAGACTCCTCATAAAAAGCTTCATGTGAATCCTTTCGTTCTTCCCTACTCCGACCATCTTGTCGCAGTATGTTCTTAAGTGGACTCTCGGATCCCCAGTACCATCAAACATCTCGAACTTAGGAGGTTTGTACCCCTCGGGCAGTTCGACATCTGGTTTTATGCAAAGATCTCCGTAGTTCAACCCTTCAATCCCCTTACTTCCTTCGACACCTTCAATTCGACTAGTCAATTTCTTGAGTTTCGCAGCGAGGTTTCGATGAGTGAGTCTTTATCATCAGACTCGGGTGTGCTTGAGACAGGTTGGGTGGATTGTGGCATGGTTTCCACATAGATGAGGGTGTTATGGTGGAAATGGTTATTTGTGGAATTCAGAGGTTCTGGGATGAGCAATGGAGTACATCTGGATATGTGGCATGTATTGCAGTGGTGGTAAGGAGCAAAATGGTTTTGTGGTTTTAGGATATTTTGTGGAGGCATGGGGTTCTGAGCGTTTGGAAAATTGACATTCGGAGTGGTGAGGGAAAATGACTAGTTTGCCAGATTCCGGACCCGATCAAGTTCCTTCTGAAATTTCAACCGTTTCTGCTCGAGTTGGGATGCACTTTCTTTGGAGACCTGAGCACCATGAGTGACCTCTACCCGTTCAGTTGAGTTTTCCTTTCTGATGTTGTTCAAATCTTCCATCTTTACTTTGTTCCTGCTTCTGATAGGTCTAGGAAGAGGAGTGGGTGGAGGGCCCTTTGATCTTGTGGAATATGATGACGATGCTAGAGTGCACAAACTAACCTTTGGGAAGGGGAGTAAATAAACAAAAAGTAAAAACAAAAAGGTGTCAAGTCAATGGGGATTATAAGAAAGAGTTGCGATATTTAAACACATAGTGCAAGAATGTAAATCGCGTCCTAATTTGAGAGCCTCGTTGTGCCCGAGGTAGGCCTAGCGACAAATTGATTTGGAGAACTTAAAATGCTAAATGCCTCATTTTATTGATAAAAAGTAGACGAATCCCAAAACGAAACTAAATAACAAGGAATAAAATATTATTAGTGGCCATTGGCCTTATTACATTTCATAAAGTAAAAGAAAACTCCTATCTATTTGGTCTCAGAAGGACCTTCCCCAGACTCGGCATCTTTGGCTCCACCGAATAGCTTCACCAGCTCACGAAGTCCCAGCAACAGGTAGGCTCTGGCCAGGTGTCCACCCTCGTTTCCTTCAGCATTCTGGCAGTCCTCGATCCTCTTGAGAAACTTCCTTTCCAGCTCCACTAAACCTCGTTCCAGGTATCCTAATCGCTTGTTGGCACAGACAGCCATGTCTTTCCACTCTTCCATCAGTTTTTGGTGGGCTTCTTGAATCTCACGGTGCTCGCTTTCACATTCCCAAATCCTCTTGCGCAGTTGTTTGTATTTGACCTGTGCTTCAGCCCTTTCATCGATGATTCTGTGACCTTGAACAAACCCGGGTTGGCCCAGACCATTGTGATTATCCTCCAGCCTCCCTGAATAGTATGGGGTGCAGCCAGTATGGTATCTGTTTGGTTCGATAGTATCTCTTCCCATGATGATCTTGCAATGCCACATATGCTTAGCTTGACACTTATAAGGACTGTCGTCAGCTTGGAAGTCAGCCCGGAAGTGACTCATCTTTTTGACCCTTGGTATAACCTACTTCCTACCAACCTGTCTCATAACTCGAAGAGGGACATAAGGGTAGGTTCCTCTCAAACCGATCAATATCAGAAATGGTGCATCCCTGGATCGGGCGATGAACTCTTCAGTAGGGAACCACTCAAACATCCATTGTATTTGATCCTCAGTTAGATTTTCAAACAGCTCCACCCACCCCTTGGCATCTTCTGGATGAGCAAACATGTTGGGCATGTAGTTCATTCGCCTTGGTTGATGGAAGGCTATATGATCGTCCCAGTCTCTACGCTGAATCTCTTGCCGATATTCACCCCTTTTAAGATGTTTCATGATCCAGAGCTGGAGTAGCAAGTTGCAGCCCTCGTAGTGTTAGGCTCCTTGTTGACACTTTTCCAAGGCTCGGTATATCTCTGCGATGATCATGGGCACTATGCTAAATGGTTGTCCACCAATTCCCTCCATCAAAGTTTTGGTGACCATGGCTAGCCTGGTGTGGATCCTTGCTTTCTTCATTGGAAACACTATCATCCCCAAGAAGCAGAACATGAAGACAAAGACCCTTCGGTGAATATGCCCCAACGATGTAAGGGCGAACTCATCCGGATAAGTACGGTAGGATTTGCTGTGACCGTACCTCTCGTACAAATAATCAAAGGGAATGTAGGACTCCTTCAAACATGTCAAGTCTGGATTCTTCTTTAGGCCCATCATTTTGAGAAAACCTCTACCCTTGCGATTTTCCGGCATTAACAAACCCAGGGTCTCCCATGATATACCAGCCAATCCTCCTATTTCCTCTAGCAGGGGTGTCATCTCAATCTCTCCGAAGCGAAACACAAACCTATCACAATCCCAGAATAGAGTACCAACTTCTATGATTTGTTGTTGGGTTGGACCTCCAGGAGGAAAGGTAGATTTCCTAGGTATTTCCAGACAAGGGTCTGATCATTGGAATGAAGATCCTCCCACCAGCTTAGCAACCTTGGGTGGTTGTTTGTGACCATGCCGAATCTAGGGACTTCGTGCCTCATGTTTCTGCAAGACAAAAGGGTTAGGCCCTTACCCCCACTAGACTCGACTATTAAATACCAATAATTGGCATAAAAGCATTTAGTTCTCCAAATAAATGCACACAACGTGATAGTGTCCGTTTGGGTTTTTGGGAAACCCAGTGGACTTTGGACAAGGCTATCTTAAAGAGTCATTATGTGGACAACATAACTGACTCGGCTAGGTTTGAACATGATGCATGCACAGTTTAAACAGAGTAAGGTTTCAACGGGGTTTTAGACTGGTACCCTTGAGTGGAGAACTCAAGAGGGAAAGGCACGGAACCGTCAACTACACCGTTGATCGACTTGTTTTACCGCAAATACGCCTTTGCCAGATTTAAAGGGTGATAATATTGGAAGAGCGCAACCACTCATTATAAGCGTTGCTATGGTATTTGTTTGGCACGAGCGGAATATGATGTTGGAAACATGCATATGCAATAATTAAAACAAGTTGTCACGTATTTGCACGTTCATAAAGTAGTAATTACAATAATTTAAAACAGTAATAAAGGAGTGCAGTAAAGGAAAGCAATGAAAGAAACAAGGGAAAGAAACAAGAGACAAGTTAGTTTTTGCAGTAGAAGAGGGAATTAAATGCTTAAAGGTATTAAACAAATAAAGCACATAAGAAATGTAAAGTCACAGTAATAGCTTGAAATGGTAAAAGCCTAAAAGTCATTCCCCAGCAGAGTCGCCACGCTATCGCGCCTCCTTTTTTCGCAAAAATCGGGTTTGTGACATTTGGGAGGACAACTCGTTCCCTTTCGGGAATTGAGTTTGAATTGAAGAGTTGCCACCTAATGATTAAAGTGCATTAGGACACTAGGAGGGGTTTGTTTTGAGTAACCAGAGATTGGGTAAGGGCTTAAAATTATCCCAAGGAGAAGGTGTTAGGCACCCCTCAGGATCAACTAGTGTGGTTTCTAGCCAAACTATTGTTGTGACTTAAGTGCATATAACACATAGGCAAATAAAGGCTTCAAATAAGAGGGGATTTTCACATAATGGTTACAAATAAACAAAAGTAAGAAAAAGGAACTAAAAGAGTTGATTTTTTTAAAAGAAATGGTTTAAAAAAAATTAAAAGAAACAAAGAAAACAAAGGAAGGGGGGGGGGGGTCCTAGGTTTATTAATAATCTGGATCACCCCACACAACATCCGGTAATCACTCCTCAGTAAGGGAGCTACACGTGATGTTATTGCGTGGTCATCATATCTATATCTACCTTTCCCACCCCGTTAAGGTATTAAAGCGTAGAATGGTCTTGTTTACTTATTGCATGCTATTACCCACCCCAATCTTATCAGCCCCGGAGGCACTTGGGACTACTAATCCTAGAGGGAGGAGGTATTGGGCTTATTTGTGGTTTCAAAAGATAAAATACTAAGGCGACAAACAAAACACATATAACAAGTTTGGGGAAGCATATAAACAGATAAAAGGGCTCCAACAGACCTCCTTAAATCAAAGAAAAACATATAGTTTAGTATGTCTTACACGTACTGATTAGGCTCTGATTTAAAAGTTGGGGCATACTGATTTATTGCATATTTCAGATATGAAGCCCGAATCAGGCCTGCCTGCTGGTTGTAGTTAATAAAATCTTATTCAGATTATAAACTACCCTATGGCTTGCCTAAGTGTTAGACGAAAACCTATAGGCATGATATCTACTGATGTCAGAAAAGATGAAGTATACTAATTTTAGAAAAAGGTTGTCAGTTATTCAGGAAAGACGAGTTTTGACAAAAGATCATAAATTCTGCAGACGTTAGACAATGATTTTAGATTTGCAGGCGAGTGAGACGCTTCAAACTTGGTTATTAATTCCTATAGGCATGCTTTCTAGGCGCTGTTGATTTTAAACACTTTTACAAACATAGCAAGAGTGTAGAAATCCTATAGGCATGGCATCTAAATGTTGTACTTTGTTTAAGCCTATGAACATGATATCTAAATGCAGTTAGTTGTTTAAGCCTTATAAACAGGTTTGCCTAGTAATAGATGCATATGCAGGATTCGGATTTTCAATTAACTATGAGCATGGTATCTATATGAGAGATGGAGAAATTTAACTATAGGCAGGATATCCATATGAATGTAGAATTTCAGAAACCTATAGGCAGGATATCTATATGGGTGCAGAATTCCTTATAGGCATAGTATCTACATATGAAAGTGCAGAATTCCTATAGGCAGGATATCTATGTGATATGCAGAAATCAGAAACCTATAGGCAGGATATCTATATGGGTGCAGAATTCCTTATAGGCATAGTATCTACATCAGAATTCCTATAGGCAGGATATCTATATGATATGCAGAAATCAGAAATTCCCTATGAGCAGGATATCTACTCATTTTACATGAATGGTTACTCTTCCATTTTCACTAACCATCCCCAAAAGTTATTACAAGTTATTACAGTCCAAATAAAATAAAGAAAAATACATCAAAAATTAAAAATTACAACCAAGGAGAGCCTGATTCAGACTTCCTGTCTGAAGTATGAAGTAAACCAACTCCAAAGGTCATGTTTCAAAGCCTTTCTCCCACTTGGGTGTGTCAGAGTTCCCTAAGAGTTTCATAAGAACTCCGGGCAGTGCTTAAAGCCAAATGTATCACCGTATTAAGCCAAAGTGCAGTGTGGAAGGGCCAGCCCTCAGGCGTCCAAGTTCAGAGGGAACT
Organism: Nicotiana sylvestris; assembly: GCF_000393655.2. Lineage (NCBI taxonomy): Eukaryota > Viridiplantae > Streptophyta > Magnoliopsida > Solanales > Solanaceae > Nicotiana > Nicotiana sylvestris. The sequence goes on along the minus strand of NC_091064.1, from coordinate 173,304,656 downwards.
CAAGGTCCCAAGTCAAGGCTCACAAGAGGGGGGTAGAACTTAGGAACTAAGAGAGAGTGTAAGTGCAGAATTCTGAAGGGGGGAAAGGGAAAAGGAAACAACACACATGGGGATATGGGGAATGAGGAGTTGCAAGAGGTAAAAAGTAGGCTAGTGGGCATAACCCAACAATGGGAGATGCTGGCACACCCATAGGCCTACTGGAACACATTGTTTAGAGGTTAGGATCCCCTAAGGGATCAAGTTCAATCCATAGACAATAACTTGTATATTGTCATGTCTTAAACTGTAACTCAAAGCACCTAAAAGGAAATAGGGAATAGGGATTCATAGCAGAAAAAAGCAAAAGGGAATCAACATGCTAGTTTAAGTATTTAACTCTGCAGAATTAGTAAAGTAGACATAGATGCAGAAAGCTGTAAGTAAACACATTGTGGGGATGCTGAAATTTGAAATTAGGGCATATCAATTTCAAAGAAACAAATAGAGAAAATGTAGTAGTCTATTAAAAACCTTAGTGCAGACAAGAAGAGAGAGTTCTGTTATGTGAGTAAGAGTTCATAAGAGATTGTGAATTGTGTCATCTGCTGTATGAAGAATGTTCGTGCCCTTTTATAGTGTAAAAACCAAGTATAAATAAGGTAAGAAATAATTGAAGAGCTGATTGTCAATCAATTACACAAGACTCCCTTTAGTTAAGGGATTCAGATTCAAACGGGTATAAACCAATTAAGGAAAGAAATTAATCAAACACTTTGTGCAAAGTAGGCAATTAGGGGTGAATACATAAAAGTTATTTAAGGACGGGGTTATTGAAATATACGGTTTGTGCGAATAAGGTAAGAAGATCAATTAACAACCAGTAAATCAAAAGCGTCTGAGATTTTGTATGAATGAACCGAGTCAAAAGATGGGAAAGGTTTTTAACTTAAGGGAAATCAACAGACAATGGAAAGGGATTCAATTTGACCCATATTCAGAGGGAAGTAGGAACTAATCACAAATTCAGAAGCTATTTTAAAGGGAAGTTTATCATATATAAGGAGCATACGAACATGTTAAGCATGAAGGAAGACTGTAGTGTCATTGTAAAGTTAGTAGAAAATCCAGTATAGAAAAGTTTAGCAAAAGGTCAGAGTCATATGAAAGCAAGGAATGGGTCTGAAAGAGTTACGGGTTTTAAAATAAACCCTAGGTTCAATCAAATCACATAATCAAGCTTGCGGAACCCCCAAATTCTAGGGTTTCCATACTGACTCAAGTACAGAGATGAGAAGGCAAGTAGTTGAAACAGGCTCAGAGGTTTCAGAGTTGAAACCTCTTGCATGCTTCTTTCATCAACAGAAACTCATGAGAAAAACATGATAGCAAAGTAACATTCGGAACACAGTAGAAGCACTCAAAATAAAAACACTAATAGGAACAGTAAAAGAAACATGCTTAAGAGATTTTTCAGAAGAGACTTAAATAGGGCTTAATAGAAGGAAAATAAGGAAACTTAAGAACTTAACAGGAAAATACAGTAGGAGAAACATGCTGGAACGTAGAAGACAAAAAATATAAGAACACAGTAGAAAAGAATATGAGAACATAGTATGGAAAACATGGTAGAAGAATATACAAGCATGGAGTATATAAAACTCAGTAAAAGAACATACAAGAACGGAGTGTAAAAACTGAGTAGAAGAACATACAAGAACGGAGTGTAAAAACTCAATAGAAGAACATACAAGGTAGAAGAAAACATAAGAACACAGTAGAAGCAAATAAACACAAAAGAAAAAGGAGAGAAAGTCAGAGAAACACTTAAACATTTTCAGAAAACCCTAGATCGGAAATGAAGCAGTTTTGAAAGTAATTTTTGAAAGAAAAGTTAGGGAAATCGTTTGAAAACTCAAGGAGAGAACAGATACACAACGGATCTAAGGAAATCGGAGAAAAATTCGAAGGGTTAGGGTTTCAAAAGAACCCTAGAAGTGAGATAGGCTTTGAAAGGTCATCGATCTGAGTCGGAGAGGTCGGAATCAGGCTCAAACCACCATGGTACGCCGGAATAAAGCCGGAGATGGCCGCGGAACCTTGAATCAACAGAGGTATGGATGAAAACCTTTGAGGTCAGGCCTCGAATCTTCAGGTATCAGGCGCGTGGGAGCAAGAGAAAATGAGTATAAGACTCCCATAGCCTGAGAAGCCATGGATTCCGGTGGGTTTCAAGGTGGAGGTGGTGGTAAGAGTGGTTAGGGTTTGGGAATGTTCGAGAGAGTTTGAGAGTTCAGAGGCGGATGGTAGGTGAGAAATGAGAAGGTTAGGGTGGTCTTTTGGGTTAAAAAAGGTAAGAGTGAATAGGGGTCGTTGATCTTAGAGATCAATGGCCAGGATGAGAGGGGTATGGGTCGGGTAGGATTTAATCGGGTTGGGGGCGGGTTTAAATTAAAATTGGGTTGGGGAATTGAGATTGGGAATTGGGTTCATTTGGGGCTCAAATAGGGCTAAAATTGAAATAAACGGGGCTAACATTTAAATAGCCATTTTTCCTTATTTATTTTATAAAAATAGTAAAATAATTTCTGAAAATAAATTAAAGGTACAAAATCGATTAATAATATGTAAATATTAAATTAAAAATACTAGAATCAAATTTGTAATTATAAACATAATTAAATCTTAAAATAGGCTAAAATTGAAATTATATGCAATTTAAATTTAAAAGGCTAAATAAATCTGTAAAAAAATGTGCAAAACTTACCTTAACTATATTTTGGTATAAATATGAGAATTCAATAAAGGAGTTACCAAAAATGATAATTTGGGAAATAATTATTGGTTTTTCTGATAAAATAAGGCGATAAATTGATTTAAAATCTTTTAAAAATTGAAAAAATAATAAAACACTTGGACATGCTTATATATGCATATGTATGCTATTTTGAAAGTACTTTGCATATAAAAATATACAGGAAAAAATTGGGTATCAACAGCAGTATGTCACGGTCAGCTTTATCAGAACAGAATGTCTAGAGCTTTCAACAAAAGGGTGAAGCCAAGGCAATTTGCACCTGGACAGTTAGTGCAGGAGAAGATCTTCCCACACCAAGATGAAGCCAAAGGGAAATTCTCTCCCAACTGGCAAGGTCCGTACATGGTTCAGAGGGTGCTAACAGGAGGAGCACTTATACTTGCAGAAATAGACGGAGAAATTTGGCCAAAACCAATCAATTCAGACGCAGTCAAGAGATACTATGCTTAGACTATTTACATTTACTCATCTTATGTAATTGAACTACGCCTGACCTGATTCCCGTTGAAGATGGGAGACGTAGGCAGCCTTATGGGTTCGGTCATATCATAATAAAATTTTCAATTTCCCCAAAATCAGAAACTAGGGCAGAATTTTGAGGAGGACCCTCAAAATTCCAGAGCAAGTCCAGCAAACGCCAACATATGTCAGACGGTCAAAAACCGATTAAGAAACTGGGGCAGAATTTTGAGGATATGAGAAAACTGCAATGTCTCTGAAATGTGTTATAGTCACTAGTTTATCTAAAACTCACTTGATATCTCAATATGTTTCTAAAATGACTCTATTTTAAAATTCTTACATGGGAAAACTGCAATGTCTCTGAAATATGTTACAGTCACTAGTTCATCTAAAACTCACTTGATATCTCAATATGTTTCTAAAATGACTATATTTTTTTTTATCAATAATTACATATTTTCAAAAATTCTATTTTTCATAACAGTCAGGCGTTACCCAGGGAAACTCAAATAAGGCCTTCAGAACGGAACAAAGCAAGGCCAATAGACAGAAGCACAAACCAACCTCCCCTCACAAAACTTACAATTTTTCTTTGAACGCAGGCACATTTGACGTAGCGATAGCATTCGCAAACATGTTACACAAAGCAAATTCACTATCGATCCGGCCATCAGACACCGAATATATCTCTAGCTAAGTAATATACTACTCATATTTGCTACTCGCTCTTTGCATGGGACTAATCCTTATCCCACATATTTGCATGAGGCTAATCCTTTCTTCCATACCTGCACGAGGCTAATACTTGCCTCCATATTTGCATGAGGCTAATCCTTGCCTCCATATCTGCATGAGGCTAATCCATGCCTCCCTATTTGCATGAGGCTAATCCCTGCCTCCATATCTGCATGAGGCTAATCCCGGCCTCCCTATTTGCATGAGGCTAATCCTTGCCTCCATACTTGCATGAGGCTAATCCCTGCCTCCATATCTGTATGAGGCTAATCCCTGCCTCCCTATTTGCATGAGGCTAATCCTTGCCTCCATACTTGCATGAGGCTAATCCTTGCCTCCATATCTGCATGAGGCTAATCCTTGCCTCCATACTTTCATGATGCTAATCCCTGCCTCCATACCTACATGAGGCTAATCCTTGCCTCCATACTTGCATGAGGCTAATCCTTGCCTCCACATTTGCACAAGGCTAATCCCTGCCTCCATATTTACATGAGGCTAATCCTTGCCTCCATATTTGTATGAGGCTAATCCCTACCTCCATATGTGCATGAGGCTAATCCTTGCCCCCACATTTACATGAGGCTAATCCTTGCATCCACATTTGCATGAGGCTAATCCTTGCCTCCACATTTGCACGGGACTAAGCATTGTTCCTCTTTGCATGAATATTGCTCTATTCTAGTATTGTCTATTTTCTTTTCGATTGGTCTAAGCTCTGCTCTTCATTTCACAAGACTAAGCCTTGTCTTGTTAACATCGTATTATTGCATCTCATGAGCTGAAATATCACCAATCTATCCAAAGACATCATAGTCTAAAAAGCATCATCCTCATAGCCGGAAGACACCATGCCATGGCCTTAGGATCCCTCAAATTTTGCATATCATTATTCAAAGGCGTCATGGTTCGAAGGCACAATCTTCATGGCATGAGAACATCATTTCATGGCCTGCAAATCCCTTACTAAACAATTCATGGCCCAGGACATCATGGTCCGAGGACTTCATCCTTAACCGTCCGAAGGCAACTTTCATGGTCCAAGGGAAATCTGCATCATGTTTAAAATATCGCACAAATATGTGTTTGTAGCATCTCTTTATCTGTAGGTGACCAACAAGCAACCGCTATTCTAGCAGGAGAGACCTCACTCCAGTTCCTTCAAACTATCTCAAACTTAATCGTTCACCATAACCACTCTTGCATCCATTCCAAAATCTCGCGTCCGTTCTTGTAATAACTTCATCGATATATTTCGCCAATGTATCCAGAACTATACGTGGCCTGATTCCTATAAAACCAGAGATATGTAGGCAGCTCAAAGACCATAGTCCGGCCTTTGTCTTTCAAAGCATCCCATTCAGTCAAAATTGACCATCATTTCTTTCCCCGAAAACTCTTTCATTCTTCCCGGGTAAAGAGGGCAGCTGTTGATACCCAATTTTTCCCTGTATATTTTTAATATGCAAAATACTTTCAAAATAGCATGAATATGTTAAAATAGTACATATGCAGTTATAAACATAAATACACATTTTTTTATAATTGTTTTATAGTTTTAAAGGCTCAAAATTAATTTATTTCTTCTCTTTTATTATATAAATATCCAATAATTATCCTTCATACTATTTTTGTCAGGATTTAGTCACCTAAATTCATTATGTATGCCATAGTATTTAAATATTTTTATTGCATTTTTTGTAATTACGTTATATTTTTAAGCTAAATTGCACATTTTTGCAAAAATAGCCCATACTAAAATATAATTGCACTATTTATGCATAAAATGATCTTTTATATTTTTAAAATATTAAATAACTATTTTAAATTATTTTTAGTGCACAAAGACATTTTGGTACTCATTTATTATTTTTTATAAACTATTTAGTTGTTAAAATTGGCTATTTCTGGCCCCATTTTCTATTCAATTTTGATTCTAAATTGGACCCAATACTCAGCCTAATTTTAACCCAAAACATACCCAGCCAAAACCTAATACCCGAACCGGCCCCAAACCCTTTCAATCTTGGTCGTTGATCACAAAGATCAATGGCCACAATCAACCCTCTCCTTTTTTAGTTCCAAACGACCCCCAAACATGGTCATTTCTCACCAATAGCCGCCTTTGGATCCCCTTCTCTCTGGTTATCTCTGAAACCAACCCCTAACCCTAATTAACGTCACCCAAAATTGGCCCTAATCCTCTAAATCCATGTCCAATCTATGGCGTCCTATGGCTACACGAAGCCTCTACTTGTCTCCTATTCCCTTGGTTGTTCGATTATATTGTTTTTTTGGGAAGAATATCGAAGAGATCTGGTCCAGATCTTGTTCAAAGCTCTTTAAGGGTTCGTCCATGGTTTGCGAGTAATTTCTATTGAAGTTCCACGGTTCAAATCTCTGGTTCAAAACCAGGTTCTCTTTACCACTCCCATTTCTCCTCAAAACTCTAATCTTTGGACATGAATCCATCCCGATCTTTGTAGATCTGAAAGGATTCTAAGTTTGTCAATGAATTTTCTTTAAAGATCTCTTGCTTCTTTACTGTCAACCGATTTTATCACTATATTTTGGGTTCTCTGCTATCTACCATTTGGATCTCTACATACTTGAAGTGATTTCAAAGATTCTGTGATTTTTCTTTAAGTTTCTCTTATTCCTCTACTACTGACCAATTTTAAACACTACAATACTTCAAGTTTTTGACTTCTATGCTAGGGTTTTCTGGAAAAAAAATTCCCCAAAATGTTTAATAATTTTGAGTGTTTAACCTTCAGTTTCTTATGTGTTATAACCAATTTCGTAAGGTTTGCTCTAACCCTAACTTGTTTATGCTAAAAGCCCTAATTTTTCGACATTATTGTTTGGATTCTGAGTTTGTCTAGGTTACTTGTGTACTGACTTTGTCCTATGTTTTGGTTTCTGTGATTCTTCTTTAGCCTAAATTCGATGTCTTTTGATTTTTTATCCTAATGTGCCTCTATCGATGTTCTTGGTTCGACTTTCCTACTGATTCTATATGTCTATGTTCATTTTTTGCCAATTCATGGTAAACCTATACTTTTCTCCTTAAATCAGTTATTGATTTAGATTCTTGATTTATTAGTTTGTTTTGTTAAGACCTATGTACTAATTCCTAACTATTCCCTTTATTTACAATCTTGTTTAGCTTTCTTACCTTATTCAAATAATCGTGATATTCTCTGATTCTTTACTGATCATTTCCTTAATTAAACTTCTGTCTATTTACCCTTATTTGCTCGTTTGATTTTCTTTCCTTAAATATATTCTTCCTTTACCGTTGGTTAATTACCCTTAATTAAGGAAAAATTATACTAATTGGTATATAATTGATTATGTGGCTTCCTTAATTGCAGAAGGGTTGATTCCCTTTACCTTATTTTCCTTGTTCTTAACTGCTATATATACTCTCCTTTACTCCTCACTTTTGGACACGAACATTAGTTCATCTACACTCTCACACTCTAAAAAACTCTCTATTCTCTTCTGTCACTTGTAATTCTCACTAATCCAGCCAGTTGTAAGCCAAGGCTGGCTACTTGCACCATCTCTGCTCTATACTCTGTATTCTCTCCTTAACTGGTATGTCCTGATTCAATTCCCATTCCAAAACTATGTGTTTTTCTTTGTTGCTGCAGTTCATTAGTTGTGATTTCCAGTTCTATTTGCTATTCTATTCAATGAGTAATCAACATGCCTAGATTGCTGTGTCACTCAGCATGTTTAAGTTTATTCTGTTAAAAGTTATAGCTAGTATACTGTTTAGCATGCCAATCCTGCTTTAGATAATTTGTTTACTAGTATGTCCAAGCTGCATTGTGTCTTTACTGTCTCACCCAGCATGTCTAAATTCTACTTGTTCTGTATATGATTAGTATTTCTAAAACCTTGAATGCTTCATGAAGTGTTTGTCTAGTTTGTTCATCTAAGTCTAACTTGCTCTACTTCACTAATGATATTCTATATCTATCTAAGACCTGTGTGTTCTCAACATAACTTTGTAACTAACTTGTCAATTCCATAACTTCTTGAGGAATCTGTGTATTTGTTTGTCATCACTAAGGTGCATTCTAGGTGTCCCCTACCCCTTTCTCCTTGTGTGGAGTCTGTTATGAAACTGTGTGTTTTGTGACTTGCTCTCTGATCCCAAAAAATGTTCTTCATGTTTTCTCAAACTGTTTTCCACTTTAACTATTGGTTTCAAAAAATCCTTTTTCATCCCTAAGGCCCTCTTGCCACTGCTTACCAAACTCTTTCAAATCATTATGCACTCTCACATTACTCTTACATTACTAAGTCATGCCCCTCTGATATGTGTACTGCTTTGAGACCCTTGAGATCTCTCTGAACTGTGGCATATCAGGGCTGTCACTTCCACACTGCACATAATCAGTCTTTGTTTGAGGGAAGTTTAGGTGTAAGAACTGCCCGGGATCCTTGAGGTCCTTAGGGAACTCTGACACACCTAGACATGAACAGGGCCATGGAACTTTGGGCTTTTGAGATCAGTAAGGGCTTGGTACATCATGACTGTTTTGGGCCTGCTTCAGGCTCCCTATAACTTAACTTCTATTTTATTTATGTAATTTATATTCAGTTCTTGGTCCGTAATAATTATTGTAAACAAACATTGGGGTGATTAGTGAAAAAGGGTGGGTAGTGGCATATTATGGGTAAAATCGGGTAAATTACATGCCTATAGGGACTATTTCGATTCAAATATGTTTGTTAGATAATATGCCTATAGGATCTACTTTGGTTTAAATAAATTCTGCATGCTTTACTTTTACACAATTAGAAGCCATGCCTATATCAGCTTTATAATTAGATATCATGCCTATAGGGTGTAAAGTAATTGAAGTTCAGTTTTCATTACAGCATGCATTCAAATTCGTCTCCATAGAAATCATGCCTATAGGATTAAAATCAGTTTTAATAGAAATCATGCCTATAGGGATTTATCTTTGATCAAATAACTCCTGCTTGCTTCACCTTATGTTCAAATAGAAATCATGCCTATAGGATCTAAAACCAGTTTAGTTAGACCTAAAATCAGTTTAACTCTAAGCTTATACTGGTAAGTTCTTAATTAGTTTAATTAAATAACCTACTCTTTTCGTGTTAATCAATATCACTAGAAAGCATGCCTATTACTCGTTTAAAATTGTTTACTGATTTACTGCCTTCCTAATCAATAATAGATACCATGATCATAGGACATCATTATTATACGCTTAGTCAAGCCTATAGAGCGCTTAAAAATCCTGCAACTGTAAAACTATGTAATGTTATCTGTGATTGCTCATATTCAAACAGGTCTAAAATCAGTAGGCAAGCTGAATAGGTCTTTGACACTTTGGTCCTAATTCAATACTGTATAATTTTTGCTCACCTACATATCATGTTCTAAGGTTTTCTCTTAAATACTTGAAATTGTTGTTTGAGACGTGCACTGATTTGTTATGTTTGTGGAGGTAAATGTGAGCCTTTAATTGTTCTCTTTAATATAGTCCTAACTATTTTGATTGACGCCTAGATGTTTCTCCTTTAAATACTTTAGGATGGTCTAGAACCACCTAAATTAGAGGTCCTAAATACCTATAGGGCCACAAGGAAGGGACGGGTAGTGCAGGCATAGGATATCTTTCGAGGTTTCTAGAACGCTTTAGGCTATGACCAAAGGGAGGGAATTGGGTAGTAAGGATATGATGACTACGCGCTAATGTCACATGTAGCCCCTCATTGAGGAGTGATTACAGGGCATTGTGTGGGTATGATCCGGTAGGCTAACCAACCTAGGACCCCTTTTCCCAACTCTCGTTGTTTAAATGAATTTACTTTCTTTATATATGTGCAAATTGTTCAAACCCTTCTCCCTTACTTTCATTACTTGAATCATACATGTACTTAGAATGTCAAAAACATGCCTTTATTTACAAATATGTATTAAAATTGTTTATTTGTTAACATGACTAATTCACATAGTTTAAGTTCGGCTGGGACCCACCGTCGTGGACCGCGAGGGGTGCCTAACCTTCCCCTCAAGGTTATTTCGAGCTCTTACCCTAAATCTCTAGTAATGCAAACTAATTACATGAGTTAATCACTCTAAGGTACCCTAACACACCATAATCTGTTAGGTGGCGACTCTTCAAATACCCAATTCCCAAAAATACAAGTTATTTCCCCCATGAGTGTCGAAACCCGGACTTCCCCATCAAAAAGGGAAAAAAGAAGGCGTGACATCGGGTTGCCTAGGGGAGGTGCGAAGTGCTTCCTGCTCGACCTCGAACAATATTTTTGCACTGAAGTCGGCGAGTACCTACAACTTTATCGATGTTCGCGACTGATATGTTATATCGTGCTCCTCAATTATATGGCACTTTTGGCCAATCTTCCCGACAGTTCGGGTTTATGCAGGATGCTCCTTGTCATATCTCCTTTTTCCTACACCCCGAGAGGGAGTGTAACAGAGTTTTTCCAATTAAAGTGACGGTCGAGACGGGGTTGTTTTATTTAAAATTCAGAGTCGCCACTTGGGATAATTTATGGTGTCCCAAGTCACCAGTTCAAATCCCGAATCGAGGAAAAGGTTGGCTTTGTATTACAGTCCGCAAACACAGAAATCCGGGTAAGGAATTCTGTTAACCCGGGAGAAGGTATTAGGAATTCTCGGGTTTCATGGTTCTGGCACGGTCGCTCAACTGTTATAATTGGCCTATTTACTTGATTTTAGTACATATTTTAGCCTATGGTGCAATTTTAACTTTAAAACCGCTTTTATTTATTATTTTTAGAAGAGATTCAACGACATCTAAAACACGTCTTGAACCACGTCACATAAATGCACCCGCGGTCCACGACACATTTTATTTAACGTTGTTGGGATTTGGATTTGGGTCACATAAATGCACATCCGAGTTTTAGGAAGGTAACTTTTAAAATAACGCGCCTAAAGCAAACTACGAATGTACAGTTATTGATTTCCCCTAAAGTTTGAGATTAACAAGTTTAATTATCCTAATGTGTGTAGGAAATTTGAACAGAGCATATATACTACATGTAGAAGAAATCTACAAAGGGTGGGCCATTTTTATGCAAGTAATGAACTGAGAATTTAAAGAACAAGCATTTATTCATTTTAAAAAAATATAGGCAAAGTAAAAAAATGGACCTTCACTGGTAGGCAATGAATCTTCAATGCATTAACAAAGAGAAATCCAAGCCAAACTTTATACAATTGCAATGACTATTCAGTTAGGAAAACTGAAATCTGACCACCGCATCGAAATCATAGACGCGAACAAGACCTCAACCGGAGAACTTCTAACTCGAACGAAGAACTCAACTCGAACTGGCGACGAAAATTCTCAAATGAGCATCTTGGTTTTTGGAGATAGCAGACTGGTTTTAGGACTATTTTGTGAGTGGGTTTACTGCTGGGTTTGAGTTCTGTTTCGCCGGATTCAAAGGAGGGTCGCCAGAAAATTTAAATTCTGACAAGATCTTCTAGATCGGCGTGGAGCGATGAAGCTGTGTGGAAGAGCAACGTAAAGAGAAGAGCTACGCAGAAGCGAAAGCATGAGAAGCAGTGGTATGGAATTGAAGAAGAAAGGATTGGTAAAGTTAAGGGATTTGGTTCGGCATTTGGGTTATGTAAAGATTGTAATTAGATTCATGGAATGCCGGTGTGTCGGGAAGGATGGGGTGTTGAAATGCAAGTTTTGGAAATCAATCTTGAGCTTCCATCAATTTACTACACAAAGGATCAAAACTTAGCTCACAATTAACAAATTAATGAGTGTATGGTTCTGCTCTCTATCTATGTGGGTTTGTTTGTGTAGAAGATGATGGGCATGGCTAATTTTGTGAAGGGAGGATGTTCTTAGCTTTTGGGATTTTTTTGGGTGCCCTCCTCTTAGCTGATAGGTGTTATCCTATTATATAGGTCTAGGTCTAAATGTGTATTTTTGTGCTAATTGCTCTTAGGTTCTTAGGGTCTTTTCATTTATTTTTTGTTCCAAAGAAGAATTTAGAAGGGTCCCTATGGTTAGCTTAATGGGTATTAGGTATTGGATTTAAGGAATGAGTCAGAAACTTGGGTCTTTATGACTAGCTATGCTTAAAATTAGATTAGTTAACTAAAATATTTTACACATAGAAATATTATCAAAAATATTAATTAGCCCTACTTAAGTAAAAATAATTATTAAAATAAGACTGACTGTTAAAATAAAACTATTTTTTTGGTATTTGTTTTTCAAAATTATATAAAAAAGTAAAGACAAGGTACTATTTTTGTATATTTTTATTTAAATTTACGAAAGATACGTAAACTAAAATATTTTTGTAATTTTTATTTTTTATGACGAAATAAAGTAAAAGAATCAAAATTATTTAAAATATCGAGGTTAGGCCTAAACTAAATATTTTACGCTAAAATAGGTGAAATTTCGAGGAGGGTCAAAATTCACATGTCTACACTCCTGAGGGGGAAAGTCATCACCACCGATATGGGGTGATATTGAAAATATGGTCTAAGCTTTCGTGAAGCTATGACCAATGCCAGGGCTATTTTTTCGAGGTGGGGATACGTCATTTCGGCGTCGACCAAGGTTTTGCTGATATAATAAATCGGAGATTGTGTACCTTTATTTTTGCGGACCAAAACTGCGCTTACCATGACTTCCGAGATGGCTAGGTTGATTAGGAGGCATTCGTCGGGATCTGCCTTAGCGAGTAGTGGTGGTGAGGACAAGTATGCTTTTAGTTTTCTCAAGGCCTTGATGCAATCTGAATTCCACTGGAGCCCATTGTCTTTCTTCAGCACATTGAATAATTTATGGCATATGTCGGATGATCGTGAGATAAACCTCAACAGGGCGGCTATCCGGCCAGTTAGTTTTTGTACTTGTTTTTTGCTGGTTAATATTTCGAGTATTCCTTTGATGGCCTTGATTTGGTATGGATTGACCTCGATGCCTCTTTGTAATACCAAGAAACTGAGGAATTTGCACGAGGTTATGCCGAAGGCGTACTTTTTAGAATTTAGCTTCATTCCATATCGTCTTGATATGCCGAAGGCCTCTATAAGGTGGTCGATGTGGTCCTCTTTCCTTTCGTATTTGACAACATGTCATCGATGTAAACCTCCATCGTTTTGCCGAGTTGGTCTTTAAACATTTTGGTGACCAACCTTTGATATGTGGCCCCTGCATTCTTTAACCCGAATGTCATGACTTTGTAACAATACGTTCCCTAATGGGTGATGAAAGTAGTTTTCTCTTGGTCTTCCTCCTCCATGAGGATTTGGTTGTAAACCGAGTAGGCATCCAAAACGCTTAGTAGTTCGTGCCCTACCCTTACATCGATGAGTTGGTCGATATGAGGCAGGGGAAAAGTGTCTTTCAGGCATGCCTTGTTCAGATCTGTGAAATCTACGCACATCTGCCATTTCCTGTTTTTCTTCTTTACCATGACCACATTTGCGACCCATTGGGGATATTTTGATTCTCGGATAGAACCGTTGGTGAGCAGCTTATCAATTTCAACGCTGACAACCTCATTGATCGTGGTATTGAACTTTCTCCTTACTTGTCGTACCGGTGGATAGAATGGATCGACATTCACTTTATGCGTAGCGATGTCTTTCGGAATGCCCAGCATATCTGAATGGGAGAAGGCAAACAAATCGGCATTGTCAGTTAAGAATTTATGAAATATACCTGGTTCCGAGAGATTGTGTCTGATATAAGCCTTCTTTGTGCCGTCACTGTTGTCTAGTTGGACGGGATCAAGATCTTTTATTGTCGACTCAACAGCTTCCATGATGTTGGGATCCTTAATAACATCTGTCTGTGCATCGGATTTGGTTCCCGACATTGCTAATTGCTATGCTTCTGTGTTCGCTTCCTTTAGTTGCTGGGTGTATGTGCAATCCTGAGTGATGCGGTAGAATTCTTGCGCAGTGCGTTGTTTGCCTAGGATGCTGAATATTCCCCATGAGGTAGGGAACTTGATTATTTGATAGAGGTTTGACGGGATGGCCCTCATGGCATGTATCCACGACCGCCCTATAATGGCGTTACAGGCCGTATCTTGGTCCATGATATGGAACATTATTTCTAAGGTGACTCATCCGGCTAGAACGGGTAGCATTATTTCTCCAGAAGTTTGCTCGACTGCATTATTAAAACCCGTTAGTGTTATGAAAAGTGGTATTATCTTATCTTCGAGCCTCATCTGTACGAGGACTCGAAGATGGATAATACACGTGCCTCTTCCATCGTCCACCATTATTCTTTTCATAGTAGTATTTGAAATACGTAAAGTAATAACAAGAGCATCGTAATGAGGGAAAGACAAACCGTCGGTATCTGACTTATCGAAGATGATACTATCTTCGAGGTCATCATACCGTTCGTGAGTGATCGACCACTTGAGTTTGTATATAGTGGTGAATTTCATATGGTTGATTGTTGCCCCGTGACCTCCACCGATGATCATTTGGATAGTGCAGCGAGGGAGGGGGGCTTTGGAGGTCCCTGGGGTTGTTCGCGTCCGCGGGCAAAGTTGGCTCGCCCTCGGTCGCTCATTAGTTCTCTCAAGTGTCCCTGGTTCAACATTCTCACTACCTCATGCCGCAAACCTATGCAATCTTCGGTTTTGTGACCTCGCTCCTGGTGAAATTCATAGAGAGCGTTCGAGTTCCGAGTATTTGGATCTGATTTCATCTTTTGCGGCCATTGTACCTTTGTGCTGAGCTTATCTAGCGCGTACACTATTTCTGAAAGAGAAACACAAAAAATGTGAGCAGATAAGAGTGGAGACATACCTCTTTCGTTTCGCTGAGTCCCTGTATGACGGGGCGGGCCATCCATGTGCCGAGGTGGTGGTGGGATGGCTGTTTTGATGTAGGGTTTATGTCTTTCTCGGTCGAGACGGGGACCCAATTGATCCCTTCGACCATCATTACGACGATCTTTCCTTGATTTTGCTTGAATTGATTTCAGCCGTTAGATCGGACCATTGAGGTCGTCCTCATCGGCTCTTACCTCGGCGTAATAGGCATTGTGGATTTCTTCCCAAGTGGTAGGAAGATATTTCATGAGTCTGCTCAGTAGTTTTTTGGTTGCTCTCGACCCGTTCCTGCTCAACCCATTCTGGAAGGCTGGTACTTCCATCCCCTCTGATATATTTGGTAGGCTTACTCGCACCCTGTTAAACTGGGTGAGGAAGTTTCTGAGTCCCTCGCCAGGCGATTGCCTAACGGTGAATATATCGTTCATCCTGGCTTCCGCCTTTTTAGCCCCTGCATGAGCTGTGATAAACTTGTCCGCCATTTCCTCGAATGTCGCTATTGACTGCGCCGGCTGTTGTGAGTACTAGGTTAGGGCACTCCTATTAAAGTTCGCCAAATATTTTCAATAAACTGATAGTACTTGCTCCTTCAAAAGGTCATTGCCCTTCACCGCCATGGCAGAGTGAATGATATGATCTTCTGGGTCCGTAGTACCATCGTATATCTTCATATATGGTGGTATCTTGAAGGTTTTTGGAATGGAATGGGGGGCTGCTCCTTTGCTGTATGCTTGTTCATTTTCCATTTCTTCCATTTTCTTCAGAATGACTGGGAGTGCGTCATTACCTGTGCCAATATTGGCATGAGTGTTACCTGTTTGCGGGCATCCTGTTCGCCA
Source organism: Nicotiana sylvestris (assembly GCF_000393655.2). Lineage (NCBI taxonomy): Eukaryota > Viridiplantae > Streptophyta > Magnoliopsida > Solanales > Solanaceae > Nicotiana > Nicotiana sylvestris. The sequence continues at coordinate 173,288,942 of NC_091064.1, read as the reverse complement.
GTAGTTGTTATGATATCTACGTGCGTAGTATCTCCGCTCTCCCTTTGGACGTGTTTAGCGAGTATGTTGTTCAGAGTGCTTGTTAGCCACTCTTCCAGTAGTCTTTTTATTATTGGTGGTGCTTCCTCTATTGTTGACGTGGAGGTTCCCTTTTCGCGTGAAGTAGTTATGCTCTCGGGGGGGAGGCGAAGCACTCCGCCTGGGTGTAGCATTCGGTGTCGCGTTTTCGTCATTTTCCTTGCCATCTTCATTGATTGTGTTCAAGATGTTGGTAGTGATACCTGCTATCGTTTTCAACCTCGCATCTCCTTTTCCTTCCATTGTTAGTGGTGAAAACGAGGAAGACATGTTTTTTTTGATCCAGAAAGAACTATAGTTTTGTTTACCTTGAAAATGGTTTTAACAATTATATTTGATTTTGTGGTTCTAAAAATATGTGATTTATTTCAATACTAGTTGTTAGGCAATAGATGCTAAGTGTAAGTGAAGAGAATAAGGTACGCAAACCAATGTTGATGAAGAACTGGGGTCTCGAACTCAATGGAATCAGGGACCTGGGGTCCTATAATAGCAATAAATGAAGAAAAATAAATGAAAAATAATAAAGCTAAAAACAGTGTTGAGTTTGAGAAAAGTAGAAACTGTTCTATTATGGTCAAAAGGATTATCCCCTACAAGAGTGTTTGGGTTCCCTTTATATAGGAGGGGTGAATCCCAACACAGTGCACGTTTAATCATGACAGAGAAATGTTATTGTTACACCTGTGTAATAGCCTTATACGGGCTTGTACTATCTTTGCTGACCTTATCAGCTCTGACCACGCGTCCTTTGGAGTTTCCCCGCCTTTCCATGACGGTTATTGATTTTATAATGCCTTGAGGTAGGCCGCGATGAGCCTTCGACATGCTTTCTCGAGGTATGCATTTCAGGGTCGAACTTCAGTTTTTACTCCGAGCCCCTCGAGATTGGTCTTGACATGCCATAGAGGCCTTGATATCGGGGCCTCCGGTATTGACCGCATATAGATAGTCCCCGCGTTTCTTAAAATGAAGTGATAAGAAACGATTTGAATTCTTTGACTCTTCGATGTCCCCATCACGATGCCAGTCACGTGAGGTTAGTGATTGACAGAAAAAACGCGCAAAAGTCACGCATGTATGTTTCTCGAAAAGCTTTAAATTGAAAACGGTGGTTGGCCGTCCTTTTACCTTCTTCGACAAGCATGACTTATCCCTATAAATACCTCAATCCTTCATTCCTTAAACCTTTACCTTTTACAATGTCTTCAGACCTTTTAGCAACTATGTTTATACGCTCACTTCGTCCTTGTGTTCATTTCTCAACCAATTTCTTCTTCTCCTTTTGAGATTTTACAGCAAGAATGGCAAAAACCTCTAAAATCGTTCCCCAAAAGAAGAAAGCCCCTTCGTCATCACGCTCCTCTAAGAGAAAAAGGTAGTACCACCTCATATTGAGGAGTGTATTCCTGGGCCTTGTGAAACATCTTCTGATTTCCAGGTCGAAAAACTTTCCTCTGTTCCGGGACGATGCGAATCTATGTCTCGATACATCAGCCTAATAACTAAAACTGAGAAAGTAAAGGTTGACTACTATTGGGATGAGGTGGTGCAAATATAGATTCCTTCACGTGAAGAAGACATAACCAAACACAAAGCCGGTTTTCTTAGTGTATACATATATCCTTTCACCTTAGGCCCGGTAGGAGCCTCCTCGCCATCGATAGACCCAATGATCCTCGATTTTTGCAGGCAATATCGGGTGACGCTTGGACAAATCTATCCATTATTCTAGCTCATCGTTTATCTGATCGGGTATTTCTCGAACATGGTTGAGGGGATGCCTTTTACCCTTGATCATCTGATTAGACTGTATAGCCCCCGACTTTATTGAGGTAGCCTGATTAAGTTAAAACGTCGATCCCCGAAGGCCTTTTTTTCTAGCATTGATGAGGATAAGGACCAAGGGTGGATGAGCCGCTTTGTCCGAGTCAGGACCTCAGACCTAATCCCCGCTGAGAAAATGCCATTCCCCGAGGAATGGAATATGAAACGTAGGTAAACATGTTTTGCTAATTAGATACCTTTTCTTTCCTTCGAATTAACTCCCTTCGATGATGCAGCTATCGAGTGGTACCTTGGTGCTGTGAAAGGATCTCCTGGGCTGGTGCGACAACTCGATTCGACATGCCCATATGTGAAGCGCGTGTGGCGTGATCTGGCTAAAACCCGTTGGGACGCCAAAAACCATGGTGAGTTTTTATTTCTATCATACTCGAGCTCCTTAGGGAAGTTATCTCTTGATAGTACTCTCACTCTTTATGCTTATGCAGGCTTTAGAGAGGCCATTTTGATGAGGGAACCCCCGCTTGGAGAAGCAGATACCCCGAAGCCTGCTATGGACAAAAAGAGAAAGAAGAAATCACCAGCTGAGACCGCGAAGCCGAAGAATGCTAAATTTCAAAAGCTCGAGGCCGATCCGGTGACCTTAACTCGGGAAGCGGTCAAAAGTCCTCGTGCCGAGGGCGAAGATAATGATGACTTCCTGTTAGCATTTAGGGGTAGACGAAGTGATGTTGCTTCGAAGTCTACTGAGTCGAAGGTGGCTAAGTCGGAGGCTATTGGAACGGAGGCCGTTGAGGTGGTCCCGACTAGAGCTGAGGGAATTGTTGAAGGGGGGGCTCAGACGAAGTCCCCGGGCAGACCAACAACCAAAATACATCGGGTGCCGAAGGGCACTTAGTTAATGAACCCGAAGAAACCCATAACGATGCCCCTCGAAGTAGAGAGAGGGCCCCAGTTAAACCGCTCGAGGTGATCAATGTAGATGAGTCTCCATCGGGCCCATCATTCTCTCCTAGGCAAATATGGGATGCCTAAGATATGGAAACTCCCGGCGTGGGGGCATCCCTCGGAGAGAATGATATGTTTGAAGGATATTTTTTGCCAGGGCTGAGGAAGGCCCCGATATCGATGCCTCATTGATTTTGAAGAAGCTGCTAAGCTTCGAAAATAGGTAATCTTGACTTGACCATTGTATTTTGAGTTTCAATCCTTGCTTTTTTGACTCCTTTTTCTGCGTTTTTAGGCCTTTATGCTCTTCAACCAAGTTTTTCTAAGTCACAAGCTGAGTTAGTTCACTATAAAGACGAGTTTAGGAAGCTCACTTCTGAGTTGAACGGGCTTAAGGCCCTTTATGCCAAAAATGAGGGGGAGCTAGATGACCTTCGAGCATATTTGGAGAGGATGTCTCAAGAGCGGGCCGATCTCGATGAGCAGGTAATACGACCTTCGTGGGCTTACCTTTGTGCTCTAGTCAATTGAGCGTTTTAATGCTTTAATTTAATTCTTTCAGCTTAAGCAAAAAGATGACCTAATGCTAGAGGAGCTTAAAGGCAGAGATACTGAAATCCTTGTGCTGAAGTAGCGCATGAATGAAGTGGCCTCCGATAAAGAAACTCTTCGAGAGAAGCTGATCTCGGGTGAGTATCAACTCCAAGGGGCAGGGGGAGAAAGCCATAAGTACAAAGATCTCCATGCTGAGTCAGTTGTTGAGTTGTCCCGAATTAAGTCTGAGATCGATGAGCTCATATCTTTTTATCGGGATGATGTTGCCGCTGCAAATACTCGAGATAAGACAGCATCTGCTGAGGCCAAACTCAAACTAGCTCGAGCCCTTGACCATGCTCGGTGGGAATCTCGAAGGCAGGCTCTCGAAGAGATACATGCGAAGGGTTTTGACTTATTCGCTAAGATCGAGAGAGTGAAGGCCTCAGAGGAAGAATCGATGACATTGCTTACTTCTGATGAGGATTCAACTAGTGGCCCAGAGGGCAGTGAAGATGAAGAAGAAGTCCCCGAGGGGGGAAGAAGCCGTTGATGATCACGGTGCTGAAGGTCAAGCTGTCGAGGGTACAGCTCTTGAGGGAACTTTATCCGACTAAGTGACTCCGACCAAGGACTAGGCTTTATTCTTTTTTTTTCGGCTCCATGTGGGAGCTTTGTAAATATATTTTGCGACCTTCATTATAGGAAATGATCCCTTTGTTTCATCTTTGTATAAATTTCCATCTTGCCTTTGTCTTTGCCTTTGTGGTTTAATTTTTGTTGTTTGTCGATGATTAGTCTGATGTGTTGGACTTAGAATACAAACCCATTAGGTGTTTATGCCTGATGAATAATCGATAACAGTTTACCATTCGGGGTTCGACCCTCGAGTCAAATTTTGACCTGGGGCTATCGACCCTCAAGTTTTAACACATTAGCCCTTAGGCTCTTTAGATCGGCCTTTAGGCTTTTACGCATTGGCCCTTAGGCTCTTACGCATTGGACCTTAGGCTTTTTTTAGATTGGATCTTAGGCTCTTACAAATCGGCCCTTAGGCTCTTTTTAGGTTGGGTCGATGCAACCTCTAATATGGCTATAGTTTTCCCTCATTTTGGCTAAAGACTTTTGAAGTTTATTATGCCTTGGCATATTTTATGTTCGTCCGACTCTTTGATGTCTCAAACAAGAACCTTGATTATGAGTCGATATGTGACGATAGCTGAGTACCTATGGAGGTTCGCTTGTAGGCTGAGTTTTCGAAACCTTTTCATCGAAGGCTGATTGATTTCGAAGCCTATTTATTGTTCGGAGCTGATATTATTGAAGCTCCTTTGCTTATGCTGAGGGTAGCCTGATTAACCGGTTCATTTCGAAGTATTTTCAAATTATTTGAAGGCCTTTAGTTTTATGGTGGCAGTCGGACGTCTCCGATCCGCATAAATTTGGCAGTAGCCTTTTAGTTCGACTGTAGCCTTTATGTTTGGCCATAGCCTTTAGTCCCTAGGTGCGGTGACCTTGGCATCTATATCGAGGGTATGCCTTTTTAGGGGTCTTACAAGTTCGAATATATAGCCTTGGCCCTAATATCAGGGTTATGCCTTTTTAAGGTCTTATAAATTTGAGTACGCCTCATTGAGGTCTTATAAGCTCGGTATTGCCTCATTAAGGTCGTATAAGTTTGGGTACTGCCTCACTGAGGTTTTACGAGCTCGAAGTTTCCTTATTGAGATCTTATGAATTTAAGTTTTTGATGGCTTCATTGAGCTGATTGTCGACGACAGTCCCTGAATTCTCGAGGATTTTTTGCCCTTGAGCCATTTTGCGTGACAGTAGTAAAATTCTTTGAGGCACACAACGTTTTGACAAGCAAAGAGGCTTCTTTCATTACTTGATATATGTTCACATGTTCTTGCCTTCGGAGGCTCGATTGTTCTACATGGACACAATTCATTCGACTATTTGGCCTAATACAATATTTTCCTATCGAGGTCCCCTCAGGCGTAACTCGATTTTTTCGAAAAGATAACCTCCAAGAGGGATGCCCCCCCAGTATTCGAGGTTGATTGAGAAGAAGCCTTGAATACCTGATAAGTTCTCCTTAGGTAGCATATAGATGTTTCGAAGAGGGCATGTTGTTAAAATGCATATACAATGGTATTGAAAATAAGGTTTTAATTTTCGAGATGCACTCTTTTTTTTAAGTGTGGATACCTAGTTTCAGCATCTCCTAGAGTCCGACTTATGTAACAAACAGGGAATTGCATACCTTGTCTTTCCGAACCAACACACCACTTACCGCTACTTCGGATACGGCCAGATACAAGCACAATGTTTCATCTTCCTTCGGGGTGTGGAGCAAAGGCGGGCTTAAGAGGTATCTCTTTAACTCCTCTAAAGTATGTTGGCATTCCGGAGTCCACTCAAAGCTATTTTTCTTCTTGTGCAGGGAGAAGAAATGATGACTCCGATCTGACGATTTCAGGATAAATCGGCCTAAGGCCGCTACCCTCCCGGTCAGCCACTGTACGGACTTCACATTGTTCACCACTGTGATTTCTTCAATGGCCTTGACTTTGTCGGGGTTGGTCTCGATCCCCCTATTCGACACCATGAAGCCTAAAAATTTTGCCTGATCCTACTCCAAAGGCACATTTGTTGGGGTTGAGCTTCATGTTGTAGCTTCTAAGGATATCGAATGTTTCCTGCTAATGAGTCAAATGGTCCTCTGCGCGCAGGGACTTAACTAGCATACCATCAATGTAAGCTTCCATAGATTGGCTTATTTGATGTTCAAACATCTTATTAACTAGGCGTTGGTATGTAGCTCCTGCATTTTTTTAGCCTGAAGGGCATTAATTATAACAGTATGGTACCAAGTAAGGCATTGTACCTCATGTCACCTTCGATAACGCGAAACTTGGTGTCTTGAACTGTACCAGACACGTTGACTAGGATGATGATTTCTCCCTTCGTTGTCTCGTTTGCCATGTTAAATCCATTGAGGACTCGAGAGGTGGGTATGATCTGATCGAGCAGCCCGAGCTGCTCCACTACCTTCAACCTGATTATGTGAGTCGAGCTACATGGATCCATGAGCACACGTTTGATTTGAACGTTATTCAAAAGAGAAGAAATTATCAGTGTATCATTATGTGGTTGGGACAAAGCCTCGATGTCTTCTTCTCTAAATGTAAGGGCATCCTCGGATATATAGCTCCGAGTTTGCCTTTCCGTTGCGGTAGATACTTTGGCCCGCTTGAACACGGGTCCCTATGGGATGTCGGTTCCTCCAACGATCATGTAAATGAAGTTCTGAGGTTCTTTTAGTCCATTCCTTCCGTTCACCTCTCTTTCTAGAAAGTGGTTCTTAGCTCGATTGCTGAGGAATTCTCGAAGGTGCCCTTCGTTGATTAGCCGAGCCACCTCCTCTGGGAGCTGCCTACAATCCTTGGTCCTATGACCGTGAATGCCATGGTATTCACACATCAAGTTGGGGTTCCTTTGGGAAGGATTTGACTGTGGGGGCTTTGGCCATCTGTATCCCTCCATGGCTGATACAATGTTTGAGATATCAATGTTGAAGTTGTATTCCGACAATCTGGGTGCCTCCATTGGCCTCGAATTCCTGTCATACCCGGTCTTACTCATAAGTCCCCGGGAATTTTGGCCTCGATCTACTCTTCAATCATTTCGAGGTATAATCTGCCTCGAAGTGTCTCTTCGATCTTTGAAGCATGGCTGATACCTTTCTTTGCCTGATCTCGACTCCCTTTCTGTAGACTTTGGTTCCCTAGCTAGGAGCTTGCTTGGATATACTGAACCGGAGGGGGGCTCTAACTGGTCGTCCTCGACCCTGACCTTCGATCGATATTTGTTATGTACATATCCCTAAGTCACGGCGGGATACTCAACCAAGTGCTGCTTTAGCTACTTCGAAGCTATCGAGCTTCGCTCGTTCAAGTCCTGAGTGAAGACCTGCACTGCCCAGTCATTGAAGACCGGTGGTAGTTCCATTCACTCCATCTGGAAGCGAGATATAAATTCCCTCAGCATCTCGTTCTCCCTTTGTTTGATCTTGAAGACGTCAGACTTCCTTGTAGCAACTGTGATGTCACCGGCATGTGCCTTCACAAAAGAATCTGTCAACATGGCAAATGAATCTATCGAGTTCGGGGGTAGGTTATGATACCACACCATGGCCCCTTTCCATAGTGTTTCTCCAAATTTCTTCAGCAAGACGGATTCAATCTCGTCATCTGTAAGTCATTCCCTTTTACAACACATGTATAAGCGGTAATATGCTCATTGGGGTCCGTGGTCCTATTATATTTTAGGATATCGGGCATTTTGAATTTCTTTGGGATGGACTTCGGAGCCGCACTTGATGGGAATGGTTCCTGCACGAACTTCATGGAATCTACGCCCTTCAGAACCGGGGGTGCGCTCGAGATCTTATCGACCCTCAAGTTGTAAGTTTCCACCTTTTTATCGTTGTCTTCTATCTTCTTTTCTCCTAACTCAATTCTTTTAGTCAATTTCTAGAGCATTTTCATGATAGTGGGGTCAGTCCCCGAGTCATTTTCATCGAGCCTTTCTAGCACTAGCTCGTGCTGCATGTTTACTGGTTCGGCAGCGTTAGGAGTCTTGTTCTAACTTTGAAGCTGAGTGATGGCGACTTGCTGAGCTTGAAGCATTTCAAATATCACTTGGAAGCTGACTCCTCCTTCTTCCGGTCCTCGTGTTTCTTGGCCTCCGGTCTAGGCTTCCCTATGTACATTCCTTACGGGGTTTGCGCCTACATCAGTGTTTAAAGAGTTGTGGGAGCTGATATCAACTGGATCCACATTTGGCACTCCCCCAAGGTTTACGGGTGGTACACCGAGCCCTATGCCGCTGTTTTCTCCAGGTCCTTCACTGTCGTGAGTAGGTGCATTCTGTGTGCTAGACATGATTAATCCTGAAATCAAAGAAACTTTGACAAGAAAAGGTGTGAAGAATAACGTGTGTTTTCAGAAAATTAACACCAAAACAATCACTATTATCTTTAGCCCCACGATGGGCGCTAAACTGTTTACCTTGAAAATGGTTTTAACAATTATATTTGATTTTTGTGGTTCTAAAAATATGTGATTTATTTCAATACTAGTTGTTAGGCAATAGATGCTAAGTGTAAGTAAAGATAATAAGGTATGCAAACCAATATTGATGAAGGACTGGGGTCTCGAACTCAATGGAATCAGGGACCTCGGGTCCGATCATAGCAATAAATGAAGAAAAATAAATGAAAAATAATAAAGCTAAAAACAGTGTTGAGTGTGAGAAAAGCAGAAAAATGTTCTATTATGGTCAAAAGGATTATCCCCTACAAGAGTGTTGGGGTTCCCTTTATATAGGAGGGGTGAATCCCAACACAGTGCACGTTTAATCATGACAGAGAAATGCTATTGTTACACCTGCATAATAGCCTTATACGGGCTTGTACTATCTTTGTTGACCTTATCAGCTCTGACCACGCGTCCTTTGGAGTTTCCCCGCCTTTCCATGACGGTCATTGATTTTATAATGTCTTGAGGTAGGCCGCGATGAGCCTTCGACATGCTTTCTCGAGGTATGCATTTTAGGGTCGAACTTCAGTTTTTACTCCGAGCCCCTCGAGATTGGTCTTGACATGCCATAGAGGCCTTGATATCGGGGCCTCCCGTATTGACCGCATATAGATAGTCCCCACGTTTCTTAAAATGAAGTGATAAGAAACGATTTTAATTCTTTGACTCTTCGATGTCCCCATCACGATGCCAGTCACGTGAGGTTAGTGATTGACAGAAAAAACGTGCAAAAGTCACGCCTGTATGTTTCTCGAAAAGCTTTAAATTGAAAACGGTGGTTGGCCGTCCTTTTACCTTCTTCGACAAGCATGACTTATCCCTATAAATACCTCAATCATTCGTTCCTTAAACCTTTACCTTTCAAAACGTCTTCAGACATTTTAGCAACTATGTTTATACGCTCACTTGTTCCGTGTGTCCATTTCTCATCCGATTTCTTCTTCTCCTTCTGAGATTTTACCGCAAGAATGGAAAAAACCTCTAAAATCATCCCCCAAAAGGACAAAGCCCCTTCGTCATCACGTTCCTCTAAGAGCAAAATGGTTGTACCACCTCATATTGAGGAGTGTATTCCTAGGACTTGTGAAACATCTTCAGATTTCCAGGTCGAAAAACCTTCTTCTGTTCCGGGACGATGCGAACCTATATCTCGATTCATCAACCTAATATCTGAAATTGAGAAAGTGAAGGTTGATTGCCGTTGGGAGGAGGCGGTGCAAGTAGAGATTCCTTCACGTGAAGAAGACATAACCAACACAAAGCCGGTTTCCTTAGTGTATACACAAGTTTCAACTAGAAAACTCCCCACAGACGGCGCCAAATTATTTGAGCAAATAAATGCTAAACTAATTAGTAACAAATTAATGGAGTGAATCTCAGTTGAACTTAATAATTTCTAAATCAAATAGAACGAGATTATAATATAATGAGAACAGTTTAGGAGCGTTAAGTTATATGTTCAATACATTATGATTAACAAAATATATAATATCCTAAAAATACAATGAATGCAAGAAATGACAATGGTTATAGTATAAAGGGACTGTCACCCAATGATTGTGTGATTAGGTGCCTCCTCTGTCATGCTCCAACCTCGGGAGGCGCGACCGGTGCTCAATCGAGTGAACCCAACTGAGCAAGCCTTTTTAACAATTTCTACCCAACTCAATACGATTAAGAAATCATGCTTTCATTTATTTAGACAATAGCAAAACCGTACATTCAACATTGTTAATTCATTTTCATATCACGAACCTTAAGTCGTGGTTAAGTTTTTAAGGTTCACACAGTTACCATTTAGAAGAACTAGAGTTTAAAATGTCAATACAATACATTGTCCCATCCGAACACAACCCACCCAAACGTCTACGGAGCCTCTAAAGATACAAAAAGGCAATTATGACAATACCGGCAACAAGGCCCCGACTATACCTCAAAAGTGGAAGTCTACAACAAAAGATGTACAATATAACCCCTTGGAGGAGAAAAGGGGAACTCACCAAGACTCTAAGAGGAGGATACTCCGCTATGCGCAATCGGCACGGTCCGCTATGGAGTCACCTACATTCATTCAAAAATGTAGCGCCCCCCAGCAAAAGGGACATTAGTACCATGGAATAGTACTAGTATGTATAACTAAACACCATCCTGTTAGAGAGAACAACCATACAAGAGTAAAAAAAATCATATGGACTACAAAGCTTCAAACAAACACCACGTCAGCAATATAAAAGGTTCACATAGTTTCCGAAGTTTTAGGTTGGGGCATTCCATATTGTTGCATCATCATCCACAATATCACCGCTTCCTTGAGCGGACGTCTCACCAAGACGTTACCCTTATTTCATTCTCACTTTCCAGTTTCAATTATCAATACATTACCACCATGTGCGTATAACATGGCCCGATCGGCTAAGCCGTCTCACCAAGACGTTACCCTTATCCGTTAATCATCTCACTTCAATCTTTGGTTTCACATGTGTTAGTTCATCGGCACTTGGGGCCACAATTACCACATTCCATAACTCACGTTACACATTATTCTCATTTTCAACATTAACTTTGCCATTTAAGATCATAGGCACATACAAAAGCAATTTAAGTTATAAGAATAGAGAGGAATGTATCTAGTTCGGCATATTAATCACAATGTAACTTTGACTTGACATTTAGCATTTAGCACATAGATCATGTTCTCCACACATCCTCAATTTACAAAGAATAACACATTAAACACATAGAGAAACACCTTCCACATACATTTTCACAACATCAATTCATTTGACATAACAAGTACTACATCAATCAAATTTCGGACTTACAACATTTGCACGGGCACCATGGAGGCTCAATTTCTAAGAGGAGGAGGTTTTAGCCATACATACCTCAATAGAGCTTTCCTTAAATCCTTATAATAAATTCCGAAATTTTCTAGCAACTTCGATCTCTTGGGGTGAAGGCCTAGCAAATTTTATTTTATAATCTTCAAGGGTTTAGGCAAGAATTGAGTGGGAATTTGATGAAGATCACTCTCTCTCTCTAGAACTTCCCCTCTCACTTGTTTTTTTGCAGAAGAATATCTTAAAATGGGTCTAATGAGGGTATTTTTAATGGGATGGGGTCGGGTTTTAAAAGTTAGAAAATAGGAACCACGACACGATCTGCGATCGCATAATGGACATGCGCCCAACAGAATGGACCGCAAAAATGGCCACAAAACCTGAACAAACTGCCCGAGTATGCGACAGAAATGCAGCCCGCACACCTGTTCTGCGGTCGCATAATGCACCGCAGAACTACCCCTCACAAAATTTCCAAGGGGATTATGCAATGACTATGCGGCCCGCATATTGATTATGAGATTGTATAATTGGCCGCATAGTTGACCTCAAATTAACCATCAAACTGCCTGGCTCTGCTGTGACTATGCGGTCCGCATAGCTATTCTGCGATCGCATAATAGACCGTAGAAATGCACTTTTCTGGAAAACATTGTTCCTACTTTTTAATGCACAGATCAATCCAAAGGGTCCGAACCGCAGGCACTACGAGCTTTCGGATTTTGAGTAAAAAATTTCACGGGGCCTTACATCCTCTTTCTGATGACGTGAAAAGATATGCAGCCGATATGAATGTGGAATATTCAGATTTAAGGATAAAAGTTAATCAACATGTGCTTGAGTAAAGCGAATAAGACAATTCTTTCGTATATTTCTCTCTCTTTTTACAATGTGTTCTCTCTTCTTTGAAATGACAGACCCCCCTTTTGTTCACTATCTCCTCCTATTTATAAGGGACATTTCCCAAAAAATTCTAAAAAGTACAATATAAGAAATATCCAAAAGGCATATTTTTCATGTCTCTTCCTAAGTTTAAACTACCGTTGCTATCTTATTTCAGTTGCCCGCTTTTGGTTGTCGTCCTTTGTCACAACGACATTTAGTCGTTGTGTTGTGGTGACCCCGTCCCATATCTTGCTTATCCGTTATCGTGGTTGCCAAATTTGGACATATACAAACATCACTAAACATCTGTTTCTAGATTTAAAATGTTCAAATCATTCATAAGATCAAAAACTATTATTCTATAGTTAAATTAATTATTTGTCAAATAGACCAAATTAGTAAGTCTTTTGTAAAAAAGAAGGCAAAGTATTACGTTTTCTTTAAACTTACATAGTTAAGGAATCAACAACGATTCTCCAGTAATTTACTTGAGTTTTCAACTTATTAATCCAACGTAACATGAAGACGTCTCGGCAATATCAACTGATCAATCCTCATTTATAAGTGATCTTCTAACATTTAACAAATAAATAAGCAATTTATGGGAGAAAGGGGTTCCAGATACTAACATATAATTATTTTAAATTGATATAAAAAAACAAATGAATGAGCCAAATAATGTAAAAAACACAACTAATAATGTGAAAGCTTTTCTCTCTCTTTTGTCGAATACAGTGTTAGAAAATATAGGTAAGTAACAGAGAATTAAAGGCTTTGAAGCGTGAAAGATCACTATTTTTCAAGAGTTATTGCCTATATATACTTTAGGGATTACAAGCAATTCTCTATCAGGATACAACAAAGCCTGAAACATACGTGCAACTTGAATACTCTACTTCTAGGATGTCTTCCGTATTTTTATATTTATATTTTATATATTTATTATATAGAAAAGCCAAGTGTGGTCGACCAATGGTAAAATTGTAATTACATTAATTATGAAAGGTTTGGTAAGATGAATAAAAATAAAATGTTTTAGGTGTCCACTGCTTGCTCACTTCAAGTTTCCATTCCAACACACTGATGGTAGCTCTAGAAACATCGGGTCTTTCATCTCTTTTCACAAAGAAATGTTCCTTCAATTTTTTGCTCGAATCTCTTCATCTTCTTAATTGGGTGGCAATTAATCCATGATTCAAGCCTCTTTGGTTGTAGTTTCAGCTGAGTACCAACTGCCCTTTTATTAATTATATGATTTTTATAGTTCTTGAAAGAAGGTTTCTCCATAATGATGTCCTTTTGTCATTCTTGTCGTGTCAACTTAAAACTCATGTGCCTACTTCTATTTTCCTTATTTCCATTTGGAATATCTATTTATTTGTTTCTGTATGTATGAGCAGGGGCGGATCTACCTTATAGGATTGGGGTGGTACGCCACCCGCACGCTGCAGCAGAAATTCTAAATAAATATATTAATTTCTATGTAAAATGAGTTATATATAAAAAGTGTCACCCTGATAACAGAAACTCTGTGTGGGTGCCATGGTTCGGCGTCGGTGCTGAAGTTTCTCATTAATCGTATGCGTCTTGGTTCAATTCCCTCTAGCAGCACTTTTCTGTTTGTTTTGTTTTAAAATCTTTTTCGTACTTATTAACCCTAAATTTCCTTCATTCTCTACTGGGTTCCTCATCTCTTCTTCTTCCTCCTCTTTCATTTTACTCTTTTTTTCTTCTCGTTTTTTTTTCTCGTTATTTGCTAGTAAATCTTCCATCTTCTTTCTTTTTTTAAATTTATTTACATTAGCCTATATTTTATTTCCTACAATTATATTGTTTCATAAGCAATTTCTTTCGATGCATAATTTTAAAATTCTAAGTAATATATAGTTTCTTTTTTTAGTGATACAATATTACTAATTTATATATTGGAGTATAAATTGAACAGTATCATTTGTTGATTTTTTAAAAAAATTCATGATTAAAAGAAGTTTTAAGTTGATTCTCATAGATTGCTAATTTCAAAATTTTGGCTTTGAAAATAGTTGTGATATAACTCAATAATTAAATTAAAAAAATTAAACCAAGAATAATAATCAATTAATAAAATCAAACAAAAATTATATACTAGTAATTAAGCTACTCTTTAAGAAAACTTTCTATATGGAGGCGTACTTTCATAAAATTATTTTTTTTTTGGCTATTTTATCCTAGAAAATAGTAAACCAAACGTAAAAATTCAACTAAAATTGAACTTCTTTGGCTTTTTTTTAAATAAAAGACCTAATTGGAATAACCAAAAAATAACTGAATCATCTAGTCGTCATATTCTGTCTTTCTGGCTAGTGGTAGGTGTGTGAATCATACATACATACATATATATATATATATATATAAATAAATAATGGCACCCGTAACTTCCAAATCCTAAATCTGCCTCTGTGTATGAGAATTTTATCTTGCAATTGTCTTATGGGGTTTAATTATGATTTTCTTTTTCTCTGAGAGTTTTTGAATTATATTTATTTTCGAAATTTTTGTTTGTGTGTTTTTTCATCTGTTCCAGAAATTTGCAGGGATGAGAGGGGTTTATCGAATTGGTTTCTCCTTAACACTTTGACCGCTCTTTAATTGCATCTAAATTATCAAAGTGAGGTTCTTGAATTGCTTTGGTAGTTCTTTCCTTTTGTCTTACTGTTTTGTAATATCCATTTTTTGAAGTATTTCCTCAGGGATTACTTATTGTTACGATCGGGTTTCTTATCTCCTTCTTGATTCTTGACGCTTTATATCAGGTGAAATCTTAAGTCTAAGCTCGAAAGAACCAAAATATATGATGGATTTTCATTCTAAAGATTCACCCTTCACGGTAAGTTGTTTGTCATGTCTTTTACTTTTTGAATCCCTCAGCTAAACTTTATATGCCTTTAAGATTCTAATACTTTTACATATAATGTAAAAGTTTTTGAAATACTTTTGGCATGTTTGTGAAAATGACAACCAAAAATGATCTTTTAGTCATGGAGGATCATCAACGAGTTTCATTTCATTTGGATGAATCACCTGTATCTGTTTTGGTTATATCGGAGGTTGGGAGATTCTCTACCAGAATAATTTTAAAATAAAATGGCATATTTATGTATGTCATGTTAGTTAGAATTCAAAAAAGATTCTATAGATACTCATATTAAGTAGTTATAGCTAGGTTCCTTTCATTTGATAGTAAGTAGAAAGCATTGTAAGCGAATCATTTCACTAGACACCGAGCCACATTTGACCTAAAAGATGCCTAAGCTTTTGATTATCTCAATTTTACTCAACATCTATTATTTTATTATTTCCTTGTAAGCTTTGTCATGATAAGAAGAAATAATTATTTTAAGTTGCATCTTTTTTTTTTAATGTTGTTTCTCTTTTTTCTTCCTTTTTATGTTGTAATAATATAGTGATATATGTGTTTGTTAATTATTATTTTTCTTTCTTTCTTTTAGCATATGAGAGGATTGTTGAGATTAGTTGGATGTAAGGATCGTCTTACAAATTGGCATGCTAGAATGAAAATAAAATAAAGAAGGTTTAAGTATTCTAGGAATGCTGATATTTTTCATTTGAGACAGGTGTTTGAATTCGATATACCTTGATATGACGAAGTTCTGTTTTAAGTGGGTTCGTCAAATGGGTACACGTTTAAGTCAACTCAGTTATCTTGGAATTTGTCGTATAAGAACATATGGATCGCTTTAATTATAGTTTGGAGGTGCAATTGGATTGAGAGAAATTACCCTAATTACCATGAGAAGTTTAATTTTGAAGGACCATTTGGACAAAGTATTTTTACTTCAATTTTAAGTATTGAACACAAAACAAAGCTCTCTAAATTAGTAAGTAAATCATGTCTTCTTTTCGAAGTACAATATTTCAGTTTAATATTTTTTTTTAATTTGAAGGGGATTCTTAGAGCAACAGTAAAGTTGCCTTCGTGTGACCTATAGGTCATAGGTTCAAGTCGTGGAATTAGTCACTAATGCTTGCATCAGGGTAGGCTGCCTACATTACACTCCTCGGGCTGCGGTCCTTCTCCAAACCTTGCATAACGCATGATACCTTGTGCACCCGGTTGTCCTTAGATACCAAAAGATATATGTTACTCCTTTTGTTTGCCAAAAGATATATGTTACCCTCAGTTGAAAAGGAAATGACTGCTTATGGTAATAGGACCTATATATTCTGCTAAAGTTCTGATATTGTTCTGATGTTAACCATTAACTTTAGATGCCGAGAATTTGTATCATCATGTTTGATAAGAAGACATGACGTATTTCCTCTTTTTTAGAAAAAAAAACTAGGACGTGGTTTATTCTATTGGAAGAACCTCTATTTCTTCCTAAGTTGTGAGAATTTTCTAATTCCTTATATTTTGACTTAGCCTCAGTTGGAAATTAGAAAAAATTCAATATTATTTTTCATGTAAAATCTAATGCTAGGTTGATACATCTTGAGCTAGGCCTCATTGTGGTAATTTATTTCAGGCATTCCTTCGGTATGGAGATTTTATTAATCGATGATGTTTTCCAAACTATGTTAGATTTCTCATAAATCGCTCAAAATAGTGCAACACAAACAGGGATAAAAACTTTATCATATTTTCGTGAATTGTACATATTGTTCCAATAGCATGTAAATCACCTTCTACTTATGTAATGTTCTTTCCCTACGTCAACTACATTTTATCTCCTCTCAGAAATAGTGACTTTAAAATAAATTAGTTTCAAGAGCAGTCTATAAAATGACAAACACATTAACCGTTATGTTTGGTCATCATCTGTAAATGGTTGCTCAGAAGACAAGTGTAAGAAGATACAAAATCGAGTTGCTATTTTTTCTTCTTCTTTTGGAATATCAAGTGTTTTGGGAAGTGCAAGATATGTAGGGAGCACTGCTATTTCTAAGTGCTACATTATTCCTGGAGTGTTGACCTTTCTTTAATCTTTTCTCGTTCTTTAAATTGTATCTTTGAAATTATTGATAAACTTCGACTAATGACTATTTCTATTTATATTATATTTGTTTTATGTTTCACATATTCATTTCTTTGACAAAGTTATGACTCAGAATATTTTTTCCAACACAGTGTATGTTATTGATATACACTGTATGGGAGCATTCATACATCTCTAACTGTGGTGAGAAGCCCTTTTCCAATAGGATTAGTGCATTAAAAGAAAAATATTATCTCTTTCGGATGGCCAAATAATATCAGTATCAACTGTTTTAGTGGCTTAAATGTGTGGTCATTAATGCATTTAATATTGGTGTGCAGGTTAAATGGGATGGAGTAGGACGTGAGCTTTGTCTCTTATTAGCTCTACGAGTGTTGCACGTTTCCTCAAAGAAATCTCATATTTGTTGAAGTTTAACTCTTGAAAATAAATATTGTATCTCTCGTAAATCTTCTAGAAGTAAAGATAGATATTTGCTTGTTCGCGTTTGATGATCAACAATTTCAAGAATTTTGTGACTTGGTTTTTTGTTCACTTTAATCTGTTTTACGATGGAGAGTCCTTCTAACAATCCAATGTCACTTCTATGTGCTGTACTATATTATATCTGATGTTACATAGCTACATAATATCTTTATTAGTAATGTATCAAAATTTCAAGACTCGAATATGTTGGGCCCGTGCTTAAGCACTCATCTAGTATAAATAAGAAAAGGAGACTTTTCTGAAGATAGGCCCCTTTTCACGAATAGTCATAACTTTTTTATTAATTAAAATTTAAATTTAAATTCAAATTTTAAATAACAAAACGATGTTCCAAATAAAATACGAAAATAAAATCTTTATTTAAATATCCGACCCAATCCAGGGTCAAATCCAAGTCATTTATTTAAACACACATATCCTTTTAAATATGTCAATTGTTCATTCTAATGGACTTAATGAGCCAAACTTTATAAAGCCAACTAAATGGCATGTGGCCATCGACGTGGGACTTCCACGTACTTACAAACTACTCTAACGTACATATGAGAACAATGGTCACAAACTAGCGGCTTTCAAATTACCAGCAGAAACATGCCCATTGTATCAAAGATGCCGCGATTAGTTTGGCTTGTAAATAGTCTATTTAGATTGGGATGTCCTCACACTTTGTGGCAAACCTAGAGTTTTTATTAAGGAGGTATAAAATAAAAAATTGAAAAGACAAGAAAATATAACATACTATAAAAAAATTCAATTAACTTTACAATATAATTGTTTTTGCAAAGAGGTATCAACTAACACTCCTTAAACAAAGGTAGCTCCGCCACTCGCTCACACAAATGTTAAGTAGAAACTTGTTTGTGATATGTTCAGTTTTATTCACGAGACGAAATATGTGTTTACCTTTTGGTAACTTTCACTGTCGAGATTAGAATAAAATGGACACTGAAAAGGCAAATTAAATCTACTTATTTCGTAGCACTTCTTTGGGACATATATATGATGAAGTTTGGTGTACAATTCGATATGATTTGTGATGTAAGACAAGCACTTCTAATTCACTAGAGTCTTGTCTAGATTAGGAATCTTGCCGAATTCAGAATTTTAATTATCAGATTCTACCTATATATGGATAGTTACTTTAAGGCTTTCTTTAATTATTAATACCAGTTATTAATTGTTTCTTGACTAATATCTCTTCGTGTTTGAATTTTTCACTCTGCTCCGGCTACAGGGTAAGCTTGGAGCAGAAAGAACACATGTATAACCTCAACATGCTAAAAAGTGTGTCTGGATTAGAGTCAACGTAACTAGATTGGTTAAGTTGAGAGATGAAGCATAAATCTATAGAATATGTAGAAAGAAGATTGTTCTGGAAACGAGCTTATCAAATTTGGCAATGATGCCATAATTTCATAGAAGTGTATATACAGTCAAATCTCTATATAACAGTCTTTTTTGTTCCGAATATTTTTGGATGTTATAGTGAAGTACTTGTTGAAATTCGAATACAAACATAGAGCCAACGCAGCGGAATATTAATAGGAACATACCTTCAGTCATAGTTGTTCAAGTGGTGTAGGGAATTCCTTGGAAGAACCTTGAGAAAAAAACTAAGGAATATTCTAGCTTGTGCCTATCGTAGGATGTCAGACTGATGGAGTCACAGACATATTTATAAGTAGGTTAGGGACTCTTGGGCAAATACTTTAGCCCTAGGGACTTCTCCATAAATTATAATTACCCTAGGGACTACTAATATATGGTAATTTCTTTCCATCAAAGAAACTACCATACATGCATAACTACAAAATATTATCTAATATATTATTTCCTTTGGGAGACAAGGTAAATAATTAATTACCTTATATGTGGGCCACACTAAGAAATCTCTATAAAGAGATGGTGAATTTCTTACATTCTCCCACTTGGCCCACATATTTAAAATTAGATAATCCTTTATGAGAGATAAACATATAATATGACCATAAACTTTATCACTCAACTAAAAGTTATGCGACAATCACTTTAACTAGAATATATTATTACACGAATCATGACGGTCATGCTTTTAAACAAACACTTCCTTCCATGTATTAAAATGTACAATATATTCTAATAAAGTGTCTAACAACTTTATGAATGAACTTAATATAAGTCATTGAGAGTCCAACTTTATTGATCCAATGATCACAAATAATACATGAAAAAACAAAAGTGTGCACTGTCATGTATATCAAAATAAACATAATGTCTAGACAAACTGTTAGAAAGCAAAGCAAGACTAAATTGAGCTACTAAGCCCCATTACATGATCCTTGAAAATATTAGCTGGCAGACCTTTAGTCATAGGATCAGCAATCATTAAAGTAGTACTAATATGCTCAAAATTCACATCTTACTTCTTTACATAGTCTCTAACCATCAAGTACTTTATGTCGATGTGCTTGCTTCGGCTGTCACTTTTATTATTCTTAGAAAAGAAAATTACAGTTGAATTGTCACAAAAGATTCTCAATGGCCATGAAATGGAATTGACAATCCTAAGGCCGGAAATAAAGTTTTTCAACCACAACGCCTGTGATGTAGCTTCATAGCATGCTATAAATCCAGCTTTCATTGTGGATGTTGCAACAATGGTCTGCTTGACACTTCTTCAAGACACAACACCTCCAGCAAGAAGGAAAATGTATCCTGAAGTAGATTTACCAGTGTCTTTGCATCCACCCAGATCAGAGTTTGAATATTCAATCACCTCCAATGAGTTAGAATATTTGTATGTGAGCTTAAAATTCTTGGTTCCTTGCAAATATCTCAAGACCCTTTTACCAGCCTTCGAATGGTCAAGACCAGGGTTACTTTGATATCTGCCAAGCATTCCTACCGCAAAAGCAATATCAGGTCTAGTACAGACCTGTGCATACATAAGGCTCCGAACAAGCGAAGGATAGGGAATGTCTTTCATTTGCTCCTTTTCCAATGCATTTTGTGGACATTGATTCAATGAGAATTTGTCACCTTTAATTATAGGTGCTGCAATAAGTGAATAGTTCTTCATCCCGAATCTTTCCAGAATTCTTTCAATGTAGGCCTTTTGAGACAATCCAAGTAATCTTTGAAATCTATCTCTGTGAATCTCTATGCCAATGACATAAGAGGCTTCACCCATATCCTTCATCTCAAAATTCTGGATAAGGAACCGTTTAGTCTCGTGCAACAATCCCAAGTCACTACTTGCAAGCAAAATATCATCCACATATAGGACTAGAAAAATATATTTGCTTCCACTTATCTTAAGGTATATACACTGATCAATGATGTTCTCCGTAAATCCAAATGAAGAAACAACATTATGAAATTTAATATACCATTGGCGGGAAGCCTGTTTTAGCCCATAAATGGATTTATTCAACTTGCAAATAAGGTGACTTTTGTCTTTATCACAAAATCCTTCAGGCCGATGCATGTATACCTCCTCTTCAAGATCTCCATTCAAGAAAGTTGTTTTCACATCCATTTGATGTAACTCAAAAATCAAAATGAGCTACTAATGCCATGATTATTCTCAATGAATCCTTCTTTGATACTGGAGAGAAAGTTTCATGGTAATCAATGCCTTCCCTTTGAGTAAAACCCTTGGCTATAAGTCTGGCTTTATATCGTTCGATATTACCAGATGAGTCTCTTTTAGTTTTAAAGACCCACTTGGAACCTATGGGAGAGGATTCCTTTGGTAATTCGACGAGATCCTAGACCTTATATTTAGCCATAGATTCTAACTCTTCTTTCATGGCATCATACCAAAGTGTGAAGTTTTCTCCACTCATGGCTTGTGAAAACGAGCATGGATCATCTTTTAGTTCCAATATCATAATCAGACTCTTGGAGATATATAACATAGTCGCTAGAAATTGCTGATTTTCGAATTCTTGAGGATTTTCTCACTCCCACTGATTCAGACACTTCTTCAGTGGGTTCAGGTAAAGGTACCACAGGTGGTTCCCTTATTTCTTCCAATTCCACCCTTTGAGTCAAACACTCCCACTTTCTTCATGTTCCTCAAGAAATTTAGCGCTTCTTGCTTCAACAATTTTAGGAGACTGAGAAGGACAATAAAACTTAAATCCCTTAGAGTTAATTGCATAGCCTATAAAATAACCGCTTATTGTTCTCTCATCCAACTTCTTTAGTTGTGGGTTATAAACCCTCACTTCAGTTGGACATCCCTAAACGTGTAAATGATTTAAACTAGGTTTCCATCCTTTCCATAACTCAAAAGGTGTCTTGGGGACAACCTTGGTGGAACCCTATTTAAAATATACACAGCGGTTTTTAAGGCTTCACTCCATAAGGATAAAGGTAAACTTGATCTGCTAATCATGCTTCTTACCATGTCCATTAATGTCCGGTTCCTTCTTTCTGCTACACCATTTCTTGTGGTGTTACTGACATGGTATATTGAGCAATTATAACTTCACTTTCAAGGAACTCAGCAAATGGACCTTTAACTTGTCCCTTATATGTGTACCTGTGAGCACGTGATTTTTGCCCTATATGAGAATCACTCCCAAAAAAATTCAAAAAAAAAACAATTTTCCCTTGTATACAATTTTGTATTTATGTGGTATTTTTGTATAATTATTTTTATCTGTGCATGTTTATTTGTTAAATTAATAAAAAATAAAAAAAAATATGTCGCATTTGCATTTAGGATTTAATCCTACAATTATTAGTAATTAAGTTTGTTTTACAAAAATTAAAAAATTACAAAAATAGGCATCTTTTGCATTTTAAGCATTTAATGTCCAAATATATAATTTTATGCTTAATTACTACTTAATTATGCGTTAATTGTTATTGGGAATTAATTTGCGCTTTTATAACTTAACTTAGTTCTTAATAATAATTTAAGTATTTTTATAATTTAGTTCTAGAAAAATAAAAGAAGAAAAGAGCAAAAATACAAAGAAAAATCAGATTGGGCCATTTCTTCAAATTTCAACCCCAAACCCAAACAATTGTCCAATCTTCCCCACGACCCGGTCCATTTCAAACCGGGTCTACCCGGTCCATAACCCAACACCCCTATTATCTTGCCTTTCAAAAATAAAACAAAAACAAAAAAAAAATGAAAAACCCTAAAACTATACTAACTACCCCCCCTCATTTTCCTTCTTCTTCCTCAAGCTCCCCTCCTTAGCATCAATGGCTGCCCTTCACCCTCACCATGGACAACTAGCCACCCTCACTCACCTCTCAATACCCAGCAACCACCCTTCAACTCCTCCTCTCACCGGACCATCCTTGGACCAACCCAAGACCATCATCACCCAACCTATTGCTTCATCTTCTCGCAACCAAGCGACCACTGGATCAACCTCACGTCTACCCGACCACGTCGCAACGTCGTCTTCTTCAGCAGCCCAGCTCGACCATCATCCAGCCAAGACGTCGAACAACAGCTCCCAAACCAAAAACGTCGTCCAGTTCGAGCCCAGTTGCTGCGTCTTCATGTTGAACAGCAGCAGCAAAGAAACCCAGTTGCTACATCTTCACGTTCATCCGCGTCGTCGTCACGTCCAAACGACCAGACGCTCCTGCTTCTGCTTGCCGCGCACATGGATGTTGTTGCTGCTGCTTCAACCTTTGCCACAGCCAGCTGCTTCTGTTTCACGTGCTGCTTCTACTGTTGCTTCATCTTCTTCGTCAAAGTTCAAGGGTCTTAGGTTGAGTTGAGGTCCGGTACGTCTAGTTTTCTGTTCGAGTTTTGGTTGGGGGTCGTCAAAACAGTCCCTACATAGTCCGAGGTCGTCGTTGGTTAGTCGTTGTTCTTCGTTTCGATCCGGTTAGTAGATTTTGAGTTTTTTTTTCCGTATTTCGTTTTGATATTTCTCGAATCTAAAATCGGTAGATGTTTGACTTTTGTTTTGTTCATGTTCATTGTTTTGTTAATTTTTCAGTTGTTCATGTGTAATTGTTAGTTTAATATTTGTTAGATTCAAATTGAAATTTAATTAATTATTTCTTCAATTTGTTTCATGTATTTTATGTATTTTTCAGAAATTGTTAATATTGTTAGATTCAAGTTTAAGCTCATAATTGGTTCTTGTTCGATCTTGTTATTTGTCTAAAAAAGAATTTAGTTGTAGTCGGGGAGTATGTTGGTTTAATCATGGGAATCCGTCATGTTTTGTTGTTTAAAAATAGATTTAATTCACGTTCATCTTTGTTTGAAGTTCGTTTTTAATTCAATGATTTAATGTGAAGTTATGTTTTAATTTTTTTTGGAATCATGTATCTTTATTATAATTTTGTTGAATTTAATTTTAAAAGATCAATTGATTATTTGAAGTTTAGTGATTTGAATAAGTTTATTTGTTTTGTTTAAGCTTAATACAAGTTTAATTCGAATTTGAATAAAACTTGCTTGTTATTGTTGTTGAATCTTTTCATTTATGTTCATACTTTGTTTAATTGTTCTTGAATCCGAAATTAGTATAAGTTTGATTTTTCTTGTTTATTGTTCATCATTTATGATTATTTCTTGAGTTTGTCTCATAATCCTGTTTAAGTTTAATATAAGAATTGTTGGTTGTAATGTTGTTAGAGTTGATTTTAAGTTCAAATGATTATTGAATTTAGAAATCTGAATGTACTTGTTTGTTGTTGTTGTTGAATCTGAAAGTAGATTTGTTTGTTGCTAAAAATATTGTTCAATCAAAATTTTAGTTGTTCTTTGTTATTCGATTTGTGTTCATGTGATATTGTTGTTGAATTGGTTTAGAAATCATGTTCATGTGATTTGTTGTTTGAACATTGTTAGAAATTGGTCATATTCGCTATATTTTGGTTGAAATTGATTAAGTGAAGTGTTTATAGCTGATGGGGGTAGGTTGGTAATTTGTAGTACGTTCAGGGGTAGTTTGGTAATTTCAGTAAGGGCAGAGAGGTATTTTTGGAATTTAATTTCTGAATAATTATTTATTTTTGAATGTTCTTTCCATTAAAATTAAGATAATATTAAAGTAATTAAGCATGGGGGACAAAATGTAATGGGTTGGGGTTTGATATAATTGTTTAATTTAATGGGGGACAAGACATAATGTAGTGGAGGGGAATATGGTAATTGTTTATGGTAGGCATGGGGGACAAAATATAATGGGGTGGGGTTGATATATTTATTTAATGTAATGGGGATGAGTGGGAAGAATAATGGGTTTGGTAGGAAAAAGTATTGATTTATTAGTTAATTAAAGGGTTTGAGAATGTGATATATATAGGAGGTCTTGGACAGATATAAAAAACACAGACAGAGAATAGAGAGAGAACAGATTAGAGAGAAAAAAGAGCTGAACATTTATTCCGAAAAAAACATTGAAACTCTCAAGAAAAGAAAAAAACATACAAAGAAAAATAAAAAAAAGTTGAAAATTAGAAGAGAGAGTAGTACACACCTGATAAATATTCTGGTATACAGGTGTAGAAATTAAGGGTTGAAGATTAACTAGCCTTTCAAAAATCTGAAAATTTCCCTTGGTTTCTGTCCGTTATTTTCGGCATTCCTGGATTTTATTTTGAATTTTTCAAAGCTGTCACTGGGATTTTCGTTGACTGGTTATTGCTGGTTATTGTTGCTGTTGCTGTGTTACGTATTACGTTGCTGACTTTCTTCTTCTTATATTGACAATATCAGGTACACAACTGTAATTTTGGCATTTTGTAAGCTGAAATGAAGAATGGAGTGTTAAATTTTTAATTTAGTTTAATTTAATTTTTGTATTGTATTTAGGTTATTCATGTATTATTATTCTGTAAATCACTGTCATTTGGCATAACTAGGCATGTTATAGCGATATATTAAATAACGCCTTAATCGGATTATTAGGAAATATATTTAAGCCTGATTACTAATTAAAACTGTATAATAATCAAAATAGAAGAAATAACGTAAAAAATGGCGTTATTGAATCAGTTTGGCAAAAATTGACTAAGTTCCTTATTCATAAGTTTTTTTTTCAACGTTAAGTTAATCGGAATCATGTAGTTAATTTCAATTAAAACATGAATTAGTTTGCGAATCAAGTATTAGGACATGATGTGAATTAAAACAAGGTTAGTTAAGGTTAAATTGTTTAATTTTTAGAAATATGGTTTAGTAATCAAGTTTTTTTTTCAATTTTCAGTATTTGTAAATAATTAATTTCAATAAGCTTAAGTCATACTAACAATATGAATTTTAATCCAACTATGGGATAATTAGTTTTTATTTTTTATTTTTTTGACAATTCCATGTTGTTTGTAATTATAATTTTAGTAATATTACTTTCCATTAATATTTGTTTTAAATTAGTAATTAATATGTTATCTTTAATTATATAGAGATTGACTTCATAATTATAGACAAACTTAGTAATAATAAAGATGTAGTCATTAAGGGGTATTCATAAAATAAGGGAGGATCTCGCTAAAAAATAAATAAATATAAATAATACAAAAAAAATTGCAGTCCTCCAATCTTATTTATTTATTTTTTTAATATAAGAAAATACCTAGATTCCGAGATGGGCGATTTAGTAAAATTCACAGTCCTACCTAATAGTATCATAACGCGTAGTATTTTGGCGCATATTTAATAAGGTTATTTTCTTAAATACGGGTGTACATTTATGTAACCCAAATCACGATCTTGACGAAGTCAAAATGCGTCAACAAATCACGTGTGCACTGGTTGTGGCGTGGTTCGAGATGCGTTTTCACGACGTTGCAATTTTGTATAAAATAAATAATGATAAAAGCGGTTTTAAAAGTTAAATTTGCATATAAGTTCTTAATTGTTTAAAAATCAGATAAATGAGCCAAATATGACAATTGAGCGACCGTGCTAAAACCACGGAATTCGGGAATGCCTAATACCTTCTCCCGGGTTAACAGAATTCCTTATCCGGATTTCTGGTTCGCGGACTGTAATACAGAGTCATTCTTTTCCTCGATTCGGGATTAAAATTGGTGACTTGGGACACCCTAAATCTCCCAAGTGGCGACTCTGAAATAAATAAATAAATCCCGTTTCGATCGTCCTTTAATTGGAAAAAACTCCCTTCACCCCTCGCGGGGCGGTAAAAAGGAGGTGTGACAGTACCTACCATAATATTCTCCACCCCCTATCAGATTTTACAATTTTGATCTGAGCACTAGTTTGTTTTTCTACTTCTGTTTTGTAAACTTTAAAAGCATCAAGTGCTTCTGATTTATTACACAAAAATAAAGATACATATATCTTGAATAGTCATCAATAAACGAGATAAAATATCTCTCACCATTCAAGCAAGGGGTAGGAAAAGATCCACATATATCTGTATGTATGATCTCAAGTAATTGAGAACTCCTTTTGGCACCTTTAGTTGATTTGTTGATCTGCTTACCCTTAATGCAATCCACACAAGTCCCAAAGTCAGAAAAATCAAGAGCTTTTAAAACTCCATAATTAACCAACCTTTTGACTCTATTAATAGAGATGTGTCTCAGTCTCTTGTGCCAAAGACTAGATGAGTTATCATTGATAATACATCGCTTAGTGCCAATTTCTTTATCATGAAAAGTTAAAACATTGCATTCAAATGTGGGGTCTAGCTCAAGTTTATATAAATTTCCATTCAAATTTCCAAAACCAATAATTTTATTATCTTTCAAAAGTTTCACAGAAGGGTAATGAAAATTCAAATCATATCCACTAATCGATAGTCTTGAAAGAGAAATTAAATTTCTAGAATATTCTAGAACATAAAAAAATATTTTCTAAATCTAAGTGAAAACCATCCTTCAAAATGAGCCTATAAGTCCCCACGCCTTCCACACGTGAACGTGTCCTATTGCCAGAATAGACGTATTGTTCACTTCCTATCGGCTTCCTCTAAGTTAGAAAGCCATGCATGATTTTGGCAATGTGAATTGTAGGACCAGAATCAATCCATCATGTATTATCTGAAACTTCAGTAAAATTAGATTCATAACATACAAAGGTAAAATTACCTTTCTTCTCAAGCCATTTCTTGTATTTCAGGCAATCCTTCTTCCAGTGTCCCTTCTTATTACAGAACGACAAGCATCTATGTCAAAGGTGTTTTTCTTCTTCATGGGAACACTTTTTCCCTTCTTTGCATTTCTCTTACCATAAGTCACCATATTAACACTCTCAGGTATCTCTTACTTCAACCTCTCTTCTTCTTGAACACACATGGTCAAAAGTTCATTGATTGACCATTTATCCTTATGTGTGTTGTAAGAAATTTTGAACGGATCATATTCCGCAGGAAGGGAGTTGAGAATAAAATGCACAAGAAATGGTTCAGACATATCCACCTCAAGGGACTTGAGTTTAGCAGCAATGTCTCTCATCTCCATAATGTGCTCACGCATTATATGACTTCTGTCGAAAGTCATACTTGAGGGCCTCTTCAAAGGGTGCTGGCCAATGCCTTGTCAGAGCTTACGAATTATTCATCAATTGCCTTCATGTAAGCTTTGAACTTATCGCTATTAGGGATAGAACCCCTAGTGCTTTGGCTTATGTGAGCTTTTATGAGCATTAAACTTAAGCGATTAGATCGCTCCCGCCGCTCATAATTAGCCTTAGCAGCTGGCGTACTTGATTCCGTGGGAATAGGTGGTTCATCCACACGGAGTGCCAGGTTTAGATCCGAGCACCCTAAAGTGATAAGGACTTTCTCCTTCCATTCAGCGTAATTGTCACCAGAAAGCATTGGAATTCGAGCATTCTCATTAAAAATAGCGGTAGGAAAAGCTGTAAAGACTGCAAAACAAGGATAAACATACATAAGCTATGAAGTACAATACATCAAAGGTAAATCGCGTAAAATATCGATTCTTAGTAAATTCTAGACCTTCCTGTGGGCAGAGGTTGCAACCCATGCATAAAATTTACTAACTTTATGAGACTAGTAAATCAAAATACATAAAAATTAATCCGTACCCGTGGGCATAAGATTATATTTAACTTAAAGGTTTACTATCTCTTTCCAATTAATCATACCAAAATGGTTACCTCCTTGTAGGGCCGAGTTATCATTTTAATGAGATAATTGGACTAAGTAGATGTCATTATAATTTTAATCACTAAACTTTATGTGATTAAACAACTTAATTTCTTTTATATCAAGTACTCAAGATGCCGTGGCTACTCCTAAGTACATCACATAAAAGAAAACTTAAAAATGACATCTCAGAATAATTAACCTTAATTATCAATTATTGATTGGTTTCATAATGGACACACTTAATATAAGCATAATGCCTACAAAGTCCCTTTAACATAAAGTAATTCTTGTAATAATAAATCTTAATTTATGAGAATCACTTGAAATAATAAGAAAACTATTCATAACTGCCAAATAACATAGTGACAGACAAGTTTGTAGAACACATTTTGTGGATTTAAAACTTGAATGAACACAAGAAAAATCTTCATGTCAGATTACATAGAAATACTTTTCTCCTAATTAAAGCATTCACCCAAACTTTGAACGAGCAAGGATGCGAAATAAACAGTTTAATAATACTATATAACCAAGAAAACAATAATTGGCTCGTATCCATGGTGAGAAAATCTCACAATATATACTGTTTGGGTGTATGTTTTCACTTGAACTAAACGGATTAACATATATCCAAACAATAGACATATTAGCTTTCCAGGAAACTTAATATAGCCAATTAATTGCTAAATTACAAAGAAGAGAAAAGCTTTAAGCCACAATATATATATATATATATATATATATATATATATATATATATATATATATATATAGATCTATCATTAAAATAAACTGACAAAAGTTCTCACCTAACAAAGGCTCTTGGCCAATTTCAAATATAGACAAAATTAAGCTTCTAGCTACCAGTTAATACAAGACGATGTATTATGGATTCTTTTCACAGGTAAAACACAAAATTATTAAGTTTCCAATGCCTCTTTCTTAACAAAATCACAAACGACTCCAGTGACAACATATTGGAAAGCCAAAAACCTAAGGTTTTTCCTATAGACTAAGGAAATCCAAGTTACATAAACATGATGGTACTGGACGCTATATCATATTCGTAATCATCATCAGTAGACACTGAACAACATAGCTAAAAGGCAAGCTCTACAAACACAGAGCCAACGCAGCGGAATATTAATAGGAATGTACTTTCAGTCGTATTTGTTCAAGTGGTGTGGGGAATTCTTTGGAAGAACCTTGAGAGAAAACCTAAGGAGTCTTCTAGCCTGTGCCTATCGTAGGATGCCAGACTGATGGAGTTACATGCGTATTTATAGGTAGGATAGGGACTCTTAGGCAAATACTTTAGCCCTAGGGACTTCTCCATAAATTATAATTACCCTAGAGACTACTAATATATATGATAATTTCTTTCTATCAAAGAAACTACCATATATGCATAACTACAGAATATTATCTGATATATTATTTTTTTTAGGAGACAAGGTAAATAATTTATTACCTTACATGTGGGCCACACTAGAAATCTCTAGAAAGAGACGGTGAATTTCTTATAGTACTGTTATAGAGAACATATATTATAACATAACATGAAAATTAGTTCCAAAAAAACTTAAACTTTATAGTGAAGTGATATTATATAAGGATGTTATAGAGATGTATGCATGTACTAATATAAAAGATAAAAATAACCACGCTAGGAAAGTAGCAACTAGCAAACGATAAATCCTTAATTACCTGATACAGTAAGATTACATATATACTAATATTAATATCCAGCAACCCTTTACCCCTCAAAATCTTCAACCATTTTTACATTTTCCTTTGGATAGTTCACAAAGAATTTTTAGAAACTCGAAAAGAAAGAGAGGGTAAAAAGATTAGCTGATTAAGGACTAAAATTGCACACTTTATTTAATTGATGTTTAAACGTACAGTCCAATAATATAAGGGCCAAAATCACAATAAGGCAATAATCGAGGGACTAAAACTGTTAAATCCCCTCCCCCAACCCCCCACCAACCCCCACAAAAAAAAAAAAAAAACAACTAGTAATGCAAAATTTACCTTGAGTGAACCCACATAAAATTCAGAAAAAGAAGGGAAAATACATGGTTTGCGTTCTAAACTTGTTCCGAGAAGTTAATTCTTACGCCAACTCATCTTCCCTTATTTTCCCTCGTTAAGGTAGAATTTTTATTTTTCCAAAGATCAGTAAAAAGATGATTCAAATATTACTATAAATGAGTAGATTACTTCGACGATCGCTTAATAAAGGACAACTAATTAGGAAATTGCATCACAAAAATTACACACAAGGCACTATACTTTCCAACTTTTTTTTCTAACTCAAATATTTAAAAAATAACAAGGCACTCATTAGAATCATTTTTGACCCCTCTCCAAAATCCAATCCTTTATTCCCATTTGATTTTTGTAAGTCTCATTAAAACTTGTGGTCCCATGACTTTAACTCATTATTTGTACTCTTATTTATGAGCAGTATTATTTGTTAAGTGGTGTTACTCTGTTAGCAGTATTGACAGTGAGATGGTAAAAGTTATCTATTTTTTACTCTCTACTAATTTGAGAAAGATCAAACCTTTAGATAAAGGCGGATCCAGAATTTTAAGGTTATGAGTTTTTACACAAATCTTAAGTTAATATACAATAATAACTGAATTACCGGATTTGGTTCCAAGCTAAATATTCTTATATATTTAATGATTATTTCAATATATATATACCGAATCTACACAAAAGTTACTAAGTTCACGGGAATCCGTATCTAATTCTCTGGATCCGCCCCTGCCTTTAGAGAAAATTATTATCTGATATAAGTCAGAGTACCTTTGCTCATTTACTCTTTTTCTTATCAATGCTACAACATATTACAAGTTTCAATTTTCAGGGGCATTCATTTGTTGGTTTCAATTTCTTGCCTTAATTATTTTATATTGAACTTATAAGGTTAGCAGTACTATCTTATTTATCATATCAATGCTCTTTTCATTTAGCATATCACATGAATGTTTTTGCAATGTCCAATTGATGTCTTTTACTCACATTAAATAGTCATAACTTCACCAGATAATTAAAAAAAAGGGAGAATTACACCCCTTAACACTTGGCCAAACAATCCATCAGAAAATGGCCCACGAAGCTCTTACCCAGTATAGTTCAGGTTGTATATAACCTAAAAATTACTTTTCATCAGTTAGCCCACCTTTTTTTTTCTTCGTTCTTCTTCTTCTTCTTCTTCTTCCCGCGTCACGTCTTTGCACCCCAAAATTTTTCTATCATTATTATTCTCCTTCAATTCTTCTTCTAGATTCAAAACTGATAAGCTTTTACGGAGTGCATTATTCTATAATTTTGTCACTTATGGTTTAAAGATTCGATTTCAGAAAATTGAACTTTCTGATTTGTTAGTTGTTTGGAATGGTGTTGTCCCAATTGATTGGAATTATCAACAGAAATTCAAAACTTAAATTTCAAGTGATTTAAAGTAGATTTTACGCTGGATTTGAGTTAAAATTCAGAGGATGCCCAAGGAAGAAGAAGAAGAACCCGTGAAGCTCCATTGATAGGATTCATTTGTATAATAATGTATAATATTGTATAAATAGTATATAAAGTGTATAAAACACCTCTTATACACTATTGTATACAAGGTTGATACATTATTTACAGGTATTTGGTGAATTTCTCGCATTTTCTTCTTCTTCTCCTCCTCCTCCTCCTCCTCCTCCTCCTCCTCCTCCTCCTTCTTCTCATTCCTATACACCTATATACATAGTGTATCACGAATATTTTTACTAATGTGATTATATATATTTATACACTTTTATACAACTATATACATAATGTACTTCTTTGTATAAAAGTGTATAAGCATCTATGATGAACTTTTTGTACGATTTTCACTTGCAATTCTTGTATAGTCCAAATCTCTAGCAAATAACTTCAAACTTTGTATACAACTTACTTAGACTATTTCTAATAAGTTCAAACAATACCCACTCCAAATATCTCACAAAATCATAATCGAAATTTAAGAAGATTAGCATTAAACGAGATGAGATTTTAGGTTTCTCGCGTCTGATTTTGCATTTTGTAGTTGTGATAGGTATGTATAAACTTGAGAAAAAAGAGAATAAAAACTCACGGATATTTTACACCTAAAGATCACAAAATAAAAGAATGAAAAAATATAATTCGGAGAAATATTGGTTATGGGAAAAGACATGAATGAGTGTTGGCTGAGTGTCTCGATCAATGGTTACACTAAAAATATGGAACTGATTTTCATTTTCATTTTTTGTTTGTATATGATACTTTTTTATTAATTAAATTAAATATTTATGGGTAAAAATTGAGGAGAGAGCTACAATACGGGTAGGTAAGCGATGAAAAAAAAAGATGAGGTTGTTATAGTTAGAGGGAATAGTAAAAAAACGATCTTATTGATATTTGGCTACACATTTGCAAACTTGTAACTGGGCTAAAATAGTGCAAGATCAACTTATGAAGTGCATTATTGGGTGAAATTAAAAAATAGCCATATTTACAAGCGGTCATTCAAAAATAACCACAATTTAAAAAGTAATCGAAATTTAGCCACTTTTCATGTAAAGATAAATCTGAACGAAAACACTATTCAAAATCCGAAAAATACTCCAGCATAAGTATACTGAAACTCTAATATTTTATATTGGAGTTCTAGCATAAGTATACTGGAACTCTAGTATATTATACTGGAGTTCCAGTATAATATACTGGACTTCCAGCATAATATATTGGAGTTCCTGTATAATATACCGGTCCAGTATAATATGCTGGAAGTTTATACACATGTGCTCCAATCTCCAGTATATTATGCTGGAACTTTCTGCGCGTTGGAGTTCTAGCATAATATGCTGGAAGTTCATACATAGGTGCACCGATCTCCAATATATTATGCTGGAACTTTCTGTGTTGCAGCAAAATATTGACTATTTTTCAATGATTTTCTAAATGCTAGCTATTTTTGAATGACCAGTCTGAAAATTGGCTAGCCCGTGCTATTTTTACTGCATTATTGTGTAATTTTGTCTAAAAAAAATTAGCTGATTAAACGCACTTTTCCTCACATTAAATGACCCTTTTTAATGCCGTCTTTTGCTCACATAAATGCCCTTTTTAATGAGACTAAAAATATAAAATGGGTATAAAGGATATCAGATCGGATCTTAGAGCGGGTAAAAAAATGGTTTTAATTGGTGCCTTGTTATTTTTAAAACATTTGGCATAAAAAAATTTAAAAATATAATGAGTGACCTTCTGTGCATGATGACAAAAATAATTTTGTGATCCAAACAAAGAAAGTAACTTTCATAAATAATTACCCTCAATTGAGTGGCCTTCTAGTAATCAGCTTTACTAACGAAAAAATAGTGATTATTTTTACAATGAATCGGTGAATTTCCGTTATATCTTACCAACCCGGTAACGTTTTATTAATTTGCTAGTGTAATTTGTACTCTCGTGTTTTAATTTGTATGATATTATTTTCTTATTAATCCATTTAAAAAGGAATGACATATTTTTATATTTAATAACTATTTAACTTTAAATTTTTAATTTTATCCTCAATCAAAAGCTTATATAGTCACACAAAATCACAAATTGAAAAATCTTTATTTCTTTCCTAAATTCTATTCCAAGATAACCACATCACATAAATTGGAAAAGAGAATAGTAGTTATCTTTACCTGATCTTACTAAAAGGGCAGTCCGGTGTTGTGAAAAAGGACTGCACAGTAGATAGTCTACGCTAATGGAAACATTAGTAACCACTTTCATGATTGGAACCCTTGACCTATAGATCACGTGAAAATAATATTATCGTTACTCCAAAGCTCCCTTCCTACCCGATCTTTTACCCGAGCTTTTATAGTCACACAAATATTGTGATATGTTTAAAATTACAAATTCAGAAATCTTTATTTCTTTCGTAATTCCGTTCCAAGATAACTACATCACATAAATTGGAAGAGAAAATAATAGTTATCTTTACCTGATTTTACTAAAAGGTCAGCCCGGTGCACAAAGCATCTCGTATTCACGCAGGGTTCGAGAAAGGGCCGCACTGTATACAGTCTATGTTAATGAAAACATTAGTAACTACTTTCACAGTTCAAACCCGTGACCTAAAGATCACACAAAGATAATTTTATCGTTGCTCCAAAGCTCCGTTTCTACCTGATCTTTTACACTATCTAAAGAATACTTATGTAGATTGTTGCTGACATGAAGTGAAGTGTGAACAGCTGACAGTCCAAGTGTGCTGGCAGGAGTCAACGGTGACCAGTTAACACAAGTCATCACATATCTAATTACACTGCCACCGGAAACGTCAGCAACGTGTGCTTTCTTTCTGTCCTCAAAAGATTTCTCTCTTTTTTCGTTTCATGTTAGCTCAAATTTGACTTTTATTTTAATCTTTCCAATTGTTCTTGCACCCCAATTATCAAAGATTTCTCAGCATTTGGGTGTTACTCAGAGTTTAGTAGTAACAACTATGAATGATCAAAAGGATCATCAGGTCAATACAGCTGATAATGTAGGCTCTGATCTCCCTGCTGCCACTGCTGGTATGTATCTTTTTATCTTAATGAATATGATTCACATCTTGATTTTCTTATCTGTTATTGTTGTTGTTTTAGTTCTTTCTGCTGAGGATCGTGCAGATCTTGTGAATGCCATCAAGGTGCTCATTTTCCCTGCTATGTTACTTGCTAATTAATACTATATGTATTTAGTGATTTTGGCTAATTTTTTGTCAATGTATTTATTGGTTAAATGTGATGCAGAACAAGCTTCATGATCTGGAAAGGAATCATTCTGGTTTTCTTGAAAAACTCCCTCCAAACATTAGGAAACGTGTTGATGTCCTCAGGCTCAGAGAGATTCAGGTTTATCACAAAGAATTTTATCGATTTATTTCCCACTTGATAATGATTATTTCAAATTGTATATAGTGAGCTTGATCCTTATTGCACTCTTGATTCTTTGTAATTATGATCTTTCAGATGACATATTAAGAAGTTGATTCCTCATTGCATTTCTAGTTATCCAGTGCAAGAGTATTAATCTATCACAATAAAGCAGATCATTGTGTAACTACAATTTGCATCAGCTAATTGAGTTAAGTTTGATAATTGGTGTTGTAACATATTCTTTGGTGCATATGCAGCGATACGAGATTGTGAATGAAGCTGAAAATGAGGGTACAGTAGATAAAGAAATCAATGAATCAGCAGCAGCCATTCGTTTGCAAATCAATCATGTTTTCAGTCCTATGTTTGGGTCATTACTGGTTTGTTTCTGATGAATATGAATCTTGCTTGCAGATAAAGGTGTAGGCAATTAAAATTTTATTAAATTTAAATCCATTAGAAATTTGGATTTAATCTCAAATTAAATATATTTTGTCCCCAATAAATATTATGGGCTAATATATATTGACTTAATTATTTAAATCTTATTAAATTGATTTAGATAAATGTCCAATATTATTGGGCTAGCCTATTTAGTTGGGCTACAAATGATAAGCACACCTCATTAGGCCCAAGATATCATCTTCCTAGGGGCCTAGTTTGGTGCCACATGTCAAATGATGTGGCACGACAAGTCAAACAGAAAAGCTAATAGGATCATGCCGCGTGTCAAAATGACAAGGCATGCCAAGTTAAATTAAAAGGCCAATAAAATCGTGCCACATGTGCAAGTGACATGTTCTGGCCAATCAAATGCGGCCTTGTCACTCTTCAATCTGATTATTCGAAAAGAGTTTGTTTTTATCATAACTCTTCCCTCTCACAACTATAAATAAGGGTCTTCATAACTCAGATAAAAACACCAGAAATTATAACAAGAATCAAGAAAGAGCTTGTGGATCAAACGCTGCAAATTCCTCCACAAGTTTCAAACTTCAAGCAATCAAGTTCAAGCTCAAGAACGAAGAACAAATCAAGGTCAAGTTTAAGCACTCAAGCTCAAACTCAAGAACAAGATTATCGTTTGTGGCAACAACTACATATTCAAGATCAAGCTCAAAGGCCCTTGAATTTATTTACTATTAGAAAGAAGAATCAGAGGATTCATTGAGATTGTACACTCATATTATTTGAAATCAAATACTAAGATTGTTTCAGTATTTCGGTCTCAATTATTTTCTTGACTCAAATTTATTATCTACAAATTCTGGCACGCCTAGTGGGTCAATCTCTATCTCTCATTTCAACTTTTCAATTACCAAAGTTCAAGAACATTGAAATGGCTTAAAAATAATCAACTTCAGTTTAACTTCCATCAAGGCTGCTAATTCCAAGTTCTATGCTGATGTAGAAAGCATTCTCAATGTTGCTTTTGGGAGCTTTGGGCCAGTTACAAGGAGCAAAGCAAGCTCGTTAGGACAACAAGCACCCTAAGTGCCGTCCGCATCAACCCCCTATTTTTGAATCTTCATCCTCAAAAGGAGCAAGATGTTCCACAAATGTACCCGAAGGAGGAAGCGATGTTGTTGCAAAGATCAAGGAAACTCTTGCTCTGTTTAACCTCTCCGGATCCAAGCACTCTACTGTGAAGGAGGATGATGATGCTTCAAATGATGGATCTTCCCCACTTACACCACATAGCGTAAGCTAATCAAGGAATAATCAGTGCAAAAATCTATGCTACTCCCCATCGTCCACGACAATCATGCACGCCATGGTGACAAACACTTCATCTGTGGGGGAGTAGTTGGCAAACTTGACGGAAGCAATCGCTGGCTTGACCAAGTGCACGCAAAATCAAGATGATAGAATCGACAAGCTAACAGATAGGTTGGGAATCGTGATGGAAGAAGAATCTACCTACGCACCTGGCAAGCTCTGATCGGGTCCAAGCCTGCACTACTATTGAGTAGCAAGGGTGGTCGACGCAGTTTTACCCAACTAGGTGGGGATCGAATCCATATGGAGTTAATTTGTTTGGAATTAGGTTTATATCCAAGTCTAGATGCGGGTTTTGCTCTTAATTACACTTCCGCAAATGGGTTGTTTTGTTTTCTACTTCTATTCTATAACATGCAATATTTGAAACTAAGTACAATGTTTTTGTTGTTGATTTTCAAAGATTAAAAGGGACTAGGGTAGTGACTTCCACTTAGGTGGATATCTAACGGGTGGCACGAATCTAGGGCAATCATGTGATTAATTGGGATCGCAATATAGCTATCACAC
The DNA here is from genome assembly GCF_000393655.2 of Nicotiana sylvestris. NCBI lineage: Eukaryota > Viridiplantae > Streptophyta > Magnoliopsida > Solanales > Solanaceae > Nicotiana > Nicotiana sylvestris. Next base: position 173,250,991 of record NC_091064.1, on the reverse strand, counting down.
CAGGGTACTCACCCTATACCTTTCGGTAGTTTGGGGGATTTTACCCAATTTGGCTTTCTCAAGTTCAAATGGGTATTCATGCAATTCAAGTGATTTTAGCTTAAGTTGGGTATTACTATCTCTAGGTTTAACCCTTTAATTGGGGATATAAATTTTTTGAGTTCACCCCAATTCCTTGTTAGCCTGGTTTTCCTAAACTTAGTCCCTCTTTCTCAAGTAGAGACTAAGTCATGAAGGCATATATCAGGGTTTGCAACTACTAATTCAATAGTTCTAGCAAGAACTAGGCTAAATACTACTAATCCATACACATTCAAGTCCTAAAATTCAAGTCCCATCAAATACCCACACTAGGGCTGGGTCACAACCCTAGCTATGTGTTTAGCTACTCATGAAAATAACAAAAATCAAAGTGAAATAAAGATAAAATCCATAATACTAGATTAAAAGATGAAAAACTAATGTTAAAAGATGAATCTAATACAAAATTGCCCAAAACGGAATATCCAACCGTCTCACGTGCTCAGCAAAAACAAAACTTAACCTTAAAATGTCAAAAATATCTATTTATACTAAGCTAAAATTTTCAGACAAAAATACCCCCGCGGAGGTTTCGCGGTCGCGTAATTACCGCGACCGCACTCTTACTTTAGCGAACGCGTAAAATAGACTGCGGTCTGCGTTTTTGACTTCTGGATGTGGGCTAAGGTTTGTCTCTCGGGTCGCATAATTTCCATTGCGGCCGCGTAGTGAATTTCCGCGGCTGCGTAATTCTACTGCAAATCGCACTCCTTATTGTTGCTTGAATTGTGAACTCTCTGAATCTCATTCACCGTGGTCCGCATAATTTCTACCGCGACCACGGTGAGACTTTCGCGGCCTCACATTTCTGGCGCGGACCTCGCTCAACATTTAGCCTTAAAATGCACTCTCTGATTCCTCACTTCTCGGACCGCGTATTTGTGACCGCGGTCGGGTTGTGGCTTCCGCGGCCACACAATATTTGTGTGTTCCGCGGTTCAGGTCTCCTGGCCCAGTCTTGATTTTTCTTCTAGATTTGACTCCTTTATGAGTTGATTATGCCTCCTTTGGCTCATTTTGATCAATTCCTGCAAGCAAGCATATTATATTAGTTTTTGGGAATACCTTTATGCATTTTAAGCCCAAAACACAAGTAAAAGAGAGTAAATAATCGGTTAAAATCCCCACTTATCAACTCCCCCCAAACTTAAGAGTTTGCTTGTCCTCAAGCAAATAAGGTAATTCTCACCTCCACTAAAACAAAACAGAAGGATATTTCAACTGCCCTAATGTGAATCAATCCTGCCTCAATTGGGATTAACAATTACCTCAATACAAATGAATTATCAACAACACAAAACCTGTTGAGTACCATAGTTCTAATGCGACACAAGAGCATCAAGAGTTGAATTAACTCACCAAGGAAACTCGCTCTATTACGTAGGTCATTGTGGAACCCAAACTCTTCCTCCTATACTTTCCATAAGGAAATCTCACTTTAGATTGTAGCACTCAAAACAAGGATTGTGGAGGAGTATGCTCATTTCTCTCAAGGGAATGTCACAAGTCTGCCTCTTAGTATTATAAGCTTGCTCTTTATGTAAATCACCACTAATGTAAGCTCACTCAACTCAAAATCATATAGGGCTTTTGCAGGAATGTAATGAGGGATTTTGAATCAAGGTATGACTTATTGGCATATGATGGTTTCATCTTTCCTTAAAAGCACTCTATTTTCTCATTTCAGCTCATACTTTCTTGACTCTTTGAGTCATTTTCTTCTTCCTTAAGGGAACTACAGAGACACACTGTCACCCTTTCTTGCTCATGACAATCATTTTTCTCCCTTTCTAATCATTTCATGCCTTTCATCATTGCTTTCTTTGAATCCCTTCACTTTTCTATCTTATTCACTTTATTTTTGATATATTTTCTTTAATTTCTTTTTTGCCTTCCCTTTTCTTCATTTCTTTTTGTTCTTTGTACCTTTTATGCATTTCGCATTCCTTATCTCTCCCCCAAACTTATGCTTTTGCTACTTGTCTAACAAGAATGCCAAGGAAAGATCGGGTGCCAAGAGAGGGTCATTACAGAACGGATAAAGGCTTGTAACGTAGTTATTGAAATAAAAAGGGATTCGGTTCAAAGGGGTTGACTAGGAATATCATATTGGTAGGCTACAGAAGCTTTCAAGATTCAAATTGGATCAAGGAGATCCTACAATCATTTCTCAAATCGAGCTACACTTAGAATTTCGCCTAGACAAACATTCAGAGCAACTTCTAAACTTATTGGCACGAACTTTGACTTGCAATTCAATACCTCACCTCACAAGCTGTTGGATTGTTGAAGAGAACAGAGTCGAGAGCCCACAACAACCCTAGCTAAGATTAAGCATCATAAATGGCTCCAAGAAGCCACTCGATGATTATTTAGTCAACACAAGAGTCTAAAGGTCACAACTAGAACTATTCTTTGCCAATCAACTTGTTTGCAAACATAAAGTCGAAGGTAAATGCGGTAGGCCCAAATGAAGCATGTTCGAGACACTTTTATTCATTACTACTATTTACACCAAAACATAAAAAAACGACATCAATCCCTTAAGAAGGTTGTCACGCCATCCATCGTCGGGAAGAGCCACCCGATTCACACAACATCTACCTTTGGAAAGAACCGTGGTATTAAGAAAATCAAAGGCTTATTGTTCACATAAAACATAAAAAAGCTAACAACTAAAAAAAACTACTAAAGGGAATAAGAAGCTATGAAGTAAAATGCGGAAATCAACTGAATATATACAAACTTGAAGTAAAACGTATATATACATAAATGAAAATGAATATATACATCAAAAGAAAAAAATATATACATACCAAATGTGAAAGTAACGAATATATACATACCAAAAGTAAAAATAAACAGAAGTAAAGATAAAGAAAAATAGTATCATAGTTATTACATACCAATGTCATCAAATCATCACCAATCAAAATAGACCACCCCCACCAAATAAAAGATAGCATTGTCCTCAATGCTAATATCAAAATAAGATCAGGAAAAAGGTTAGAGAGTAAAGAAATCCCTATATGGTCTGCATCGGGTCAGGCACATAAGTTGGGGTCCTTGGAAAGCATAGGATCAGTAGCTCCCTCCGGGTCCTCTAACTGGATCTCCAAATTCTGTGACTGGGGGACCACGGGGTTGCGGAGCATCTGGATCATCTCCTTAGCACTATGTGTAGTGGCAACCGGCTCCTAAAACTGGCCAGCAGCTGGTGCCTCATGCTTTGCTGCCTGTGCTGCTGGGACTTGCTCCTCCATGAGCAGGTCCAGTGGGATGTCTCCAGCAGAAGTAAACCTCTCTACTTCCTTCCTTAGCAGCTCCACTAACTCCTTTGAGTCCCGAGTCTTCTTCATCTTCTTCATTTGCTTGCCCAGATCCTTGATAGCCTTTCCCTATGTATCTAAAGTCTTCAGGATCATTTTTTAGTTGTCCAGGAGCTTCTTCTGGTTGTCTAGAAGTTCCTTCAATGAATCCTCCACTGAAGGAGGTACTTGAAGCTATGCTGGGTCTGACTGTGCTGCTACTGCACTAGATAAGACAGATAGCTTTGATGTAGCTGCCTGCATCCAGTTGTTGATGCTGGATAATGTTTGAGAAACCGGCAGTGTAGTTTGAGGGTAAGTGGAAGATGAGGGCACAAATAATGACACTATGACAGATGGCCCAGATGAAGGAAGATGCATGGTAGCTGAAGATCCCCCTGCTGTGAAAGGCTCTGACCCACTGGTCACTACCCTTGGCTCTTTAGACTGGCCAGTGGAGATAGCAGCTTTGCCCTTTGCTTTAGGGTTGTTCGGTCCTTGGAGGCTATACCAGGAAAAAGGCTTTTTAGGCTTTGCCTCTGTGTCATAATGCTTCTTCTCAACTCCTTGGTCCTCAAAATACATAGTGAGGAAGTTGGGGTAGGGGTAGGGGTAGGATCTTTCTTCTTTTCGAACTGCCTTGGTGATGTGGTAGTAAATGAGGTTCCTTATATTGATAGGATACCCCACCATGATGGAAGCTATCAAGATTGCTTGGGTGAGTGGGAGGACATTATCATGCTGACACGGGTCCAGCCGGCTGCATACAAATGTAGACCACCCTTTACCTTCAAAGCTAAGGATGTTCCTGGCTATTGAAACTCCAGATGTGAGCCATGCCGGTGTCGTCCCTAGAGCTAATATCTCTACTAGCCATGGACGGGCTACTTCATCTAAGGCCAACTTCTCCAAGTATTGCACGTCTTTCACATCCTCAAAACCGGCATATTCATTCAAAGTGTGGCCATCAAACCGGTTCTTCATATTCCGGACCTTTGTCACAGCGGTGCCTTTTTAATATGGGCAACGTTTGCATAGAACTCTTTGACAAGGTATTCATTTACATCCAGAACTTTGCTGGTGAAGAACTTCCACCCTATTATCTCCTCAAACTGCCTCTTGACATTTGGATTAGGGGGAAGGAGGTCTCTCTCTATGAAATGTCGCTCAAGGGTGAGCGACCTTTGGGGCCACCATTCCTGAAACTTCATATATGCTATCTCGCTCATGAATCTATCAGCCCACACCTCGGGCTTTCTAGACCTGGCCAACCCTCCCACATTGGTATCACCCCCTCTCCCGTCATCCGGGACCTTGTCATCATCATCAACAGTAATAGGGGCAGCTAGTGAGGTCGAAGTTGTAGTAGGTGGGGAAGATGATGACGAAGCCTCACTACCTTCCTCTAAGCCATCGGACGACTCAGAAGAGGAGGTAGGTTCATCAACTAGATGGAATCTCCCCTGGAATTATGCGGGGACATGTGTTGGCACAAAGTCTCCTTTTGAAACTTCTCGGGAAGGGACATATTCACTTGTGTCAGAATGGTCTGCGACTCTATCCGCATCTTTGATGGAGGCTCTTAACTTGCCAATAGATTTTTGCACTACTAGGGGTAACTTAGTCTTGCCTTTACACCTGCCCCAGGAGGGTTCTGGCCTCCCTTTAGATGTATCACCTCTACCTCTAGAACGGACTATTGTTAGCGATATACAATCAGTGAAATATAATCAGAAAAAGAGCTTCAAGCATGTGTTAAAATAGTATAGATAAAATGTAACACTATTTCTCAGAACAGGGTACCACAGACAGCGTAAAAGTGAGTGCGTCCGCGAAATGCCAACCGCAGACAACGTAAAAGTGAACGCGGCTGTGAAGAGGTCAGGCTCATACTACTGGCTCTCTGTACTTGATCAAATGCGGACCACAAAAAATGGAACGCGGTCGTGAATGACCCATCGTGGCTCGCGTAAAAGTAAACACGACTGTGGAGGCAAATTATAAGCTCTCTGAAGTTTAAAAGTGCGGACCGCGAAAACTTGGATGCAGCCGTGAAGGTCCAACCACGGACCGCAAAAAAGTGATAGCGGCTGCAAACGCTGAACAATCCTCAGTGCTTTGAAGTTAGGGTATCGTGGACCGCAAAGTTTTGGACGCAGCCGCATACCCTACCACGGATCGCAGAAAAGTGACCGCAGCCACGAAAAATCAATTGAAATCGGCACTGAAGAATACCAATAACTAGGGTTTTCACTAATCACAAATTACAGCAATTAAACTTTCAAAGTGACTAACCCCAGCCCCTACTAGGCATACAAACTCTACCTATATGTACTTAAACAACAATGAATCCTTAATTTGTCATTAGGACACGTATTCAATCCTAACTAAAAAGGAAAATTAAAATAAAGAGAAAAGAAAAGAAAAAAAAAATATAAAATGAAACTATTGAATGGAACATACCAGTTGCATAATGTGGGAAATCTATACTTGAAGTGGGTGAGATGAGAATGAGAGCAAGAAGGATGCACAGTTGATTTTAGGTGAGTCTGAATAGTTATAGTTCGTAAAGTGTAAAATGAGGTAAGAACTCCTATTTATACTTAGGCCCAGGGGACCCACTGACTCACTTGAGTGCGGCCGCGAAATTTTATCGCGGTCCGCACTCGTTACCTTTTTGTAGAGCTGCTTCAAACACAATGCCGCGGTCCGCAAAATATTGACCGCAGCCGCAGAAAATGAAGGGACTTTTGACAAGCCAATTTCAGCGAGTTGGCATTTTCCATCAATCTGCTGCGTGGTCCACGTCAAAGTTGTGCGGCCGCAAAGTGCTAGTGCGGTCTGCGTATTTTGAGCACAATCCGCGAAATTTCACCACTTAGCCAAATTTTTCCTTGCCAATTTCTTGCACTGCACAACCAGTTTCTACATATACTTCACAACCAGTTAGTCCAAAATAATGCCTAATCTAAGAAGAAAATCAAAAGAAAGAAAAATACATGGGTTGCCTCCCAAAAAGTACCTGATTTAACGTCGCTGCACGATGCATGTTACCATCATTCACTTGAAATGAACCAATGCCACAACATGGCCATCATCAACCTTATCAAGGTAGTGCTTCACTCGGTGCCCATTGACTCTAAAGATCTCACCATTCTTGTTTTTCAATTCTAGAGCACCAAAAGGAGTTACATGCACCACTTCAAAGGGACTGCTCCATTTTGAATTTAGCTTTCTCGGAAACATCCGCAACCGAGAGTTGAATAAGAGAACAAGGTCACCTTATTTGAAATCTTTGTTCTGGATATACTTATCATGTAGGTAATTCATCTTGTCCTTATACAATGACGAATTGGAGTAAGCATGGAACCGGGACTCATCAAGTTCATTCAATTGCTCCACCCGAAGATTGGCAGCTACATCCCACTCTACGTTCAACTTCTTCAACGCCCACATGGCCTTATGCTCTAATTCCACCAGGAGGTGACATGCTTTCCCAAATACCGACCGATACGGAGATATACCAATTGGAGTCTTGTAAGCTGTTTTATAGGCCCATAAAGCATCGTCATGTTTCCTTGACCAATTAGTCCGGTTTGCATTGACAGTCTTAGATAGAATACTCTTGATCTCCCTGTTGGAGACCTCAACCTGTCCACTTGCTTAGGGGTGATAGGGAGTTGACACCTTGTGAGTGACACCATACTTGGAGAGTAACGTGCCAAAGACTTTGTTAGAAAAATGAGAACCCCCATCACTAATGATGGCCCTTGGGGTGCCGAACCTTCTGAATATGTTTTTCTTCAAGAAAGCCACCACACTCCGTGCTTCATTGTTAGGCAAAGCCACAGCTTCAACCCATTTGAAAACCTAATCCACAGCAACAAGAATATAGGTGTTCCCACACGAACTCACAAATGGACCCATAAAGTCGATGCCCCATACATCAAAAATATCAGTCTCAAGGATGGTGGTGAGAGGCATCTCATTCTTCTTGGAAATCCCAACGGCTCTTTGGCAATCATCATACCGCTTAACAAGCTCGCTAGCATCTTTGTACAAGGTAGGCCAATAGAATCCACAACTTAGGACCTTTGTAGCAGTTCTCGTCCCACCATGGTGACCACCATAGGGCGAAGAATGACAAGCTTCAAGAATACCCAGCAGCTCTTCTTCTAGAAGACATCTTCGGATAACACCATCGATGTAAATTTTGAAAAGATATGGCTCGTCCCAATAATAATCCAAGTAGTCCTATTTGAGCTTCTTCCTTTGGTTTGAAGAGAACTCATTCGAGACAGTTCCACTCACAAGATAGTTAGCCATATCGGCAAACCAAGGCAACCCGATCAAAGACATGAAAAGGAGTTGTTCATCCGGAAACGAATCATTGATCTTAAGGCCATCATGGGGCCTCCCCTCCTCTTCCAAAAGGGACAAGTGGTCCGTTACTTGATTCTTGCTTCCTTTGCGGTCTATGATTTCAAGATCATACTCTTGTAGAAGAAGTACCCACCTCATCAATCTAGCCTTTGAGTCTTTCTTACTCATCAAATACCGAAGCGCCGTGGATCGGTGTGAACAATCACTTTGGTACCCATGAGGTATGGGCAGAACTTTTCTATAGCAAAGACAATGGCTAAGAGTTCTTTCTCGGTCACCGTATAGTTGACTTGGGCGTCATTCATGGTCTTAATAGCATCGAAGACCAGATGGAATATCTTGTTTATTCTTTTCCCCAATACTACTCCTACCGCCACATCACTAACATCACACATGAGCTCCAATGGTAAGCTCCAATTTGGTGTGGTAATGATGGGAGTGGTAGTCAAGCTATACTTGAGTAGCTCAAGATCCTTCATACAATCATCATTGAACACAAATTTTGCATCTTTATCCAACAACTTGCACAAGGGGTTCACCACCTTTGAGAAATCCTTGATGAACCGACGGTAAAACCTCGCATGCCCTAGAAAGCTCCTCACTCCTTTGATGGAAGTAGGAGGAGGGAGTTCTGATATCACTTCAATTTTTTCTTTATCCACTTCAATCCCATTCTTGGAGATCTTATGGCCGAGGACAATGCCTTCCTCAACCATAAAGTGACACTTCTCCCAATTAAGCACCAAGTTGGTCTCTTTACAACGTGCCAAGACTTTATCAAGATTACCCAAACACTCATCAAAAGAATCCCCTACAATAGAGAAATAATCCATGAAAGCCTCAAGGATGTCCTCCACCATATCCGTGAATATTTCCATCATACACCGCTAAAAAGTAGCTAGTATATTACATAGACCAAACGACATCCTCGAGAATGCAAATGTGCCATACAGACAAGTGAATGTGGTCTTCCCTCTGGTTATACCTAGAGTACCCATCCATGAAGCAATAATAAGCATGTCCATCTAACCTATCCAACATTTAATCAAGGAATGGAAGCAGAAAGTGGTCTTTCCGAGTCACTTTGTTGAGCTTCCTATAATCCATGCATACCCTCCATTCGGTGATAGTTATTATGGGGATTAACTCATTGTTCATTTGTAATCATATTCATGCCCCCCTTTTTTGGGACACATTATACCGGTGAAGTCCATGAACTATCAAAAATGTGGTAGACAACCCCAACATCCAACCACTTGATAACCTCTTTCTTGACAACCTCTTGCATGGCCTCATTCAACCTTTTTTTGATGTTCCACTGAGGGTTTGGCATCTTCCTCCAATATGATTTTGTGCATGCAAAAGGCGGGGCTTATACCCCGAATATCTGCTATGTCAACCATATTGCTCTCTTCCACCTTTGGAGCACCGCAAGGGCGGTATCTATCTGCACGTTAGTTAAGTACGAGGAAAGAATAACAGGTAAAGTGGAACAAGGGCCTAAGAACTCATACCTGAGGTGTGAAGGCAAGGGCTTCAACTCCAATATGGGAGGCTCATCGATTGAGGGCTCATATGTATATGAACCCATTCCTTGCAAAGAATTGACATATTCGACCAAGCCTTCCTTCTTATCCACATCATGATTCAACAACACAACTTCTAATGGGTCTTCCTCATTAATCACATCACTTGTGTCTTCAACAATCACTTCGGTTACAAGATCCACAAATGAACATACTTCGTTGCTATTAGGCTGCCTCATTGACTTGCAAACATGGAACACAACTTTTTCATCGCCCACCTTGAAGGTGAGCTCCCCTGCTTCCACATCAACTAAGGCCTTCCCTGTAGCTACAAAAGTTCTCCCCAATATGATTGGCACCTCGTAGTCAACCTCACAGTCAAGTATCACAAAATCTGCAGGAAGTATGAACTTGTTGATCCGAACTAGCACATCATCAATTATCCCCAATGGCCTCTTCATTGTCCTATCCGCCATTTGCAACCTTATGGATGTGGTCCTTGGCTGCCCAATCCCCAATGTCTTGAATACAGAATATGGCATCAAGTTAATGCTTGCCCCCAAATCACACATAGCTTTGGCGAAATTGGCACTACCAATGGTGCATGGAATTGTAAAGGCACCGGTGTCTTCTAACTTTGGAGCCATGGAGTTCACAATAGCACTCACTTGATGTTTCATTTTGATTGTTTCACAGTTCATTGATCTCTTCTTTGTTACCAAGTCCTTCATGAACTTGGCATATGGCATTTGTTCTAGAGCTTCAACTAAAGAGACATTTATGGACAAACGTTTTATCATATCAATAAATTTCTTGAACTGGTTCTTATTGTTTTGTTTTGCGAGTCTTTGAGGATATAGTGGAGGAGGCCTTGTCAAAGGATCCTTGGCTTTGGGCACTACTATTTTTGGTATGTTTATCACATGTTCCCTAGACAGGTTCACATCATTTTGTGTCTCCTCCACATTGTCATCAATGTCTATCCTCACTTCATCATTCACGTTCTCATCATTCACTTGCACATCATTGTTTTCCTCATCATCATCTTGCACTAACACATCATACTCACAATCTTTCTTGGATTAGAGGTACTAGCAACTCTACCTCTACCACTTCTTATAGTCACCGTCATAGCATGGCCCGTATTGTTCCCGCCCTTTGGGTTTACTACCATATCACTTGGTAGTGCCCCTTAGGGAGAGTATTCAAAGCTTGAGAAATTTGGCCAAGTTGGACTACCAAGTTGCGGATAGAAGTATTGTGGGAGGCCAATTTGATGTGATTCTTCGAGTTAACAAAGAACCAACCAATCAGGATCAAGATCTTGAAACGAAAACGTGGTTTGTGGTCGATTTCAAGAAATAATGTATCTCAAGTTTTAGGACTCAGAATCTGATGATTCAAAAAGAGGTGAAAGATGACGATCTGAACTACAAGAAAGACTATTTACTCGTTCAAAACAAGTAAATATTGATAATTTACCGATTCAAGCAAATTTATGATCCTATGATAACAAAAAAGATCAAGACACGTGTTCTTGAATAATTAAGAATTATAAGATTCCTAATGTCACCACTTGGAATCAATTAACATGATAAAGAAACACCACACACAATTAAAAACAAGATAAAGACTATCACCACCTTGTTTGGAACCAAAAACAAGGATAAAGAATATAAAATAGAGAAAAACACTCTATTGCAAATTAGGGTAAAACTAAAAAACGTGAATTCCCCCGCTACAACGCAAGAGAACCCTTTATATAGGCCTAAAGTATCTTATTTGATGACTAAAATTCCTATTACAATAAGGAAATAAAATAAGTAAAGACAAGAAAAGTAAAATCCCTATTCTACAAGGAAAAGAAACTAGAATCCTACTAAAAGGAAAACCCTAATTCTAACAGGAATAAAATAAATTCTATTTTAAGAAAGAAAGAATCTTGGCTTCTTGAAATCAATCGTGAGCTTCTTGGACTTCTTGCGCTTGATGAAAATAAGTCTATATATTTAGACTTGAGCTCTAAAACATTATCTTGGCCAAAATTAATAAAATTTAACATAGATTCGTAGTTTACATCTTATTTTCAAGAAGGAAAGAATCTTGGCTTCTTGAAATCAATCTTGAGCTTCTTGCACTTCTTGCACTTCTTTAAAATAAATCTATATGTTTAGACTTGAGCTCTAAAATATGATCTTGGCCAAAATTAATATTTAGCATAGATTCATCTTTTACATCACAATTGGGCATCAGAGTTAACATTTTTCTTCATCATTTGCTCAAACATTGTCTTAATCCGTCCCATCTCATTGTTTGAAGAGCTAGGACCTTGTGATGGATATGAAGGAGGGTTGTTTGGATGTTGATACATTGGAGGCCTTTGAAAGCCCGGCCCCCAATTCCATTGATTATTATTGTTCCAACCCCCTTGATTGGTATTGCCTCCCCAATTACTATTATTGTTGCCACCCCAATTGCCTTGGTTTCCTTGGTTGCCCAATATTGATTGTTTTTGTTCCCCCTAATTTCTTTGGTTGTTGTTGTTGCCACTATTCTAATTTCCTTGTTGATCTTGATTTCCCCAATTTCTTTGTCACCTCCACTGTTGTTGATTTGGAGCATTGCCCCATTGACCGTGATAGTTGTTCACATATTGAACCTCTTCACTTTGATCATCATATGAATTATCTTGATTGTACCCGCTACCACTTTGCCCAAACTGGTCCAGATTGTTTTGAACTTGTTGACCTCATTGCCTTCTCTTATTGATCATCATATTCAATCCTTCCATGGAATTCACTTGTTTTGGCCCTTGAACTTGTTGCAACTGAGCTTTGGCCAATTGGTTCATGGTAGTAGTCAACTCGGCTATTGCTTGGCCGTGGTCATGGAGCTTCTTGTGTAGGGTAATAACATTAGGATCACCTTGTGGCACATTAGATCGACTTTGCCACGCCGAAGAGGTATCCTCCATCTCATCAAGTATTTCACACGCTTCGGCATATGGCGTGTTCATGAAGTTTCCCCCAGCGAGTTGTTTAACCACATATTGGTTTGTTGTATTGATGCCACGGTAGAATGTTTGTTGGATCATGGCTTCGGTCATATCATTATTCGGACATTCTTTAACCATCGTCCGATACCTTTCCCAAATCTCATGAAGCGGTTCATTTGGCTCTTGTTTAAAAGCAAGGATCTTATCTCTTAGCGTTGTCATATGTCCCGGAGAAAAGAAATTTGCGATGAACTTCTCGGCCAACTCATCCCAAGTGGTGATGGAATGGTTGGGTAACCTTTCTAGCCAATCTAGAGCCTTCCCCCTTAGAGAAAATGGGAAAAGCCTTAACCGCAATGCGTCCTCAGAAACGTTAGTTTGCTTGCTCCCCAAGCACGTATCAACAAAAACTTTGATATGCTTGTAGGCATTTTGGTGTGGAGCTCTAGTAAAGAAACCCTATGTTCCAAGAGTGTAAGCATGACATTGGTTATTTGAAAGCAATTCACACACACATTAGAAAAAAGGAAGGAAAGAAAAAGAAAACACACAAATACTCAGATATATATGTAAAACCGTCTAACTCCCCGACAACGGCGCCAAAAATTGATCGGGTCCAAGCCTGCACTACTATTGAGTAGTGAGGATGGTCGATGCAGTTTTACCCAACTAGGTCGGGATCGAATCCGCAGGGAGTTAATTTGTTTGGAATTAGGTTTATATCCAAGTCTAGATGCGGGTTTTGCTCTTAATTACACTTCCACAAATGGTTGGTTTTGTTTTCTACTTCTACTTGTATTCTATAGCATGCACTATTTAAAACTAAGTACAATGTTTTTGTTGTTGATTTTCAAGGATTAAAAGGGACTAGGGTAGTGACTTCTACCTAGTTGGATATCTAACGGGTGGCAAGAATATAGGGCAATCATGTGATTAATTGGGATCGTAATATATCTATCACACCAGGGTACTCACTCTATACCTCTCGGTAGTTTGAATAATTTTGCCCAATTTTGCTTTCTCAAGTTCAAATGGGTATTCATGCAATTCAAGTGATTTTAGCTCAAGTCTGGTATTACTATCTCTAGGTTTAATCCTTTAATTGAGGCTATCAATTTCTTGAGTTCACCCCAATTCCTTGTTAGCTTGGTTTTCCTAGACGTAGTCTCTCTTTCTTATGTAGAGACTAAGTCATGAAGGCATAAATCAGTTTTTGCAACCATTAATTCAATAGTTCTAGCAAGAACTAGACGAAATACTACTAACCCAAATGAAAATAACAGAAATCAAAGATGAAATAAAAATAAAATCCATAATTTTAGATTAAAAGATGAAAAGCTAATGTTAAAAGATGAATCTAATACAAAATTGCCAAAAATGGAATATCCAGTCGTCTCACGTGCTCAGCTAAAACAAAACTTTGCCTAAATATGTCAAAAAGATCTATTGATACTAAGTTGAAATTTTTGGATAAAAATACCCCTGCGGAGGTTTTGCGGCCGCGTAATTCTTATCGCGGGCGCATTCTTGCTTTCATAGACGCATAAACTGACCTCGATCTGCGTTTTGACTTCTGGATTTGAGCTGAGGTTTGTCTCGCGGGATGTACAATTTCCATCACGGCTGCATAATTCTACCACAGACCGCACTCGTTATTGTTGGTTGAATTGTGAACTCTCTGAATCTCATCCACCGCGGTCCGCATAATTTCAACCATGGCCGCGGTGAGACTTTTGCGGCTGTACAATCCTGGTGCAGACACCGCTCAACATTTAGCCTTAAAATGCACTCTCTGATTCTTCACTTCGCGGACCGCGTATTTGTGATCGCGACCGCATTGTGACTTCGCGACTGCACAATATTTGTACGGTATGCGGTTAACTCCTGGCCCAGTCTTGGTTTTTGTTCCAGATTTGACTCCTTTATGAGTTGATTATGCCTCCTTTTGATCATTTTGATCAATTCCTTCAAGCGAGCATATTACATTAGTTTTCGGGAATACCTTTATGCATTTTAAGCCCAAAACGCAAGTCAAAGAGAGCAAATAATAGGTTAAAATCCCCACTTTTCTAACTCCCAGAAATTCCAGAGAGTGATTCTTCCCCAAGACAAGTAGCATCCGCCAAGGCTATACCTGTCTCATCTGAAGGGATGATTTCAATCGATCCACTGAAGGGATTCATTGAAGGAACCATTAAGAACAAGTATGAAGTTGCGTCCAAGTTCTCCCTTACATATGAAAAGCCATACACTGCAAGGGTCGATATGTAACGACCCGACCAGTCATTTTAAGAATTAACACCCCGATCCTTTATTAGCTGCTTTCTCCGTGTTTGTTTCTGCTATTTGATTTGCCAGAATGTTTGGTTTTGAGTTTCAGAGTGTTTTGGACCGTAGTCAGAGCAGTATGAAGGCATCCTTGGAATGGAATTCCATCGACTCCTGTAGCTTTTTTGGGTGATTTCGGGCTTAGGGGCATGTTCAGATTGTATTTTGGAGGTCCGTAGCTTATTTAGGTTTGAAATGCTGAAAGTTGAATTTTTGAAGTTTCCGGTTCAATAGTGAGATTTTGATATCGGGGTCGGAATGGAATTACGAAAGTTTGAGTAGCTCCGTAGTGTTGAATGTGACGTGCTTGCAAAATTTCAGGTCATTCGGATGAGGTTTGATAGACTTTTTGATCAAAAGCATAATTTGAGGGTTTTTGGAGTTCTTAGACTTGAATTCGATGTTAAATTGGTGTTTTGATGTTGTTTTGAGCGTTCCGAAGTTTGGAAAAAGTTTGAATGATGTTTTAGGATTGGTTGGCATATTTTGTTGTGGTCTCGGGGGCCTCAAGTGTGTTTCGGATGCTCAATAGGTCATTTTTGGACTTAGAGAATTACAGAAAATTGCAGCAGGTCTCCAGTTCTAGTTTCCTTCTTCGCGTTTGCGAGTGGGGTCTCTCGTTCGCGAAGAGGAGCTGGGGCTGGTGGATGTTTAACGCTTCACGTTCGCGAAGGTGGTCCCGCGTTCGCAAAGTTGTGAGGTCTTATACCTACGTGTTCGCGAAGATGGTCCCGCATTCACGTAGGAGGGGGAAGATGATCATCGCGTTCGCGATAGGGACATCGCATTCGCAATGAAGGAAAACTGGACCAAGCGAAGTTGTGCTTCGCGAACGCACGAGTCCTTCCGCGTTTGCGAAGAAGGATTTATCTGGGCAGAATATAAAATTTCAAAGTCGAGGGTTTAGCCATTTTTATCAAAACTAGAGCTTGGGAGCTCAAATTTGAGCGAGATTTTGAGGGATTTTCAGAGATATCGATTGGTTAATGGTTCCTAACTCCTTTTTACTTATAACCCATTAATCTAATCATGAATTCATCATCAAATTTCGGATTTGGGGTGAGAAATTGGGGAAGAATTTAGAAAAGTTCTTAGACCTAATTTTCGAGTTTTGATTGGGGATTTGACATCGGATTTGGATAATTTTGGTATGGTTAGACTCGTGAGTGAATGAGGGTTCATAATCCATAACTTTTACCCGATTCCGAGACATGGGCCTTGAGGCATTTTGGTCATTTTTCCTAATTTAGCATATTAGCTTAGAATTAATTTGTGGAATCAGTTACTTGAAGTTATATTTACATTATGCAATTGATTTGAATAAATTTGGGCTATTTAGAGTCGAGTACTCGTGGCAAGAGCATGGTTTTGAGTTGATTTTTGAGCAGGTTCGAGGTAAGTGGCTTGCCTAACCTTGTGCGGGGGAACTCCCCTTAGGATTTGGTATTGTTGATATTTGAAATGTCTTGTACGTGTGGTGAAGAGTGCGTACTTGTGCTAATTGTTGAAAATCTTGTTTTCATTAAGTAACTTTAACTGTGTTTCCTTTCTTTTTATACTACTTGCAATTTAAGCCTGCTGTTAGCTTAGGGAAGCATGTCTTATTGACTTAATTGTTTTACTTGTTCAAACTGCCTTATTTGGATTATGTGTAGCATGCTAGGTTAGAAATACCCATTTACCTCGTAAGAAATTTGGATTTAATTGGAATTCTTCGTGTTGCTGCTGCGTTTTTACTTTGGGACTATGGGACTATATCCCGGGAGATCCCCCTGCATGTTTACTTTGGGACTACGGATTTGTATTCTGGTAGATCCCCTGCACATATATTGATTTAGACTGCAGTACGGGATACCAAGAGATCCCTAGCACATATATTGAGTATACTAAGAGATCCTCGGGATACCGAGAGATCCCCAACACATATATTGAGGATACTAAGAGATCCTCAGGATACCGAGAGATCCCCAGCACATATACTGAGGATACTAAGAGATTCTTGGGATACCGAGAGATCCCCAGCACACATATTGAGGATACTAAGAGATCCTTGGGATACTGAGAGATCCCCGAGTATTTACGTTTGGGGACTACAGGACGGTATCCTGGGAGATCCCTAGTTGTTATCTCTGTGTCGAGCTGTATTCCTTCTATGATTATTTTGTCTCTGTTACAGTTGTTGTTATTCTTATTATCATGTGTTACTTTATACTGTTAGCATTTAATTATATTGTCGTATTCTATACTGCTTTACCTCATTTTCAGTTATAATAAGTAGGGCCCTGACTTTCCTCGTCACTACTCGACCGAGGTTAGGCTTGGCACTTACTGAGTACCGCTGTGGTGTACTCATGCCCTTTATGTGCATGTTTTTCATGTGCAGATCCAGGTTCTTCAGCTTAGCCCTACTATCCTTGAGGCGAGGCAATCTTTCAGATATTTCGAGGTATATCTGCCGCGTCCGCAGGCCGATGAGTCCCTTTTTATTCTCTTTGTAGTTACATCCCTTATGTATTTATCTTGATTTAGACATTCTGGAGTTAGAGCACAATGTAGTATCCATAGCTTGTGATTTCATGAGATTCCGAGTTTTGGGAAGTTGTTCAATTTGAGAGATTTTATTGTATATGCCGAGCGGCATCTTTAAACCTTTACTATGTTAATTCTGCAGTTTTTACTTGTTTTATCTGTTGTTTTTCCTTTTTTCCGCAATTGTTAGGCTTACCTAGTCGTAAAGACTTGGTGCCATCATGACAGTTCACGGAGGGCCAACTTGGGTCGTGACACGATATGTTAAAGATGCTTGCTGGTTATCAACCTCCAAAGTTTCAATATTTTGATGGTAAAAGTAATCCAAAGCAACATGTGGCGCACTTCATTGAGACGTGCAACAATGTTGGAACTTATGGAGATTACCTCGTTAAGCAGTTTGTCCGCTGGCTAAAAAGAAATGCTTTTGACTGGTACACAGACCTCGAGGCTGGATCTATTAATAGATAGGATCAACCAGAGCAAGAGTTCCTCAATCTCTTTTATAGCAAGAGACATACTGTAAGTATGATAGAACTTACAAATACTCATCAACAAAAGGGTGAACCAGTTATCGACTTTATCAATCGTTGGAGGAATGCAAGCCTCTACTACAAAGAGAGGCTTAGTGAAGCTTCTGGCGTATAGATGTGCATCCAAGGCATGCATTCAGGACTCCGATACATATTGCAAGGTATCAATCCTAGCACATTTGAAGAACTTGCGACCCGTGCCCACGACATGGAGTTAAGCATGGCCTCCTCTGGAAACGAAAGGCTACCTATCTATGAGCTTTGCAAAGGGAAGGACAAGAAAGAAGTCAGGAAATGGAGCAGGTTTGTACCAAGGTCTGAAAACAAAGAAGCTATGAGTGCCAACACATCACTTGTGAAGTTCACAACGAAGGCGAGCAAGAAGTAGAGTACGAAATCCACTTCTTTTCAAGATAAGCCAAGTGGAAAGTTTATTCTAAAAGAAATGCAAGAGAAGGAGTACCCATTTTTGGATTCTGATGTGCCTGCAATTTTTGAAGAGCTTCTAGAGTTAAAGCTTATTGACCTTCCCGAGATGAAGCGGCCAGATGAAGCTGGTAAAACAAATGACCCAAATTACTGCAAATACCATTGACTTGTGAGCCACCCTCTAGAGAAGTGCTTTGTGTTCAAGGACAAAGTTGTGGACTTGGATCATGAAAAGAAGATCGTGCTAGAAAATGAGAAAGCAAGAGCAAACCAAGTCTCTATCACCTTGGCTCATTCAATCCAAATGAAATATGTAGTTTTGAAAATGTAAAGATGAAGAATTACTGGAGAACAACAAAATTAAAGTTGATCAACCTGATGATGATGAAGGTTGGACGTTGGTGACTCCTCGTAGACGCCATAAAAAGAGACCACTTAATGAATCCATAGAACAAACAACAAGAAAAATGATGGTAAAAGGAACTCGGAAACGGAATCCCGTTAAGGATTTGGAGAAAGCAAAGGTGAAGGTAGACCACCCTTAAAAGCCACGACATCTAGTGACCTTGGAAGATTTTTTACCAAGTTGGTTCCGCACGAAGATTTCCCATGGGGGTATTGTTGCCTCTTGTTGCCATGCTGACAAAAGGGAAAAAAGAGTGATGACCTACCATTGGCACCATCTTCGGAAAAAGCTCATCGAATCCACTCCTCAAGAAGTTAATGCTTGTGAGGAAAAACTTAGGTTTACGAATGACGATCTTCCACTGGGTGACACTATTTAGAACCTCCCATTATACATGGTTGGCTATATGCACGATGAAAGAGTAAATCGAGTTTTGGTTGACGGAGGATACTCAGTGAACATCTTGCCAGTTCGCACTATGAAAGAACCGACATTCCCATGAACGAACTCTTAGAAAGTCGTGTGATGATTCAAGGATTCAACCAAGGGGGAAAAGAGCCATATGCGCGATCAAGTTGGGTATCACCATTGAAGATATGCAATAAAGTGCATGGTTGCATGTGATCAATGCAAAGACTTCATACAACGTCTCGCTTGGAAGGCCTTGGATACATGAGAATAAAGTAGTTCCATCTACCGACCATTAATGTTTAAAATACTACGAGGGTGATGTCGAGAAGAAGATAGTTGCTGATGATGAGACATTCACCAAGGTTGAGTCACATGTCGCCGATGCAAAGTTCTACTTGAAGAACCACATTGTGAAGGAGCTAAAAGCTGACGATGTCATGAAAATCAAGAATGAAGAGCCCACAACTAAAAGAGCTGAGGTGACTACTGGTAGAGCCAAAGTTGTTACTAAGGAGGTACAACCTAACTCGAGTAAATTTTATAGTGGAGATATTGCGTCTTATGGCAAGAAAGTAACTCTTGCGCTCCAATATGTCTCTAAAAGGATGAAAGATGAAGGTAAACCATCTAATCTCCAAACTAACATGCTAAAGGAGTTAAATCTTCAGGTAAAACGAATTGAAGTAATAAAGTTCTCTTCAAAGCCACTTGTAGGGTTTGTGTCCCAAAATCGTTTGCAGAATGTGGCACTCCCTACAATGCGAATAGATAAAGGTTTTGATCATAACGCTTACAGGTTATTTGCAAAAGCTGGATACAATTCCAATGAGCAATCAAAGTTAGGGAAGCTCCTATCAGAAGCTGCGACGAGGCAACCACATGAAGGTTTGGGATACAAATAACCGTCACCAGTGCGCATCTCCATAAAAAGGGCGAGCAACAATTATATCATTGTAGAAGATGAATCTGCCACTTCTAATAAGCCTTATGTCTTTGATCGACTTAGAAAATCAACTATGAGGACTTTTGTGTTTGAGAGACTGGGTCCATTAAAGAAAGGAAAATACAAGAATACCCGCTTTGCCCAAAATTCAAAAGATCTCTAAGGATTTCCAAAGTCTGGTTCTTTCTAGAATGAGACGACAAACAAGAGTCATAGTTTCATGTGATGAGGTATTAAAGTTGAAGCCATACACTATGGTCTACACTAAAGAACGTGATGAAGACGAAGAAAGTGTTGGTTCTTCGTATCATATTACTGCACAAGGCAAGCACATTGTTTCATCTTTAATGGAGGATGACGAGAAATTGGAGGATGTTTCACCGTGTTATCACATATCCTTCAACGATGGGGACCCTCAAGAAGATGAAGATGCAAAATATGCTCCCTCAGAACTTGAATAAGGGGTGAAGGCAACAATCAATGCCTTAAAAAATTAATCTTGGCACAGATGGAGAACCAAGGCCCTTATACCTGAGTGCTTTACCAACAATGGATGAAGAAAGAACTTATATAGAGTTACTCAAGGAGTTCAAGGATGTCTTTTCTTGGAGTTACAAAGATTTACCTATCTTGGACCCTAAAGTAGCAAATCATCACCTTGCAGTCAAGAATGGCACTCATCCTGTTAAGCAAGCCTAAAGGGGCCTTAGGCCGGACTTGGTTCTATTGATTGAAAGTGAAGTTAAATAAATTCATTGAAGCTGGCTTTATTTGTGAAGTTAAATACCCAACATGGGTCTCAAGTATTGTCCATGTAAGGAAGAAGAATGGCCAAATTCGGGTGTGCGTTGACTTCAGGGATCTCAACAATGCGTGTCCCAAAAATGAATTCTCGCCTCCTATTCCAGAGATGATGATCGATGCTACTACTAGTTATAAGGCAATGTCTTTCATTGACGGTTCGTCGGGCTATAACCAAATTCGCATGGCACCAAAAGATGAAGAGCTTACTGCATTTCGTACCCCAAAGGGTATTTATTGCTACAAGGTAATGCCTTTTGGCTTGAAGAACGCTGGTGCTACTTACTAAAGAGCTATGCATAATATCTTTGATGACCTTCTCCACAAGAAGGTCGAATGCTATGTTGACGACTTGGTGGTAAAATCAAGAAAGAAGAGCGACCACTTGAAAGACTTGAGAATGGTGTTTGAGTTGCTAGAAAGGTACCAACTTAGGATATCTATTGAAATGTGCCTTTGGAGTTACTTCTGGAAAGTTACTTGGTTTCATTGTCCGGCATCGAGGGATAAAAATTGATCAAGCCAAAGTAGATGTAATTTTGAAAATGCATGAGCCTCGGGATATTCATGAATTAAAAAGTCTACAAGGAAAGCTAGCATACATTAGGAGATTCATCTCAAACCTAGCTAGGAGGTGCCAACCATTCAGTCGCCTAATGAAGAAAGGCGTTCCTTTCAAGTAGGACCAAGCTGTAGCAATGCCTTTAAAAGTAATAAAAATTACTTGATGAAGCCTCTAATTTTGGCAGCCCCTATACCTAGAAAGCCATTAATATTATACATTTTGGCACAAGAAAGTTCTATTGGAGCACTGTTGGCCCAAGAAATAGTGAGGGGAAATAAAACTCCTTTTACTACCTGAGCAGGATGATGACACCAAATGAGCTAAATTATTCGCTAATCGAAAAGTTATGTTTGGCCCTAGTCTTCTCAATTCAAAGGTTGAAGCACTACTTTCAAGCTAATGTCATTCACCTTGTTTCTAGGGCAAATCCCATCAAGTTTGTAATGTCAAAACTTGTCCCTAGTGATCGAATAGCAAGGTGGTACCTCCAGTTTAAACAATTTGAAATTGTGTACATCCCTTAAAAGGCTATAAAATGACAAGCGTTAGCGGACTTCTTGGAAAATCACCCTATACATGATGATTGGGAGCTAATTGACGAACTACCCAATGAGGACGCAATGGTTGTTGAATTTCAACCTCTATGGAAGATGTACTTTGATGGTGCTGCACATCACGGAGGAACCGGTGTTGGCATAGTATTTTTCACTTCTCAAGGAGAAGTTCTGCCCTACTCCTTCACTTTGACACAACTCTGTTCCAACAATGATGCTGAGTATCAAGCATTAATACTTGGTCTTGAAATGGCTATCGATATGAAGTAGCTGCACATCGCGGGGGAACCGGTGCTGGCATACTTGTCTCTCTAACCCCTTGAAAAGAAGTGAAATACTCAAAGAGTCAAAGAGAATTGTGCCAAAATGAATCAAAAGAAGTGCTTAAGGGAAGATGGAACCCATATAGACCAACAACTTTTCCTACCCTGAACCAAAAGCCTTCACATTGACTCCACAAAAGCCCTATATGATCTTGAGTTGGATGACGCTCGCATTAGTGGATACTTACATGAGGGTCAAGCATATGGTACTTAGAGCCGGACTTGTGACCTTTCCTTGAGAGAGACGAGTGAATTCTTATTAACCTTGGTTTGTGTGCTTATACTCTAAAAGGTGAGGTTTTCTTAGGGAGAGTTGAGGATGTGTGAGTTTGGGTTCCACAACGACCAAAGTAATTGAGAGAGTTCTTTGATGTAATGAGTCAATTCTTGATGCTCTTGTGTCACACTTGATCCATAATTTTTCAAAGTTTAAATTTTGTTAATGATCCATTCTTATTGAGGGAAATTGTTAGCCCCAATTGATGCTTGTTGAGGTTACTTTAGGATAGCTGGAATTACTTGGATTTTTCTTTAAGGGGTGGGTCTTATTTTGTTTGCTTGGGGACAAGCAAAGGTTTAAGTTTGGGGGAGTTGATAAGTTAGGATTTTAAAATGTTTTATGCCCCTGCTTGCCTATGTTATGATCATATATTGTTACAAAATAGTCCTAAAAGTCTCACAAGTTGTGCTTGATTGCAGGTTTGATTGATAAAGTAACGAAATATCAAAGATCGGCTCAAAAAGGAGTGAAACTTGCTCAAGTATAAAAGACCAAGAAATCTAAGGAAAGAAGGCCTAGTGCGGACCGCGCAAAGTTGAATGCGGCCGCACTAGGTGGTTCAGAGAGTTGGTAAACCAGGATAGAGGCAACGCAGCTGCGGTACACATCTCGCAGTCCGCGGTGAAGGCTCCGCGGCCGCACTACTCTTTTGTGTGGTCTAGGGTCATGAGATTCAAAGAGATGAAAGTTTGCAAAGCCAATGCCATGCGGTCCGCGGTCGTGATAATGTGGACCACGCCAGCTCCCTCCCCGGCCGCGGTCCATTCAACACGGTCCGCGGAGTCCAAGTTCAGAGAAGCAAAAGTCAAAGTCAAAGAGTCCAGTGCGGCCGCGGTCTATTTAGTGCGGCCCGCACTGATCCCGCAAGGGTATTTTTGTCCAGTTTTCCCAGCCTAGTATAAATAGAATATTTTACCATTTTTTGGTCATCTTTTGTATTCAGATGTGAGATGTGCTCCTGAGAACGATATTTGTAGCCATTTTGGCACTTTTGCTTTACATTGACGATAAATTCTTGTAGTTTAATTTTAGCAATTAATTAATATGTTTAGTTCTTCATCTATTTCTTCAATTTCTTTATCTAGCATGAGTAGCTAAACCCATTAGCTAGAGTTGTAGCTCAACCCTAGTGTGGGTAATTGATGGGTGTTGCTATCTAGTGCTAGATTGACTATGGGTGTTTGCTATTTGGGTTGATTTTATGTTTTAATCTAGAATTGGTGGTTGCAAACACTGATTCAAGCTTTGTGGGTTTAAATCTTCTTGAGAAAGAGAGTCTATGACCCCAAAATTGACCCAACAAGGAATTGGGATGGACTCATGAGAAATGATAGTCCCAATTAACGGGTTAAACCTCGAGAGAGTAATTACCCTACTTGAACCCTAGTTGCTTGGTCTAATATGTCTACCCATTTGGTCTTGAGAGAGTCAATTGGAAAAAATCACTCTCTCTACCGAGAGGTGTGAGAGTGGGTAAAATTGTGCAACGGCTATAGCATAAGCCCCAATTATGTCAATCGAACCTTAGTAACATCTACCCGTCAATTAGCCACCTAGGTAGTGTCACGACCCTAGTGCCCTTCTTCCCATTAGATACAACTTAGCAATATTCTCGTAGCATAATTTAGTGTTAATCAATAGTTTTATAAAAATAGTTATAATTCGAAAACCCAAAAATGTTTGAAGTGACATTAGGAGTACAAACACATCTCTAGGCTAGACAGACAATCCAACTCCACTACTAGCTCCCTGAGGAAATTGATCCCAACCCTCATATCGGGTAAAAGTTATTGCGACCCGCTATTTCTACCTTAGTGTAGCTTCGAGTTGGCAGTGATCAGTCTGTGACGTGACTATTCAACATGTGCCAAGGAAAGAAAATAAGAAGGCTGATGCTTTAGCTGCCCTAACTTCATTGTTAACCCTGCCTGATCAAGTGCAAGTTACTGTCTGCCAAAAACGGGTAGTATCGCCGCCAAATGAGACTGAAGGTGAAGAAAATGAACTCAAGCATCTTGTCGCTATTTCTGAACCTGAGAAAGAAGAACGGCGACAATCCATTATCGACTACTTAAGCTATGGGATACTTCAAAAAAATCCGAGGAGAACGACTAATATCCGTTGTTGTGCACCTCGCTTTCTTTGCTACAAAGATACTCTATTTAGAAGGTCATTAAAGGGAGTACTTTTGTGATGCTTAGGGGAAGAAGAAACACTCAAGCTTTGCAAGAGGCACATTCTGGGTATGTGGGTCACACCATTCTGGACAAAAGCTCCACTTCAATATAAAAAAGATGGGATATTATTGGCCAACGATGGTAAAAGATTACTTGGACTACGCTCGAAGATGCAAGGCTTGTCAATTCTATGCGAATTTTATTCATCAAACTCCTGAAGTGTTGCACCCTCCTATTATCTCCTATCTGTTTGACACTTAGGGATTGGATGTTGTTGGACAACTGCCAAAGTCCTCTAGTGGGAACCTATACATCTTAGCTACAATTGACTACTTCTCAAAATGGGCTGAAGCTGTTACTCTTAAGGAAGTAAAGAAGGAAAATGTTGCAAGTTTCATTCGAGTAAACATTATCTATCACTTTGGCATTCCTCGTTACATAATAATAGATAATG
Organism: Nicotiana sylvestris; assembly: GCF_000393655.2. NCBI lineage: Eukaryota > Viridiplantae > Streptophyta > Magnoliopsida > Solanales > Solanaceae > Nicotiana > Nicotiana sylvestris. The sequence continues at coordinate 173,225,965 of NC_091064.1, read as the reverse complement.
GAAAGCCGTTCGACAATAGGTTGATGAACAAGATTTTTGAACTCTTTGGCTTCAAGCAGTGTAACTCTTCTATGTACAATGCTGCCGCCAAAGGTCTAGCCAAGACATTCAACAAGACTCTATGCAACTTATTAAATAAAGTTGTCTTGAAATACAAACGAGAATGGAATGACCGCATGGAAGAAGCTCTGTGGGCATATAGGACAACTCACTATACTCCAGCACAAGCGACCCCTTATGCACTCGTTTATGGAGTCGAAGCCATCTTACCACCTTCATTATGATTAGCTATTCAAGAAGGGATCACTAATGAAGAAAATGTTCGACTTCGATTAGCAGAGTTGGAGGCTCTTGATGAGAAGAGGTTGGAAGCTCAACAAAGTCTTGAATGTTATCAAGCTCTATTGCTCGCGCCTTCAATAAGAGAGTTCGCCTGAGATACTTTCAAGCAGGAGATCTAGTCCTTGCCATAGGAAGACCCATTATTACTTCTCATAAACCTGTAGGGAAGTTAACTTCAAAATGGGATGGACCATATGTCGTTCAAGAAGCTTACTCATGTGGGGCTTACAAGCTGGTTGATGTAGATGACATAAGAATTGTCCCTCTCAATGGCAATTTTTTGAAGAAGTATTATCCTTGAAGTTGCAACGCTCCTTGACGCATGAGCCTAAACTGCATGTTCCTACACTCCTGGCCCGCATGAGTCTAAGCTATGTACGACCCACAAAAAAAGAGTCTGCTAGGTTTAAAACCTCGAAAGATCAAATTTCACTCCGACAACAATTGGGGAATTAAATTTTAAATTTTGGATATATTTTAGTTTTTTAAGTTTAGTTTTCAAGAAATCAAACAGTTTGTGATTTTGACATTCCTACAGCAAGATACAAAAGCTTTGGTGAAGTCGTGCAAGTCTGAAATCGTCAGCATATCAAAATTTATGTGGATTTTAAAATATTATATGAAACTATCCTTAATGTATTAAATTTTGAATTTTGGATATGGTTTATATTTTGAAGTTTGGTTTCCGAAAAATCAAACGGTTCATGATTTCGACGTTCCTACTCTAAGATATGATTTTTTAGCGAAACTATGTTATATGAAACTATTAACGTGCAGGAGTCTAAAGTTGATTTCAAAATATTATCTGGGGCGATTCTAAAGTTGTTTGAGTGAGAATTTTTTATATGTTCTTGATTTTGGGGTCTAGTTTTCAAAAAATAAAATGCTTCGTAATTTCAACGTTTCTACACAAAGATATGAATTTTTTGGTGAGACTGTGCAAATCTGGAATTGAAAGTGTGTTGCAATATTAAGTCGATTTCAAAATATTATCTGGGACGATCCGGAAGTTGTTTGATTAAGATTTTTGGATATGTTCTAGATTTAACGTCTAGTTTTTAGGAAATTAAACGGTTTGTAATTTCGACACCAAGATATTTTTTGGTCAGAATACGCAAATCAAGAATTAACAATGTGGTACAATATAAAGTTGGTTTTAAAATATTGTCTGGGACGATTATGATGGTGCTTAATTGAAAATATTGGATATGTATTAGATTTTAAAGTTTAATTCCCATGAAATCAAATGGCTTATATTTTTGACGTTCTCACATTGAGATATGTACTTCCTACCGCAAAGCTACAAATGTGATGAACAATATTATATTCAAAGAAAAAGGATGATGTATTTTCAAATTTAGAGAACCTCGAGACATGAACGACAACGATGTTTAAAAGAAAGCCAAGTTCTAATATGTAACAACCCGCCTGGTTGTTTTGCTTTTAGAACCCCGTTCCCCTATATAAAACTTTCCGTGCTTGCTTTAACTAATTTACGACTTGCGGGGATGGTTGGTTCGGGAATTGGAAGAGTTTTGAGTGAAATATGCCCATTTGATTCCTTAGGATTCTCTTAAAAGACTAAGTTTGACTTTGGTCAATATTTTGAGCAAACGACCGGGATTCATGATTTGACGGTCCATAGGGTCCATGGAAAAATATGGGACCTGGGCATATGTCCGGAATCGAATTCCGAGGTCCCTAGCCCGAGTAATGAATTTTTATTAGAAATTGTTAATTTGAAGTTTTAAGGATTTGAAGAAACTAAATAATGATTGATTTCATGGGTATCGGGATTGTATGTTGGTTACGAAGCTTGGTACAAGTCCAAAATATCATATAAGACTTGCCTGTAATATTTGGTGTCAATCCGAGTAGTTTAAGGGCGTTTTGGCCCGTTAGAGGAAAATTAAGAACTTGAAATTCATAAGTTTGATTCATTTAGTTTTAGGGGGTGATTCCTAGATTTAGCGTTTTTTCGGGTGTTCTGAAGTTTCGAGTAGGTCCGTCTCGTGATTTCAGACTTGTCGATATGTTCGGGCGGGGCCTGGGAGCCCTGAGCGTCAATCAGACGAGGCTCGAGTGAAGTGGAAATTTTTAGAAAGAGCTGAAGCTTGCTGCTTCTGTTATAACCGCACCTGCGGTTGGTGGACCGCAGGTGGGAGACCGCAGATGCGGTTGTGCCATCGTAGAAGCGGCCTAGGACAAGCCTGTCCAGGAACCGCAAATGCGGCTCCCTAGACGCAGAAGCAGCTTCGCAGATGAGGCCTGGAGACCGCAGATGCGGTCCCAGCTCTTTGGCCCATTTTCACAGGTGCGTCCCATCTCTGCGGTCCCCTGACCGCAGATGTTAAAATCGCTGGGAAGTGAGGTTCATTTAATGCGGGTTGTAAGTCATTTCTATCACATTTTCACTCCTCCATTGGACGATTTGGGAGCTTTTGAGAGAAAGACTTCACTAAGCATCTTGAGGTAAGTGTGTGCTACCTATTTCTAGTTTAATATCATTGTCTTAGGTCGATTAAACACTAGCATTAAGGTGAAATCATGGGGTTAGAGCAAAAACCTAGGGTTTTAATGAAACTTAGATTTAACCACGAAATTGGAATAAATTAGAAATCATATATTGTTAATCCTTAGGTTGTAGAGAACAACTTCCTTTGAAAAATCTCGGAATCCGGGCACGTGGGCCGGGGGTCGGAATTTAGGGAAACTTGTGTTAATGGTTGGAAAATTGCTTAAATTGCTAGAATTCGATCTTGTGAGTCTATATTAACTAGTTCTTACTTCATTTAACTAGTTTGGGATTGTTCGTCTCTGAATTGAGGGCTTGGACTTGTTCTTGGTATTTGGAAGTGCACTTTGGAGCAAGGTGAGTCTCCTTTCTAACCTTGTAAGAGGGAATTGTCCCCATAGGTGTAATAATTGAATTAATTGCCATTATATGCAAGGGCTACGTACGCACTAGGTGATGAGAGTCTGTGAGTAGCGACTATTATGTTAAGTCCGGTTAGTTTAGGACCCAAAAGCATGCTCTACGTGATATTCTTGTAACTTGATGTTAAATTCGGATTCCTATAATTTATTTGATTAAGGTAAATGCAACTAGTGAGGGAACCTTATCCTATTTGGTCCTTAAAAGAGAATTTGGATATTTCTTGTGAATAACTACTCCTCAGATGTATATTATCGTCTTCTTGTGATGATTTTATTTATGTTTGACCGCGTCACACGTGTGATTCGCGAGTGGGGTAATTGATTCATCTATGGTTCGAGCCGTTCGACCCTCGGCAGTGTATAATTTACTTTTATGTTTGATCGGGTCATACGTCCCTCGGTGTTACTTGCGCATGTTTTGCGTAGCATTTTCTCTATGGACTGGACTTCATATCCGCTTAATATATAGACAAATGCCCATGATAATATTTGGAAAAAGTATTGTTATTCCATGCTTATTAATACTAATAACTTGTGCCATTCCTTCTTATTATAACATCTTCTCGTATTATTTGACCCTAGTAAGTATCGAGTCGACCTCTCGTCTCTGCTTCTTTGAGATTAGACGGGATACTTACTGGGTACATATTGTTTATGTACTCATACTACACTTTTGTACTTAATTGTACAGGATCTGAGGCAGGTGTATCTGGCTATCAGTTTGGTGCACATCCTTGATCGGACCCGAGACTTCTACGGTGAGCTGCTTCCCTTCCATGCCGTTCAGCAGCCTGAAAAAGTTTTTCTTATGTATTTTCTTTGTTGTCTATTCCGTTTCGGACAGTAGGATAGTATGAATCATTTGTATATTCTACTAGTTGCCCACAACTTGTGAAACCAGGTCTTGGCACATACGTTAGTAGACATTTATTTATTTTTGGGTTGTATGATCATTTTGGATACATTATGGATCGCTTCTGGTCTTAACTTTAAATCTGAGAATATGTTACACTTATTTTTGGTAAAAGTAAAATGAGAACTTGATTATAATTCCGCGTTGGCTTGCCTGAAAATGGTGTCGGGCGCCATCATGACCTATTATGGAAATGGGTCGTGACAACATGGTATCAGAGCACTAGGTTCGCGTAGGTCTCATAATCATGGGAAAACCTAATAGAGTCTTGTAGATCAGTACAGAGAGGTCTATATTTATCTTTGAGAGGCTATAAGGTATTAGGAAAGACTACTGTTTATTCATTTCCTATCGTGTAGTGATTGGTATACTAAATTTCCCCCTTCTATTCTCTCACAGATGGTGAGGACATGCACGACAGATGTTCCAAACCCGGGCGGAGCTGCTCCCCTCATTGCTAGAGGTCGAGGCAGAGGCCGGGGGAGGGCACCGACCCATGGTAGGGACGAGGGCGTCCCAGATTATCCCAGTAGTACCACCAGCAAATCCCGCGGGAGATCCTATCATTAAGGAGTAGGGCGAGGTGCCCGCAGCTGAGCCTACCCCGACAGACTTTATGACAACATCGGGATTTTAGGAGGTCATGGGTCGTATGCTGCGGTTCATGGATTCTATGACTCAGGCTGGTTTGTTTCCAATAGACCCAACTACCTCACAAGCGGGAGGGGGAGTACAGACCCCTACTGCTCAGGCCCCTGGTCATGCAGTCGCAATGTATCAAATTTTGGGTGCACTACCCGTAGATGGGGTCCAGCCAGTTGTTGCAGTGGTGCCCCAGCTCAGACTAGCTGCGGATGGCGATCCGCAGAAGTTATTAGATAGATGGACTAAACTTCACCCTCATATCTTCGGGGGTGAGCGACATGAGGATGCCTAGGACTTCATCGACAAATGCAGGGACAAACTGCACAACATGAGAATATTGGAGTCATATGGAGTTGACTTCACTATTTTTCAGCTGGAGGCCAGGGCCCGTAGATGGTGGCAGTCCTATGTTCTTGGCAGGCCAGCAGGTTCTCCTCCCCTCATTTGGGGGCAATTCACACAGTTATTCTTTGATCGATACTTTCCACCCTCTGAGAGGGAAGAGCTGCGGTATCAGTTTGAGTATTTGAGTAGGGTCAGATGTCAGTGACTGATTATAAGGCGAGGTTCTCTGACTTGTCTCGCCATTCACTGATGATACTTCCTACAGATGCAGAGAGAGTGCAGAGATTCGTTGCAGGGTTACACCCCACTATTCGAGCGGGCATGTCCCAAGAGGTGGAGATGGGTATTGAGTATCAGCTAGTGATTGAGATTGCTCGTAGGATTGAGGAGTGTCACACCTCCTTTTTACACTACACTCCCGGAAAGGGTAGTAAAGGAGTTTTTCCAATTAAAGGACAATCGAAACATGATTTATTGTTAAAAGATTCAGATTCGCCACCTGGGAGATTTATGGTGTCCGAAGTCACCGGTTGAATCCCGAATCGAGGAAAAGCTTGACTCTGTTTAACAGTCCGCGAACCAAAAATCCGGGTAAGGAATTCTATTAACCCGGGAGAAAGTGTTAGGCATTCCCGAGTTTCGTGGTTCTAGCATGGTCGCTCAACTATTATAATTGGCCTATTATCTGATTTTTATACATGTTTTAGCCTAAACCGCTTTTATTCATTTTAAGGAAGATTGCAATGTCATTTAAAATACGTCTTGAACCACGTCACATAAATGCACCCGCAGTCCGCAACACATTTTATCTAACGTTGTTGAGATTTGGATTTGGGTCACATAAATGCGCACCCGAGTTTAGGAAGGTAAATTTTTAAAATAGCGTGCCCAAAACAACTACGCACTTTCAAGTTTGCGAGGGCCATGGAAAATTTGACTAAATGGCACACCCCGATTTCTAAAGGATTAAAATCAATTAAGTGACGGCCATAAATCATCATTTTTTTTTCGGCACGGCACACCTCGACTAATTGAAAGAAATTAATCGGTTAAACATTAAAGGTAACTGAATTCTACCTTATGCTAATGTCCGAACTAATTAATAGAAGAAAATTTTAGGCCATCAACACCCTTCAGAAGGTGAGTAAAAATAAGCCCAAATTACAAGAGTGTAAGGCTCCACCTACCCGTGGTTCCTTTGTCGGACTCGAAAAATGTCCAATCATGACGAGAACAGACGACCCAAAACAATTCAGGGCTATGCATTCATGCCTGGGGTTGATCCCACTACTTAGGCCTTTCCAATCACAGTTCATGCACAACAAACACCAAACCCAAACCTAAATTAAACGTGGCTAACCTACGATTTGATTTATATTACAAACCAAGTTCACAACCAATCAGTGAATAAGTTTGAATATAACATGGCAATCAAATTAACTACATGAATAGGTGATTAGAAAGAAACAACATTCAGTAAATGAGATGCTCTGTATTTTAACTTCAATCAATCATATTGTATTCCTCCATTTCACATATCAAGGGTGTGAGGGATACCTAGAAATGAGAAAAGAAACATAACAAGAAGGGATTAGTGGATAGCAACAACAAAAGAAAATGAAATTCAGCAGCTTAATCACAGCAGACCCAGCTTTCTCAGACCATTTCAAACCCAGCAAAATAAGAATTACTTCAAGCTTTCAATAAAGCCCAAAAAAAACGCACAACTTCAAAGAAATAGTACTTTCTGGTGCTTTTTCTTCTGATTCTTCAGACTTTTCTGTTTTCTCTTTTTTAGCCTAATGTCATTTTCCAGATTTTTTTCTATCTTTTCCCTTTTTCTAGTCTGCCTTGCCTATCAAGTTTAAGGGCCTTTATAGGCAAGGCATTAGGGAAGCCTAAAAGTATTAAAATTTGCATTAACCTTTTCTAATTTTGGTTTTAGCTCCCATACCCTTTCTGCAAATTTCAGAATTTCAAAACCAGTCCCAAAACCCCTTTCCTAGAAACTTCCTAAGGTTGTTACATAAGATTCCCCTACCTATACTACCCAAATTACCCTTGAACCCCTGCTAATTAACCATATAGACCAAACGGATATGGGTCAAGTTGACCCTGGGTTGAATTAACTCAAAACCCAACCCAATTCATGAGCCTGAACCTAAAGGCATGAACCCCAGGCCCATATGCAATCAGAACCAACTAGATTCTGAGCTTACCAAGAGCAGAAAGTAAACACTTGTTTGAAAATTAAGGCTAACTACACGACTAATTAATTACATAAACAGGCAAAGGGTGAATTTGGTTATTAAATTGAGACGACCCAATTAAATTAACTTATGAGACTAAAGCAAAATCAAACAAAATCAGAGAATAGACTTTTAGACCTCGACCGGAAAACTAAACGACAAAACGAACAAAAAAATTAATCTAGGGGGAAAACCTAAGCTCAGAAACCTGCTCGAATTTCAGTGCACTTCAAGAAAGATGAGAAGAAAAGAAGAGGGGTAGGACGTGAATCAAAAGTGGATAGAAGAAAAGGACAAGGGAAGCTTACCGACTAGACTTGACCACAACGCTTGATTCCCCGATTTAACACAATCAGTGTTAGTCGCTTGTTCTTTGTTAAGAACAAACGACCAACACTAATTATGCCAAATTACACTCGAAAATCTTGAAGACTCGGACGCTTGGAGTCATGCAAGCCATAGATTCAAATGCAGAGTGATTTGGCTTTTAGGGCTTCGAGCTCAGATTCAATATTCGAAGAGTTTTAGTTATATTCGAGGGGAATGGATTAAGGATTTGGGGAGAGGGGGTCTTGGGGGTTTCAGGGTGTTATTTTGGGGTGATTTGGGAGAAGTTAAGTTTTTAGTTTGACTTTCGATTGCAGATTCGATGAGTTCCAGTAGGATTCGAGGGAGGGAGTTTGGAGATTTGGGAAGAGGAGAAAGAGAGGAATCTATGGTGTTAATTTGGTAGTGATTGGACCACCGGAACCACCGTGAGGGAATTTCTGGTGGGCGGAGTAAGGCGGAGCAAGGTGGAGGCGATAGGGATTTGAGGGCGGCGGTCCTTAGGGTTTGGGAGAGAGACGAGATGGGGGGGAGGGGTTCTGGGGGGGTGGGATTGCTCAGACAGATTTATATTAAATCCACCCCTGCTTTCCAGCCGTTGGATCAGACCAACCTTGGCGGCTCAGATCTGTTAGCCATCTAAACGGGGTCGTTTAATTAAGTGGGGGGAAGGGGTCTGGACCGGGTCTTTTACTTGGGTTTTGGGCCGGGTTTCGGGGCGGTTCGTGAGCTGGCCTGAATGGGTATGAGGTTTTTAATTAAAACAGGCCCAAAACTCTGTCTCTTCAATTCCCTTTTTTTTAAAAAAAATTAATTCTTTTTATTTCAAACTCTCTCTTTTTTTTAATTAATTTTCTAAAATAAAATCTCAAGTAAAACCCAAACAAAATCCTAAATTAAATCAATCCTAACACATTTAGTTAATTAATTCTAATTAAAACCACATTAAGCGGAAAACCATCAAAATTCAAAGATAAAAAATAAAAGTGCAAAAATACCCTATTTTGTGATTTTTACCATTCTTATAAAATAGCTAATTTACTACTTAATTCCAAAATACAAAATTAGATCCTAAATGCAAATGCAACATATTTTTGTATTTTTCATTAATAAAATAAACATGCACAGACAAATGCAAACAATTGACAGAAAATGCCACAAAAATCCACAAAAATCGCAAATGAAAAAAGAATTATTTTGTTTTGAATTTGTGGGAGTAATTCATATAGGGCAAAAATAACGTGCTCATAGATGCCCCTCTTTGCCCAGAAATACGAAGAGTTTTCATGCAAAGATAAAGTGAGCGGATATGAGCGATTTTTGCCCGTTTGAATACTCTGTGGGAAGCATTTTTGAAAGATTTGACCGCACCCTGCTTCCGAGGTTGCCTACATATCCTTGGCTAAAAAGGAATCAGGTCAGTGTAGTTCAGGAATGTTTGGTAGCTGGGACTACCATGAGACTGTGATTTTGCTGTTGCTGCTACTGCTGCTACTGCTTACTGAACCCCTTATTACATCATGATAAAATAAAAAGAAGCTAGATTAGACTATGATCTATGCATTACAAATCCTATCTATATCTTCAACTTTCTCTTGTGGTTCATGTTGCCTTGTTGGCTTGTATTCTCCCGGTGGAATCCCCTTGTCGCCGCCTTGAATTGTAATCTGAGATGTTTTCCTTTTCTCCAGGTGGACGCCTGATTGCTGAAACTTGAATGCATTCCCTTGTTCTCCAGGTGGGCTTCTGATTGCTGAAGCTTGAATGTATTCCCTTGTTCTCCGGTGGGCTCCTGATTGCTGAACTTGAAATGTATTCCCTTGTTCTCCAGGTGGGCTCCTAATTACTGAAGCTTGAATGTATTCCCTTGTTCTCCGGTGGGCTCCTGATTGCTGAAGCTTGAATGTATTCCCTTATTCACCAGGTGGGCTCCTGATTGCTAAACTTGAAATGTATTCCCTTGTTATCCAGGTGGGCGCCCGATTTCCACAAAATAAACAAAAACAAAGAAAACTTCTGCCCCAGTTTGGCATGTTACCAAATATCAGTAAGAACTTGAAAACTTAAAATTTGAATTGTACTCCCTTGTTCTCCGGTGGGTTCCTTATTACTACATCTAAAATGTATTCCCTTGTTTATCTAGGTGGGCGCCTGGTTACCAAAACTTAAAAAAAATGTATTCCATTGTTATTCAGGTGGGCGCCTGATTACCAAAACTTGAAATGTATTCCCTTGTTATCCAGGTGGGCGCCTGATTACCGAAACTTGAAAATGTACTCCCTTGTTCTTCAGGTAGGCGCCTGATTACCGGAACTTGAAAAAGTATTCCCTTGTTTTTCAGGTGGGCGCATGATTACCGAAACTTGAAAAAATGTATTCCCTTGCTCTCCAGGTGGGCGCCTGATTGCTGAAACTTGAAACATATTCCCTTGTTCTCCAGGTGGGCGCCTGATTGCTGAATTTTGAAAATGCATTCCCTTATTCTCCAGGTGGGCACCTGATTATCAAAACTTGAAAATGTATTCCCTTGTTCTTCTGGTGGGTGCCTGATTACCGGAACTTGAAAATGTATCCCCTTGATCTTCAGGTGGGAGTCTGATTTCAACAAAAATAGACAAAACAAAGAAAATTTTCTGCCCCAGTTTGATGCTGGGCGCATTGAATCATGTCACCAAATATCTCTACGAATTTGCAAGCTAAATCCCATTATCTAGGAGGGTCCTGAAAACTCCTAGTCAAATGATGGCTTTAAAAATTTAAATTATATCTTCTAAAGGTGTGACTCCTGCTACATCTTGTTTTCTAAGAAAGTCTTAAACTACATCAGTCCTGAAAATCAAAAACCAAGTCTTATCTTAAGAGTGACTATTCTCTTCGGCCGAATTACGCTGCCCTACAACAGAACTTACGGTACATCTTGTTATCTAATTGAAATCTTAAAGCTTAGTCCCATTATTTAGGAGGGTCCTGAAAACTCCTAATTGAATCATATCTCGAACATGCAAACTTCTAAGCCAACTTATATTCCTTTAGGATACATTTATGCTAGATTATGCTTTTTCTGAACTTTCAACTAGCTCCCATTTTCTAGGGGGGTCCTGAAAATTTAAAAACTAAATCCCATTATCCAGGAGGGTCCTGAAAAATTGAAATTAAATCCCATTATCCAGGAGGGTCCTGAGAACTTAAAACTAAATCCCATTATTCAGGAGGGTCCTGGGAGATTAAAACTAAATCCCATTATTCAGGAGGGTCCTGGGAATTTTTTAGGATTAGATCCCATTATCTAGGAGGGCCTTGAAAATTTAAAAACTAAATCCCATTATCCAGGAGGGTCCTGAAAACTTAAAATTAAATCCCATTAACCAGGAGAGTCCTGAGAACTTAAAATTAAATCCCATTATCCAGGAGGGTCCTGAGAACTTAAAATTAAATCCCATTATTCAGGAGGGTCATGAGAATCAGAAATTAAACCTGTCATGATGCTTGCCTTTCCTCTACGGAGGATTTCCCTGGAACAACCGAAAGTTTCTGCCCCTATTTTAATCAAAGAAAAATTTTGTCAGTTTAAAAATGTGGTGACTAGTTGATGGCATTCTTGTTGAAAGTCTCTCCGCTGTCATGTTTTATTTTGATTGGCTTCCTCTGAACTGGCCAAGAACCGCTTGCCTTCCCGACTAACATTTAAACCGCCATGACTTTGGATGACCCGAATGTTCTATACCCGAACCGCTGTTTCACACGTCTGACCCCTTTAACTGAACCTCTGCATCTCCCACAAAATTACTAAATCATTCTGCCGATGGAACTTTTGCTGACACTTTATCCCACTTTACATCATGATATCTTTGGTATATTCTGGCCGCACTGTGCTTTGCAATTTTGAAGCTGGTAGTAAGCTTTGAAATTCCTTCTTATTTGCTTAAACAGAACTATCATAAGAGAAATAAACCCAAAAGAATTGAAATGCGATGACTTTCAGAGTTAAGGACAAGAAAATCCAAAACTGGAAGATTATCTGAAGAGGAAAAAGAAAAGAGACTTATCTGAGTGGAGCAGCTGGCACCAAGGATCATGACATGTATTTCGGATTAATCGTCCCAATCTGTCCAACCAAACAACTTTCAGTTGCCATACTTTGCTGCCTCAGAGTTTCCATAATTTGATTTCTTCACCAAAACCTTGACCTTATTTGGCCTGCGGTGCCCTAAAGGGTTTTCACTAACAAGCCTCTCTCATTTGTTCATCTCTCAACTCACTTTCGCCTTACGGTGCCCGTGAGGGTTTTCACCAATAAGACTCTCTCATTTTTGATTTCTCTCAGCTCCCGTCGCCTTATGGTGCCCGTAAGGGTTTTCACCAATAAGACTCTCTCATTTTCATTATATTTCTGCCTGGACCAGAGTGTTACCCTTGATATGAATCACCTCCACTTGCTTTACTTGGCATCTCTCAAAGACTGATCGGAAGGTCTTTCTTTGGACCGTAACTTGGGCTTTTGGATAAGGTTAGAAAGAAAAGATATCAAAGGCTCAAAACAATTCGAATGGGTTAAAGAATTACAACTTTCGGAATCAGATTTCTTACAAAAACCACAACTTTTGCCCCGATTTCTTGTTTGGGGACTTTTGGATTTTTGTTTAAATGAGACCGAACCGTGAGGCTGCCTACGTATCCTTAAAAGGAACCAAGTCAAACGTAGTTCATGACATAGGAATTACTTTGTTGTTGTGATTTTATCTTTTCTCTTTCTTTTCTTTCTCTTTTTGCTTTCTTTTTCTCTTTTTGTTGTTTTTCTTCTTTTCTTTCTTTTTTATTCTTTTTTTTTCTCTTTTTCTCTTCTTCTTTTACTTATCTTTCACGCCGGTGTTTCTGATATTTGCTACTGATCCCGAAAGAGGGGTATGAAAGAAAATAAATAAGGCTGAAAGGAGGTAACAAAGGATAAAGTATTTAGATAACAGAACAAAATGCTTTCGTCATTCCCAATCTTCGGAAACAAGCCAAGTACAAACAAATATAAATTAACCAAAGAAAATCATACATAGTATCTCTTGACCGCATCGGAATTGATGGCCATTTCTACACACTTACCTTCTATATCTGTTAAATACAAAATGCCATTTGACAACACTCTAGTTACGATGAACGGCCCCTGACAGTTTGGAGCAAACTTGCCTTTGGACTCCGCCTGATGTGGAAGGATACATCTTAACACTTGCTGACCTACTTCAAATTTTCGTGGATGCACCTTCTTATTATATGCTCTTGCCATTCTTTGTTTATACAATTGGCCATGACACACTGCTGCCATCTTTTCTCGTCGATCAAACTCAATTGTTCCAGGCGGGTTTTTTCCCATTCATCATCATCGTTCTCAACCTCCGCGACAATTCGAAGGGATGGAATTTCCACTTCTGCGGGTAACACCGCTTCTGTGCCATACACCAACAAATAAGGAGTCACCCCTACTGAAGTACGGACAGTAGTGCGATAACCCAGCAATGCAAACGGCAGCTTTTCATGCCACTGCCTAGAACCCTCCACCATTTTTCGAAGTATCTTCTTTATATTCTTGTTGGCTGCCTCGACTGCTCCATTCGCTTTGGGGCGATATGGGGTGGAATTGCGATGTGTAATATTAAAATGTTGACATACCTCTTTCATCAGATGACTATTGAGATTAGCCCTATTGTCTGTAATGATCACCTTTGGTATCCCAAACCGGCAAATGATATTTGAGTTCACAAAATCAACCACCGCCTTCTTGTTTACAGACTTGAATGTTTTAGTCTCTACCCACTTGTGAAGTAGTCTATGGCCACCAGAATGAACCTGTGCCCGTTTGATGTTGATGGCTCAATTGGCCCAATGACATCCATGCCACATGCAACAAAAGGCCATGGTGCAGACATCGTATGTAATTCTGATAGTGGAAAATGAATCAAATATCCGTGCACTTAGCACTGATGACATTTACGCACGAAATTGATACAATCTCGCTCCATAGTGAGCCAATAATAACCTGCTCGGAGAATCTTCTTTGCCAACACGTACCCACTCATGTGCGGTCCACAAACTCCAGAATGTACTACGATCATAATAGTTGTAGCCTGCCTAGCATCTATGCATCTCAGCAGCCCAAGATCTGGAGTCCTTTTGTACAAAACCCCTCCGCTGAAGAAAAAACCGCTTGCCAAATGCCTAATTGTTCTTTTTTGATCACCTGTGGCTTGTACTGGATACACCCCCATCCTGATGTATTCCTTGATATAGTGAAACCAAGGCTCCCCATCGAGCTCTTCTTCCACCACATTACAATAAGCATGCTGATCGTGGATCTGAATTTGCAAAGGATCCATATAAGCCTTGTCGGGATGGTGCAACATTGACACCAGAGTAGCCAAAGCATCAGTGACCTCATTGTGAATCCTTGGAATATGCCTAAACTCTATTGATTGGAACTGGTGACAAAGATCCGGCAAGCATTGTCGGTACGGTATGAGTTTTAAATCTCGTGTTTCCCATTCTCCCTGAATCTGGTACACTAGAAGGTCCGAGTCACCCAAGACCATGACTTCCTGGACACCCATATCCATAGCCATCCTCAAACCCAGAATGCCTGCCTCATACTCAGCCATGTTGTTAGTACAGTAGAACCGAAGTTGAGTCGTAACAGGGTAGTGATGCCCTTTTTCAAAAACAAGTACCGCCCCTATCCCAATGTCTTTCATATTAGCCACCCCATCAAAGAAAAGTTTCCATCCTGGCTTTGCAATCTGTTCCAATTCATCAATGTGCATTACCTCTTCATCAGGGAAATAGGACTTTAAAGGTTCGTATTCTTCATCCACAGGATTCTCAGCCAAATGGTCAGCCAATGCTTGTGTTTTCATCGCAGTCAGGGTCACGTAGACAATGTCAAATTTTGTGAGGAAAATCTGACACTTTGCGAGCCTCCCTGTAGGCATAGGCTTCTGAAAGATATACTTTAACGAATCCAAACGAGATATGAGATAAGTAGTGTAAGATGACAAATAGTGTTTTAACTTTTGTGCCACCCAAGTGAGGGCGCAACACGTCCTCTCAATATGAGTGTACTTAACCTCGTAAGATGTGAACTTCTTGCTGAGATAATAGATGGCCTACTCCTTCCTGCGGGTAATGTCATGCTGACCCAACACACAACCAAATGAATTGTCCAAGACCGTGAAATACAGAATCAAATATCTCCCTGGTTCTGGCGGGACCAACACAGGTGGGTTTGAAAAGTACCCCTTTATCTTATCAAATGCTTCCTGACATTCAACTGTCCACTTGACCGCAACATCTTTCTTTAACAATTTGAAGATAGGCTCACAAGTTGTCGTGAGCTGAGCGATAAACCTGCTGATGTAATTCAATCTCCCCAACAGACTCATCACCTCAGTCTTGTTCATTGGGGGTGGCAATTCCTGGATAGCTTTGATCTTTGATGGGTCTAATTCAATACCTCGACGGCTGACTATGAATCCCAACAACTTTCTAGACGGAACACCGAACGCGCATTTTGCAGGATTGAGCTTGAGATTGTACCTGTGAAGCCTTTGAAAGAACTTTCTCATATCTCTGACATGGTCAGACTTCTTTCTAGACTTTACAATCACATCATCCACATAAACCTCGATCTCCCTGTGTATCATGTCGTGGAATATGGTCGTCATTGCCCTCATGTAGGTTGCCCCAACATTTTTCAAACCAAATGGCATGACCCGATAGCAGTACGTTCCCCAGGGCATGATGAATGCCCTCTTTTCTGCGTCCTCCTCATCCATTAAGATTTGGTGGTAGCCTGCATAACAATCCACAAAAGAACCAATCTCATGTTTGGCACAATTATCAATCAATATATGGATGTTTGTCAATGGGAAGTTATCCTTGGGACTTGCCTTGTTGAGATCTCGATAATAAACACACACCCTGGTCTTACCATCCTTCTTTGGCACAGGCATAATATTGGCTAACCAGGTGGGATACCGGGTGACTCGAATGACCTTGGCCTCAAACTGTTTGGTGACCTCTTCCTTAATCTTCACACTCATATCAATTTTAAATTTCCTCAGCTTTTACTTGACAGGGGGAAATGCCGGGTCAGTGGGCAATTTGTGAACCACCAAATCAGTGCTTAAACCTGGCATGTCGTCGTATGACCATGCAAAAATATCTTTGTACTCAAGTAATGATTTAATTATCTCTTCCATGAGTTGAGATTCCAGATGGACACTTATCTTAGTTTCTCTAATATTATCTGGATCCCTTAAATTGATTGCTTCTCTGTCACTTAGGTTAGGCCTGGGTTTTTCTTCAAAATGGCTTAGTTCTTTACTAATCTCTTCAAAGGCCTTATCCTCATCATATTCCGATTCATCATCACACTCTATTTCATGAATTACTATTTCAGAATTAGATTGGCTTTAAAGACTGGGCCGGAGATTCCTCATGCATGTCACATCATCGAAGCCAACATAAAAAGAACTGTACAAGGAAGAAAAGAAAAAACAAAATAAAACTAGCAGGAAGGGGAAAAAGGGAAATTGCATTTCATTGAAATTAAAGATAACAAGGTTTATACATCCAAATGGACGGAACATAGAATCTGAATTACAACCCTGGAATAATCCAGACAAACTGAAAGAAAATCAAAGCAAACTACCAAAACTCCTTCCTGGTGGGGAGAGGAGTAGCTTCTCAATTGTTAATCTTTTCACTGGGCCCCACAAACTGCACATCCGCTTTACTCGAACCTTCTCCAGCTTCCAACATGTTCACATCGGTGAATAACCTCTCAAATTTTTCAATCAAATCTCCATCCACATTAACCACTAAACTGGGAACCGTTGTCACTGGGCGCTTTCTGGTACCAGGCCTGACAAATGATCTAGAAAGACGCGGGACCGGCTTTGGAAGGGCCCATGCCTTCTGTTTCATTTTTCTGGCTCTTCTTACGTCCGCGACTGTGGGCTTGAATCCCAAACCGAATGTATCCAAGTTTTTAGGAAGAGAAACCGGCTGTACAATACCTTGTAGAGATGCACTCAAACCCTTGCCCGGTACAAAACCATTTTTCAATATTTCAACAGCTACCATGACTGATGCAGCAGCTACCCTTGGAGTTGGCACGCACTTCCCTTCGGGAATTTTCTCTACCGATACCATGTCTAAAACCTGATAAACCCATGACCCCTTGTCATCTTCAAACTCTATGAATGGAACAATGGCGTCACTGGGAACACACAAATTATCTTCGCCGTGCACAACAATTTCCTGTCTATCCCATTCAAACTTGACCATTTGATGCAGCGTAGACGGGACCGCTTTATCAGCATGAATCCAGGGTGGACCTAACAACGGATTGTAAGAAATAGCCACATCAAGCACCTGGAATTCCATAGTAAATTCAACTGGCCCTATTGTAAGCTCAAGCACTATGTCCCCGACTGAATCTTTCCCTCCACCATCAAATCCCCGAACGCAGATACTGTTTTTGTGAATTTTTTCATCATCCACCTTCAACTTGTTCAAAGTGTAGAGGGGGTAAATGTTTTCGCGCTGGAACCATTATCAACCAGTACCCAAGTAACCACAGAATGTTCGCATTTCACCGTCAGATGGAGGGCTCTATTGTTCCCAGTAGCCTCTATGGGCAACTCATCATCAGAAAAAGTGACTCTGTTTACCTCAAATATCTTGTTAACTATCTTTTCCAAGTGGTTTACTGAGATTTTGTCAGGAACGTGGGCCTCATTCAAGATCTTCATCAAAGCTCGACGGTGCTCGTCCGAATGGATCAATAATGACAATGTTTTCCTCAGCTGCTCCACAATGGAATAATCTTGCACTTTCATCTTTCTCAAGAACTCCTCTGCTTCTTCCTCGGTCACAACTTTCTTTGCCAGTACTGGGTTATCTTTGGTGGTCTTAGCTTTTCTCAACTCTTCGGGGGCAAAGCATATCCCCGATCGAGTAAAACCATGGGTATCACAAACTTCTTCTTTAATCTCTTTCCCCTTGTAAGTCACTGTCACTCGTTCATAATTCCACGGGAACGTCTTGTTGTTGACTATTGGTAATTGAGTTACCGGCTTGATAATGACAGGATCTATGCGGGCACCCTCCACAACTACAACAGGCTTGTTCGCTACTCCTGGCACAACCACTTTTCTATTTCAGGTTTCCCTGCAATGTCGCTTGAGGACCCTTCTTGACCACCACAGATGGTTTACTATTTGTCACGTTCGACTCGATCATAGACTTCTCACTTGTTGACTTTTCAAACGGCCTGGCTTCACTGGACCGAATCATCATGACAATTTGCGAAGGCTTCTTAGGTTCCCCTGCCTTATGCACTATCTCAATCATATTTGTCTCATGATGGGCTGGCAATGGGTTCTGGTTTATATTAGGTGCCTCCGGATCCTGGACCTCAATCCGATTAGTATCAATGAGCTCTTGAATAACTGTTTTCAATTGCCAGCACTTCTCTGTGTCGTGCCCCGGAGCACCAGAACAAAATTCGCAACTCACAGAGCGATCAAGATTCCTCGGGGGAGGATTTGACAATTTTGGCTCGATCGGACTCAGCATACCCAATTGTCTTAACCTGTGGAACAAACTGGTATAGGATTCTCCTAATGGAGTGAAAGTCTTCTTCTTCTGCAACCTCTCATTCTTGGTGGCCTGATTGGGCCAGAAACCTATTCCAGGGGGATTTTGGTAGGCTCTCGGGGGTGGATAAGTATTTTTCAAGGCTGGGTAGGGATTATGTGGAGTTGGCGCATGCCATTGCGTGTGGGCAGGAGGTTGAGTGTATGTTTGTGCATGATGGACGGACAAATGGTGATCTGGTGGTGGGTAATAGTGTTGTGGTGGGTTATATGGAGTAACGTGAAGGGCCCCTGGATCCGACCCAAGCTCCTGACTCAACTGCCGCAACGTCCTCTTTCTTCTTTTTCCCAAGTACACCTCCAGTACCGTTTTGAATGGCCTGGGTGGTCGTTTTGATTACTGAATAACTCATGATCTTGTTGGACTTGAGTCCCTCCTCAACCATGCCTCCCATTTTTACAACCTCATTAAAGGACTTGCCCACTGCTGACACCAAATGACCAAAATAAGTTGACTCCAAAGCCTGCAAGAAATAATCAACCATCTCACTTTCTTTCATCGGAGGGTCAATCCTCGTTGCTTGCTCCCTCCAACAGAATCCATATTCCCTGAAACTCTCATCGGGCTTTTTCTCAATCTTCGTCAATGACAGACGGTCTGGGATAATTTCAAGATTGTACTGAAAATGACAGGCGAAGGCTTGGGCCAAATCGTCCTATATGTACCACCTGTTGTGATCTTGTCTGGTATACCATTCCAACTCCGATCCGTTCAGACTTTGGCTGAAATATGCCATCAATAATTCATCTCTTCCGCCTGCCCCTCTCATCTTCCTACAAAATCCTCTTAAGTGTGCTACTGGGTCACCATGCCCGTCGTACAAATCAAACTTGGGCATCTTGAACCCTGCCAGTAACTGAACATCTGGGAAAAAACATAAATCCTTATAGGCCACACTTACTTGACCTCCCAACCCCCTCATATCTCTAAACGATTATTCCAAGCTTTTGACTTTTCTGATCATCTCCTCATGTTCGGGATTTTGGGTGGCTTCTCGGTCTCTGCCAGGAGATCAAGATGAGGGGTTTAAGAATATGGTTCCGGAACTTTGAAAGTGGGTTCAGGGGGATAATACTGGTTGTCGTGAGTCTGGAATAGAGGTTCACTGGAAGATCAGTGTAATGCAGCAGGTGGAGGTGCCACAAAAACAGGAGTGACTGGTGGAGGAGGGTATGGGACTTGTTTGGGTGGTAGAGCTTGAGAAGTATGAGAGGTGGTGTCATAGCATTGTTGGTAGAGGGGAAAGGCTGGAGATGAGTTCACAGTGGGAGGCTCCTGCGGTTGGGCCGATGGTGGCATATAAGCAGGGTTGGCGGGATAAACAGATGGTGGATGACCCTTTGCCTAGGCCTGGTACATTTCAGCCATTTGCTTCTTTAACTTATACATTTCTTCCTTCATCGCATTAACATCCAATTCTTCCACCTCTTTTGACGGATCAACAATACTGGTCTTCGTTTCTTGGTTGGCTATGTTCAGCTTGTCTTTTGATCGGGTGTTGTAGGAGTGAGTTGCCAGAATTCCAATCAACTAACCACCTGCCTGGACTCAATACGTCAACAACAACCTCGTTAGCGATTTACGATTTTAACAGATTGGCAGCCGCACATTTTGGGTAATGAATGCACCTAAGCAGTTAACCGTTTCTATTATGCATTTGATCGGCTGCTTGTATCATCCCGGTTTTTCCTTATTTCCATTTGCAATTTCTCTTTTCCCCCCTTTTCTCTCTTTTCATTCTGGCCTCTGCTTTTTCTTTGTTTTCATCCTCTCATTTCCCTCTTGTTTTGCCATTGTTTCTTTCTCTTGGTTTTCTTATTTTTCTCTCTTTTCTTTTCTTCTTCTCTCTTGTTTTTCCTCCCTCCTTTTCTTTTTCTTCTCTCTCTTTCTTTTGGTTACGGTCGAATCCTATGGAGATTGCCTATGTATCATCACCCCGCATAAATCAGACCGAGCGTAGTTCTGGGAGATAAGTGTGAAGGTAAATAATAAAAATAGTTTGGGATTTTCAATTTTCATACAAAGCAAATGCTTTGATTACAAAGACTCAAAACTAACAGACTCCAAAAGAAACTAACATACTCTGATGCAAAGACGAAATACAGACTCTAAAAATACAGGCTCAAAAACAACTGACAGACACAGACTCAAAACAACTGACAGACTTTAACGAAAAAGAAAATACAGACTCAAATGAAAATCATGAATACATTAATGCTCCTGGTGCCCGCGGGACATTGTTTGGTCTCGCCGCGGGCCTATATGCAAGATCCTCTGAAGTCGATCCAAGTCACTCATTATCTATTTAACAAACATCATCACTGCCGCGAAGAAGGTGGTGCGAGTCATATCCTCACAGGCTTGACACTTCACAATAATGTAGTCGGCGATGTTTCTAATTCTCTCTCTTATGACACCTTTTTCTTGTAACAAACGCTCGATTCTGCTCCTTAAGCTGTTGCAAATCTATTTCTATTTGTGCCAATGTTGTATAACAATGCTCTCTTTCAGCCTTGAAATCTTTCGCCTGTTTGATCATTTTGTTTTTTCGCGGTAATGACCTTCTTTTTTAATCTCGCAACCTCATTGTCATACTTTTTTTTCAATTGCTTAATCAGGCGCGCCCGTTCCTCTGCGTTCTTACCCAATTGCTTTCGAGCCCTGGTTAGTTCATTTTCTGCTTTATTCAGATCAAAACTATAGTCACTCACTTTCTGCCTCAGGTTTTCTATGAGTTTTTCATCTTTGGCACTTCGGGCGGGGTTTTCTACAGCTATTTTCATTTTCTGAATTTGGGCTCGAAGGGCCTCATTTTCTTTGGCTAGCTTTTTCTTTTCTCCTTCGCCCGCCGCGGCTTTCAAGCTATTCTCGAATTGAAGTTCTCTGACTTGTTTTTCCAATTTTCCTATTGTGCCCCTGTACTCATTCTCCTTGGCCAACCAAGCCCACTGTTCTTGAGACGCCTCAACGAATTCCTGAATGTGAGGCTTTTTGGCTAATCTTTCTGGTTCGGCCCTTGCAGTGTTCTTCTTTCTATACCAGGAAAGATAGGCGGGTGAGATTTTGCCTCTAGATAGGTCACACACTCGAGTGTTCACCGTCAAATACTGGCATTCATTCCAAATAGAACGAACTGTTTCTTCATGAAATTGACCATCTGAACTAACCTCGACCGCATAAACGCTAAGATCTTCATCTGGGTGCATCACCTGACATCTTCCCAACTGTCTCATCAACCGGTAAGGAGCATAGGGTTGGATACCTCGCAGACCTATTAGGAGGAAGTAAGGACCAGTGGCGGGCATATACACAATTTCTTCAATAGGAAGCCAACCCAATGTCCATTCTATTTGTCTTGTAGTAATGGAACGAAGGCAGGATACCCAATCTCCAAACCCCTCTGGCAGCTTGAACCCTGAAATCCTTGTGTCAAACTCTTCAATACAACTTTTCTTTGTGGATCGGTAACTCATATACTAAGGGCGATGACACAGGTGCTCGATCATCCACATCTGTAATAGCAAATTGCATCCCTCGAAGAAATCTTCCCCAGCTTTACAAGTTGTGAGAGCTCGGTATATCTCAAACACTATCATAGGGGCAAGAGTGCTTTTGGCGTTGGTAATCAGGACATTGACAACTCCAGCCACCCACAAATCGATATTCCCGTCTCTTCGGGAAAACCCCACAAAGCCTAAGAAAGCTACCATGAAGGAGAAACGCCTATGCTCATCCCATTTTGTTCGGTTCACTTTGCTACAAACCACGCTTTCCGGATCGTTGAACCCCCCTACATGCCCGTACCTTTGGTATATAAAACGTAGAGTAGAAAAACCACCCTCCAACTCGGAGTACGGGACTCCCTTGCTTATCTTTAGCAAATCCATGAATTTCTGAGAGTTAATGGCTCTTGGAGCAATAAGATACTTATGCCTCAGCCTTTCAGTACTTTCCATATAACCTGCTATCTCTTACAAAGTTGGGATGAGTTCAAAATCCGAGAAGTGAAATACGTTATGGGCCGGGTCCCAAAACGTAACCAAAACCTTTATGATATCTCCTTTAGGTCTGATCTTTAACAACCCGGTGAGACCCCCCAAATGTAGATTGACCTTATCTTGCTCCGATTTTCCCAGATCCTCCCACCACATATGCAACTCCAAAGGGGTCTTGTTCCTGACTGTTATCGGCAAACTTGGACTCGTGCTCATTATGCACATTTATTAGGGTGATTAAGCAAAAATCAAGACTCATAGACAAATTTGACATTTTTTTTCAAATTAAAAATAAAATCCGTTTTTGCAAATACGACCTTTCAGCACCTCGAAGATGAAAATTTTAAGGCTGTGTTGGCTAACCAGCGAAAACCTTGAAAAATGACCACAGGCGGATGTTCTTGCAAAAGAAGCCTTCCCGCGCTCTTTTAGGGACATTCGGCTATTTTTGATAAGAATGGCATCACCCTAATTATTTTCAAGTAAAAGTAAAATTTTTGTTCTTTTGGGCTATTTTTGCAAAAGGGAAGTTGGACCCAATGAGGGTTGCCTACATATCCCACACCCTGTGAGAATCAAACTGGCGTAGTTCGGGCAATTTTGACAAAAACCAACTTTTTCTTTTTCCTTGAAAATAATAAAAAACATTCTCTTTTGTTGTTGTTTTTTTTACAAAATCTCGGCAGAGTTTCGGTATATTTTGAGACACTGGTTTTCAAAATAGGTAATTACCTCCTTTAGCCCTTGCACCGCTATTTTCTTTTCCAGGCTCTCCTTTTATTCAAAAGCCGGTCAGCATGCAAATCTGAAGCAAATAAATGCACAAGTAGCAAGTAAGATGCATCAGGATGGTCTTTTTCAATTTTGGTACACTTGTCCTAGACAGACCCAACCCCTGTGTTGAGTCTCCAAAGTCAAAAATGCACATGATGCAAACAAACGTTCCTGCTAGGGATCTGGCATGAGGTATTGTTATACTAGGTTTAAAAACCTAGGTTTATTTGGTCTAGACCTGGCTTACCCGAGCGGACAACTCGAGCTGAGGGGGGGGGCTGCGTACCAGTAACCAAAAGATCATCCGGCTTTGCAACTTGTCCGAACCTCGTCCTATTTGGGATATGACACTAACAGAAAGAAGTCACGACCAGCATGCACTCCTCAGGAGAGAGAAGAGAGGGGTTTCGTAGCAGTTTATATATACAATTCGGATAATATCAAAGCGGTAAAAAAGCAACATTTAACACATTAGGTCCAAACATGTAACAAAATCAGATAAAGCCAAATATAGCAATTTATCTAAGCTCGAATTCTGAACCCTGAACCAGAGATTCTGGGTTCGATCCCCAGCAGAGTCGCCAGAGCTGTCACACCTCCATTTTACACTACACCCCCGAAAAGGGTAGTAAAGGAGTTTTTCCAATTAAAGGACAATCGAAACGGGATTTATTGTTAAAAGATTCAGAGTCGCCACGTCGGAGATTTATGGTGTCCCAAGTCACCAGTTGAATCTCGAATCGAGGAAAAGCTTGACTCTATTTAACAGTCCGCGAACAAGAAATCCGTGTAAGGAATTCTATTAACCCGGGAAAAGGTGTTAGGAATTCCCGAGTTCCGTGGTTCTAGCACGGTCGTTCAACTGTTATAATTGTCCTATTATCTGATTTTTATACATGTTTTAGCCTATGGTTCAATTTTAACTTTATAACTGCTTTTATTCATTTTAAGGAAGATTGCAACGTCATTTAAAATATGTCTTGAACCACGTCACATAAATGCACCCGCAGTCCGCAACACATTTTATCTAACGTTGTTGAGATTTGGATTTGGGTCACATAAATGCGCACCCGAGTTTAGGAAGGTAAATTTTTAAAATAGCGTGCCTAAAACAACTACGCACTTTCAAGTTTGCGAGGGCCATGAAAAATTTGACTAAATGGCACACCCCGATTTCTAAAGGATTATAATCAATTATGTGACGGCCATAAATCATCATTTTTTTTTGGCACGGCACACCTCGACTAATTGAAAGAAATTAATCGGTTAAACATTAAAGGTAACTGAATTCTACCTTATGCTAATGTCCGAACTAATTAATAGAAGAAAATTTTAGGCCATCAACACCCTTCAGAAGGTGAGTAAAAATGAGCCCAAATTACAAGAGTGTAAGGCTCCACCTGCCCGTGTTTCCTTTGCCGGACTCGAAAAATGTCCAATCATGACGAGAACAGACGACCCAAAACAATTCAGGGCTATGCATTCATGCCTGGGGTTGATCCCGCTACTTAGGCCAGCTTTGGGCCCAAATTTTCATAAGCCAACAATTGCATATAATATATTGTAAACCAGTCAACTAAACTATATGGAACACACGATTGTACAAACATTCCAACATCTGAATTCTTGATTACTTAAAGGTAGTGCAATTAAACTGAATATCTGATTTGTTAACATATTTTGGGTCCAAATCTATTTTAAATTCACATGGCCGTATCACTTAAATAAATAAGCTTTGGGTCTGAAGAACCCAATTCTGCTTTCAAGGTCGATTGCTGGAGCTAGGGGCTCATGATCGAGTCCCTTCGGGGGAATACAACGTGTGTTTGGGCTCCAAACCCCACATTTCCAAACTTTAGAGTTCAAGAACTCATTTCCCCTGGACTAAGCGTGTAGAGACCTCAAGTAAGACCAATACACAATTTAACCGTTTAAACAAATTAAGCTAACAACGAACAGATTAAACTATGCCCTAGATATCAAATTATACCTAACATGGATCTACAAATCACTACGACCTATCCTCATTCAGGCTAAATATCCTATCTTTGCAGATTTCAAAGTCATGCAACTCAACAAACATTAGGCCTTTCCAATCACAGTTCATGCACAACAAACACCAACAAACCCAAATTAAACGTGGCTAACCTACGATTTGATTTATATTACAAACCAAGTTCACAACCAATCAGTGAATAAGTTTGAATATAACATGGCAATCAAATTAACTACATGAATAGGTGATTAGAAAGAAACGACATTCAGTAAATGAGATGCTCTGTATTTCAACTTCAATCAATCATATTGTATTCCTCCATTTCACATATCAAGGGTGTGAAGGATACCTGGAAATGAGAAAAGAAACATAACAAGAAGGGATTAGTGGATAGCAACAACAAAAGAAAATGAAATTCAGCAACTTAATCACAGCAGACCCAGCTTTCTCGGACCATTTCAAACCCAGCAAAATAAGAATTACTTCAAGCTTTCAATAAATCCCCAAAAAAACACACAACTTCAAAGAAACAGTACTTTCTGGTGCTTTTTCTTCTGATTCTTCAGACTTTTCTGTTTTCTCTTTTTTAGCCTAATGTCATTTCCAGATTTTTTTCTATCTTTTCCCTTTTTCTAGTCTGCCTTGCCCATCAAGTTTAAGTGCCTTTATAGGCAAGGCATTAGGGAAGCCTAAAAGTATTAAAATTTGCATTAACCTTTTCTAATTTTGGTTTTAGCTCCCATACCCTTACTGCAAATTTCAGAATTTCAAAACCAGTCCCAAAACCCCTTTCCTAGAAACTTCCTAAGGTTGTTACATAAGATTCCCCTACCTATACTACCCAAATTACCCCTGAACCCTTGCTAATTAACTAGATAGACCAAACGGGTATGGGTCAAGTTGACCCTGGGTTGAATTAACTCAAAACCCAACCCAATCCATGAGCCTGAACCTTAAGGCATGAACCCCAGACCCAAATGCAATCAGAACCAACAAGATTCTGAGCTTACCAAGAGCAGAAAGTAAACACTTGTTTGAAAATTAAGGGTAACTATACGACTGATTAATTACATAAACAGGCAAAGGGTGAATTAGGTTATTAAATTGAGACGACCCAATTAAATTAACTTATGAGACTAAATCAAAATCAAACAAAATCAGAGAATAGACCTTTAGACCTCGACCGGAAAACTAAACTACAAAACGAACACAAAAATTAATCTAGGGGGAAAACCTAAGCTGAGAAACCTGCTCGAATTTCAGTCCACTTCAAGAAAGATGAGAAGAAAAGAAGAGGGGTAGGACGTGAATCAAAAGTGGACAGAAGAAAAGGACAAGGGAAGCTTACCGACTAGACTTGACCACAACGCTGGATTCCCTGATTTAACACAATCAGTGTTAGTCACTTGTTCTTTGTTAAGAACAAACGACCAACACTAATTATGCCAAATTAGACTCGAAAATCTTGAACACTTGGATGCCTGGAGTCATGCAAGCCACAGAATCAAAGGCAGAGTGATTTGGCTTTTAGGGTTTCGAGCTCAGATTCAAAATTCGAAGAGTTTCAGTTATATTCGAGGGGAATGGAGCAAGGATTTGGGGAGAGGGGGTTTCAGGATGTTATTTTGGGGTGATTTGGGAGAAGTTAAGTTTTTGGTCTGACTTTCGATTGCAGATTCGACGAGTTCCAGTAGGATTCGAAGGAGGGGGTTTGGAGATTTGGGAAGAGTAGAAAGAGAGGAATCTATGGTGTTAATTTGGTAGTGATTGGACCACCGGAACCGCCATGAGGCGATTTCCAGTGGGCGGAGTAAGGCGAAGCAAGGTGGAGGCGATGGGGATTTGAGGGTGGCGGTCCCTAGGGTTTGGGAGAGAGACGAGATTGGGGGGAGGGGGGTTCTGGGGGGGGCTTACTCGGACAGATTTATATTAAATCCACCCCTGTTTTCCAGCCATTGGATCAGACCAACCTCGACGACTCAGATCTGTTAGCCATCTGAACGGGGTTGTTTAATTAAGTGGGGGGAAGGGGTCTGGACCGGGTCTTTTACCCGGGTTTCGGGCCGGGTTTTGGGGCGGTTCATGAGCTGGCCTGAACGGGTATGGGGGGGAATTCGTTTGGGCCTGGTTTTTTTAAATTAAAACAGGCCCAAAACTTTGTCTCTTCAATTCATTTTTTTAAATTAATTCTTTTTATTTCGAACTCTCTCTCTCTTTTTTAATTAATTTTCTAAAATAAAAGCTCAAGTAAAACCCAAACAAAATCCTAAATTAAATCAATCCTAACTCATTAAGTTAATTAATTCTAATTAAAATCACATTAAGCGGAAAACCATCAAAATTCAAAGATTAAAAATAAAAGTGCAAAAATACCCTATTTTGTGATTTTTCCCATTCTTATAAAATAACTAATTTACTACTTAATTCCAAAATACAAAATTAGATCCTAAATGAAAATGTAACATATTTTTTTATTTTTCATTAATAAAATAAACATGCACAGACAAATGCAAACAGTTGCTAGAAAATGCCACAAAAATCCACAAGAATTTCAAATGGAAAAAGAATTATTTTGTTTTGAATTTGTGGGAGTAATTCATATAAGGAAAAAATCACGTGCTCACAAGGGGTATCGCCAGAGGGGTAGAGAGCATATGCACCAGGATAAGAGGGCTAGATTTTCGGGAGAGTTCAGAGGTGCCCCAACTAGGGGTAGAGGTCACTTCGGGAAGGGTCAGCCAACAGACCCCCGCAGTCAGCACCACCACTCCCTCCCCGAGGTGCTCCAAGGAGACCTTATTTCAGTGTGATGCCGGAGAGTTCTTACCACCCACTAGCTGTTGAGGGTTCCTCCGGCGAGTATTCTGGTTATCAGGGTTGTTCTAGTGCTCACTTCAGTGCCGTACCAGAGAGTTCATATCGCCCACCAGCCATCCAGGGCACTTCCAGTGGGTATTCGGGGTCAGTAGGCTCAGATTTTAGGGCAACAGACTATGGTACCGAAAGTATGCTACAAGTGTGGAGATCCGGGTCACATGAAGAGGACCTGCCCCAGACTTCGGGGCAAGGTAGTGCAACAGGGTTAGCAGCCCATGATTTTAGCACCAACTGCCCAGCCACCTAGAGGTGGAGGGCAGGCTGGTAGGGGTCATCCTAGAGGTGGAGGCCAGGCGGGGAGAGGTTAGCCAGCTATTGCTCAATTAGGTGGAGGCCAGCCAGCCGACGCTCTAGCCAGATTCTGTGCCCTTCCATCCAGGCCAGATGCGTTGGCCTCAGATGCCGTCATCATAGGTATTATTTCCATCGATGGCAGAGATTCTTCGGTATTATTTGATCTAGGTTCTACTTATTTATATTTATCATCCCTATTTGCTCGATTCCTGGTTATATCTTCTGAGCCTTTGGGCACTCCTGTTCATGTGTCCACCCCTATAGGTGACTCTGTGGTTGTGGATCGGATCTACTGGTCCTATGTGGTCATATTCTATGGTTTCGAGACTAGAACAGATCTCATGTTGCTTGATATGATCGATTTTGAGGTCATCCTGGGCATGGATTGGTTATCTCCATATCACGCCGTCTTAGATTGCCATGCCAAGACTGTTTCACTAGTGATGCTAGGATTGCCGATGTTGGAGTGGAGGGGTTCCACAGTTGATACACCTAGTCTGGTTATTTCTTTCCTGAAGGCTCAGCATATGGTCGAGAAGGGGTGTTTGGCTTATCTAGCTTATGTTTGGGACACCACCGCAGAGTCTCCGATGATTGATTCGGTTCCAGTAGTTCAAGAGTTTGCTGATGTGTTTCCTTCTGATATTCTTGGCATGCCACCAGACTGTGATATTGATTTCTGTATTGATTTGGCACTAGACCCCTAGCCTATATCTATTCCACCGTATCGTATGGATCCTAAGGAGTTGAAGGAGCAGCTTGCGGAGGTGTTGGCGAAGGGGTTTGTCAAGCCCAGTGTATCGCCTTAGGGTGCACCAGTGTTATTTGTGAAGAAGAAGGATGGGACTATGCGGATGTGCATTGATTACTGCCAGTTGAACAAAGTCACCATCAAAAACAAGTATCCGTTGCCTCGTATTAATGCTTTGTTCGACCAGTTGTAGGGTGCTAGGGTGTTCTCTAAGATAGACCTGAGGTCAGGGTATCATCAGCTGAAGATTTGAGACTCGGATGTTCCGAAGACTGCATTCCGGACAAGATATGGCCATTATGAGTTTTTGGTGATATCCTTTGGCTTGACTAATGCCCCAACAACATTTATGGATTTGATGAACAGGGTATTCAGGCCTTATATTGATTCATTTGTCATCGTCTTCATTGACGACATCTTGATATACTCACGTAGCCTGGGGGAGCACGAGTATCATTTGAGAGTAGTGCTTCAGACCTTGCGAGAGTAGAAGCTATATGATAAGTTTTCCAAGTGTGAGTTTTGGCTAGATACAGTGGAATTCTTGGGGCATATTGTGTCAGGAGAGGATATTAAGGTGGATCCCAAGAAGATTGAGGCAGTTCAGAATTGGCCACATCCTACCTTAGTGACCGAGATCAGGAGTTTCCTGGGGCTAGCAGGTTATTACCGGCGATTCGTGCAGGGCTTTTCATCTATTGCATCACCTTTGACTAGATTGACCTAGAAGGATGCTCCATTTTGTTGGTCCGATGATTGTGAGGAGAGCTTCTTGAAGCTCAAGACAGTTTTGACTACATCACCAGTTCTTGTATTGCCTTCCATCTCGGGGATGTATACGGAATATTGTGACGCTTCACGCGTTGGGTTGGGATGTGTATTGATGCAGGAAGGACGAGTTATTGCATATGCTTCATGTCAGCTGAAGGTTCATGAGAAGAATTATCCTGTGCACGATCTAGAGTTGGTCGTGATTGTTCATGCTCTTAAGATATGGAGGCATTATCTGTATGGGGTGTCATGTGAGGTTTATACCGATCATCGTAGCTTACAACATTTGTTCAAGCAGAGGGATCTTAATTTGAGGAAGTGCAGGTGGCTTGAGTTACTGAAGGATTATGACATCACCATTCTTTATCATCCGGGCAAGGCAAATGTGGTCGTAGATGCCTTGAGCATAAAGGCGGAGAGTATGGGTAGCTTGGCATTCATTCTAGTAGTGGAGAGGCCACTAGCTTTGGACATTCAGTCCTTGGCTAATAGACTTGTGAGGTTGGACATTTCGGAGCCCAGCCGAGTTCTTGCATGTGTGGTCGCTCAGTCTTTATTATTGGGGCAGATCAAGGCCTAGCAGTTTGATGATCCCCATTTGGCAGTTCTCAGAGAGACAATACTTCAGGGAGGTGCTAAGGAGGTTTCTATTGGCGATGATGTTTTTTTGCCACTCCAGGGTCGTCTATGTGTTCCTAATGTTGATGATTTGAGGGGGAGGATTCTGGAGGAGGCTCACAGTTTGCGGTATTCTATTCATCCGGGTGCTACAAAGATGTATCGTGACTTGAGGTAGCATTATTGGTGGCAGAGAATGAATAAAGACATAGGGGAGTATGTGGCTAAGTGTTTGAATTGTTAGCAGGTCAAGTATGAACACCAGAGGTCGGGTGGCCTACTTCAGCAGATGCTTATACCAGAGTGGTAGTGGGAGCGTATCACCATGGATTTCGTAGTTGGGTTACCGCAGACTTTGGGGAAGTTCAATTCAGTGTGGGTCATTATTGATAGGTTGACCTAGTCCGCTCACTTCATTCCAGTGGTGACTACTTATACGGTGGAGAGGTATGCTCAGATTTACATTCGGGAGATAGTCCGGTTGCACGGTGTGCCTATTTCCATTATATCAGATAGAGGCCCTCAGTTCACTTCCCATTTCTGGAGAGTCGTTCAGAGTGAGTTGGGAACCCGTATGGAGCTTAGCACAGCATTCCATCCTCAGACCGACGGGCAGTCGGAGCGGACAATTTAGATTTTAGAAGATATGCTTAGAGCATGTGTGATTGACTTTGGAGGGCATTGGGATCAGTTTTTCGCCCTTGACAGAGTTTGCATATAACAACAACTATCAGTCCAGCATTGAGATGGCTCCATACGAAGCTTTATATGATCGCTGTTGTCGTTCTCCTATCGGGTGGTTCGAGCTTGGTAAGGCTAAGTTGTATGGTACAGACTTGGTACAGGATGCCTTATATAAGGTGAAGTTGATTCAGGAGAGGCTTCGCACAGCTCAGTCTAGACAGAAGAGTTACGCGGATCAAAAGGCGCGTGATGTATCATTTATGGTTGGCGAGAAGGTTCTCTTGAAAGTATCGCCAATAAAAGGCATTATGAGATTCGGGAAGAAGGGCAAGTTGAGCACAAGGATTATTGGTCCCTTTGAGGTGTTGAGGAGAGTTGGGGAGGTTGCCTATGAGCTTGCCTTACTCCCCAGCTTATCGGGAGTTCATCCAGTTTTCCATGTATCGATGCTTCGGATGTATCACTCTGACTTGTCCCATGCATTAGACTTCAGTACTATTCAGCTGGATGAGAGCTTAGGTTATGAGGAGGAACCAATTGCCATTATTGATAGACATGATCGCCAGTTGAGATCCAGGAGGATTTCTGCGGTAAAGGTCCAATGGAGGGGCCAACCAGTCGAGGAGGCGACCTGGGAGTCTGAGGAGGACATGCAGAGAAGATATCCCCATTTATTCAGCAGCTCAGGTACTTTTCTATGTCCGTTCGAGGACGAACGTTTGTTTAAGAGGTGGAGAATGTAACGACCCGCCTAGTTGTTTTGCCTTTTAGAACCCCATTCCCCTAAATAAAACTTTCCGTGCTTGTTTTAGCTAATTTACGACTTGCGGGGATGGTTGGTTCGGGAAGGAAGAGTTTTGAGTGAAATATGCCCATTTGATTCCTTAGGATTCTCTTAAAAGACTAAGTTTGACTTTGGTCAACATTTTGAGCAAATGGACCTGGATTCATGATTGACAGTCCCTAAGGGTCCGTGGGAAAAAATGGGACCTGGGCGTATGTCCGGAATCGAATTCCGAGGTACCTAGCCCGAGGAATAGTTTTTTATTAGAAATTGTTAATTTGAAGTTTTAAGGATTTAAAGAAACTAAGTAATGATTGATTTCATGGGTATCGGGATCGTATGTTGGTTCCAAAGCCCAGTACAGGTCCGAAGTATCATTTAAAACTTACCCGTAAAATTTGGTGTCAATCCGAGTAGTTTAAGGGCGTTTTGGCCCGTTAGAGGAAAATTAAGAATTTGAAGTTCATAAGTTTGATTCATTTGGTTTTAGGGGGTGATTCCTAGATTTAGCGTTATTTCGAGTGTTCCGAAGGTTCGAGTAGGTACGTCTCGTGATTTCAGACTTGTCGGTATGTTCGGGCCCGGGAGCCCCGAGCATCAATCGGACGAGGCTCGAGTGAAGTGGAAATTTTTAGAAAGAGCTGAAGCTTGCTGCTTCTGTCATAACCGCACGGGTAGTTGGTGGACCGCGGGTGCGAGACCGTAGATGCGGTCGTGCTATCACAGAAGGGGCCCAGGATAGGCCAGGCCAGGAACTGCAGAGGCGGCTCCCAAGCCGCAGAAGCGGCTCCGCAGATGCGGTCCCAGCTCTTTGGCCCATTTTCGCAGGTGCGTCCCTTCTCTCGCAAATGCGGGACCGCAGATGCGGTCCCCTGACCGCAGATGCGGAAATCTCTAGGCAGTAAGGTCTATTTAATGCGGGTTCTAAGTCATTTTTATCACATTTTCACTTCCCCATTGGGCGATTTGGGAGCTTTTGAGAGAAAGACTTCACCTAGAATCTTGAGGTAAGTGTGTGCTACCTATTTCTAGTTTAATATCATTGTCTTAGGTAGATTAAACACTAGCATTAAGGTGAAATCATGGGGTTAGAGCAAAAACCTAGGGTTTTAATTAAACTTAGATTTAACCACAAAATTTGTTATGGAATAAATTAGAAATCATATATTATTGATCCTTAGGTTGTAGAGAACAACTTCCTTCGAAAAATCTCGGAACCCGGGCACGTGGGCCCGGGGTCGAAATTTCGGGAAACTTGTGTTAATGGTTGGGAAATTGCTTAAATAGCTAGAATTCGATCTTGTGAGTCTATATTAACTAGTTCTTACTTTATTTAACTAGTTTGGGATTGTTCGGCTCCGAATCAAGGGCTTGGACTTGTTCTTGGTATTTGGAAGTGCACTTTGGAGCGAGGTGAGTCTCCTTTCTAACTTTGTAAGAGGGAATTGTCCCCATAGGTGTAATAATTGAATTAATTGCCATTATATTCGGGGGCTACATACGCACTAGGTGACTAGAGTCCGTGCGTAGCGACTAT
This sequence comes from Nicotiana sylvestris, assembly GCF_000393655.2. Taxonomy (NCBI): domain Eukaryota; kingdom Viridiplantae; phylum Streptophyta; class Magnoliopsida; order Solanales; family Solanaceae; genus Nicotiana; species Nicotiana sylvestris. Next base: position 173,192,422 of record NC_091064.1, on the reverse strand, counting down.
TATGTTAAGTCCGGGTAGTCTAGGACCCAAAAGCATGCTCTACGTGATATTCTTGTAAGTTGATGTTAAATTCGGATTCTTATAATTTATTTGATTAAGGTTAATGCAACTAGTGAGAGAACCTTATCCTATTTGGTTCTTAAAAGAGAATTTGGATATTTCCTGTGAATAACTCTCCTTAGATGTACATTATCGTCTGCTTCTGATGATTTTATTTATGTTTGACCGCGTCGCACGTGTGATTTGCGAGCGGGGTAATAGATGCATCTATGGTTCGACACATTCGACCCTCGGCAGTGCACAATTTACTTTTATGTTGGATTGGGCCGTACGTCCCTCGGTGTTACTTGCACATGTTTTTCTTAGCATTTTTCTGTGGACTGGACTTCATATCTGCTTAATATATAGACAGATGCCCATGATAATATTTGGAAAAAGGACTGTTATTCCATGCGTATTAATACTAATAACTTGTGCTATTCCTGCTTATTATAACATCTTCTCGTATTATATGACCCTAGTAAGTATCGAGTCGACCTCTCGTCTCTACTTCATCGAGATTATACGGGATACTTACTGGGTACATATTGTTTATGTACTCATACTACACTTCTGTACTTAATTGTACATGATCTGAGGTAGGTGTATCTGACTATCAGTCTATTGCGCATCCTTGATCAGACCCGAGACTTCTACGGTGAGCTGCTTCCCTTCAATGCCGTTCAACAGCCTGAAGAAGTCTTTCTTATGTATTTTCTTTGCTATCTATTCCGTTTCGGACAGTAGGATAGTATGAATCTTTTGTATATTCTACTAGTTGCCCACAACTTGTTACACCGGGTCTTGGCACACACGTTAGTAGACATTTACTTTTTTGGGTTGTATGATCATTTTGGATACATTATGGATCGCTTCTAGTCTTAACTTTAAATCTGAGAATCTGTTACACTTATTTTTGGTAAAAGTAAAATGAGAACTTAATTATAATTACGTGTTGGCTTGCCTGACAATGGTGTCGGGCGCCATCATGACCTATTATGGAAATGGGTCGCGACATAATACGTAGATGTAAATACATCATGCTAGGCAAGCAACTATTGATACTGATCAAAAGAAAAAAAGGGGGAAACATCAAATAAAAACGCGCAATGGTAAAGTAAAACAGATGGAGTTTTCAATTTCAAGTATAGTCGCTAGTTAACTAAATTCAAGAAAAAAACAATAGGCAAATAAAGTACTCTATATAGGCTAATCTAAATGCAACTTGTAATTGACCAAGTCTTTAAGGGTGGATTCTAAGTGTTGTTTCTTCATATCCACGTCGTCCAAGTCATCAATAGTCACGAAGGAAACATCAGAACATCTACGGTACTCCTCTTCAACAGATGAGACTCAAGATTTAATCTCTTCGGCGTCTTTCTTGTCAGCATCTCGGAGAGCTCTTAACTATTTCACCTTCTCCTTGGCCTCTTTAAGGGATTGACTAGTGACAGAAAGTTCCTTGACCTTCTCCCCTTTTTTAGTCAAGTACCACCACCTGATCAGTTGGTATATGTTGATGATGTTGCTCACAGTGGTCGAGACGATATGATGGGATGTCCTCATAGGCTTGATGATATTATGTACACCTATACCTATGCATGACACGACATTTATATGCAGGTGCATGATATTATAAATGTTTCAGAATCTACAAAGATATTCAGATTTACAGATGGATTTCTTTATTCCATGTTTCATCTATGTCTTTTACGTACTGATTTTCATGCCTTACATACTTAGTACATTTTTCGTACTGACGCCCTATTCCATGGGGTCTGCGATTTACGCCCGCAGGTGCAGGTAGGCAAGCTGACGGTCCCCCTTCTTAGGATCCTTGATCAACAAGAATTGGCGTGCTCCACTTGATCTAGGGTTGCTTTTAATTTTGGTACGATATGCTTGTATATATATATATATGGGTATGACGTGGCTCAGTCCCGCTTTTGTATAGTTGTATTTCTATTAGAGGTTCGTAGACAGTTATGTCCAGTTGGATAGTATGTGGCCTTACCGGCTTTCAGTTTTGAGTATATAGTTGTCTATAGCAGCCTTGCCGGCTCGCCCCATTGTATGTCTTTGAGATAGGTATCCCTCACGTACATTATTCATGTTTATATTTTAAACACCTGCTTAAGGATGTTCGACATGGAGGATTCAGGCATCCTCGCGGCCCATCGATTTGGGTCGTGACAAATTTTAACCAAAGCATTCAAGATGAAATCCTTGCGAAGAGTCAAGACAACCTTTCTTCTCTCAAAGATAGACATAGTTGGTGCTAATCTTTGGTAAAAATTAGGACCCAATTTCGCTCCAACATTAGGAATGGAAGTTGCCTCTAGGTCCGACTTAGATATCGGAAGTAATTTCCTCGAGTCCGGATTCACCATCACTATTATCCCTCTAGCTTGCTTTGGTGTGACGCTATCAAAATATTATCACCATTTAGATGTATATATAAAAAAGATAGACGGTTAGTGAAGTTACATATATGTTATAAGGCAATACGAAAGTTTTAAGCATTACCTCTTTAATGGCCGTCAAAGTCCTTGAAGCACTGCCAATACTGTCAGTAATCTCGACTACACCCAAGTCAGTGTCTCCTTGTTTGTGTGAGTATGGCTTCACCCGCTTGAAGTTTTGATCGCCATGACTACTATAACTCTCATTTTGGGACAGGCGTTTGTTGGAGGTAGGGACAACGGTGCCTAATTGAAAGGAACCCTCATGGACTTGATGAGCCTGAGAAGGTCCCTTTTTCTTTTGAGCTTCTTTATATAAAGGTCCCTTGATGTCGCGTGGTGAAACCACTCTGGATTTCAAAGTAGGAGGTTTGTCCTTCTTATTATGCTCTTGAGGCGTGATCTCTAAAGGCGTAACAGTGATTGGCCTAACAAAAGTCACCAAAGATTCTAAATGATCTTCAAGAAAGCTCCCATGTACTCTTGTCTACTAGGATCTGTACTTTGATGAAAATAGCTTTTATGTCGTAGATATAGCCGGGGGAAAGGTCGCCCTCACTTTGGTGAAATTATGTGACACACAAATTCACCAAAATTTGAGTCCTTCTTCTAATGAGACGCTACGAAGGTCATTTTCCAAAATACTAGGACTGGTCTAATAAAATCCAAATTGATGGATGATTCTATGTAGACTATATGGTTCAAGAATAAAAGACTTCCCACACATCAAAGGGAGATAATTAAAATGGATACTCATAAAATAATTGATTCGGTTCTGATGCTTTATCATTATCCTCAAAATAGTAAGGTTCGGACCCCTCCCGCATGATAGAAGTCCAAGATGCATTACCGCTTGACGGATGTGTTTTCTTGCATTTATATCATCCAAATACCTTACAGTGCCTTCCCAAAATATGCCACCATTAATGGAACATATGATCCTTTTGGAAGTCCATAGTATCCTAAAGTAGTGAGCAAACTGACCGTATACATAATGAATGGGAAAACATATTTTGATATGTTCAAGCTGTGAGGACTTGGAGATCTTGTTCAACATAGTAGATGCTCGCTAGAACTGGGATTGCAAGGCTGAATTTCCATCTTTATACCAGCATGCTAGCCATTTTAAAGGTCTTGGGTCTAATGAAATCTCCATCTTGAGAGGGAAATACAAATGCACATAACCAACAAGATAAGAATGCTGCTAGATACGTGCCTTCTCTCTTTTCCTGTCGAACCCTAAGACTAGCAAACATCATCTCATCCGCGCTAGACCATGCAACTACTTTTGGTATAGCTCCAATGGGGTTGTGCGTCGACTTCAAACGGGTATATTTTTTTCTCCCTCCTTGCTAGAGTAGGGTTAGATCTCAAGTCTCTTTTGTACCAAAATTCAATCCACTTGCTAAATGAGACATTTGGATCATGACTCTCCCTTTCTTGGTGATGGTTAAGGTCCATAAATAGGTATCCACAAGCTCGAAGAGTAAATCTTTCGTTCTTCTCATTAACACCTGTGAGCTGGATAGCTTGGGGAACAACTTCTTCATAGGGAGAACCTACAATAGGTAAACAGCCAATGGTAGCAAATCCCAAAGAGATATCGATAGTTTCCCGGCTGATGCTAGTAAAGTATTTTGTTGTGGGACACCAAGCTTCAAGAAACGCTTGCAAGATGTTTGAATTTTGATCATATGTAAATAAAGAAGCATAGACGACATCATAAATTTGTGCTGTCTCTAAAGCCCGTTGACTTCTGCCAAGTATGTCCTTAGCCAATTCCCAATATCCTGGGATATGATGATATTCACCATCAATTCTCAAAGTATCTCCCCCAACGTATCTCCCTTTGAATCATACACCGTCTAAGGCAAGGAAGGGTACTTGCGATATTTAATTTTCGTTGGTAAGGAGTTGCAACGATTCGACTGGTCATTTTGAGCTTTTGCATTTCGCTCGCTAGTTCTGGGGCATGACTTGCCCCGTGTGATGCAATATGACTTATGTAAATCATTGGTGTTCGGTTTCAAGTTAATCAGAATTTAATTTGGAAGAACAGTCTCAATGAAAGCTTAAAATTTGAAAGGTTTGACCAAGATTTGACTTGTGTGTATTTGATCTCGGATTGTAATTTTTGTGGTTTGGTTAGCTATGTTAGGTGATTTGTGACTTAGGAGCGCGATCGGAATGGGTTTTGGAGTTGTACAAAAGATTTAGGCTTGAATTGGCGAAATTGAGATTTCGTCGTTTTTCGGTTGATAGGCGAGATTTTGATATAGGAGTTGGAATGGAATTCCAAGAGTTTCAGTGGCTTCGTTGCGCCATATGGTATGTGTGTGCAAAATTTTAGGTTATTCGAATGAGGTTTGATAGACTTTTTCATCGAAAGCATAATTTAAGAGTTATTGGAGTTCTTAGGCTTGAATCCTATATTAAATTGGTGATTTGATGTTGTTGTAAGCATTCTGAAGTGTTGAACAAGTTTGAACGATGTCATGGGATGTGTTGGTACAATTAGTTTGAAGTTTCGGGAGTCCCAGGTAGGTTCCGGGATGTTTTAGGCCGAAAATCATAGCTATAACAGGTCTAGGAGGGTTGCAGGCCTCGGAAATCACCCGCGCAGTCCGCACAAAAAGAAGTGCGGCCGCGGTATGTGCTGTGCGGACTGCACAAAATGGTGTACGGCCGCGGTAGGTGTTGTGCGGACAGCACAAGATGGTATGCGGCCGCGGTGGGGAACGATTCGTTGGTCCTACTTCGGAAGCTCATATCTTTTGATCTACAAGGAATTTCAAGATGATTCAAAAACTAAAGTTTTAGCCCTTCATGTCTAGTTTCCAGAAAAATAAAGATAGCACAATTTGGACATCTATAAAAAATGTTATGGCCTAAATACTAAAGCCTGTCATTGCAGAGGAAGGCCTGTGCAGCCGAGGATATTTTTGCGCGGACCGCACTGGCTTGTGCTGACCGCGGTCGATTTGGGGCGGCCCGCGGAGGCTCAAATCTAAGGGGTACTCGATAAATACGAGGTTTTGGGTTTTATTCAATATTTTACCCTAGAGAGCTCAGATTTTGACAATTATTCGAAGGTTTTTCAAGAAATTCATCGGGGTAAGTGATTTTAACTCAGATTTGGCTATAATACATGAATTTATCACTAAATTCAAAATTTAATTCGTGATTTGGAATGGAACTTGAGAAGAAAATTGTGAAACCTTTCAAAAGTATAAAATGATGATTTGAAGGACCAAATGATATCGGAATTCGATAATTTTTGTATGGTTAGACTCGTGAGGGTATGAGTATTCTGAAAATATATATTTTACCCGATTCTGAGACGTGGGCCCAGGGCTCGGGTTTTGCTAATTTTGGGATTTTTGATATTTTTCGAATGTTTTCGCTTGGGCTTTGTTCCATTAGCATATTGTGACGTATTCGTTCTGATTTTGGATAGATTCAACACGCGTGGAGGCCAATTCTAGGGGCAAGATACGCACTGGATGATGAGCGTGGGGTCTTTTACTACTTGGTCCATCCCGATTGATGATTTTACCGCGTATTTGACTGAAATTCATTTGTTATCATCATGATTTGGGCTGATTGCCATATTTGTCCTTCGTGCCAACTATTTTAACCCTTCGAGGATTTTTATAACTGTTTCCTCATTGCTTGACTTATTATTTGAACTCAGTCCTGTTAATATCTACTGTTTTACAAACTCAGCCACTTTTACTTAGATTTGAAACTTAAATGATATTTCTACATCATGTTTTGGCCTGAGAACTACTATTTTACTAATGCCCAAAGGGCTTGTGATGATTTTTGGACTTAGTGAGGCCGAGGTCCATATGTGAGGATATGCTGAGTGATATGAGGCCTAGGGCCTGAGATACTTTATATGCTATGAGGTGGCTTGAGTGATGTGAGGCCGAGTGTCGAGTGATGTGAGGTCGCGTGCCGAGTGATGATGCCACGAGGTGGCTTGATATAGCGCTTGGGCTGTAAGGGGCCCCTTCGGAGTCTGGACACCCACAGTGAGCATGGGTACCCATTATGATCTGAGAGTGAGCCCAAGGGGCTGATACTGTTCTGAGCGATTGATACTGTGCCCGAGGGGCGGATTTCTACTTGTTATTTACCTGTTAAATTAACTGTTTTAATTGTTTTAAAAAGGAATATCATTTGATTTCTTCACTGATTTACTGCTTTAAGTGATTTTACTGCTTGATATGGAATTGCTTTGTGCCTTTACGTGTTTTCATACTTTTAGCCATTATTTATAATTATTACTCACTGAGTCAGAGTACTCACATCACTCCATGCACCATGTGTGCAGATTCAGGCATCGCAGAGTCCGCTCGTAAGTGCTGATTCTCCCAGTTCAGGTAGTGATTCAGAGACTACGAGGTAGTTATTGGAGTTCGTAGCCCCGTGCCTCCCTTATCTTATAATTTTATGTTTTTAGAACTATTGTATCGGATTTGGTGTTTAGTAGACTTATATCTGGATTTCTTAGTTGCTCATGACTTGTGACACCCTGGTTTGGGCTGTGTCGGGATGGTTTCCACTGTTGTTATTGTTAAATTTTCACAATCTATGGATATTATATTATGTTTATTACTATTTATGATAATTAGCTGCTTAACGAGGTGTTCCGTTTTGGTCTAGCTGGCCTTATCTTCATGAGAGGTGCCATCACGACTGAGTTCAAGAATTGGGTTGTGACAAGTTGGTATCAGATCCTAGGTTACATAGGTCTCAAGAGTCATGAGCAGGTTTAGTAGAGTCTTGAAGATCGGTACGGAGATGTCTGTATTTATCCTCGAGAGGCTGCAGAACCTTTAGGAAAACTTCACATTTTTGAATTCTAATCGTGCATCCTTGATTCAGCTTGAAAAGTAACTCTTGAATTCCTTCCACGTGTTCGTATGCGCGGATGAGCGCTTAGTATCAGATGTGCATTGATGGCTTGTGATTCCCCGATCGAGGGGAAAGATGTGATCTCTATGAGTTGATGTTGGGCCGGTCTGGAGGACTTAAGATCGGATCTTTGCCTATGGCTTAACAACCGAGGTGCTGATTGTGTGAGCAAGTATTGTTGAACGTATATGTTCGGTATTGTCCCTATTATTGGCGGTGACGGCTGGATAACTATGTGATGAGTATGTTGGTACTGCGAGATGTATCCACATGATTTGGAAGCGATGAGAAGGCCTGCTAGAGGATATAAGAAATATTAGGTGCTTGAATTCCTTCTTGATTCGAGGTATAGCCCCGAGTTATGGGCATGTGAAGGATCTTTTCATGTTTCCCAGTTGTGAGTGAAGTAAATTTCCTGTTGCGGTATGAGTTCAGACTCAGGAAGACTAAGTGACTGCGTATAGTTTATGACGGTGGAAGGTATACATAAATGTTAGTTAGAGGCAAAACATGTGGGTTGTCTCCTGCAAAATGTTCTGAGGTGGTACGATCCTTATGTGTCTGTTAGAAGATCTCATTTGCGAGTGAAAGATATGTGTTGCAATTTAAATTGGGTTGCTTAGAGAGTGTGTGTAATTGTTGCGAGAGTGGAATGCGAGATTTGCAGAAGAGTTAAAATTCGAGATGGTCTATGTTTTCACAAGCTTATAAAAGATTTGAGTTTAATCTCACTATAGTATCATGGCATCAATAGAGTATAATCGTTATGAGTTATTGAGTGTGTGCTGATCTATGTACTCGAGCCAAGTGGGGGAGCCTGCTATTGATTAGGCGATTGCACGGTTAGGTGCTATGTTGGTTCCAGTTTAAGGCGTGCTGGTGAACCAGTTATGGCTTGCGAAAATTGAGACCGAGGATGGATCGAGTAAAGGAAAATTTTGACGAAGATTATATTATGCTTCATAGGTGTGTGAGAATCACGGGATGTCTTGAGTCATTTTTGGCGAGAATGCTCGGTGCATAGAGCAGGAAGTTGCTTGGTTGTATTGGGATAAGGTTACATTCTGTGGTGACGGAGTGCCAATGAGGCATGGGTTGTTCGGTTCATTTGATCAGACTAATTGCAGTTTGAATAGAGTGAATGACTCTCAGGAATGGTTCAAATGGGTTCAAGACTTTCAGGTAATAATTGGAGATTTTCAAGTGTATAATTGGGCTAGAAACTGAGGTTTGCATTAGAGGGTGCCAAGACTTGTGTCACTTCTATATCAATTTTGGGATCCTATGTATCAGTATTAGGAAGGTAAAGGTAACGGATTTAGATTCGCAGGAAGTTTCCTCAGAGTAAAGTATTTTGAATGTGGTGCCTTTGGGAATAGATAAGAGAGTATTTAGTGGCTTATGGGTCTCAGACGGTGTGTCTTTATGCTTGGGTCTCGTGTGGTAAGTCGGGGTTGAGGAATTGTGGTGCTGCAACAAGAGGGGATATCAAGTTGAAGGTAAATCAGAAGGAAACTCGGGTAAATGGGATAGCTGGGTAGTAGGTTGGATCAGTATGGTAAGGATATGATTAGTTCCTTGGGTGTGTAGGGGGTAATGAGTTCCTACATGTATTTCGCGGTAATGCTCTTAGGTTTTAATGGCTTGCGTAGCTTGGTCGAGTTAGAAGGATTCAGTCCTGCTGGGTCTGGTTTGGGCAAGGGGAACTCGGAGAGTCCTTGATGGTTTCTACCTTGGTTGGAGATGTATATTTTCCATGGGCATGATGAGCATGGGATGTATAGTGGTTCTTTTCTAGATGGGATCAATGGAAAGTTCTTGGCTAGTGGAATGCATAGTGGCTTGCGGTTTTGAAGGGATATGAAGTTCTTATGGTTATCTTACACTGGTATTGGTTATGCAGTATGTTGTAAATGATTGAGAATTGCGTGCGTGAGGTTGCGGTTCAGTTTTGAATGGAAAGTCATAAAATTCTTAGGCAGCACGGGCAGTTTCAGATAATTAGAGGAACGAGCTTCAGATAATTAGAGAAAGGGTCTTCGGATGATTAAGGAAATGGTATTGCTAATTTGGGGTGATTTGACGAGGCATATATTTCAGAAAGGGCAATGTGATTAAGTTGGTGATACTTCGGTAGTATTGCAGCATTTTCTGGTTAGAACGACTGTTGATACTCAAGTTTGCTTGGTGGCACAGAGGAATTCTAGATTATCTCTCGTGGAATGACTGAGTATTTGAGGTGTGGTATGCATTCAGATGGTGGAATTGGAACCAGATATGTGGATTCATGGGCCATATAGAGTTGGAGACGGGAAGTTCTCATATTCAGGCTATGTGGAGGTTGTGAGTCGTGTGTATCGACACTGTTTAGTGACTATCGGAATTTGGAGACCTGAGCGGATCTTTTGTTGCTTGGTATGTTAGATTTTGGATGTGATATTGGGTTCAGACTGGTTGTCTTCGTGTTGTGTCATTCTGGACTGTTGCACTAAGGCGACGTTGTTGGCTATGCCGGAAATGCCACAGATTGAGTGGCGTGGTCCGTAGGATTATGCCCTAGTGGAGTGGTTTTACATTTTGAAGGCCCAACGAACGGCTGGGAAGGATCGTCTTTCTTATTTGGGTTTTCGTGACGGATGTTAGTGTAAAGGCTGCTACCATTGATTTAGTTCCGGTGGTGAGGGACTTTTCGGATATGTTTCTTGTGGTCGGGCATGTCGTCGGGCAAGGTTATTGATTTTGGTATTGATTTGATGTCGGGCACTGTATCGTATGGCACCGGCAGAGTCAAAGGAGTTGAAGAGCAACTCTAGGATTTTTGTGATAAGGAGCTCGTTGGCAGGCCAATGTGGATGCGTTTTCTAATTTGAGTCGGCTTGGTTGGCTCTGAATTGTACTGTTGTGGGGTGTGTTGATTGAATTATTATTGAGCTTATTAGTGGTCTGGAGAGATCCATGAGTTACCTTTTTGTGTTGCGAGATGTTATGATTTGTTGGTTATAGGTACATATGCTGCGGTTCTATTGGGGTCTCGTAGTGGAAGTCGAGCGGGAAGAGTAATTGGGTGTTGCTCGGTAAATGCCATATCAGTTATGTCCTTTCGGGTTTGCGTGGTGTATGTTATTTACTTCACCGTGAGTATGATGAATTTCTTTGGTTCCAGATATCAAATTGTGCGTGGTTGTCGATTTCGATCATAGTGACTTAAGATGGTTTATGTGGGGCAGTATTGAATAGGATCGCACATCGCAGCGAAGTTATGTGGAGGTATGACCTTGTGGGTTAGACTCGTGTGTTCTGTTCCTATGATGTGATATGGGTTCTCAGCCTTGTGTTATGGTGGTACCGGTGAGCTTGAGGTACATCTTTTTCATTTGAGTCATTTTCATGATTTGAGTATGTTCGGACTGTTGCGTATTGATGCGTGTATTGTGCAAGTTGTGGCTTAGGCCTGTATGGATGTGTCATGTCACCAGAGTAATATGTTGGATTAGAGGAGATCGTTGGGGATCATTAGTAAATATGAACGGATGTGATTTCAGCATGTTAGAAGTATAGTATCGAGCTTCGGTTTGGAAATTTGCTGTGGTATCTGTCAAGGAAGAAGTGGCTTCATGAATGGTTGATCTGGGAAATGGTCATGGCTTACTGCGTGTCTTAGTGATCATTGGTAGTATATGAAAGTGTTGGGATGAGACTTTAGGTGATAAGAGTTTTTCTATCGGTATGCGGATGTTGTGTGCAACTGTTGTGGTTAGAAGTTATCACTACAAGTATTGAGTTATGTGTTATATCATGTGATTGCACCGGAGATAGCATGTATGGTTTGTTACAGCTTGTTCGTACTTATTCACAGTATAAATGTGAAATTCCGATCGTGTCGATGATTTTAGAAGAGGAAATGTGGTTCCATGGTTCATGGACTAGGATGGATTGTGAAATTTCCGTTATATTGGGTTATCGAACCTATGCGAGATAGTGTGACGTGGGATCACCCCCGGGCATGTGCATGGTGAGGTTATTCGGCAATTGGTTGGCTTTTGGAACAACTCTGGGCACGTTCGAGTACGAACGTATGTTTAAGTGGGCGAGGATGTAACGACCCGACTGGTCGTTTTGAGCTTTTGCATTTCACTCGCTAGTTCTCGGGCATGACTTGCTCCGTGTGATGCAATACGACTTATGTAAATTGTTGGTGTTGGGTTTCAAGTTAATCAGAATTTAATTTGGAAGAACAGACTCAGTGAAAGCTTTGAAAGGTTTGACCAAGATTTGACTTGTGTGTATTTGATCTCGGATTGGAATTTTTATGGTTTGGTTAGCTCTGTTAGGTGATTTGTGACTTAGGAGCGCGATCGGAATGGGTTTTGGAGTTGTACAGAAGATTTAGGCTTGAATTGGCGAAATTGAGATTTCGTCGTTTTCCGGTTGATAGGCGAGATTTTGATATAGGGGTCGGAATGGAATTCTGAGAGTTTCAGTGGCTTCGTTGCACCATTTCGGATGTGTGTGCAAAATTTTAGGTTATTCGGACGAGATTTGATAGACTTTTTGATCGAAAGCATAATTTAAGAGTTCTTAGAGTTCTTAGGCTTGAATCCTATATTAAATTGGTGATTTGATGTTGTTGTAAGCATTCTGAAGTGTTGAACAAGTTTGAACGATGTCATGGGATGTGTTGGTACAATTAGTTTGAAGTTTCGGGGGTCCCGGGTAGGTTCCGGGATATTTTAAGCTGTAAATCATAGTTGTAGCAAGTCTAGGAGGGTTGCAGGCCTCGGAAATCACCCGCGCAGTCCGCACAAAAAGAAGTACGGCCGCGGTATGTGCTGTGCGGACCACACAAAATGGTGTGCGGCCGCAGTGGGGAACGATTCACCGGTTCTACTTTGGAAGCTCATATCTTTTGATCTACAAGGAATTTCGAGATGATTGAAAAACAAAAGTTGTAGCCCCTCGTGTCTACTTTCCAGAAAGGTAAAGATATCGCAATTTAGACATCTGTAGAAAAGTTATGGCCAAAATACTAAAGCCTGTCACTGCAGAGGAAGGCCTGTGCAGCCGCGGTTATTTTGTGTGGATCGCACTGGCTTGTGCGGACCGCGGTCGATTTGGTGCGGCCCGCGGAGGCTGAAATCTGAGGGGTACTCTATAAATACGAGGTTTTGGGTTTTACTTAATATTTTGCCCTAGAGAGCTCGGATTTTGGCGATTTTTCGAAGGTTTTTCAAGAAATTCTTCGGGGTAACTGATTTTAACTCAGATTTGGCTATAATACATGAATCTATCACTGAATTCATCATTTAATTCGTGATTTGGGAAGAAAATTGTGAAACCTTTCAAAAGCATAAAATGATAATTTGAAGGACCAAATGGTATCGGAATTGGATAATTTTGGTATGGTTAGACTCGTGAGGGTATGAGGATTCTGAAAATGTAAATTTTACCCGATTCCGAGACGTGGGCCTGGGGCTCGGGTTTTGCTAATTTCGGGATTTTTGATATTTTTCGAATATTTTTGCTTGGGCTTTGTTCCCATAGCATATTATGACGTATTCGTTCTGATTTTCGATAGATTCGACGCACATGGAGTCTAATTCGAGGGGCAAAGGCGTCACGAGCTAGAGAATTAGCCGGTTCGAGGTGAGTAATGATTGTAAATGATGTCCTGAGGGTTTGAAACCCCAGATTGCACATCGTAGTGCTATATTAAGATAAGATACGCGCTGGATGATGAGCGTAGGGTCTTTTGCTACTGGGGATTGTGACTTGGTCCGTTCCGATTGATGATTTTACCGCATATTTGACAGAAATTCATTTGTTATCATCATGATTTGGGTTGATTGCTATATTTGGGCTTCATGCCAACTATTTGAACCCTTCGGGGATTTTTATCACTGTTTCCTCACTGCTTGACTTATTATTTGAACTCAGTCCTGTTGATATCTACTGTTTTACAAACTCAGCCACTTTTACTCAGATTTGAAACTTAAATGATATTTCTACATCATGTTTTGGGCTGAGAACTACTGTTTTACTAATGGCCAAGGGGCTTGTGATGCTTTTTGGACTGAGTAAGGCTGGGGGCCATATGTGAGGATATACTGAGTGATATGAGGCCGAGGGCCTGGAATACTTTATATGCCACGAGGTGGCTTGAGTGATGTGAGGCCGAGTGCCGAGTGATGATGCCACGAGGTTGCTTGATATAGCGCTTGGGCCGTAAGGGGCCCCTCCGGAGTCTGCACACCCATAGTGAGCGCGAGTACCCATTATGATCTGAGAGTGAGCCCGAGGGGCTGATACTGTACTAAGAGTGAGCCCGAGGGGCTGATACTCTTCTGAGCGATTGATATTGTGCCCGAGTGTTCGGTAGACTTGTATCCGGATTTCTTAGTTGCTCATGACTTGTGACACTCTGGTTTGGGCTGTGTCGGGATGGTTTCCACTGTTGTTATTGTTAAATTTTTGCAATCTATGAATATTATATTATGTTTATTACTGTTTATGATAATTAACTGCTTAAAGAGGTGTTCCGTTTTGGTCTGGCTGGCCTTGTCTTCACGAGAGATGCTATCACGACCGGGTTCGAGAATTGGGTCGTGACAGGAGTCTGAAGGGACCACATTTTGGTTGGCTTTTGGTTGTGTTCTAAATCCAATCTACCATATGGAGGGAATTTTGTAGAGGCGGCCACAAATTTGCATACGACCAACTAGTGGAGGATTTGATCATCTATATGCCGCGATGGATTTATCCTTCTATGGGACGTCATGGAATTGCCAGTCAACTTGGAACTCGATAACTTATCTCTTCTTGGCCTAAAGAAAAAGAGGAACAAAAAAACAAGGAGACAGAAAAAGCACAATTAAAAAGAAAGTTACCTCAGCACTTTACTTCTTGTGGACTGCAAACAAAGCAATTGATGCCAACTAAATAAAAGGTATGACCTATTTATAGGAACAATGATGCGGCTCTTAACATGAATAATAACGATATGGGATTGCTAATTGTTAGAATCCAATTAGAATTGGATATCCTAATCAAGTTGGAAAAAGGAAGTCCTAGGCAACAAAGTCTTGTATTCATAATGGGAAAAGTTGTTGTGATTTTTTTTTTGGTTTCTCACTCGGTGTTCGGTATCCACATTGGAGTTCGACTATATCCGGATTCGCGCCGTGTAGGGCCTCATTTGGAAGAAAGCGCTTCCTACTAATGATTTTCCAAACCCAGCACTCGAATCCGAAGCCTCTAGTTAAGAGAAGAGCAATTTCATCCATTGCACCACATCGTTTGGTGGTGTTGTGATTTTATTAAATCACATGAGCATGCAACCACATTTATTGGAATTGTTGCTTATGTCTGCAACCAATTCCTTGAAGTACATATATGGTAAAGCTATTGATTTTGATGTCTTTCAAAATGGAAAGCCACGTAATAGTGTGCAGTAGTAATTTTGGGAATTTAAAATTTAATAGCTTTTACATTCCATGTAATTGAGGCACGTGACTTTGAAATTTAATGCCACCAATGCATCTCCTTAACCGCTTTATGTAAGAGCTTGATTATATATAATATAATTATCCTTTCAATCAAAAAAAAAGAAATTTAAAGTTCAATACTTTAACATTTCATATGATTTAAGTCAAAGCCACTTCAAGTATTTATATTATATTAAAAACACGAATGCATGTACTGAAATATCGTTCGTCTTTTTTATCTTTCAAAAATTAATTTCAAACTAGACAAAATAATTATTTAATTATTTTCTCTAACATATGAATTAAATCATTTTCTTATTGAAATTAGGTAAGAACTCCTAATATTTAGGACTTTAAATCGAGTAATTTCTATTTATATAAATCATTTGCTTAAATTAAAAAGTGCTCTTCTGGGTTTATACGTTTAAAAGTCCTAATCAACATAGGAATCAATTATAGACACGTGTAAACTAAGATAGTGTCATTGGTGGAGATCATTAGCTATTAGATCATATTTCTTTTCCATTTTGACATGTATTCACTGGGAATTCTTATTTTATCATTTTAGATTGTGTTGTATGATAATTAGGGATTGCCATTTTGTTTCGTTTGTTTAGAAGATTTTTTTATTTTATTTTTTATTTAGAAGAAATATACTTGTGGACTAAGTGGTACCTATTAAAAATATATTTCACAGTGACAAACTTATTTATTTATTTTTCATAATATATAGGACTTTAAAATCAATTAAAATTTTACTTTTAAAGTTATATCTTATTTGAAACAATTATATAAGAATATTTTACATGTAGTGACAAATAAAAATTACAAATATATTAAACCATTACTATTTATTATAGTAAGATAAACAAGTTGTATTTAAAAATATTTTAATTACCTAATGAATTTCAAAATTACAAATATGAGAAAGAGAGATATTTATATAAATTTTGTAATGACTAACAAGATACGTGTGAAGCACTAATCTATATCGATTTATTATCAAATAAAATTATAACAAGAATAAATTTAAGTTGAATATATTGACTAAAGATTGAGAACTTCTACTGGAGTAGCTTATTTTGTTTATTGAGTAATAAATATAGGATCAATATTCATCATTTTCATGAATACAGTCAGAACTCTCTATAACAACATCCTTATATAACATCACTTCTCTATAAAACTCAAATTTTTCCGGAATCAATTCTCATATTCTATTATAATATATGTTTTCTACAATAGCAATTCGCTATAACAATCAAAAATATCCGAAACAAACGATGTTGTTATAGAGAGGTTTGACTGTATATACTTTATTCTATAACTCAAACATAATATTTAATATAATATATACGCTTTTTAGAAAGTCTTTTACTTATTGAGAAAGTGTACACGCGCAACACGCGCAACGTATGACAAGTATTAATATAAATACTTCAAGCATAGTCTTCAAAAGTCTAAAAACCTTGACAAGTCTTGAAGTAGGGGGCATTTGTAGACATTTAAAGTTTTATTAAATTTTAAATCCATTAGGAATTTGGATTTAATCTCAAATTAAATATATTTTGTCCCCAGTAAATATTATTGGCTAATATATATTAACTTAATTATTTAAATCTAATTAAATTGATTTAAATAAATGTCCAATATTATTGGGCTAACCCATTTAGTTGGGCCACAAATGATGAGCCCACCTCATTAGGCCCAAGATATCATCTTCCTAGAGGTCCAGTTTGGTGCTACATGTTAAATGACATGGCACGACAAGTCAAATGGAAAAGCTAATAGGATCATGCCATGTGTTAAATGACAAGGCCTGCCAAGTCAAATTAAAATGCCAATAAAATCGCGCCACATATGCAAGTGACATGTTCTGGCCAATCAAATGCGGCCTTGTCATTCTTCAGTCCGATTGATTGGAAAGAGTGTTCTTATCATAACTCTTCCCTCCGACAACTATAAATAGGGGTCTTCATAACTCAAAAAAGACACCCGAAATTATAACAAGAAGCAAGAAATAGCTCGTGGATCAAACGCTGTAAATTTCTCCACAAGTTTCAAGCTTCAAGCAATCAAGTTCAAACTCAAGAACGAAGAATAAATCAAGTTCAAGCTTAAGAACGAAGAACAATTGAAGGTCAAGTTCAAGCTATCATGCTTAAGCTCAAGAACAAGATCATCGTTCGTGACAACAACTATATATTCAAGATCAAACTCAAAGGCCCCTGAATTTATTTACTATTGGAAAAAAGAGTCAAATGAATCATAGAAATTGTACACTCATATAATTTGAAATCAAATACTACGATTGTTTTAGTATTTTCGGTCTCAATTATTTTCTTGACGCAAATTTATTGTCTACAAAAGAGTTCCCCATATCTGGCTGCTGGCAATGAAAAATAGTGAAGCAATTGTTAAGGAGGTAATAAGAGTGATATTGCATTTAGTTTCTCTTTTATAGCTTGTTCTACTGATTGATCAATATGCTTATATTTCAGATCACTGAGCAAGATGAAGGTGCGCTCCAGTATCTGAAAGATGTCAAATGGAGTAAACTTGATGGTGCCAAGGGTTTTAAGCTTGAGTTCTTTATTGATATCAATCCCTATTCTAGCAACAGTGTGCTAACAAAGACAACACATGATTAGCGAGGATGGGCATTCATCACGCTCAATTCAAGTCCTAAAAATGATAAGCAGTCGCTACAAATATAACCCGGTCTAAAAGTCCGGAGTCAAATCACACAGAGAACTAAGGTTTCACTATAACTGTTCAATATCACTAAGAAGACAAGCTCAAACAATTCCTATGTTATAAATATTAAGATTCTTATGTCTATGGAACGACCCGATCGATCATTTTGAGCATTTGCACTTCGCTCGGTAGTATGGGGGCACGAGTAGCTCTATATGATGTATTAGAACTTGTGTTCAAAATTTGAGTTCATTTCGAGTTGATTTGATATATTATGGCATGAGTTTTGGAAGTCGAAAGTTCGAAAGTTCATTAAGTTCGATTTGAGGTGTGTTTCGTCGTTTTGATGTTGTTATAAATTATTTGAGGCCTCGAGTAGGTCCGTATTATATTATGAGACTTGTTGGTTTGTTCGCACGGGGTGCCGAGGGGCTCGGGTGAGTTTCAGATAGGTTTGGCTGTGATGCGCTCGTTTTTCTTATGTTCCGACATTATTTTTTCAAGTATAAAAGGTACCACATTGAACAAATAAACTCCGATTTTTGTTTTTATTGAAGCATTCGATCCGTATCGTAATTACGGAGTCACATAAAAAAGAATCGTCAAATTTGGACACCGTGTAAGGATTTAATGGCCATTTTACTAAGAATTGGGTTGCTAGATTTTTTCAGATTAATTACGAAATTGTCACTGCTGCGTATTTACAAATCTGCACTATTTTCAAATATTGAAACCAACATATCTCCTTCAATATAAGGTTAAATGGAGTGATTCAAGATCCTAACTTGACTAGAATTTCACAAGGAATCAATTGGAGACATCAAAAGTAAGTTTTAAGATCTTTTGGCACAAGAAACGAGGCAGAATAGAGTTAAACAAGGATTTTGTTCATTTAACATATTTTAAGTTGGGGAGCTCGGAATTGGGCAATTTTCGAGGCTATTTTCATCATATGTATTGGGGTAAGTGTTCTCTACTCAATTTTGGTTATACTTTATGAATCTATCTTCGATTTTAGCTTTTGGTGGATGAATTTAAAGAAGAAATTGTGGTTTTGGCCTAAAGTTTCATAATATGAATTTTTGAGTTTTGAACATTGATTCGGAGTCGGATTTGAGTGAAACTAGTATGGTAGAACTCGTAATTGAATGTGTTGACGGATTTTGTGAGTTTTGTCGGGTTCTGAGGTGTGGGCCCGGGTTGGGCTTTTGGCCGATTTTGGGCTTTTGATTAAAGATTCGACCTTTTTCGATTGAGATTGGTTCCTTTAGCATTTCTTGATGTATTTGAGTTGTTTTTAGTTAGTATAGAGCCGTTCGAAGGTTGGAACGCGCGGGATGACATTTTTGGAGCATCACTTGGCTTGCTCTATATTAGAATTGGCTTGTTCAAGGTAAGTAACTCTTCTAAACTTAGTGCTGAGGGTATAAAACCCCGCAATACGTGTTATGTGATTGATATTGAAGTGCACATGCTAGGTGATGGGCGTGCACCTTTTGAATTGGGACTTTGTTGTTCCCATAGCCCTGTATAGTGGCCCTATTTTGTTGATATTTGTGTTTTCACCATGTGATAAAGTAATTGAGCTGTCAATCATGCTAAACATCATGTTTAGACTTCATGCTGATATTGTTTGTACTCATAGTGATTATTTTTGGATGTCATCTCACTGAATTCCATTGATATTTTTGTATTTAGTCACATTTATGCATTCATATCATATCTCAATCTTAGTTGTTGTTATTGATACATCATATCATTGTTGTCGGGTTAGATTCATGACATTGTGTGCCCGTGAGTGAGACTAGAGAGATTAATGACTGAGAGAGGCCGAGGTCCTGAGTGAGAGTGACATTTTTCTTGGATCGGACTTCACGCCGCAACATATTATATCTGTTGTACTTTATGGGATCGGGCTGAACGCCGCAATGATATATTGATATATATATATATATATATATATATATATATATATATATATATATATATATATATATATATATATATATATATATATATATATATATATGGATCGGGTTGCACACTGCATCAATTATTATACACCGCTGAGTGATTTAGTGTGCTGAGTATTGAGCTTCGTGAGAGAGGATCTGAGGCAATGAGATTGAGTGCTCTCAGAGTGTGAGTACATGTTTCAACTCTGAAATACATGAAATTTACATGCATACATGACATACAGACATAGAGATGAATTTTTCCTCATGCTATATAGTATCACATCATTCATGACATATTATACACATTGATATGTAGGTATGGAGAGGCACTTTATATTTGTTATTTGGAAAGAAAATGAAATATTTTATTTATTTTGAGTAGAATATTTGGAAATATACAGTTTACAAACTTATACTCTTGGCATTTTCGGTAAGAGATTTGGGATTTCCTTTCACTGAGATATTTGAAAAGCATGACCATTTTTTGGAACTGAACGAGCTGACTATATTACTTTTGCGATATCCCTTTTATAATTGCATTTATGTTGTTATGAATTGTTGTGGAAAATAATGGCATTGGATGCGATCCTGTGTTATCTCGTCACTGCTTTCAACCTAAGGTTAGGCTTGTTATTTACTCAGTACATGGGGTCAGTTGTATAGATACTACACTTTGGCACATTGCGTGTAGATGTCGGTTACCGTTGTTGCTGCGTTCGATGATTGCTAGATTAGAAGGCGTACTTGTGTTCCTACTATATGCTGCCTCTTGTTCTCGGTAGCCTAAATTATAAAATTCTGTCTATGTACTTTTCAAACAGAAGATGTATTTTCGTCATAACAGCTTTGTAAATTCTATTCATAGAAGCTCATAATTTGTACTATCAGTCATTGGAAAATGTATAAGATTTAGATAATTCTATTGTTTAATTGTTTCATTAAGTTAAATGAAAATAGATATTTGTTAATTGGCTTACCTAGCAGGTTGGGTTAGGTGCCATCACGACTGGTGAATTTTGGGTCGTGAAAGATTGGTATTAGAGCTCTAGGTTCATAGGTTCTACAAGTCATGAGCATGTGTCTAGTAGAGTCTTGCGGATCGATATGATGACGTCCATATGATGAAGCATAAGTCTTTGCATTCCTTCCATGCATTCATATGCGCATGTGAGCGCTCGGTACCAGCTGTGGATTGACGGCGTGTGATTTCCGTGATTGAGGTGCGAGATGTGATTTTGGCATGTTGATGATGGGCCAGTCTGGAGGACTTGAGGCTGGGTTTTATCTATGGCTTAATTAATGGGATTTCGATTGTGTGAGCACGTGCATTTGGGACTTATATGTCCGTTTGTGTCCTTATTAATGTGATTTGTGACTGGATGAAAGGGACTATCGGGTGTATGATTTCTATATGGATTTGGCATCTCGAGTTATGGGTGTATTGAAGGACCTCTCAAGTAGTTTAGTTGTAGAGTGAAGTAGATCTTCATGTTGCGTTATAAGTTCAGACTCAGGGGGATAAAGTGGTTGGATAGTAGTTATGATTATGGAGGAGTATAGAGAGATATCAGTTTGAGGCGAAAACATGTGGGGTTATCTCCTGCGGGGTGTCCTGAGGTTGTGTGATCCTTATGTTGTTTTATGGCATGTTCTCTTTTACTAGTGAATGATATGCATTGCAATTTAAGTTTAGATCGCTCGTAGAAGTTGTCCTGACTATTATAATGGTCAATGCGAGATTTGCAGATAATTTGAATTACTAGATGGTTTATGTTACAGGAGCTCAGGAAGGATTTAGTTGAATCTCTCTGCGGTATGGCGGTAATAATAGAGTATGACCATTGTGAGTTATTGTATGTTTTGATATATGGATTTGATCCAAGTGGGCGAGTCTGCTATTGATAAGTTGATTTCACGGTTATGTGTTGTATTGGTTTCGGTTTGAGGTATACTTGTGAATGAGTTATGTTCTACAGAGGGTGAGATCGAGGATGACTTGAGTAAAGGAATTTCTAGGTATGAGTTGTATTAGGCTTTATGAGTATATAAGAATCACAGAACGACTTGAGTTGTTATTGGTGAAGGATGTAATGTGCATAGAGCAAGAATTTATTTGGTTGCATTAAGGTGGAGTTACTTCCTTGGGTGTTGGAGTGCTAATGGGGCACAAGTTGCTTGGTCCATTTGGCCAGTCTAATTGAGATTTGAGTAGAGTGGATGACCCTCGATAATGGTTCCAATGAATTCAAGATTTATATGTGGCAATTGGGAATCTTCAGATGTATATTTAGCTAGAAACTGGGATTCATAGTGGAGGATATCAGTACTTGTGGCATTTCTATATCATTATGGATTCTACATATCAGTATCAGGAAGGCAAAGGTAACAACTTTAGATTCGCAGAAGGACTCTTTAGAGCGGGTATTTCGGTTGTGGTACTTTTGGGGGTGCTTAAGAAGGAATACAACAGTTTGTGAGCCTTAGGGCAGTGTGGTTTATGATAAAGTTCGTGGGGTGAGTTTTAGTTAAGGTAGTAGTGTACTAGCAAGGAAAAGTATCAATATCAAGGTAATTTGAAAGGAACTCAGAGAATTAGGAAAACTTGGCAGTAGGTTGGATCAACATCATAATGGATATGATCGGTTCTTTGGGTGCTTATGATGTGGTAGGTTTCTACAGGTGTTTTCTGGCAATGCTCTTAGGTTTTGGTGACCTGCGTAGCATGGTTGAGTTAGAAGGATTCAGTCCTGACGGTTTGGTTTCATGCAAAAGGGATTCAGAGAGTTCTTGATGGTTTTTACCACGACTCGAGGAGTGTATTTTCTACTGGCGTGAGGAGCATGTGATGTATAGTGATCTTCTCCTGGATGAGATCAAATTGAAGGTTTCTAACTGGTTGAGTATGTTGTTTACTATGACTCGGAGTGGATTATGAGATTTTTGTACTTTCATATGATGGCATGGTATATGCGGTGTGTTGTATGTGATTGAAATTTGCATGAGCAATGTTACAATGTATTCTTAGTTAGTATGGACGGTTTCAGATGACTAGGTGAATGATATTACTATTTGGTATGGCTTGATGAAAGTATACATTTCAGAAGGGGCAATGTGTTTTGATTTATAGATGCTTCATTGGCATTGTGGCACTCTCCTGGTTGATCAACTGTTGATATTCAAATTTTGTTATGTGGCATGGAAGAGTTATAGAAGTATTCCTTGTGGGATGATCGTGTATGAGAGATGTGTTAGACATTCGGGCGGTGGAGATGGGATCAGATATGGTGATTCGTGTGTTCTATGAAATTGGAGACTGGGAGTTCTCAGGAGCATATTGTATCATGGTTGTGGACTGTGAAGTCGTGGACAAAGCTAGCCAGATGATAATATGTGTTATGATTCAGTCATTGTGGAACATTGGGGGGTTATTTATCTATTTATGGGTGACTAGAGCTGGTTTAGGGGTCCATTGGTAGGCCCAATTAGGATGTGTATTCTATACTAAGTTAGATCGGGTGGCTCCATACTGCTATCACTGAGGGATGTGCCATTCGGTTGTTGTTGAGCTTATTCAAGTTCTGAAATGATCCGTGAGTTACTCTTCTATGCTATGAGAAGTTGTGAATTGTAGGTTATAAGCACACATGGTGCGGTTCTATTGGGGACTTATAACGGAATTTGAGTGAGATGACTATCTTAGTATTACAGAATTGATGGCATATTGGTTATGTTCTTTTGGGGTTTGTATTGCACTGTGTAATTTGCCTCTCTGTGGTTATGGTAATGCACTTTGAGTAATTGATTTCGAAATGCGCGTGGTTATTGATTTTGAGTAGGGTGGCTTGAGGTATATGCCATGGATCAGTGTTTGGATGGGAAACACATTCTAGAAAAATTATGTTGAGGTATGAACCTTTGTGTTATATTCGTGTGATGGTCCTATGAGGTGTGATGGATTTTCAGTATTTTGTTGTGGTAATACTTGTTAAGCTTGTGGGACAGTTCTCTCATTTGAGTCATTTTTCATGATTTGAGTACATTTGGATTGTTGCTTATTGATGCACGAATTGCATGGGTTATGGCTTTAGATTGTGTTGACGTGGCATGCCACTAGAATGGTTGTGTTGGATGAGATGAGGTCATTGGACCTAGAATGGATACTATCATAAATGATTACAACATAGTTGAAAGGATAGTATTAGAAGTCAGCTTAGAAATTGGCTATAATTTTTGTCGAAGGAGGGAGTTCCATGACTTGTTGGTCTGATAAGTGGTTACGAGTTTCTGCATGTTTCGTTCATCATTGGTAGTGTACAAAGGTTCAGAGCAAGATTTTAGTTGATATGAGGTTTGTTACCGGTGTTGAGTTGGTTATCGAGCAGTTATTGCGGTCGAAAGTTATCGCTGTGGGTATTTGCATTGTGTGGTATATCGTGTGATTATGTCGTGGGTCATAGTTATGGATTGATATAGCTTGTTCAGACTTATACAATGTGTATATGCTAAGTTGGGGTCTTGTAGTAATTCCGGATGTTTGAAATTGGATACTGTGGTTTACAAACTAAGTATGGAGAAATTATATTCAGTTGTGTAGAATGGTCACACCTAGTTGAAATAGGGTGATGTGGGATCACCCCCGAGTATGTTCATGGTAAAGTTATACGGCGGTTTGATGTCCTTGGGAACAACTCTTGGCACGTTCGAGGATGAACGCATGTTTAAGTGGGGGATAATGTAACGACCCGATCGGTCATTTAGAGCATTTGCACTTCACTTGAAAGTTTGGGGGCAGGAGTAGCTCCGTATGACGTATTAGGACTTGTGTGCAAAATTTGAGTTTATTTCGAGTTGATTTGATATATTTTGGGGTGAGTTTTGGAAGTCGAAAGTTCGAAAGTTCATCAGGTTCGATTTGAGGTGCGTTTCATCGTTTTGATGTTGTTATACATGATTAGAGGCCTCTAGTACATCTGTATTATATTATGGGACTTCTTGGTATGTTCGTATAGGGTATCGAGGGGCTCGGGTGAGTTTCAGATAGGTTGGGGCTATGTTGCGCTCGTTTTCTTATGTTCCGACTTCGTTTCTTCAAGTATAAATGGTACCACATTGAACAAATGAGCTGCAATTTCTGTTTTGATTGAAGCATTAGATTCATATCAAAATTACGGAGCCATATAAAAATAATCATCAAATTTGAACATCGTATGGGGATTTTATGGTCATTTTACTAAAAATTGGGTTGCCAGATTTTTTTTAGATTAATTACGAAATTGCCACTGCTGCGTATTTAAAAATCTGCACTATTTCCAAATATTGAAACTAACATATCTCATTCAATATAAGGTCAAATGGAGTGATTCAAGAGTCTAACTAGACTAGAATTTCACAAGGAATCCATGGAGGCATCTAAAGTGAGTTTTGAGATTTTTGGCACAAGAAACAAGGCAGAATAGTGTTAAAACGAGGGTTTTGTTCATTTAACATATTTTGAGATGGGGAGATTGGAATTGGGCAATTTTCGAGGCGACTTTCAACATATGTATTGGGGTAAGAGTTCTCTACTCGGTTTTGGCTATACTTTATGAATCTATATTCAATTTTAGCTTTTGGTTGCTGAGTTTAAAGAAGAAATTGGAGGTTTTGACCTAAATTTTCATAATATGATTTTTTTAGTTTCGAACACCGATTCGGAGTCGGATTTGAGTGAAACTAGTATGGTTGAACTCGTAATTGAATGTGTTGACGAATTTTGTGAGTTTTGTCGGGTTCTGAGATACGGGCCCGGGCTGGGCTTTTTGGCCGATTTTGGGCTTTTGATTGAAGATTCGACCTTTTTCGATTGAGATTGGTTCCTTTAGCATTGTTTGATGTATTTGAGTTATTTTTGGTTAGGTTCGAACCGTTCGATATTCAGAACGCGCGGGATGGCATTTTTAGAGCATCACTTGGCTTGCTCGATATTAGAATTGGCTTGTTCGAGGTAAGTAACTCTTCTAAACTTAGTGCTAAGAGTATAAAACCCCGCAATACGTATTATGTGATTGGTATTAAGGTGATGCACATGCTAGAAGACGGGCGTGTGGGAGTGCACCCTATGAATTAGGACTCTGTTGTTCCCATGGCCTTGTATAGTAGCCCTTTTTTTGATATTTATGTTTTCACCATGTGATAAAGTAATTGAACTGTCAATAATGCTAAACATCATGTTTATATTTCATGCTGATATTGTTTGTACTTATAGTGGTTATTTTTGGTTGTCATCTCACTGATTTCCATTGATATTTTTTGTACTCAGTCACATTCATGCATTCATATCATATCTCAGTCTCAATTGTTGTTATTGATACATCATATCATTATTGTTGGGCTAGATTTATGACATTGTGTGCCCGTGAGTGAGACTAGAGAGATTGATGACTGAGTGAGGCCGAGGGCCTGAGTGAGAGTGACATTTTTTTTTGGATCGGACTGCACGCCGCATCATATTATATCTATTATTCTTTATGGGATCGGGCTGCACGCTGTAGCGATATATGTATCGAGCTGCATGCTTCAGCTATATTGGGTCGGGTTGCACGTCGCAGCAACATAACGCTTGGACTGAAGGAGCACCTTTGGAGTATGTACACCTCTAGTGAGCGTAGCCGACTATATATATATATAGGTCGGGCTGTACACCGCAACAGTTATTATACACCGTTGAGTGATTTAGTATGCTGAGTATTGAGCTTCATGAGAGAGGATGCGAGGCAATGAGATTGAGTACTCTGAGAGTGTGAGTACATGTTTTATCTCTGAAATACATAACATTTACATGCATCATGACATACAGACATAGAGATACGTTTTTCCTCATGCTATATAGTATCACATCATTCATGACTTATTATACACATTGATACGTAGGTATGGAGAGACACTTTATACTTGTTATTTGGAAAGAAAGTGAAACATTTTATTTATTGTGAAAAGGATATCTGGAAAATTACAGTTTTTAAACTTTCTCGTACTTTTGGCATTTTTAGTAAGAGATTTGGGATTTTCTTTCATTGATATATTTGAAAAGCATGACCATTTTCTGGAACTGTGAACGAGCTGAGTATTTTACTTTTGAGATATCTATTTTGTAATTGCGTTTAAGTTGTTATGAACTGTTGTGAAAAATATTGACATTGGACCCGATCCTGTGTTAGCTCGTCACTGCTTTCAACCTAAGGTTAGGTCTATTACTTACTCAGTACATGGAGTCGGTTGTACTGATACTACACTTCTGCACATTGTGTGCACATGTCGGTTGTTGTTGTTGCTGCGTTCAATGGTTGCTGGATTAGAAGGTGTACCTGTATTCCTACTATATGCTGCCTCTTGTTCACGGTAGCCTAGAATATAAAATTATATTTATGTACTTTTCAAACAGAAGATGTATTTTCTTCATAACAATTTTGTAAACTCTATTCATAGAAGCTCATGATTTGTACTACCGGTCCTTGGGAAATGTATAAGATTTAGATAATTCTATTATTTAATTGTTTCATAAAGTTAAATGAAAATGGATAATTGTTAATTGGCTTACCTAGAGGTTTGGGTTAGGTGCCATCACGACAGGTGAATTTTGGATCGTGAAAGTCTAACTAATTAACTAACAAATTAAAGTAGTAAATTAATAACTAGGGATAGTAAGGGTTGGGGACAAAATTGAAAAAGCCAAAAGTTATGAATTCCCCAATTGTCGGTATCTTTCCCGCTACATCTCCTACTACTTTTTTAAGTATTCTCTACTGATCATCAACACTCTTCTTATCGTAATTCTCTCTCGAGTAACTACAATAATGTACGAGTCATATTCTCTCGAATTACTCTAGCTCACACTTTTTCACCGCTCACTATGCTCACGCCAAAGTTTCCTCATTTTTAATCCATTTTACTCCCGTGTATTCTCAAATGGTATCAGAGATTCAGTGAGAAAATTATCATTGTGCGTCATTCCAACGATATCCAGGAAGAAAGATCTCACCGCCGTGCAATTTTCCGGTAACTTTGTCTTGTTCCTAGGGTTCATCACTGCTACAGTGGTACTGTACATATACCAGTAGCACCATCAAATTAAAACCCTTGTGCGATCAAACTCCAGAAATATATTTTTCTCCCGTGCACGACATCAAGCATATCCTTGAGAATGCAATAGGATACAACTATATGCCATTGTATTTCTTCCATACAATACAATTTAATAGGAATAGTGAATGTTGAATTAGAATGTACTAGCTGTCCCTGAGATGTGAGCTAATAGTCTAATACAATGTGATTAATTAATCTCCATCTTGATGATGTATTTTGACGGATAAATCAAAATGAAATCTTTTGGACTTTTTAAATATACGTAAGTCGTTTGCTGGAAAACAGGGAAAAATGACATATTATATTCCTTAATCCTGGTTAATTATCTTTCTTAAGCTACACTTAATTGCTGGAAAAGGGGTTCAAAGTACTATATTGTGATGACCAATAGGTATCTATAGATTTACCTTTCATTTTTGTGCTCCGAGACCTCGAATAGATTCGTTTAGCCTTTCTCGATATGCGTCTGCAGTCCGTGTCATTTTTCCGGAAGAGTTTTATGAGAAAATTGATAAAATAATGTAAATTCGTGCCTTAAAACTCATTTGAGTTAACTTTGATCAATGTTTTGAGAAAACGGACTCGGATAAGTATTTTGACGGTCTTGATGGGTCCATATTTTGATATGAAACTCAGGCGTATGCCCGAAATCGAATTCGGAAGTCCCTAAATTGATTTATCATAATTTGTTGAAAACTAGGAGTTTAAAGGTTTAAGAATTCATAAGTTTTATCGTAATTTGACTTTGTTGATACCGAGTTCGTATTTCGGTTCCAGAACTTGGTATAAGTTTATTACAGTATCTGTGACTTGTCTGCAAAATTTTGGTGCAAAATGAAGTTGATTTGATGTGATTCGGACGTCCGGTTGAGGAATTGCATATTCTTAAGTTTCATTCGTTTTGGTGTCCGATTCGTAGTTGTAGGTGTTATTTTGGTGATTTGATAGCTCGAGCGAGTTCGTATGATATTTTTGGACTTGTGTGCATGTTTGGGTTAGCACCCCGAGGGCTCGGGTGAGTTTTAGATATGTTGAAGATGTTTTGAACTTAAGGAAATTGCTAGTTCTGGTGCAGGCAGTTGCGAGGTCTGGTTCGCATTTGGGATGTCAAAGGGCCTCTGTCAGGTTCGCATTTGCGAACAATTTCTTTGCAATTGCGAAGAGGGGCGGGGACAATAGAGATCGCAATTGCGGTCAAATGGTCGCTTTTGCGAAGCTCCAGTGTTCGCATTTGCGAACAAATCATCGCAAATGCGATGATAGCAAAGATGTGGGCTTATTCGCATTTGCGAACCAATTCTCACATTTGCAGGGTTCGCAATTGCGAATCCAAGGTCACAATTGTGACATCTGCGCCTGGATAAAAGAGGGAAAAACAGGAATTAACTCATTTCTTTCAAACTCTCAACCTTAAACACCCTAGAGGCGATTTACCCAATAGATTGTCTTCCTAAATTCATTGGTAAGTGACTTTAATCCAATTCTTTTCAATTACCCATTCAAATCTAGGATTTTCATGGTAGAAATTAGGGATTTGGGTAAAGTAGAGATTTTTTTAAATTTGGGATTTAGACCTCAAATTGAAGTCGGATTTCGAAACTAATTACATAACCGGGCTCGGGGTGAACGGGTGTTCGACTTTTGGTCCAATGTTTGATTTTGACCAAGCGGGCCCGAGGTTGACTTTTGTTGACTCTTTCTATAATGATCTAAATTAAATCTCTTTTATTCGTGAGTGGTTTCTAAGGCTTATTTTGAATATGTTGGTTTATAATTCTCTAGCTTTGGTTGGTTGGAGGTTTGTTCGAAAGTAAGGGCGTGGTTGAACTTTGAGTTGATTGAGGAGTGAGGTAAGTGTTGGATTTAACCTTGATATGAGGAAATTAGGAACCCTTGATCTATGTGCTATGTGAAATTCATGTGTAGCAGCGTATATACGAGGTGATGAGCATATATACGCCGTCAAAATACTTGTTTCCATGTATTTTCCGTATTTCATTAATTAGTTTATTCCATGTGTTAACTGTTACATACTCTAATTGATTCCTATGCCTTAATTTACTACTTGTCATTTATTATTCTCGTATTAAAATGTTAGTTTCTCCCATACTTCCATGATTTAATTACTACTCACCTTAATTGACTTACTTGTACCCTTTAGTTGTCATTTATTCGACTTGTCTTGCTGTTTAGAATTATACGCCGCAACATATTCGTTAATGATTCACAAGAATTTCTACGATTAACGAATATGAAAGCAGAACTATAATCAGAACCAATATCATAAGGAAAATCTAATGAATTTCACATATATTCGTATGAAAGCCACAACATATTCGTTAATGATTCACAAGATTTTCCTTATGATATTCGTTCTGATTATAGTTCTGCTTTCATATTCGTTAATCATAGAGATTCTTATGATTCAAGTTGTTAAATTGATTTCATTTATTGATTTGTGTTTATGGATTGGGTTGTACGTTGCAACAAGTGGAATAAAGGAGGATTGATATTGATATGGTAGGATCGAGTTGCACGCCGTAAGAGATACAATAAGGGAGGATTGATATGGTGAAATAAGGGAGGATTATGATATTGGTTCTGATGATATGGTGGTATCGAGTTACATGCCACAACATGTGGAATAAGGGAGGATTGATATGGTGAAATAAGGGAGGATTATGATATTGATTCTGATTATATGGTGGGATCGGATTGCGCGCTGCAACATATTCTTACTTGTTATTATTGATATGTACATGGAGGAATAATGGAGGATCATGTTTGTACGGTGGGATTGGGTTGCGCGCCGCTACAATTTATGT
Source organism: Nicotiana sylvestris (assembly GCF_000393655.2). Classification (NCBI taxonomy): domain Eukaryota; kingdom Viridiplantae; phylum Streptophyta; class Magnoliopsida; order Solanales; family Solanaceae; genus Nicotiana; species Nicotiana sylvestris. The sequence continues at coordinate 173,161,916 of NC_091064.1, read as the reverse complement.
GCTTTGTATTCCTTGTTATATTGTGTTGGTTGTGGTGTTTTCGTACGAGATTCTGAGGATTGAAAATTCAGGTTTGGCTAGTTTTTGAGGAATGAGATTATTGTCATGAGTTAGCTACTTTACTTTTTCATATTTCCTTTCCTGACATTATTATCATACTGTGTATAGATTATTATAAGTGACCCATCTTAGCCTCGTTACTACTTCGTCGAGGTTAGGCTTGACACTTATAGAGTACATGTGGTCGGTTGTACTCATACTACTGTAACGACCCGACCGGTTATCTTGAGAATTTGCACTTTACTCGGTAGTTTAAGAGCATGAGTAGCTCCGTATGACGTATTTTGACTTATGTGAATCGTCGCTTTTGGTTTTCAGGTTATTCCGAATTGATTTGGGAGAAAGATTCTCAAATAGGAAACTTTACATTGGAAGAGTTGACCAAGTTTGAATTTTTAGTATTTGACCTCGGATTGGAGTTTTGATGGTTCCGCTAGCTCCGTTGGGTGATTTTGGACTTAGGAGCTAATCCGAATTATAATTTGGAGGTCCGTAGTTGAATTTGAATTATGATTGGATAGTTTGACCGGGAGTGGACTTTTTGATATCGGATTTTGATTGCGATCCCGAGAGTTGGAATAGTTTCGTTATGTCATTTGAGACGTGTGCAAAATTTGGGTTCATTCTGGGTTTATTTGCTATGTTTCGGCACGAGTTATGAAAGTGGAAAAGTTCAAAGTTCATCATGTTTGAATTCGGTGCGATTCATCGTTTTGAAATTGTTATGTATGTTTTGAGGCCTCGAGTGGATCCGTGTTATGTTATGGGACTTGTTGGTATTCTCGGACAGGGTCCCGAGTGGCTCGGGCATGTTTCAGATTGATTTCGGATCATTTTTATTCATGTTATTATTGCTGGTTGCTGCTGGTTCTGGTAAGACTGCACCTGCGGCTAGCTTGTGCAGGTGCGATGATTGCAGAAGCGTTCGAGGAGTCACAGAAGCAAGAAGAGGTTGGGTGAGTAAGATCGCAGAAGTGGAGAAGCTTAGTTGCAGATGCGCAGCTGCGAGGAGTTTGAAGTGCAGGTGCGAAAGTCTTCGGAAAAGCGGAACTTGATACCGCAGGTGCAGGGTTTGCTGGGCAAGGCCATTTTTTTGCAGAAGTGAAGTTTACTCGCAAAAGCGAAGGTCGCAGATGCGGCCACTTGACCGCAAATGCGGAATCACTGGGCAACGTTGTTATAAGTTCGAGGGCTGGTCAGTTTTATCACATATTGAGCTATAGACTTCGGAATGGAGTGATTTTTGGAGCAATTTTTATCACAAGGATTGGGTAAAGTTTCATAATATGAATTTCTGAGTTTTGAACATCGATTTGTAGTCGAATTTGAGTGAAACTAGTATGGTTGGACTCGTAATTAAATAGATTGTCAGATTTTGTGGTTTCATGTTAGGACCTATTATGGTGAGTTTTGGGTAAGGATCATGGTATTCTAGCAGGAGGAGAATCAACTTGAAGGCAATTAGAAAGAAACTTGGAGAATTGGATACCTTGATAGTAGGATGGATCAGCACAGCAATGGATGTGATCGGTTCCTTGTGTGCTTGTGATGTAGTGGGTTTCTACAGGTGTTTCATGGCTATACTCTTGGGTTTTGGCAACCTACGTGGCTTGGTTGAGTTAGAAGGATTTAGTTCGGATGACTTGGTTATGTGCAAAAGGGTTTCAAGATGTCCTCAACTGTTTCTACCATGGTTCGATGTTAGAAGGCTTTAGTTTCGGCATTGGTTGTAGAAATTTGAAATTTCAATTTCATTAAGTTTGGATTAGAGGGTGATTTGTGTTTTTAGCGTTGCCTGATGTGATTTGAGGGCTCAACTAAGTTTGTATGGTGTATTAGGACTAGTTGGTATGTTTGGTTGAGGTCCTAAGGGCCTCGGGTGAGTTTTGGGTGCTTAACGGATTGGTTTGAGACTTAGGCAATTGCTGAAGCTGCTGCACCTGGTGCAATCGCACTTGTACACTTTGGGCCGCAGTTACGGTGTCGTAGAAGCTGCTATGGAGTCGCAGATGTGGATATGGGCCTTGTCCAGCTGGGCTGTAGGAGTGGTGAGGGTTCCGTAGAAGTAGAAGCGGTTGGGGACCGCATGAGCGTGCTCGCTTGCAGATGCAGTCCCAGCCTAGTTAAATTGATTTCGCACCTGCGATGGTTTTTCCGTAGGTACGGGGCTGCAGATGCATGTAAGTACCCGCAGGTGCAGTTTAACTAGCAGAAAAGGGGCAATAATCGAGAGTTTGAATTCATTCTTCATTTTAGGACTTGAGAGCTCGGATTTTGGGGATTCTTTGAAGGATTTTCAGAGGAACTTATTGGGTAATGATTCCTAACTCGGTTTTGGTTGCATTCCATTAATCTATTATTGATTTCATCATTTAATTAGGGATTTGAGTTGGAAGATTGGGGAAAATTTAAGAAGAGTTTGTAGGATGAATTTTGGAGTTTTGATCGAGATTTTGGTATCGGATTTGAGTAAAATTGGTATGGGTAGACTCATGGGTGAATAGGTGTTCGTAATTTATAACTTTTACCCGATTGTGAGATGTGGGCCCCGAGAGGTTTTTTAGGGTAATTTTCTAGTTCCTTGCTTTAGCCTTGATTTCATTAGCTAGATTAGTTTCTTGTAGTTATATTTATGTTATGTAATTGATTTGGCTAGATTCGGGCCATCCAGAGCCAGATATTCATGGAAAGAGCATTGTGACGGATTGATTGGAGCTTGGTTCGATGTAAGTTTCTTGCCTAACCTTGTGTGGGGGAACTCCCCTTAGGATTTGGTACTGTTTGATATGTGAGCGCCGTGTACGTGAGGTGACGAGTGAGTACACAGACTATTTGTTGAAAAACTCCATTTTTATTAAGTAAAATATCCATTTTTCCTTTAACTGAGCTACACTAGCATATGTAATTATCCTGTTTAGTTTAGGACAATATGCCTACGTGTCTAAATTGCTTATCTAAACTCTGTGCAATATGTTTAGTGAAATTCCTGCTTCTTCATTGACTTGTACTTAGTCTAAATTGTAGGATTTCCGTGTTATAGTTGTAATTATATTCTTTGAGCTACATATTTACTTTGGGACTATGAAACGGCATTCCTGGGGATCCTCCTACACCGAATATTTACTTTGGGACTACAAAACGGTATTCCGGGATATCCCCCTGCATATTTACTTTGGGACTACGGAATAGTATTCCGGGAGATCCCCCTGCATATTTACTTTGGGACTACAGAAAGGTATTCCGGGAGATCCCCCTACACATTTACGTTTGGGACTACGGGACGGTATCCTGGGAGATCCCCTGTTGTTATCTCTGTATTCTGAGCTGTTATCTTTCTATTGTTCTATTCCTGTTAGATTTCCGTATTTATTTTGACTGTGATATTTCATCCTATCTTATTTCATTATATTTATACTAGTAGGGCCCTGACCTGATCTCGTCACTACTCGACCAAGGTTAGGCTTGGCATTTACTAGGTACCGTTTTGGTGTACTCATGCCCTTTCCTGCACATGTTTTTCGTGTCTAGATCGAGGTTCATCTTACCAACGTCATCATTAGTTGTAGTCGCTACTACTTATCGGAGACTTCAAGGTACATCTAGCTTGTGACTTACGGTATTCCAGGTTTTAGGAATTGTTTGGTTCATTTCAGAGGTGATAATTGTATATGCCGAGTGGCATTCAGTTGCTTATTAGATATTTGTTACTATTAGTAGTTAATGTTCATGGTTTTATTTCATTTCCACAAAGTATTAGGCTTACCTAGTCGTAGAGACTAGGTGCCGTCACGACAACTCACGGAGGGAGAAGTTGGGTCGTGACAGGACCGATATTTAGATAGGATCACGCATTTCAACAAAGTTATATCAAGGTATGGACCTTTGTTTTAGAATCATGTGATGTTTCTACGGTATGTGATGGATTTTCAGCATTTCATTGTGGCGGTACTTGTTAATCTTGCGGCGTAGTTCTCTCGTCTGAGCCATTTTCCATGATTGGGTACATTCAGAATGTTGCTTATTAGTGCACGGATTGCACGGGTTGTGGCTTTATATTGTATTAATGTGTCATGTCTCTAGAGTGGATGTGTTGGATGATGTGAGGTCATTGGACCTAGAATGCATACTATCGGATTGTTTACAATATGGTTGGAAGGAAAATATCGAAGGTCGTCTTAGAAATTTGCTATAGTTCTTGTCGAAGGAGAGGGAGCTCCATGACTTGTTGATCTGATGAATGGTTATTAGTTTTTGTGTGTTTCTTTCATCATCAGTAGTGTACGAAGGTGTTAGAACGAGGTTTTGTTTGATATATAGTTTATTACCGGTATTGGGCTGTCTTGAGCAGCAACTGTGATTAAAAATTATTGCTATGAGTAATTGAATTATGTGTTATATCATGTGATTACATCTTGGGTTATGTTTATGGCTTGATACAGCTTGTTCAAACTTATACGGATGTTAGAAATTGGATTCTAAGACTTATAGGCTAGGTTGAATTGAGAAATTTTAGTTATGTTGTGTTATAAGACCTATATAGGATAGGGTGATGTGAGATCACCCCCAAGTATGTGCATGGTAAGGTTACACGGCTGTTTGATGGCTTTGGAGAACCACTCTTAGCACGTTCGAGGACGAACGCATGGTTAAGTGGGGGAGGATATAACAACCCGACCGGTCATTTTTGAGAATTTGCACTTCGCTCGGTAGTTTACGGGCATGAGTAGCTTCGTATGATGTATTTTGACTTATGTGAATCGTCAGTTTTGGTTTTCAAGTTATTCGAAACTGATTTAGGAGAAAGATTCTAAACTAAGAAGCTTTAAATTGGAAGAGTTCACCAAATTTCACTTTTTAGTATTTGACCTCGGATTGGAGTTTTGATGGTTCCGTTAGATCCATTGGGTGATTTTGGACTTAGGAGCGTGTCCGAATTATGATTTAGAGGTCTATAGTTAAATTTGGCCTTGAATGGCGAAAGTTGGATTTTTGGAAAGCTTGATAGGGAGTGGAATTTTTTATATTGGATTCGAATTGTGATCCCGGGAGTTGGAATAGCTTCGTTATGACATTTAGGACTTGTGTGCAAAATTTGGGTTCATTCCGGGTTGATTTGCTATGTTTCTTCACGAGTTATGGAAGTTGAAAAGTTCAAAGTTTGTCAAGTTTGAATTTAGGTGCGATTCATCATTTCGATGTTGTTATGTGTGTTTTCAGGCCTCGAGTAGGTCCGTGTTATGTTATGGGACTTGTCGGTATACTTGGACAGGGTCCCGAGAGGCTCCGGCGTGTTTCGGATTAATTTCGGATCATTTTTCTTCATGTTGTTGTTGGTAGTTGCTTCTGGTTTTGGTGTGACCGCACCTGCGGCTAGTTTGCGCAGATGCTATGGTCGCATAAGCGTTCGAGGAGTCGCAGAAGCGAAAAGAGGCTGGGTGAGGACGATCGTAGAAATGGAGAAAAGAGCACAAGTATGGATGCGCATGTGCGAGGAATTTGATGCGCAGGTGCGAAAGTCTTGGAAGAAGCGGACCTTGATATCGCAGGTGTGGAGGTTCCTATGCAAGGCCATTTTTTGCAGAAACGAAGTTTTCCCACAAAAGCGAAGATCGCAGAGTCGGCCATTTGACCACAAATGCGGAATCGTTGGGCAGCATTGTTATAAGTTCAAGGGTTGGTCATTTTTATCACATATTGAGCTATGTACTTCGGAATGGAACAGTGTTTGGAGCAATTTTTATCCCAAGGATTTAGGTAAGTATTCTACACTCGGTTTTGATTACATTTCATGAATCCATCTTCATTTTTAGCAATTGGTTGATGAATTTAAAGAGGAAATTGGGGGTTTTGGCCTAGAGTTTCATAATGTGATTTTTTGAGTTTTGAACATCGATTCAGAGTCGGATTTGAGTGAAACTACTATGGTTGGACTCATAATTGAATGGGTTGTCGGATTTTGTTAGTTCTGTCGGCTTTCGAGGCGCGGACCCAAGTGTGAGTTTTGGCCGGTTTTGGGTTTTGATTAAGGATTCGATCTTTATCAATTGCAAATGTTTCTTTGGGCTTTATTTGATGTATTTGAGTTACTATTGGCTAGTTTTGAGCCGTTCAGAGATCGCTACGCGTGTGATGGCATTTGTGGAGCATTGCTTGGCTTGCTCGGTATTGGAATTGGCTTGTTCGAGGTAAGTAACTCTTCTACACTTAGTGCTAAGGGTATGAAACCCTGAATTACGTGTTGTGTGATAATTGATGCGACACACATGCTAGGTGAAGGGCGTATGGGCATGCACGCTATGAATTGTGTCACCGTTATTTCCATGGCACTGTATAGTGGTCCTATTTTATTGATATTTGTGTTTTCACCATGGGATAAAGTAAATGAGTTGTCAATCATGCTAGATATCATGTTTACGTTTTATGCCGATATTGTTGGGACTCATAGTGGTCGTTTCTTGCTGTCACCTCACTGATTTCATTAATATTTCATACTCAGTTACATTTATGCATTCAAATTATATCTTAGTCTCAGTTGTTATTTATTTATACATCATATCATTGTTTCCAGGCTAGTTTCATGACATTGAGAGCTCGAGAGAATGGAGATATTGATGACTGAGTGACCCCGAGGGCCTGATTGTGAGGATATTTGTGGGATCAGGCTACACGCCGCAACATGTTTCATTGATTTATGCCATGATTGGCTTGATATAGCGCTCAGACTATAGGAGCCCCTCCGGAGTCTGTACACACCCCTAGTGAGCGCAGGTACCTACTGAGTGCGAGTGATGAGTGCTGAGTGCTGAGTGCCGAGTGATTGGGAGGATTGAGTGATTGTGAGGACTGAGTGGCTGTAACGACTAAGTGACTGTGAGGACTGAGTGACTGGGTGTCGCACCCCCTTTTTTCCTTTTTGACGAGAGAGTCCGGGTTTCGACATTCATGGGGAAACAACTCGTTTCCTTTTGGGAATTAGGTATTTGAAGAGTCGCCACCTAGCGGATTATGGTGTGTTAGGGCACCTAGAGCGATTAACTCATGAACTAGTTTGCATCACCAGAGATTAGGGTAAGGGCGCGAAATAACTTTGAGGGTAAGGTGTTAGGCACCCCTCGCGGTCCATAATGGTGAGTCTCAGCCGAACTTAAATATATGAATTAGTCATTTAACAAGTAACACATACTCATAAATAAAGGCCTGTTTTCACATTTTAAATGCATGTATGATTCAGGTAATGGAAGCAAGGAAGAGGTTTGAAAAACTTGCACATGTATATGTAAAGAAAAGGAAGTTTATAAAATTTAAACACATAGGGATTGGGAAAGGGAAGTCCTAGGTTGATTAACCTACAGGATCATACCCATGCAATGCCCGGTAATCACTCCCCAATAAGGGGGTACACATGACATTAGCGTGCAGTCATCATATCATTTTACTACCCATTACCCTCCCCTTAGTGGTTATATGAGCGAGTTTAATTAAAGACCCCTAAGAGTGCTGCTAGTCGTCCCTTCCTTATGGTCTTGGAGGAATTTGGGACCTCTAAACCTAGACAGTTCTGGACAACCTAAGGTTTGTAAAAGGAAACAATTAGGTGGCAGACAAATAACATATAGGACAAGAAAATAAGGAAAAGTAGTTAGAAGGCTCACATTTACCTCTGCATGTACATGGGCAAACAAGCAGCACGTCTAAAACATAGATTTTGAAGAAATTGAGAAATATTAAGAACATGATATCTAGATGAATATTGCAGATTCAGATATGTATAAGGAAAGTGGTAGAATCCTAACCAGTTTGCCTACTGGTTTTATAGCTTGTCAAACCTGGATAATTTCACATATAAGCAGAAATGGTTTCACCATTATTTAACTCCTTAAGGATTGTCTAAATGCAGTCACGGTTCTGGGAAAAACATTTTGAAGTCCTTTATCCTATAGACATGCTTTCTAGTGATATTAATTAACATAGCGCTGAAGGCTATTAAAGAAACGAGTAGGGTAATTGATTAGACTGATTCAGGACCTACAAGCATGAGTTAAACTGATTTTAGATCCTATAGGCGTGAGTTCTAATTAAAACTAATTTTAGATCCTATAGGCATGGTGTCTAATCATATAAAGTAAAGCATGCAGAATTTATTTGAACCAAAGCATAACCCTATAAGCATATTATCTAACAAAACATGCTTGAACCAAAGTAAAATCTATAGGCATGTTATCTAACAAAACACGTTTAAACAAAAGTAAACCCTATAGGCATGTTATCTACCCAACTTTACCCACAGTATACAACTACCCTCCCTTTTCACTAGTCATTCCAATGTCCATTTTACAATTAATTATTACAGAACCATGATTGAATAAAAAATACATAAATAGAACAAAAATTAAGCTATAGGGAGACCAAATAGGCCCAAAGCAAATCCTGATATACCAGACCTTCAGTAGTCTCAAATGCCCAAAGTTTCATAGCCAATTTCATGTCTAGGTGTGTTAGAGTTCCCTAAGGACTTCAAGGATCCCGGGAAGTGCTCACACCCAGACCTTCCTCAAATAAGGACTGATTTATGTGTAGTGTGGATGTGCCAGCCCTAATATGCCAGAGTTCAGAGAGATCTCAGGGACCTCTAAGTAGTACACATACCAGAGGGGCAGAACTTAATAACCTAAGAATAAGTGAAAGAGCTTGGCATTATTTGAAAGAGTTTGGTAAATAGTATAAAGAAAGGTCTTAGGAGTGAAAAGATTTTCTGGAAATCAGTACTAATTTGGAGGTAAAAAAAATTTGAGAAAAGTATGAAAAACAATTTGCAATCAGAAGACAAGTCATAGAAGAAACAGCCTTTAAAAAAACACTTTGGCAAACAGTTTCCACACAAGGAAAGAGGGGATGGGGACACATAGAATATACCTTAGTGGAGCACATAAACAACATGGTGCCTAGAATTCTCAAAGGGTTCTACAGAACTAACAGGTTAGACATAATGGAGGTCATTGAAACATGAAGCAAAGATCACAACAAAAACATGTTGAGGACACATAAACAACACAACTAGAGTTACCCTAGGGAGACTAGATAACTTAGCAGGAGTAAGGTAGAACATGAGAGAACTTAAATGGACATGCTAGGCAAGTATTAACAAGTGTAGGCATGCTAATTACACAAAAGAAATGTTTAGGCATGCTAGATAAACAATAGTTAGTCAAACATGCTAGTCACATATGTAAAACATGTTAAACAAGATAGTAAACAGACATGTAAAGTGGAGACATGCTAATTACATATTCGAATAAGGCAGTATCTGGCATGCTAGGTAAGTAGTAAACAAAAGTAAGAATGAAATCAGGATTGATGAACTAAGGCATTAAATAAACACATAGGTTTAGATTCTTAAAAATTTAAGCAGAGGCATACTAGTTAGAGAAAGAAAACACAAGATGTAAGACAAGTGTTGTGCAATTTCCAACCTTGGCTTGCAGCCGACTAGACTAACAAAGATCACAAGTAGCAGAGAGAGTAGAGAGAGCTTTTTAGAGTGTAAAAGTAGTGGTTGATGAACTAGTGTTCGTATTTAAGAAGTTAAAATATGATAGTTTATATAGTAGTTCAAGAGTGGAGCAGCTAAGGTAAAGTAATCGATAATCAGCAATTAAGGGATCTCAGAATCAATCACACAAAGGTTCAGCATAGTCTTCTCCTTTAATTAAGGAAAATTAGCCAACGGTAATGAAAGGAACTAATTAAGGCAAGAGGCTCAATCAGACTGAGTAAAGAAGTAAGAATTAGAGGTCTTATTAAGGAAAGGAGTTCAAATCAAACCAAAAAATAAAGAATTCGGAATAAATAGTCGAGGGTTTAATTAAGGAAAGAATCATGTAGAGAATCAGCAAGTAGAGCAGATAATTCAAATAAGGTAAGAAAGGAATAGTCAAGACTCAACACATAGGTTTTGACGAAACAAATTGGTAAATCAAGAATTCAAAAAAACATTGAATAGACAGAATGAATATAGACATATAAGATCAGTAGAGGAGTCGAACCAAGAGCCTTAATAGAGGCACATTAGGATAAAAATCACAAGACATCGAATTAAGCTAAAGAAAAATCAAAACAACCAAAGCATAGAACGAAGTCGGTGCACAAGTAACCCGAACAAACTCAGAATCCAAACAAAAATGTTGAAAAATTGGGGTTTTAGCATAAACTAGTTAGGGTTGAAGCAAACTTTACGGAATTGGTTAAAAACACATAAGAATAAAATATTAAATACTCAAAATTAGCAAAATGTTATGAAGAAAGAAATTTTCGGGAAACCCTGGTTTAGAAAAATGGAAAAGCACTTGAAAATCAGAAGTTTTTTTTGTAAAACTCATGTGAAATAGATCTGATCCATCTAAGATCTTGCATAGATCTGGGAAGTTCAAAGGACGAAATTAGGGTTTCGAGAAAAATAACACAGAGATGAAGAAGTAGGCTTAGAAATCCATAGGTCTAAGGAGAAATAGGAAGATCTTACTTGAAATCGAATCGGAATAGCCTGAAACAGGTAAGAAAGGGCCATAAGTATAAGCGGACTGACCCTGGTCCCTTGAGGACCTTGAAGATTGCGATACCAACATAGGAGAGGACATTAGAGGTTTGATGGTGGTGAGAAACCACCATGAATAGCAGCAGATGAGTGGCGATGAGGGTGAGTTAGGGTTAGGATTTGAGAGCATTTGAGAGAGGAGGGGATCAGATGACGGCGTGGAATGGTGAAAAAATGATTAGGGTTTGGGGGTATAGGTTAGTTTAATTATGGAAAGGGGAAATCTGGGCCGTTGATCAAAATGATCAATGGCCAGGATTGGCCAGGGTATTAGGTCGGGTGGGTTTAAATTTGGTTAGGGTCAGGTGGGATTTGGGCCAGGGTAGACTTGGGCTGGTGTGGGATTAGAAATTGGGCATTTAATTAGGCTAGCCTCAAAATATAAAGGGGCTATTTGTTATATACCTATTTAATCGCTAAAACAATTTTTAAAAAAATAGTTAATAAATTATAAAAATAATTTTCGTGCCTGGAAATACTTTAAAATAATTACTTAATATTTAAAAATATAAAAGGTCATTTTCTGGTAAAATATTGTAATAATGCATGCATAGGCTATAATTGCAAAGTAATTGCAATTGCATTCTAAAAATACAAATGTGGCTATTTGTGGAATAATTGAAACTTAGTACAAATGCAAATAATAAAATTAAGCCACAAAAATTATTATAAAACTATTTGTTATGCTATCAGTGATTGTTTTATAGATAAAATGGTGGGAGAAATTAATTAAAATATTTTAAAAATGCAGAAATTGTATGAAAAATACTAATTGATGCCCAGGAATAGTTTTGAAAATATTATGGGAAAAATTGGGTATCAACAACTGCCCCTCTTTACCGGGGAAGGATGAAAGAGTTTCCGGGTAAAGAAATGATGGCCAATTTTGACCGGATGGGTGTTTTGAAAGATAGAGGCCAGACTCTGGTCTTTGAGCTACCTACATATCCTTGGTTTTATAGGAATCAGACCACGTGTAGTTCCTAGATTCATTGGCGGAACATACCGATGAAGTCATTACAAGAACAGACATGAGATTACGGAATGGATGCAAGAGTGGTTATGGTGAACAGTCAAGTTTGGGATAATTGAATGAACTCGAGCGAGGTCGCTCCTACTAGGATAGCGGTTGCTTACTGGTCACCTGCTGATAAAGATATGCTACAAACATGTATTTGTGAAAAAAATTAAACATGATGCAGATTCCCTTTTTGGACCATTAAAGTTGTCTTCCGGCAGTTAAGGATGACGTCCTCAAACCATGATGTCCTGGGCCATGAATTGTTCAGTGAGGGATTCAAAGGCCATGAAATGGTGTTCTCGAGCCATGAATATGGTGCCTCCGAACCATGACGCCTTTGAATAATGATATGCAAATTCGAGAGATCCTCAAGCCATGGATGAACTAGTGACTACAACACATTTCAAAGACATTGCAGCTTTCTCATGTTAGAATTTTCAGAATCCTTCTCAAAATTCTGCCCCAATTTCTTAACTGAGTTCTGACCGTCTGGCTTATGTATGCATTGGCTGGACTTGCTCCGGAATTTTTAGGGTCCTCTTCAAAATTCTGCTCTAGTTTATGATCTTGGGGGAAAATGGAAATTTTATTATGATATGACCGAACCCATAAGGCTCCATACATATCCTCTCTTAAACGGGAATCAGGTCAATCGTAGTTCAATTACATCAGACAAGGGATAGTCTAAGCATAGTATCTCTTGACTACATCTAAATTGATTGGTTTTAGCCATATTTCTCCGTCCATCTCTGCAAGTGTGAGTTCTCCTCCTATTAGCACCATGTAAACCATATAAGGACCTTGCTAGTTGGTAGAGAATTTCCCTTTGGCTTCATCTTGATGTGGGAAGATCTTCTTCATTACCAGCTATCCTGGTGCAAATTGCCTTGGCTTGACCCTTTTGTTGAAAGCTCTAGACATTCTGTTCTGGCAAAGCTGACCGTGACATACTGCATTCATCCTTTTTCCATCTATAAGGTCCAATTGTTCATAGCGGCTCCTTAACCATTCTGCATCGCTGAGTTCAGCTTCCTGTATGATTCTCAAAGAAGGAATCTCTACCTCGGTTGGGATGACAACTTTGGTACCATAAACTATCATGTAGGGAGTTGCTCCGGTTGATGTGCGAACTGTAGTGCGGTATCCTAACAGAGCAAAAGGTAGCTTCTCATGCCATTGTTTGTGGTTTCTACCATCTTCCTTAGTATCTTCTTAATGTTTTTGTTGGTGTCTTCTACGGCTCCATTCATCTGAGGTCTATAGGCTGTGGAATTCTGGTGCTCGATTTTGAAAGTCTTACACATGGCTTTCATCAGATCACCGTCGAGATTGGCTGCGTATCTGTAACAATGGACTCGGGAACTCTGAATCGGCAAATGATATGATCTTTGACAAAGTATGCGATGACTTTCTTGGTTACAGCTCTGTAAGATGCAACCTCTACCCATTTTGCGAAATAATCAATGGCTACCAAAATAAATCTATGCTTGTTTGAAGCAGTGGGATCGATCAGACCGATGACATCCATTCCCCAGGCGGTGAATGGCCAAGGTGAGCTTGTGGCATTGAGTTCATTTGGCGACACTTTTATCATGTCGGCATGCACTTGACATTGGTAGCATTTGCGCACATACTGGATGTAATCTGTCTCCATGGTCATCAAAAAGTAACCGACCCTAAGAATCTTCTTGGCCATGACAAAACCTTTCATATGTGGGTCGCAGGTCCCAGCATGTATATCCTCAAGTAGTTTAGAAGCTTCTTTTGCATCGACACATCTTAGCAATCCCAAATCAGGAGTTTTTCTATACAAATTTCCTCCACTGTGGAAGAAGTGATTGGACAATCTCTGGAGTGTGCATTTTTGAGTGTGGTTTGCATGCTCCGGATATTCTCCTTTCGCCAAATGCTCCTTGATGTCATGGAACCAAGGTTTCCATCTGTTTCTTCTTCAACATGGGCACAATATGCCAACTGATTATGAATTCTCAGTGGGATAAGATCAACGAAATTCTTATCTGGATGATGTATCAGGGATGACAAGGTAGCCAATGCATCGGCAAACTCATTCTGAATTCTAGGCACATGCCAGAACTCTATCTTCGCGAACCTCTTTCTCAATTCCTGCACATGGTGCAGATATGGCAATATCTTGGAATTGTTTGTGGCCCATTCTCCCTGTACCCGGTGCACAAGAAAATCTGAATCATCGATTACCAACAGCTCCTAAATATTTATGTCGACTGCCATGTTAAGTCCTAGTATGAAGGCTTCATACTCTGCCATGTTGTTGGTGCAGGGAAATCTGAGTTTAGCAGATACCAGGTAATGTTGACCTGTTTATGATACCAAATCTGTTCCAATGCCCACTCCTTTGAAATTTGCAGCTCCATCGAAGAACATCCTCCAACCGTCGAATGCTTCGGTAATGTCCTCTCTTGCAAATGACAACTCTTCGTCAGGAAAATGTGTTTTCAAGGGTTCGTATTCTCCTCCCACCCGATTTTCAGCTAGATGATCTGCTAATGCTTGTCCTTTGACCGCCTTTTGAGTTACGTAGATGATATTGAAGTCACTTAACATTATTTGCCATTTGGCTAACTTCCCGATTGGCATGGGTTTCTGAAATATGTACTTCAAAGAGTCCATCCTAGATATGAGGTATGTAGTATAGGCACAGAAGTAATGCCTCAACTTCTGGGACGTCCAGGTTAAAGCATAGCAAGTGCGCTCTAGTAGAGAGTACCGTGCTTCATAAGGTGTGAACTTCTCACTCAAGTAGTATATGGATTGATCCTTTCTCCCTGTCTCGTCATGTTGTCCCAGAACACATCCGAAGGCTCCATCCAATACAAATAGATAGAGTAGCAAAGGTCGTCCCGGCTCTGGCGGGACCAAGACCAGTGGTGTGGACATGTACTCCTTTATTTTGTCAAAGCTTTCTCACAATCCTCAGTCTAGCTTGTTTCGGCATCTTTCCTCAGCATCTTGAAGATGGGTTCACATATAACTATGGACTGTGCTATGAAGCGTCTGATATAGTTGAGACGTCCTAGGAAGCTCATCACGTCCTTTTTGCTCATAGGTGGTGGTAATTCCTGAATAGCTTTGACTTTAGATGGATCCAGCTTGATCCCTCGACAACTGATAATGAATCCCAGTAACTTTCCTGCAGGAACCTCGAATTCACACTTTGTGGGGTTTAGTTTCAAGTTGTCCCTCCTTAGCCTGTCAAAGAACTTTCTCAAGTCTGCTATGTGATTCACGGCCCTCTTGGATTTGATAATGATGTTGTCTACATACACCTCTATTTCTTTGTGTATCATATCATGAAAGATGGTTGTCATGGCCCTCATGTATGTGGCTCCAACATTCTTTAGACCAAATGGCATCATTTTTTAACAGTTTACACCCCATGGTGTAATAAAAGCTATTTTCTCTGCGTCTTCTTTATCCATTCAGATCTGGTGATAACCCGCGAAGCAATCTACAAATTAATGGAGTTCATGCTTGGCGCAATTGTCGATTAGGATGTGTATATTTGGTAGTGAAAAGTCATCCTTGGGACTTGCTCTGTTTAAGTCTCGATAGTCAACACATTCTCTGACTTTCCCATCTTTCTTCGAAACTGGTACACTGTTGGCTAACCAGGTTGGGTATGCAACAACCCTGAGAACTTTGGCTTTGATCTACTTAGTAACTTTCTCCTTGATTTTTAGGCTAATAACTGGTTTAAATTTTATGAGTTTCTGCTTCAGTGGCGGGCACGTGGGATTAGTAAGAAACTTGTGAGCCACTATGGACATGCTCAAATCGGTCATGTCATCATACGACCATGCGAAAATGTCCTCATACTCCTTTAAGAAACAAATGTACTCCTCTTTCTCTGTTGGCGATAAGTGAATGATGATGCGAATCTCCTTGATGGTCTCGGTGTTCCCCAAATTTAATGCTTCAGTTTCGTCTAGGTTGGACTTAGGGTTATTCTCAAAGTTTTCAACATCCTTGACAACTTCCTCAGGTATCTCATCTTCTTCATCTGAATTACTATTCTTATGTTGTGTTGCCTTATTACATGTCATAGTCATCAGTTCATTAGGAAAAGTAACAATAATGCTGTAGAAAGAAAAATATGAAAGATAGTACTAAATAATAAAGAGCCATGCATTTGATTAAGACTTAAAACATACAAACGAGTACGGCTCGATGAATCGAGTATTTATTTTGAAACAAGTGAGTCTTGAAAACAAAATTGCTAAAAATCTTAAATTCATAGAATGGCTATAGGAATTAAATCTGCCAAGCTACCTAGGGACTCGGTGGGCCCGGGATGGCGTGGCGTTCCAGTTCCTGAGAACAACTCCCTTATCCACACTTTGAATAGTGTGACCTTCTTCTTCCTCCTCCTCAATTACTGCACTGCAGTCCATGTCTTCATCCTCCCAAAACAGATTTCTCATCCCAGCTAATGCTTCTTCTTATACAGTTCCCCATATCGTATCAGTCTGGTGAAAAGCTTGATCTAGATGCGGCACTGGTTTCTCTAGAGGGTAATACGGTCCGCACCATGGAGGCGACCAATCATTATACCCTTGCAGGTATACTAGTATCCGAGTCCGAAGGTAGTACCATGGAACTTTAACTGTATCGGTTTAGTAATACCCTGGAGATTCTTCCCAAGCCCTTCAACGAGTTCATACCTAGACCATGCCACTATGCTTTTTATTTTGCTACTCCACCATTTGTCTTTCTCAACGACATTGATATGTTCGATGTGATGATAGATTTCCCCTCCTAACATTCTTTTGTTTCCAATAACCGATATGGTTTGACTGGTGTAAATGGGGTTACTTCCATCTCCGTGTATGATCACTTCCTGATGGTTCCATTCGAATTTCACGGCTTGATGTAGTATGGGAGCCACTGCTCTGGTGTCATGTATCCATGGTCGGCCTAACAGAATATTGTATGAGGCTGATATGTCAAGCACCTAAAATTCGACATAGAACCGAGTTGGCCCCATCTTCAGACAAAGATTAATTTCCCCAATTGTGGCCCTTTGAGACCTATCGAAAGCTTTTACGTTCATGCTCCCTTCCCGTATTTTATGGAAACCTTTGCCCAGTCTTTTCAAAGTATCCAACAGACAAATATTGAGGCTTAAATCTCCATCAATAAAACCCTGGAAATGAATTTATCTTCAAACTGCACTGTGATATGAAATGCTCGGTTGTGATTCAACCCTTCAGGCAGCAGCTCATCCTCGTGGAAGATTATTTTGTTGACTTTCCAGCACTTGCCCTACTATATTGGCCATCTCTTTGCAGGTGATATTTTGGCCACATAAGCTTCACTCAACACCTTCATCAAAGCATTCTTGTACGCCTTTGAATTTTGCAATAGTGACAGTATGGATATCTGAGCTGGGGTTTTGTTCAAATGATTGATGACAGAATATTCCCTTGCTTGTACTTTCCCTCAAAGGCCCTCTAGTCCCATTTCAATGACAGGTTGCTTGGTAGCAGCATCCTTACTTGGTCCTCCAAAGTGTTCAGGTGTATACATTCTCCCATGTTCTAGTCATTCCTTGTGTGGCATCAGAATCCTCCATCTTTTCCTTTCCTTTTTGCCTAGCTTAGGCAACATAATCCTAGTGTATTGCTTTTGAGTTGAAAGGAGGTGTGGTTGATACTATCACTGTGAAAGGCGTGGCCACTTCTATTTCAAAATGGAACAGGGGTGGCCGCAGGTGGAGCTACCTTTACCTCAAATGGAACTGATGCTGCTACCTCGAGTTCGATTGATGACTGAGTCTGCACTACAATAGGAGTAAGTTTGACTGAGGGTTTAAAGTCATCACCTTCTCGAATAAGCCCAATTGACCCCTCATGATCTTATTCTTCTTCCATCTCTATCATATGTATCCTGCCACCCCTATGATCCGGGAGAGGATTGTTGCAGACATTGGGTGCAGCTTCTTTCGCCTGTATAATCTTGTTGTCAATCAATGTCTGGATTTTATCTTTCAATGTTTGACACTTGTCAATAGTGTTCCCCTTCATACCGGAGTGGTATGCACAAGTTTTGTTTGTGTTGACCCATTGGGATGGATTCTATAATGCCACAGTGGGAATTGGGGTGATGTAACCAGCGGCTTTCAACCTTTCATACAACTGGTCGATGGGTTCAGCAATGGTGGTATATTGTCTGGGTGGCTTGCGGTCAAAGTTTGGTCGTGGTCTTGGATAATTCTGGCGAGTTGGAGGTGACTAGAAATGAGATGGTTGGGAATATCTGGTAGATGAAGGTTGATATGTGGGTGGAGGTGTTTTATATGTAAGTGGAGATTTCGGATCTTGAGCCACCATTACTACCCCAACGTCTATTTTCTTTGATATGCCTCCTGATTGTAATGCCTTGTTTGTGGCCTATAATGCCTCAAAGTTTGTCACCATCCAACTCTTGATTCCTTCTTCGATTCTTTCTCCAATTTTGATGATATCAGAGAATTTATGATTTTGAATAACCATCAACTTTTCATAATATTGTGGATCTTGTGCTCTGACGAAGAACTTGTTTATCTGTTCCTCATCCAAAGATGGCTTGACATTGGCTGCTTCTGACCTCCAACGAGTATCGTACTCGTGGAAAGTTTTAGTGGGCTTCTTCTTAAGGTTCTGAATGTAGAAAACATCTGGTGCATTTTCTGTGTTGAACCTGAATTGATCCATAAAATCAGACGCCATACTCACCTAGTTGGACCATTTCTTAGGATCCTGGCTAATGTACCAGGACAAAGCATCTCCCATAAGACTTCTCATAAAGAGTTTCATTCGGATCCTTTCATCCTTTTGACCCCAACAAGCTTGTCACAATAGGTCCTTAGATGAACCCTGGGATCACTTGTACCATCAAACATTTCAAACTTGGGAGGTTTATAACCTTCTGGCAGTTCTACATCTGGCTGTATGCATAAGTCTTCATAGTTCAAACCTTCTATTCATTTGCTGCCTTCGACACCCCGAACTCCACTTGTCAACTTCTTGAGTTACTCAACTATGTTTTTAATGACTAGGTCCTTCTCGTAGGATTCTGGTGTATAGGAGGTTGGTTGGATAGAGTGAGGTATAGTTTCTACTTATATAGGGTTGTTTTGGTGAGTGTCGGGTGCCTGGGTGTGATGGTGGTCATTGGTTGAGTTTTGAGGATCAGGAATGAGTTGTGGTGTGTTCTAGGGAGTGTGATAAGTGGCGGTTGGTGGGTACTGAATTGGTTTATGGTGATGTTGTGGCGGAGTTAGTATTGGTAGGGGATTGAGATTTTGGGGTGGGGTTGCATATTGATGTGGTGCAGGAGGGTTTTGTGGATGTTGGTTTGGTGTGTTTTGGGGTGGTGCTAGGTTCTTTGTTTTTTGTTGGTTGATGTGGGGGACATTCAGGGTGAGTGATAGGTTTGCCAAGTTGCGGACCTGCTCAAGCTCTCTCTGTAACTCCAATATTTATTGTTCCAACCTCGAAACTAGATCATTTGGTGTCGGAGTACTCCAACCATTGAATTTTCCGCGTTCTCAGCAATCTCCTTTCGAATACAACTTAAGTCGTCCATTTTTGCTTTTCCTTTGCCTTTTGTATTACTTGGAGGAGGAGGAGGTGGAGGGCCTCTAGAGTTGGTGTGATATGCTGATGATGCCAGTATGAGAGAACCAACCTTAGGGGATGGGAAAAAAGAATAATGAAAAACAAAAGGTAAACAAGTTAATAAGGATCCTGAAATGTTTGCAATATTTAAACACATATTGCGGAAATGTAAATTCCTGTCCTAATTTTGGAACCTCATTGTTCCCGAGGTAGGCCTAGCGACAAATAAATTTAGAGAAATTTAGTGCCAATAATTGCCTTATTTCATTAATGTAAAAGTAAACAAACCAAAACGAAATTAAATAAGGTAATGTTGCGAATGGCACTTGGCCTTATTACATTTGAAAGGAAAGCAAGTAAATCTAATCTACTTGGTCCCAGAAGGACCCTCTCCAGATCGGATGCTATTGTCAATCAACTCTCCCAACTCGCGCAGGTTCAGCAGTAGGAATGCCCTTGCCAGATGCCCTCCTTCATTTCCCTCAGCATTTTGGCAGTCGGTGACCATTTTCCTTATCTCAAAACAGAGTGGCAGCATCGATTAGTATCTTGTTTGGTTGAAGATCCCTCAGTGATGGAAAATTCCCTAAGACTCTCTTCACATTATTTTGATCACTTGAAGGAAGATCCCTCCACCAACCTAACAACAATGGAGGAATACTACTGACCATACCGAATTTGGGGACTTTGTGCCTCATTTTCTACAAAACAAAAGAGAGTTAGGCCCTTTCCCCCTCCAAGTTCGTCTATTTATACAGTAATGATTAGCATATTGGCACTTATTTCTCCAAAGTAATGCACATAATTGTGGTTACGTCCGTTGGGATTATGGAAAACCCGATGGACTTTTGGACAAGGCTTGTCTTAAAGGGCTATTATGCAGACAACATATTAACTCGGCTAGGTTTGACCATGATGCATGTGCAATTAATCAGAGTAAGGCTGCTATAGAGGTCTAGACTGGGACCCTCAAATAGACAACTTGAGGGGGAAAGGCATGGAACAGTCGCACACACCGCTGATCGACTATTTTTACCACAAATATGCCTTTCTAAATTTAAAGGGTGATATATAGAAAGAGCACAAAAACTCATCAAGCGTTGTTATAGGATTAATTATGCACGAGTGGAATATGATGTTGAGCATGATTTATGCAGCAATAAATAGCATATTGTCAAGTATTTGCACGTAAGAAAAATAATAAATGCAGTAATTAAATAATTGAAAGACATACAGAAAACAAAACAAAGAGACAAGTCAGTTTCAGGAAAATAAAGAAATCATAAATGCTTGAAAATAGACAGTTGGATTCAAATAAGGGGAAAGAGTACGTGGGATAGAGCATGCGTGGACTAATTCAAAAAAATATGTTCATTATGGTAAGAGCCTAAAATATCCCCAGCCGAGTCGTCATGATGTCGCACCCCCTTTTTTCCCTTTTTGACTGGGAAGTTCGAGTTTCGACATTCCTGGGGGAACCAATCGTTTCCTTTTGGGAATTGGGTATTTGAAGAGTCTCCACCTAAAGTAAAGCAGGCAGAATTTATCTGAACTAAAGTAGAACCTTATAGGCATATTATCTAACAAAACACGTTTGAACCAAAGTAAAACCTATACGCATGTTATCTAACAAAACACGTTTGAACCAAAGTAAACCCTATAGGCATGTTATCTACCCAACTTTACCCACAATATACAACTACCCTCCCTTTTTACTAGTCACCCCAATATCTGTTTTACAATTAATTATTACAAACCCATGATTGAATAAAAAATACATAAATATAACAGAAATTAAGCTATAGGGAGCCTGAAGCAGGCCCAAAGAAAATACTGATATACCAGACCTTCAATAGTCTCAAATGCCCAAAGTTTCATAGCCAATTTCATGTCTAGGTGTGTCAGAGTTCCCTAAGGACCTCAAGGATCCCGGGCAGTGCTCACACCCAGACCTTTCTCAAATAAGGATTGATTTATGTGTAGTGTGGAAGTACTAGCCCTGATATGCCAGAGTTCAGAGAAATATCAGGGACCTCTAAGCAGTACACATACCAGAATGGCAGAACTTAATAACCTAAGAATAAGTGAGAGTGCTTGGCTGAATTTGAAAGAGTTTGGTAAATAGCATAAAGAAGGGTCTTAGGAGTGAAAAGATTTTCTGAAAATCAGTACTAATTTAGAGGTAAAAATAGTTTGAGAGAAGTATGAAAAACAATTTGCAATCAGAAGACAAGTCACAGAACAAATATCTTTTAAAAAACACTTTAGCAAACAGTTTCCACACAAGGAAAGAGGGGTTGGGGACACATAGAATACACCTTAGTGGAGCACATAAATAACAGGGTGCCTAGAATTCTCAAAGGGTTCTACAAAACTAATAGGTTAGACATAATGCAGATCATTGAAACATGAAGCAAAGATCACAACAGAAACATGTTGAGGACACATAAACAACACAACTAGAAATACCCTAGGGAGACTAGATAACTTAGAAGGAGTAAGGCAGGACATGGAAGAACTTAAATGGACATTCTAGGCAAGTATTAACAAGTGTAGGCATGCTAATTACACAAAAGCAAAGTTTAGGCATGCTAGATAAACAATAGTCAGTCAAATAGGCTAGTCACATATGGAAGACATGTTAAACAAGATAGTAAACAGACAAGTAAAGTTGAGACATGCTAATTACATATTCGAATAAGGCAGTATCTGGCATGCTAGGTAAGTAGTAAACAGAAGCAGGAATTAACTCAGAATTGATGAACTAAGGCAGTAAATAAACACATAGGTTTAGATTCTTAAAAATTTAAGCAGAGGCATACCAGTTAGAGAAAGAAAACACAAGATGTAAGACAAGTGTTGTGCAATTTCTAGCCTTGGCTTGCAGCCGGCTAGACTAACAAAGATAATAAGTAGCAGAGAGAGCTTTTTCGAGTGTAAAAGTAGTGGTTGCTGAATTAATGTTCGTTTTTAAGAAGTAAAAATAAGAGAGTTTATATAGTAGTTCAAGAGTTGAGCAACTAAGGTAAAGTAATCAATAATCAACAATTAAGGGATCTCAGAATCAATGACACAAAGTTTCATCATAGTCTTCTCCTTTAATTAAGGAAAATTAGCCAACGGTAATGACATGAGCTAATTAAGGCAAGAGGTTCAATCAGACTGAGTAAAGAAGTAAGAATTAGAGGTCTTATTAAGGATAGGAGTTCAAATCAAACCAAAAAATAAAAAAAACTTCAGAATAAAATAGTCAAGGGTTTTATTAAGGAAAGAATAATGTAAAGAATCAACAAGTATCGTAGAAAATTCAAATAAGGCAAGAAAGGAATAGTCAAGACTCAACACATAGGTTTTAACGAAACAAATTGGTAAATCAAGAATTCAAAACAACACTGATTTAAGGAGAGAAATATAGGTTTACCATGAATAGACAGAATGAATATAGACACATAGAATCAGTAGAGGGGTCGAACCAAGAACCTTAATATAGGCACATTAGGATAAAAATCACAAGACATCGAATTAAGATAAAGAAAAATCACAGGAACCAAAGCATAGAACGAAGTCAGTGCACAAGTAACCCGGACAAACTTAGAATCCAAACAAAAATGTTGAAAAATTGGAGTTTTAGCATAAACTAGTTAGGGTTGAAGCAAACTTTACGGAATCAGTTAAAAACACATAAGAATATAAGATTAAATGCTCAAAATTAGCAAAACATTCTGAAGAAAGAAATTTTCGGGAAACCCTAGTTTAGAAAAATGGAAAACCACTCGAAAATCAGAAGGTTTTTTGTAAAACTCATGTGAAATAGGTTCGGTGCATCTCAGATCTTGCACAGATCTGGGAAATTCAAAGGATGAAATTATGGTTTCGAGAAAAACAACACAGAGATGAAGAAGTAATCTTAGAAATCCATAGGTCTAAGGCGAAATAGGAAGATATTACTCGAAATCGAACCAGAACAGCCCGAAACAGGCAAGAAGGGCCATAGGTGTAAGCAGACAGACCCTGCTCCCTTGAGGACCTTGAAGATGGTGATACCAGCATAGTAGAGGCTATTAGAGGTTTGATGGTGGTGAGAAACCACCATGAACGACAACAGATGAGTGGAGATGAGGGTGAGTTAGGGTTAGGATTTGAGAGCATTTGAGAGAGAGGAGGGGATCAGAAGACGGCGTGGGAGGGTGAAAAAATGATTAGGGTTTGGGTGTATAAGTTAGTTTAATTATGGTAAAGGGGAAATCTGGACTGTTGATCAAAATGATCAACGACCAGGATTGGCCAGGGTAGTGGGTTGGGTAAGCTTATATTAGATTAGGGTCAAGTGGGATTTGGGCCTGGGTAGATTTGGGCTGGTGTGGGATTAGAAATTGGGCATTTAATTAGGCTAGGCTCAAAATAGAAAGGGGCTATTTGTTAAATACCTATTTAATTGCTAAAACAATTTTTTTCAAAAAATAGTTAATATATTATAAAATTAATTTTCATGCCTGAAAATGCTTTAAATAATTACTTAATATTTTAAAAACATAAAAGGCTATTTTCTGGTAAAATAATGTAATAATGCATGCATAATGTTACATCTCGCATTTTTTTCGTACGTTAAAGTTTCCTCTTCAGTAAATTGACGTAAACTCGGGGATGATATTATCTGGAGGTTAGCATAATTATGCTATTTTTAACAAGTGATAAATAAGTATCATGAAGGATAAAAGATGCACGAATTAGAGAAAACGAGTTTCGTTGAAAATGGCCAATTTGTGATAAAATACGGATCAAATAATAATACCCTATAATTATAAACTAGTACCATGCGAGGTACCATATGACCACTGTAGTATAATATATAAAGTATATATGAAATATTTTTAAAATAAATAGAATTTCAAATAATTTGTGGTAATTTTTAAATTATGCGGGTAATTGATTAATTACCGGGTAACATAACATTACCCGGTTAAATAATAAGTGGATCAAAAATTTACAAATCACACGCCAAGAAAACGTGACAGCCCCCCCTTTTATTTAAGGTGACTAACTACTCACCTTTATATGTATCAAAAGGATTTTAATCTTAAAGTCTTAGTAAGACTTGTCAAATGACATTAATAGAAATGCCTTGAAAACAAGTTTCAAGACCATATCTGCCCAGGGATGTTAAAAGTAGAAGCAAATTCCATTTCAAGAAAGAGCTTCATTTTGGTAACTTTAAATTCATTTCAATTCAAAGACCAAGAACAATTGTTACATTTTGTCATTTAACCAATGTGAAAAGCAAAAGCAATTTCAAGATCCCACCAAACTTCCAAGCCTCACTCCAAATCAAATCAAATTCGTTCCAAAATGTTAGGAACCAGAAACAAATTTCATCCATGAATCCTTAAGGAGCAGAGGCAAATTTCGTTCAGTCAACGAAGGTTTTCCAACAAAATAGTATACAGAGTTTTCCCCACTCCAGGTATGTTAGAGATAAGCTTTTCCTTCATTTTAGTATGATCGTATCATTACACAAGTTTGATAACGAGCCATAAAGAAAAATTCATATCCTAGAATTTGCGTATATTTTGCGAGTCTCGCAAGTTAGGTATATTTTTCTAGTTTTGTAAATTACCATATTCTTCTTATGGGGAATTTATATTCAGTTGAGTATTTCCTTCTTCTAGTTAAGAGAGAAGAGAGTTTACATATATACAGTATTAAAAGTATTTTCATTACCATCAAGCTATAATCGATGGGTAGGTCCCTATTGGGAAACCTCTGATCAGATGGTAAGTTAAATACCGAGCCTACTGAGGCCGAGCGCTTCTGAGCGAGCCTAGTTGGTAGAGATACAGAGCCTAGTATGGCCAATGCTTAAGAGCGAGCTACTACGGCAGAGCAATTATGTATATATATATATATATATATATATATATATATATATATATATACCTATTGGGCAACCTCTGATCAGATGGTAAGTTAAATACCGAGCCTACTGAGGCCGAGCGCTTCTGAGCTAGCCCAGTTGGTAGAGATACAGAGCCTAGTATGGCCAAATGATTAAGAGCGAGCTACTACGGCAGGGCAATTATATATATATATATATCGAGCCTTATAGGGCCAGACAACTATTTTACTCACTATATTGAGAGAGTTGAGTCAGTATCAGTAGATAAGCATATCTTCAGATTTTCTTGACTCCCAGTTGTTTTCAGTTATTATATTATCAGTTTAGTTTCAGCTTCAGTATATTGCCTTACATACTCTGTACATAATTTAGTACTAACGTCCCTTTCTGAGGGCGCTGCATTTCATGCGTGCAGGTTCAGACAGACAGACGAGTAGACCTTCTCAGTAGGTGTATGCTCGAGTTCAGCCTTATCGGTAAGCTCTCCGTCTTTCAGAGTTGCCGGGTCTAGGAGTTTGGAGTACACCTTGTGCATATATGTAGATAGGTTAAAGGTAGGCCGGGACCCTGTTCCCATCACAATACATCTATCAGAAGAGGCTTGTAGATATATCCTGTCAGTTAGTACATTATGTTGGGCTTGTAGGTCCTGTACGTATATTTTGTTGGCTTGTCAATTGTAGTAATTATGACGGCCTTGATGGCCCAGTTTTATGTTGACGTTTTGTCAACGTTAGTCTCTATTTAGTTTTATATTTTGCATCGCACATTATCGTGCAATGTGGCCCATAGCCAAAATATGACATTACGTGTTTAGTCTCTTAATCACAAGTGATACGCAAGGATAGTTGAGGCACTGAGTGCCAGTCTCACCCCTAGCCTTGAGGCGTGACAAAAGTGGTATCAGAGCAGTTCTGTCCTACGGAGTCTATAAGCCGTGTCTAGTAGGGTCTTGTTTATAAATATGTGGTGCACCACATTATATAAGCAAGGGACTAAATGCATTTAGGAGTTGGTTACCCTTCTTTCCAATCTAAATCGTGCTGTAGCACTGAGTTATAGGAAATTTGAGTTAATCTTACGTGTTGAAATTTGCATGCACAGATCACTGTAATTAGGAAGGCTACGGCTAGCCAGAGGAGAGAAACATCAGTAAGTGAGGGGACTAGTAGGGCACCCCCAACAGATGGGGCCCAATCAGAGTCGCAGGGAGAGACCCCTACCTAGCGATTACTGGTTGGTCCGCCACCTGAGAAGATTCTTAGGGAGAACCGCACATCCAGTTCCCCCTCCGCTTCCATCAGATCAGGACTTGAGAACTGCGGTGCATTTGTTGGCACAGTTGGTATCTACCCAACAACAAGCTAGGTCATCTACTAGTGCAGGACCATCTAAGGGATTTGGGAGTTCAAGCGTCCGAGAGTTTATTGCTTTGAATCTCCCAGAGTTCACAGGGACAAATTAGAGGGAGGACCCACAAGATTTCATAGATCTGCTTCATAGTGTCTTTTGGATTATGCATGCCACAGAGAAAGAGGAAGTTGAGTTAGTAGCTTTTCGACTCCGAGATATAGCCTTCCTTTGGTATGAGGGATGGAAAGGGTCTAGCGGACGTGATGCACCTCCTGCCATTTGGGAAAATTTTTCAGATGCCTTCCTTGACCAGTACTTACCACGAGAGATCTGACAGACCCGAATCGATCAGTTTCTAGCCCTTAAGTAGGGCAATATGAGTGTTCGAGAATATAGTCTTTTTTTGACTCATTAGCAAGATATGCACCATCCATAATTGCTACTATGCGGTATAGGATCCACAGGTTTATAGCAGGGTTGGCCCCAGAGTTGGCTGAGGCATGTGCCACCGCTGCATTATAGGATAGTATGGATATCTCGCATATATTAAGGCATTTTCCCAGAATATAAAGAGGGGTAGGCGTCGGCAGCAGAGTACAGAGAGGACTAAGTCAGGGCAGCATAAGAGGATGAGATTTGCTAGGTCTCAGGAGTAGTCTCAAGGTAGCTACAGGCCCCAGTACTTCGAATGGCCACCTCAGCTACAGGTTTACAGGTATGACCGATATACCCACTCAGGACCAGGTGAGAGCTCCCAAGCGTCAAGTTTGCAGCAACAACGAGGTTTGAGACAGATAGGGTCGTTTATGCCATGGTGTGCCAGCTGCAGTTGACGACACTTGGGTCAACGACGAGCTGGTTCTGATGCTTGTTATACATGTAGACGTCTAGGGCATATGATGCGAGATTTCCCAAGTAGAGATTCTGGGGATATGGTGCAACCAGCAAATTCAACAACAGGATCAGCTATGTTTGTGCATCCTTCAGGGCACGAGTCTCGGTCTTCAGTTGGAAGAGGTCGAGGCAGAGGTAGATGGTCTAGTTTAGGTGATAATCAGAATCGTATCTATGCGCTAGCAGGTCGACAGGACCAATAGTCCTTACCAGACATTGTGATAGGTATGTTGACCATTTGTTCTCACGATGTTTACGCCTTGATAAACCCCAAATCTACTTTATCATGTATTACCCCATTTGTCGCACAAAAAATTGGTATAGTTCCTGAAATACTAAGTGATCCTTTTGCGGTATTGACATCGATTGGAGAATCGATTATCGCTAGACACGTTTACCGAGGTTGTACGATATCAATTTGTGGTCGTCTGACCTCAGCCGACCTATTTGAGCTAGAGATGTTAGATTTTGATGCTATCATGGGCATGGACTAGTTGGGAGCTTGTTATGCCATAGTTGATTGTTGATAAAAGACAACCATATTTCATTTCCCGGGTGAACCAGTCCTTGAATGGGTAGGTAATACAGCAACACCTAGAGGCAGGTTTATTTCCTATCTGAAGGCAAGTAAAATGATCGCAAAAGGGTGCATTTATCATATTGTGCGAGTTAAAGATACAGATGCTGAGATACCTACACTATAGTCTATTCCAGTAGTAAAGAAGTACGCGGATGTATTTTCATATGAACTTTCAGGTATTCCTCTCGAGCGAGAGATTGATTTTGGCATCGATTTGCTTCGAGGAATGCAACCAATATCCATCCCTCCATATAGAATGGCACATGCCGAATTGAGGAGTTCAAGGAGCAATTGAAAGACTTGTTGGAGAAAGGATTCATCAGGCCCAGTACTTTACCTTAGGGTGCACCGATATTGTTTGTGCGAAAGAAAGACGGTTCGCTAAGGATGTGTATCGATTATATGCAACTGAACAAGGTAACTATTAAGAATAAGTATCCTTTGCCAAGGATAGACGACTTGTTTGATCAGTTGCAGGGTGATAGATGCTTTTCAAAAATAGATTTTGGGTTAGTGTACCACCAGGTTAGAGTTCAGGAGAAAGATATTCCCAAGAAAACCTTCAGGACCCGATATGGCCACTTTGAGTTCCTTGTTATGTCCTTCGGGTTGACGAATGCACCTTCCATATTTATAGATATGATGAATAGCTTATTCCTGCCATATGTGGATCTATTCGTGATAGTCTTTATTGATGATATTCTGGTTTATTCACGTTCAAAGAATGAGCATATGGATCACCTACGAGCGGTACTCCAAACCCTCCGTGATAATAAATTATATGTTAAGTTTTCTAAATGTGAGTTCTGGTTGAAGTCCGTAGCATTCTTGGGGCACATTGTATCCGACGGAGGTATAAGGGTAGTCACTCAGAAGATTGAGGCTGTGAAATCCTGGCCTAGACCTACCACTCCAACAGAGATTCATAGCTTTCTTGGCTTAGCTGGATATTACCGGAGGTTCGTAGAGGGTTTTTCTTCTCTTTCAGCACCATTAACAAAGTTGACGCAAAAAGCGACTAAGTTTCAGTAGACAGAGGCCTGCGAGCAGAGTTTCTAAGAGCTTAAGAACAGGTTGACCGTAGCGCCAGTTCTGGCACTTCCAGAAGGTCCAAATACTTATGCCATGTATTGTGATGCCTCAGGCGTCGGGTTAGGATGTGTCCTGATGCAACATGGGAAAATAATTGCATATTGTGATGATTCGGTCAGTCGTCTTAAGAATTTATGCCCCGATCCCCTATTAACTGCTTTCCCTAAGTTTATTTCTGCTATTTTGATTTGCCGGGATATTTGTTTTTAAGTTTCGGAGAGTTTTGGGACACTTAGTCCCTAAATGAGAGCTTAAGTGTTGGAAAGTTGATTTTAGTCGGAACAGTGTGAAGACTGCCAATAGAAATATGATGGTTTCATTAGCTCTGTTAGGTGATTTCGGGCTTAGGGGCATGTTTAGATTGTGTTTTGGAAGTCCGTAGCTAATTTAGGCTTGAAACACCGAAAGTTGAATTTTTGAAGTTTCCGGTTTGATAGTGAGATTTTGATCCGAGGGTTTGAATGGAATTATAAGAGTTACAGTAGTTCCATTATGTTATTTGGGATGTGTGTGCAAAATTTCAGGTCATTCAGAGGTGGTTTGGTTGGGTTTTTGATCAAAACCGTAATTCGCAAGATTTTGGAAAACTTAGGCTTGAATCCGATGTGTTTTGGTTGATTTGATGTCGTTTGAGGTGTTTTGAAGATTGTTACAAGTTTGAATGATGTTTTAGGATTGGTTGGAAGGTTTGGTTGAGGTCTCGGGGGCCTCAATTGTATTTTGGCTGCTCAACAGGTTATTTTGGAACTTAGGAAATTGCAGAAAATGTTGCAGCAGTCAGTTCTAATTTCCTTCTTCGCGTTCGCGAGTTGGTTCTCGTGTTTGTAAATATGAGCTGGGACTGGGGGAATGTTTGGCCTTCGCATTCATGAGAGGGCCTCCGCGTTCGCGAAGAAGCTGGGTGGTTGTGCTATGCGTTCACGGAAGAGGAATTGTCCTAGTGGAGTTTTGTGCATCATGTTCGCGTGGTGCCCGTCGCGTTCGCGAAGGTTCTTCTGTGCAAGGAATCACGTTCGCAGAGCGAGGGACGCATTCGCAAAGAAGGAAAAATGGTCAAAATTATTTTGTGCTTCGTGAATGCGAGGCTTTGACCGCGTTCGCGAAGAAGGAATTTTCTTGGCAGATATAAGATTTCAAAATCGAGGGTTTAGCCATTTTTATCAAAACTTAAGCTTGAGAGCCCGGATTTGAGCGACATTTTGAGGGACTTTCATAGGTATCAATTGGGTAACGATTCTTAACTCATTTTTGCTTGTAACCTATTAATCTAAACATGAATTCATCCTTTAATTTCGGAATTTGTATGAAAATTGGGAAAAAGTTCTTAGGCCAAGAAAATGACTTTTAATTGGGGATTTGACATCAGATTGTATAATTTTGGTATGGTTAGACTCATGAGAGTGTGAGAATTCTAAAACTATAAATTTTACCCGATTCCGAGACGCGGGCCGGAGGGGCATTTTGGTCATTTTACATAATTTCGCGTATTAGCTTAGAATTTAATTATAGACAGTTACTTGAAGTGTTATTTACATTATGCAATTGAATTGAATAGATTTGGGCCATTTGGAGTCGAGTACTCATGGCAAAGACGTGGTGTTGGGTTGATTTTGAGCCGGTTCGAGGTAAGTGGCTTGTCTAACCTTGTTTAGGGGACCTTACCCTTATGATATGATATATTTGGTAATTGAAATGCCTTGTACGTGAGGTGACAAGTGCGTACTTGAGATAATTGTTGAAAATCCGGTTTTACTTAAGTATTTCAATTGAGTTCCTTTTTCCTGCTTTATTCTACTTGTGATTTTAGCCTGTTGTAGTTTAGAAAAGCATGTTTAGTTGATTTAATTGCCTATTTTCTTAAACTGCCTTAATTGCATTACGTGAAGCATGTTAGTCTAGAATTAACTGTTTACTTGGTACGAAATTTTGCATTTAATTGAGTATTCTCGTGTTGCTTCTACGTATTTTTTATTTGGGACTACGGGATGGCATCCCGGGAGATCCCCTGTACGTATTTATGATCTGGATTGAGGTGAGGGATACCAAGAGATCCCTGGCACGTATATTGAGGATACCAAGAGATCCTTGGGATACCAAGAGATCCCTAGCATATATTGAGGATACCAAGAGATCCCTAGCACATATTGAGGATACCAAGAGATCCTCGGGATACCAAGAGATCCCTAGCATATATTGAGTATACCGAGAGATCCTCGGGATACCAAGAGGTCCCTAGCATATATTGAGGATACCGAGAGATCCTCGGGATACCAAGAGATCCCTGGCATATATTGAGGGTTCTAAGAGATCCTCGGGATACTGTGAGATCCCCAGTTACTTCCTTGTGGTTTGCCTTTATCTCTGCTTTCGTTATTGTACTCTTTTTATCCTGTGCATATTCTTACTGTAGATTTTCAATTGTACTACTTATATTATCCTGTCATCTTTATATTTAATTAATCTTAGTAGGGCCCTGACCTTCCTCGTAACTACCCAACCGAGGTTAGGCTTGGCACTTACTAAGTATTGTTGGGGTGTACTCATGCCTCTTTTGCGCATGTTTTTCATGTGCAGATCCAGGTACCGCTGATCAGGTCAACTATCCTTGAGGGAGGCGACCGCTCTAGATACTTCGAGGTACATCTGCCGCGTCCGCAGACCGAGAAGTCCCTTTCTATTCCTGCTTTTAGTATTTAGCCCTTCTGTACCTTCCTGTTCTTATTAGACATTCCGGAGTTAGAGCTATGTAGTATTGATCTTAGCTTGTTATTCATGGGTTTCTGGGTCTGGGATTTATGTTTGGTATTGAGAGTTAAAATGGTGTATGCCGAGCGGCACATTTAAATATTGTTACTACTTTACTTTTGTTTTAAATTATTTACTTCCGTAAATTAGGCTTACCTAGTCGTAGAGACTAGGTGCCATCATGATGGTTCAAGGAGGACGAACTGGGGTCGTGACAAGTTGGTATCAGAGCTCTAGGTTCATAGGAGTCATAGATCACAAGTCGGTTTATTAGAGTCTCACTGATCGGTACGTAGATGTCTGTACTTATCTACGAGACGCTATGTAACTATTAGGAAAATTCCACCTCATTTGATTTCCTTGTCGTGCGATATTTTGACATTACAATTCTAAACTTCTATCTTCTATTATCTCATAGATGGTGAGGACACGTGCTACTCCGGACGATCAGGCACCTGTTCCCCCTACTGCAATCGTTAGAGGCCGGGGTAGAGGCCGAGGACACGCACGTGGTGCAGCCAGAGCACCTGCACGAGCTGCCATTGAGGTACTAGTAGCAGATCCAGCCTAAGTTCAGGCACCTGACACGCCTACTACTACTACTACTCCAGCTCTTTAGGAGACTTTGGCACAGTTCATGAGCATGTACACTACTTTAGCTCAGGTGGGGTTGCTTCCCCTTGCTGCAGCTACATTTCAGGCCGGGGGAGGAGCATAGACTATTCTCGCCAGCACTTCTGAGCAGCGAGTGCATGTTGAGTAGGTCCCTGAGATTATCCCTGTACCTCCTGCAGTGCCAGTTTAGCCCGAGGTAGGGCAGCGGCTTCCGAGGATGAGTAGTTGAGGCTTGAGAGGTTCAAGAAGTATAAACCCCCTATATTTTAATGGTCTAGAATAGGAGGATGCTCTGAGATTTCTTGATGAGTGTTACCGCATTCTCTGTACCATGGGTATCTCAGGATCGAGCGGGGTTTCTTTCACTACATTCCAGCTTCGAGGTGCCGCCTATGAGTGGTGGCGCACCTATGAGTTAGACAGTCCAGATGAGGCTGCTTCACTGACTTGGGCTTAGTTTTCAGATCTGTGCCTGAGGGAGTATGTTCCTCAGAGCCTTAGGGACGCATGACGCGCAGAGTTTGAGCATTTACGCCAGGGTGCTATGACTGTCTCAGAGTATTCTATACGTTACACCAGTTTGGCTAGCCATGCACCAGCCTTGGTTTATATTGTTTGCGAGAGGGTTCGCCGGTTTATTGAGGGGCTTATTCCCAGCATCAGATCTAGCATGGCTCGTGAGCTGGATATGGATATTTTTTATCAGCAGGTGGTGATCATTGCTAGGAGGATTGAGGGTGTGCATGCTAGGGAGAAAGAGGAGAGGGAGGCCAAGAGGTCTCGAGAGTCGGGCCATTATTCTAGTGACCATACCCCAACTGCAAGTCACCATGGTAGGGGTTATATGAGTTGCCCTATTCATTCAGCTTTTCCAGTAGCTAGTAGTGCTCCAGCTCCTCCTAGGCCTTAGGATCCTTACTATGCACCTCCAGTTTCTAGCGCGTCTCCTGTGCGGGGTGCTTTTAGAGGTCAGTCCAGCAGACTTGGCCCGAGCCAGTCATAGCCGCCATATCGTCCCAAAGTTTGTTTTGAGTGTGGTGACACATTCCACTAGGTGAGGGATTGCCCTAGACTTGGGAGGAGTGCACCTCCAAAGACTTCTCAACCATAGCGTGCCCTGCAGAGTTCACAGGCTATGATTACAGCTCCAGTTGTTACCCCACCTACTTAGCCAACTAGAGGTGGAGGTTGGGGAGGTAGAGGTCGCCCTCGAGGGGGAGGCCAAGCTAGATACTATGCCCTTCCTGACCGTACCGAGGCTGTTGCCAATTCTGTCATCATAGGTATTATATTGGTTTGCCAAAGATATGTATCGGTTCTATTTGATCCAGGGTCTACTTACTCTTATGTGTCTTCTTATTTTGCTCTGCATTTGGGTGTATCTCGAGATTCTTTGAGTTCCCCTATTTATGTTTTTACTCCTGTGGGAGATTCTCTTGTTGTGGACCGCGTTTATCTGTCGTGTTTGGTTGCTCTTAGTGGTTTTGAGACCAGAGTCGATCTATTATTACTCAGCATGGTTGATTTTGATATTATCTTGGGCATGGACCGGTTGTCACCCCATTATGCTATTCTTGATTGTCATGCCAAAACCGTGACACTAGCTATGCCAGGTGTACCACGTGTTGAGTGGAGAGGTACCTTAGATTACACTCCCAGTAGAGCTATTTCTTTTCTTAAAGCTCAGCGTATGGTTGAGAAGGGGTGTGACGTGTATTTAGCTTATGTGAGAGATGTTAGTATTGATACCCCTTCAGTTGATTAAGTTCAGGTAGTACAGGATTTTCCCAATGTATTTCCAGCTGATTTTCCAAGTACGCCGCCTGATAGAGATTTTGATTTTGGCATTGATCTATTGCCGAGCACTCAGCTCATTTCTATTCCTCTGTATCATATGGCTCCTCCTGAGTTGAAGAAGTTGAAGGATCAGTTACAGGAATTGCTTGATAAGAGTTTTATTCGACCTAGTGTTTCACTTTGGGGTGCTCCTATCTTGTTTGAGAAGAAAAAAGATGGTTTTATGCGTATGTGTATTGATTATCGCCAGTTGAACAAGGTTACAGTGAAGAACCGTTATCTTTTTCCTCATATTGATGATCTGTTTGACCAGCTTAAGGGTGTATGGGTGTTTTCTAAGATTGATTTGCGCTCAGGTTACCATCAGTTGAAGATTCGGGAGCCAGATATTCCGAAGACAGCTTTCAGGACTCGGTATGGTCATTACGAGTTCCTTGTTATGTCATTTGGGCTGACCAATGCCCTAGTAGCCTTTATGCATTTGATGCACAGTGTGTTCCGGTCGTATCTTGACTCTTTCGTCATTGTCTTTATTGATGATATTCTGGTGTATTTCTGGAGTCGGGAAGATCATGAGCAGCACCTGAGGACTGTGCTTCAGGATCTGAGAGAGAAGAAGTTATATGCTAAGTTCTCGAAATGTGAGTTTTAGTTGGATTCAGTGGCATTCTAAGGCCATGTGGTATCGGGTGAAGGCATTCAGGTGGATCCGAAGAAGATAGAGGCCGTGCAGAGTTGGCCCAGACCATCCTTAGCTACAGAGATCCACAGTTTCCTTGGTTTGGCGGGTTACTACCGTCAGTTTGTGAAGTGGTTTTCACCGATTGCTACCCCCATGACCAGGTTGACCAAGAAGGGTGCTCCGTTTTAGTAGACGGAGGAGTGTGAGGCGAGATTTAGAAGCTCAAGATAGATTTGACCACATCCCTAATTTTGATATTGCCTACAGGTTCGGGGTCTTATACAGTCCATTGTGATACCTCGAGGGTTGGCCTCGGAGCGGTGTTGATGCAGGACGGTAGGGTGATTGCCTACGCGTCCAGACAGTTGAAGATACATGAGAAGAACTACCCTATTCACGACCTTGAGTTAGCTACCATTGTTCACGCCCTGAAGATTTGGAGCCATTACTTATACGATGTTCCTTGTGAGATTTAATACTGACCATCAGAGCTTACAGCACTTGTTCAAGCAAAAGGGTCTAAATTTGCGTCAGAGGAGGTGGTTAGAGTTGCTAAAGGACTATGATATCACTATTTTGTATCACCCGGGCAAGGCCAATATGGTGGCCGATGCTTTGAGTCGCTAGGTAGAGAGTTTGGGGTGTTTGGCTTACTTACCAACATTAGAGAGGCCTATGGCGATGGATGTTCAGGCCTTAGCCAGCCAGTTTGGAATATTGGATCTTTCGGAGCCCAGTCGAGTTCTAGCTTGCGTGGTTTCTCGGTTGTCTTTATTTGATCGTATCAAGGAGTGGCAGTATGATGACCCTCATTTGCTTGTCCTCATGGACAAGGTTCAGCACGATGATGCCAGAGAGGTGACTATTGGTGATGATGGGGTATTGAGGATACAGGGTCGGATTTGTGTACAATGTTGAAGGGCTTTGAGAGTCGATTCTAGAGGAGGCCCATAACCCGCGGTATTCCATTCATTCGGTTGCCGCGAAGATATATTAGGATTTGAGACAGCACTATTGGTGGAGGTGGATGAAGAAAGATATAGTTGGATTCATAGCTCGGTGTCTCAACTATCAGCAGGTGAAGTATGAGCACCAGAGACTGGGTGGGTTACTTCAGCAGTTAGAGATTCTGTAGTAGAAGTGGGAGAGGATCACCATGGACTTTGTAGTTGGTCTCCCACAGACGTTGAGGAAGTTTGATGCTATTTGGGTGATTGTCGATCGGCTGACCAAGTCCGCTCACTTTATCCCTGTGTGTACTACTTATTCTTCAGAGCGGTTGATGGAGATTTATATCCGGGAGATTGTTCGTCTGCATGGTATTCCAGTTTCCATCATTTCAGATAGAGGTAACCAGTTCACATCACGATTTTGGAGAGTTGTTCAGCATGAGTTAGGTACTCAGATAGAGTTGAGTACAACATTTCACCCTTAGACGGACGGACAGTCCGAGCACACTATTAAGATTCTTGAGGATATGCTCCGTGCGTGTGTGATTGAGTTTGGAGGGTCTTGGGATCAGTTTTTGCTATTGGCAGAGTTTGCTTACAACAAGAACTATCAGTCCATCATTCAGATGGCACCATATGAGGCTTTATATGGTAGGAGGTGTAGATCTCCGGTGGGTTGGTTTGAGCCGGGTGAGGCTAGACTATTGGGCACAGATTTTGTTCAGGATTCTTTGGAGAATGTTAAGGTGATTCAGGATAGACTCTGTACAGCCCAGTCCAGACAAAAGAGCTATGTGGACCGGAAGGTTCGTGATGTTTCCTATATGGTTGGAGAGTAGGTTCTGCTTCGGGTTTTGCCTATGAAGGGCGTTATGAGATTCGGGAAGAAAGGGAAGTTGAGTCCGAGGTTTATTGGCCCTTTTGAGATATTGAGGAATGTTTGGGAGGTTGCTTATGAGCTTGCCTTACCTCCCAGCTTGGCAGGAGTTCATCCAGTATTTCATGTTTCGATGCTCCGGAGGTATCTCGGCGATCCGTCGCACGTGTTGGATTTCAGTTCAGTCCAGTTGGACAAGGATCTATCTTATAATGAGGAGCCAGTGGAAATATTGGACAGGCAGGTTAGGAAGCTGAGGTCAAAGAACATTGCATCAGTAAAGGTCCAATGGCGGGGTTAACCGATTGTAGAGGCGACCTGGGAGACCGAGCAGGATATGCGCAGCCGTTACCCTCACTTTTTCACTACTTCAGGTATGTCTTTATTCTCGTTTGAGGACGAACATATGTTTAAGTATAGGAGGATGTGACGACTCGGCCGATCTTCTTAAGAATTTATGTCCTGATCCCCTATTAACTGCTTTCCCCAAGTTTATTTCCGCTGTTTTAATTTGCCGGGATATCCGGTTTTATGTTTCGGAGAGTTTTGGAACACTTAGTCCCTAAATGAGAGCTTAAGTGTTAGAAAGTTGACCGTAGTCAGAATAGTGTGAAGACGGCCTCGGAATGGAAATCTGATGGTTCCATTAGCTCCATTAGGTGATTTCGGGCTTAGGGGCGTGTTCAGATTGTGTTTTGGTAGTCCGTAGCTAATTTAGTCTTGAAACGCCGAAAGTTGAATTTTTGAAGTTTCCGGTTCGATAGTGAGATTTTGATCCGAGGGTCGATGGAATTCTGAGAGTTGCAGTAGTTCCGTTATGTCATTCAGGATGTGTGTGCAGAATTTCAGGTCATTCGGAGGTGGTTTGGTTGGGTTTTTGATCAAAAGCGTAATTCGGAATATTTTGGAAAACTTAGGCTTGACTCCGATGTGTTTTGGTTGATTTGATGTCATTTGAGGTGTTTTGAAGATCGGTACAAGTTTGAATGATGTATTAGGATTGGTTGGCAGGTTTGGTTGAGGTCCCGGGGGCCTCGGGGTGTGTTTTGGATGCTCAACGGGTCATTTTTGGAGGGGGTTCTCGCGTTCGCGAAGAGGAGCTAGTGCTGGGGGGAAATTTGGCCTTCGCGTTCACGAGAGGTCCTCCGCATTCGCGAAGAGGCTGGGTGGTTGTGCTATGAGTTCGCGATTGCGCTTCGCATTTGCAGAAGTGGAATTGGCCCAGTGGAGTTTTGTGCATCGCGTTCACGTGGTGCCTGTCACGTTTGCAAAGGTTCGTCTGTGCAAGGCATCGCATTTGCAGAGTGAGGGATGCGTTTGCAAAGAAGGAAAATGGTCAAAGTTATTTTGTGCTTCGCGAACGCGAGGCTTTGACCGCGTTCGCGAAGAAGGAATTTTCTGGGCAGATATAAGATTTCAAAATCGAGGGTTTAGCCATTTTTATCAAAACTTAAGCTTGGGAGCTCGAATTTGAGCAAGATTTAGAGAAATTTTCAGAGGTATCGATTGGGTAACAATTCTTAACTCTTTTTTGCTTGTAACCCATTAATCTAAACATGAATTCATCCTTTAATTTCGGAATTTGTATGAAAATTTGGGAAAAGTTCTTAGGCCAAGAAATTGAGTTTTGATTTGGGATTTGACATCGGTTTTGGATAATTTTTGTATGATTAAATTTGTGAGAGTGTGAGGATTCTGAAACTATAAATTTTACCCGATTACAAGACGCGGGCCAGAGGGGCATTTTGGTCATTTTACATATTTTCGCGTATTAGCTTAGAATTTAATTGTTGAATCAGTTTCTTGAAGTGTTATTTGCATTATGCAATTGAATTGAATAGATTTGGGCAATTTGGAGTCGAGTACTCGTGGCAAATACGTGGTGTTGGGTTGATTTTGAGCCGGTTCGAGGTAACTAGCTTGTCTAACCTTGTGTGGGGCACCTTCCCCTTAGGATATGATATATTTGGTAATTGAAATGCCTTGTACGTGAGGTGACGAGTGCATACTTGAGGTAATTGTTGAAAATCCGGTTTACTTTAAGTATTTCAATTAAGTTCCTTTTTCCTGCTTTATTCTACTTGCGAATTTAGCCTGTTGTAGATTAGAAAATCATGTTTAGTTGATTTAATTGCCTATTTTCTTAAACTGCCTTAATTGCATTATGTGAAGCATGTTAGGCTAGAATTAACTATTTACTTGGTATGAAATTTTGCATTTAATTAAGTATTCTCATATTGCTTCTATGTGTTTTTAATTTGGGACTACGAGACGACATCCCGTGAGATCTCCTGTACGTATTTATGATCTGGCCTGAGTTGCGGGATACCAAGAGATCCCTGGCACGTATATTGAGGATACCAAGAGATCCTCGGAATACCAAGAGATCCCTAACATATATTGAGGATACCAAGAGATCCCTAGCATATATTGAGGATACTGAGAGATCCTCGAGATACCAAGAGATCCCTAACATATATTGAGGATACCGAGATCCCAAGAGATCCCTGGAATATATTGAGGGTACTAAGAGATCCTCGGGATGCTGTGAGATCCCCGGTTACTTCCTTGTGGTTTGCCTTCATCTCTGTTTCCGTCATTGTACTCTTATTATCCTGTGTATATTCTTATTGCAGATTTTCAATTGTACTGCTTATCT
The DNA here is from genome assembly GCF_000393655.2 of Nicotiana sylvestris. Taxonomy (NCBI): domain Eukaryota; kingdom Viridiplantae; phylum Streptophyta; class Magnoliopsida; order Solanales; family Solanaceae; genus Nicotiana; species Nicotiana sylvestris. The sequence continues at coordinate 173,122,470 of NC_091064.1, read as the reverse complement.
TATCCTGTTATCTTTATATTTAATTAATCTCAGTAGGGCCCTAACCTTCCTCGTCACTACCCAACTGAGGTTAGGTTTGGCATTTACTGAGTACCGCTGTGGTGTACTCATGCCTCTTCTGCGCATGTTTTTCATGTGCAGATCCAGGTACCGCTGATCAGGTCTACTATCCTTGAGGGAGGCAACCGCTCTAGAGACTTCGAGGTACATCTACCGTGTCCGCAGACCGAGAAGTCCCTTTCTATTCCTGCTTTTAGTATTTAGCCCTTCTGTACCTTCCTGTTCTTATTAGACATTCCAGAGTTAGAGCTATGTAGTATTGATCTTAGCTTGTGATTCATGGGTTTCCGGGTCTTGGATTTATGTTTTTATTGAGAGTTAAACATGGTGTATGCCGAGTGGAACATTTAAACAATGTTAGTGCTTTACTTCTGGTTTAAATTATTTACTTCCGCAAATTTGGCTTACCTAGTCGTAGAGACTAGGTTCCATCACGATGGTCCACGGAGGGCGAACCGAGGTCGTGACACATATGCTTCAGGGCAATTAAGGAACCATGAGCGGAATTATCCGACCCACAACCTCGAGTTAGTTGCGGTTCTCCATGCACTTAAGATATGGCAGCATTATTTATATGGTGTGCATGTTGATATATTCACAGATCATAAGAGCCTGCAATATATCTTCAAGCAAAAAGAGTTGAATTTGCGACAGAGGCGGTGGCTTGAGTTATTAAAAGACTACGATGTTAACATTCTCTACCATCTAGGGAAAGCTAATGTTGTAGCAGATGCCTTAAGTCGTCGATCTATGGGTAGCTTAGCACATGTAGAAGCCGAGAAAAGACAATTAACAAGAGAGATTCATCAATTGGCTTGTTTGGGATTTCAGTTAGTAGACTTTGGCAATGGAGGAGTTGTACTACAAAATACTGCAAAATCATCTCTCATAGCTGAAGTAAAGGAGACGAAGTATGAGGATCCGGAGTTAGTCAAGTTGAGAGAACAGGTTCCACAACAGAAGAAGTTGTTGTTAGAAATCAAAGGAGATGGGGTTCTCAGATACAAGGGGCATTTATGTGTTCCAGATATAGCAGGGCTATAAGACAGGATTATGTCAGAGGCACATAATTCATGGTATTCCATTCACCCTGGGTCGACAAAGATGTATCATGACATTAAGGATGTTTATTGGTGGAATGATATGAAAAAGAATATTGATGAGTATGTCACTCAATGCCCTAGTTGCGAGCATGTGAAAATAGAGCACCAGAAGCTCGGAGGGCTAATGCAGACTATAGAAATCCCGACATAGAAATAGGAGGTGATAACCATGGAATTTATCACGGGTTCACCTAGTTCTCATCATAAATTCGATTCCATATGGGTGATAATCGATAGACTCACGAAATCAGCTCATTTCATACCGGTCAGATCTACATATACAACAGAAGATTATGCAAAGTTATATATTAAAGACATAGTGCGACTACACGAAGTACCAATATATATAATATTTGACCGTGGTGCCCAGTTTACATCACATTTTTGGAGGTCTTTTTAGAAAGGTCTAGGGACTCAGGTGAATCTCAGCACATCTTTTCATCCACAAACTGATGGACAAGACGAGCGTACAATTCAGACGCTCGGGGATATGTTACAAGCATGTGTGCTGGATTTTAAAAGAATTTGGGATAAACATCTACCTCTTATCGAGTTAGCATATAATAACAACTACAACTCCAGTATCCTAATGGCTCCATACGAGGATTTGTATGGGCGCAGGTGTAGATCTCCCCCATAGGGTGGTTCGATTTTGGAGAATCTGGGTTATATGAGCCAGACCTGGTTCAGCAGGCCATAGAAAAAGTAAAGCTTATCTGGGAGCGACTATTGACAACTTAGAGTCGTCACCAGTGATATTCTGACGTGCGGTGACGAGATTTAGAGTTCGGGGTTAATGACCGGGTATTATTAAAGGTGTCACATATGAAAGGTGTGATGAGGTTTGGCAAGAAAGACAAACTTAGCCCACAGTATATTGGACCTTATAGGTTCATTCGGAGAGTGGGCCAAGTAGCTTATGAGTTAGAATTTCCCTCGGAATTAGAGTCTGTGCATCCGGTTTTTCACGTATTTATGTTACAGAAGTGCATTGGCGATCCTACCCGAGTGGTGACCACGGATGATGTACAGATTATAGAGGACTTGTCATACAAGGAAATTCCAGTTGTCATCCTAGACCGACAAATCCGGGAGCTACGAAATAAGGAGATAGCATCCATGAAGGTTTTATGGTAGAGTAAGAAAGCGAAAGAGATGACGTGGGAAGCGGAAGAAGAAATGAAGTCTAAATACCCCCACCTATTTCAAACTGAAGATATGACTCGAGGGTATAAACTCTCAGGCTAGAAGGACATCAGGTAAACTCTCATTTTTAACTCTCAGAATTTATAATGGACAGTTGTCTGAAGCGAAGTGTTGCTATTTATAGACAGTGGCCATGCGTGGCATGTATAGTAAGTTTTCTGGCTGCGTATAGGTTGGTTTCAGTCATATGTACGGAAGAGACTCTGATAAAAATGTTCCCAAAGTATCTAAGAATGGACATTCGAGGACGAATGTTTCTAAGGGGGGAAGAATGTTACATGTCGTATTTTTTCGTACGTTAAAGTTTCGTCTTCAATAAATTGACGTAAACTCGGAGATGATATTATCTGGAGGTTAGCTTAATTATGCTATTTGTAACAAGCGATAAATAAGTATCATGAAGGATAAAGGATGCATGAATTAGAGAAAACGAGTTTCGTTGAAAATGGCCAATTTGGGATAAAATACGAATCAAGTAATAATACCTGATAATTATAAACTAGTATCATGCGAGGTACCATATGACCACGGTAGTATAATATATAAAGTATATATGAAATATTTTAAAAATAAATAGAATTTTAAGTAATTTGTGGTAATTTTTAAATTGTGCGAGTAATTGATTAATTAACGGGTAATATAACATTACCCGGATAAATAATAAGTGGATCAAAAATTTACAAATCACACGCCAAGAAAACGTGACAGCCCCGCCTCCCCTTTTTGTTAAGGTGACTAACTACTCACCTTTATATGTGTCAAAAGGATCTTAATCTTAATGTCTTAGTAAGACTTGTCAAATGACGTTAGTAGAAATGCCTTGAAAACAAGTTTCAAGACTATATCTGCCTAGAGATGTTAAAAGCAGAAGCAAATTCCATTTCAAGAAAGAGCTTCATTTTGCTAACTTTAAAATCATTTCAACTCAAACACCAAGAACAATTGTTACATTCTGTCATTTAACCAATGTGAAAAGCAGAAGCAATTTCAAGCTCCAACCAAATGTCCAAGCCTCACTCCAAATCAGATCAAATTCGTTTCAAAATTTTAGGAACCATAAACAATTTTCATCCGTGAATCCTTAAGGAGCATAAGCAAATTTTGTTCAATCAATGAAGGTTTTCCAAAGAAATAGTATACAGAGTTTTCCCCACTCCAGGTATGTTAAGGCTAAGCTATTCCTTCATTTTAGCATGATCGCGTCATTACACAAGTTTGATAACGAGTCATAAAGAAAAATTCATATCCTGGAATTTGCGTATATTTTGCTAGTCTCGCAAGTAAGTATATTTTCCTAGTTTTGTAAAATATCATATTCTCCTTATGGGGAATTCATATTCAGTTGAGTATTTCCTTCTTCTAGTCAAGAGAGCAGAGAGTTAACATATATACAGTATTAAAAGTATTTACATTACCATCGAGCTATAAGCGAGGGGCAGGCCCCTATTGGGCAACCTCTGATCAGATGGTAAGTTATATACCGAGCCTACTATGTCAAGTGCTTATGAGCGAGCCCAGTTGGTCAAGATATAGAGCCTAGTATGGTCGAACACTTATGAGCGAGCCTACTACGACAGAGCAGTTATATATATACCGAGCCTTATAGGGCTAGATATCTATTTTACTCACTATATTGAGAGAGTTGAGTCAGTATCAACAGATGAGCATATCTTCAGATTTTCTTGACTCCCAGTTGTTTTCAGTTATTATATTATTAGGTCAGTTTTAGCTTCAGTATATTGCCTTACATACTCGGTACATTATTTGGTACTGACGTCCCTTTTGGGGGCGCTGCATTTCATGCGTGCAGGTTCGAATAGATAGACTAGTAGGCCTTCTCAGTAGGTGTATGCTTGAGTTTAGCCTTATCGGTAAGCTCCCCGTCTTTCAGAGTTGCCAGGTCTAGCAGTTTGGAGTACACCTTGTGCATATATGTATATAGGTTAAGGGTAGGTCGGGGCCCTATTCCGATCACAGTAGAGGCTTGTAGATATATCCTGCTAGTTAGTATAGTATGGTGGGATTGTCAGCCTGGTACGTATATTTTGTTGGCTTGTCAGTTGTAGTAATTATGACGGCCTTGCTAGCCCATCTTTATGTTGATGTTTAGTCAGCGTTAGTCTCTATTCAGTTTATATTTTGCATCGCACATTATCTTGCAACGTGGCCCATGGCAAAAATATCACATTACGTGTTCAGTCTCTTAGTCGCAAGTGATACGCAAGGATAGTTGAGTCACTGAGCGCCGGTCTCATCCCTAGGCTTAGGGCGTGACACATAGGCTATAATTGCAAAGTAATTGCAATTGTATTCTAAAAATATAAATGTGGCTATTTGTGCAATAATTGAAACTTAGTACAAATGCAAATAACAAAATTAAGCCACAAAAATTATTATAAAACTATTTGTGATGCAATCGGTGATTGTTTTATAGATAAAATGCTGGGAGAAATTAATTAAAATATTTTAAAAATGCAGAAATTGTATGAAAAATACTAATTGATGCCCACACATAGTTTTGAAAATATTATGGGAAGAATTGGGTATCAACACTGGGAGGATTGAGTTAATTGATACTCTGAGATTATGCATATGGTTCTATCACTGAGTCGCATCGCATTTGACATGCACATGACATACATTCATAGAGATAAATTTTCCATATGTTGTACGGTATCACATCATTTATGACTTCTTATATATATTTGACATATGGGCATCGAGAGGCATTTTACAATTGTTACCTAGAAAATGAAACATCTTATTCATTGTTGAAAGGATTTTTGGAAAAAAATATAGTTGTCAAACTGTCTCATATTTTTCGATGATTCCGGTAAAGGAATTGGATTTTTATTAATATACTTGAAAAGCGGAAATATTTTCGGGAATTATGAATAAGCTAAGCATTTTAAATTCTGAGATACTCCTTTATTACTTGCTTTACATTGCTATGGACCATTGTTAGTTATTGGTGTTGGACCTTACCTTTGTTCCAGCTCGTCACTACTTTCAACCCAAGGTTAGATTTGTTACTTATTGAGTGCATGGGTCGGTCATACTCATACTACATTTCTGCACGTTGTGTTTAGATGTTGGCTGTTGATGTTGCTATATTCGATGGGAGCTGGATATGAAGATGTACCTGCGTTCCGGTTGTAGTTGCATCTTGTTCATGGTAGCCTTAGATTCATCAAATTCTATTTATGTACTTTTTAGATAGACGATGTATTTACTTCATACCAACATTGCAAACCCTATTCTTAGAAGCTCATAATTGTACCAATTCTTTGGGAAATGTATAAGATTAAGATAATTTCTTTTGCTTAGTTGTCTTATTAAATATTATTAGAATTAGATAGTTATTAGTTGGCTTACCTAGCGGGTTGAGTTAGTTGCCATCACGACTAGTGGATTTTGGGTCATGAAAACTACACTCAGTACATCTTGTGACAATTTAAAGTAGGTCCCAGTGGCGATCAGTAGATTGTTTGGATCGGATATCGGACAGAGACTTGAGGTATAGCTTCTCAGCGTTCGCAGTCCTGAAGTCTGCTTTTCCTCTATCCTAGATGTTGTTTCTTTTCAGAAAGTTTTACTTTCATTTAGATCATTATATATATTATTCTAGTTGCTCGTGCACTTGTGACACCCGTTCTGGATTGTATTTTAGCTGTTATGACTTGCACTTTATTTCTGTTCTATTACCATTATTTCAGTTCAATGGGCATAAGTTAATTTGATTTGTTAAAAAAAAGGGGCTTAAAACTATTCTAACATTGCCTTACCTAGCAAGTGAAATGTTATGTGCCATCATGATCCCGATGGTGAAAATTCCGGGTCATGACATATATATTCCATAAGCAAAAGAAGAAAGATGTTAGAAAAAGAAAGAAGAATAAAAGCATAAATGAATATTGACAGAATTGGATGATGCAGAGAGGGAGTAGAAGAAGAAAGAAAAAAATGGAATCTTCAAATATTATTGGTGGGCAAGAAAAGAAAGAAGGAAAAAATAAAGCTAAGGCAACAATTGCTTTGGTTGGCTTTGGTGCTTTTAGCCTTTAAGTATTTTGGAAGTTATGGAAGTGTTATCTGCTGATTGAAGATTATAGAGAAGTCCTGAAAATGAAATGGGTAATAGCCAAAATGACATAAAGAAACTGCTTTAAAAAGATTCCACGTGTCTTGTTATTGTTGTCATTGGATGACAGACGCCCTTTAACTTCCATCACAAAGTTTTCTTTAGGGAAAATGACCAAATATACTCTTTACTTTCGGATATTGTTTACATTTAATCTTCGTTATACTATCCAGTCAAATTTACCTCTATCATTATACTATCTGGTCAAATTTACTGCCACCATCAGCAAACTTTTAAAAATTATCCCTTAGTCCGTCAGGCAACCCAAAATCTCCCACTTCATTTTATTTAAGTCACTTATTCTTGTTCTTGATCCATTATTTTCAAAATAATTGGCATTTACCTTCTTTCTTAATTGAAAAAAAATAAGAGAAAGAAATATTAAAATAATACAGCGGTTAGTAAGTAACGTATAGTAAATTGAAGAATCTAAATTAGGTAGTTTATCTAAATTCCAAAAGTATTCACAAGATCCTAACTTTAATGAATTCGGTGCACCAAAGATAGAGAGACTTTGCAAGTATTAGTGATAGAAGTTGAAGTTCCTTGGTGACTTTGCATTGTCGAATTCAACTTTGCGTTAATTAATGACTACGCATTGTGCATTCTTAGGTTAGTCGATCGAACTATACTAACCAGAGAATAACAAATATATTCGAATATACATATGTATGTATGATGATCAGCTGCATCTAATGCACAATAAATAGACTCACTGAATTCGTTGGTGAGTATATGGTTAAAAATTAAATAAAAATTTAAACCAAGTCACCCCATTATTACAAGAAGAGAAGTGGGTGAATTAGTAATTAAAAATAGTCATAAAAAATTTGTATAGTCTATTACCTTTAGCATTCACATCAATAGTAATTTATGAAAATAGCGGAGCAAGAAGAACAGCAAGCGATTTAAAAAAATGAGAGATTTTGGATTATTTAACAGATCAAGGGGTAATTTTTAAAAGTTTGGTGATGGTAGGGGTAAATTTTGGCTGGATAGTTGTCACGACCCCAATTCTCCTACTTAGAATGTGATGACGGCACCTAGTCTCTAAGACTAGTTAAGCTTAACAAACATGCGAAAGTGAATGAAAACAATAATCTAAAATATCAAAACTCAACAACATATATATAAAGGAAAATCTCTACAGCTCAAAGTGTATACAATAGCCTAAAACCCGGCTTGATACAAGTCAAAAGCTCTATGACAATGCCAAATCATTCCTATACAACCATGTCTACTAAGAAAAATATAAAAAGCGATAGTAGGGGACTCTGAGGCCTGCGGGCGCGTGCAGTTGTACCTTGAAGTCTCCAAATGCAAACTCAACACACTAGTGCTGGGGCTGATAAGATGTACCTGGATCTGCACAAAAAGATGTACAGAAGCTTAGTATGAGTACACCACAACGGTACCCAGTAAGTGCCAAGCATAATCTCGATGGAGTAGTGACGAAGTCAGGTCAAGGCCCTACTAGAGATAATAAGAAACGGGATGAAAGATATAATGATATACTGATAATGACAATGGAAATGAAACAATAGGATATTTAACAAAAATTAACAACAAAAAATCAAAGCACTAATACAACACGGAAGGAAACAAGGATTTACACGTTAAGAAAACAAAATAACCAAAACAAATACAGCAAATAGAGAAAGATCAACAAGGGCTACACCCGAGGTACTGCCTTGTAGTCTCAAGTCATAAAAGTAACTCATAGTCTTTCTTTATATTACCGTGGGAGCCTTTACGTTTAGTTTTCAAAAATATCCTTTTTCGAAATAGCATCCCGCGTTTTAGTCGACCTTATCACACCGCATGGCTTCTAGTAGTTCCTCAACTAGCCACGCGTATCAAGCCTTGTCGCGCCCCCTTTTTCCCCTTTTTGCGGGGAAGTCCAGGTTTCGACATTCATGGGGGAACGACTCGCTTCCTTTTGGTAATTGGGTAATTGAAGATTCACCACCTAATGAATAAGATGCGTTAGGGCACCTAGAGTAATTAACTCATATAACCAGTTTTGCATTATCAAAGATTACGGTAACGGCACGAAATAACCTTGAGGGGAAGGTGTTAGGCACCCCTCACAATCCACAATGGTGGGCCCCCGCCGGACTTAAACTATGTGAATTAGTCAATTAACATGTAAGCGGTCTTAGCACATATTTGCAAATAAAGGTAGTTTTCACAATCTAAATACATATATGATCAAAGAAGTTGAGATGGTCCAATGCACACATATGAAAGAAGTTTAGGTAATTTAAACACATATAGGAATTGCGAAAGGGAAGTCCTATGTTGATTAGCCTACAGGATCAATCTGTTCAATGCCTGGTAATCCTCCTCAACTAGAGGGGCTACACGTGACATTAGCGCACAGGTCATCATATCCTCTTAATACCTATTATCCTACCCCTTAGCGGTTATATGAGCGCATTTGATTAACAAATTCTAAGCTTGTTGATACCCGTCCCTTCCTTGTGGTATCGGAGGAGTTTAGGACCTCTAGACTTGGGCAGTTCTAGACAATCTTAAGGTGTTTTAAAAGGAAAAAATCTATGCGACAACAAATAACATGTAGGACTTGTCAAATAGGGGGGAGGGGGGTGAAGCAGTTAAGGGGGATCATGTTTACCTCCACATGGATAGACAAATAAGCAGCATGTCTCAAACACAAATTCAAGTAATTTTAGAGAAGTCCTAGAACATGATATCTAGGCAATCATCAAAACATAGAATATGCAGTACTGTTTAAAAAAAACTTAATTGACAAGGTCCTAGTCAGTTTGCCTACTGGTTTTCAAAATATGTTAGACTTAAGCAGTTTATAAACAATCAGAACACAGTTTTTAGTTTTATACAGGGACATTAATCACCTAAGGCTTGCCTAGGCGTGGAACTATATGCAATCACAATTACATGAGCTGTTTAAACAATTTGAAATTATTCATCCTATAGGCATGGTGATCCAGGTAATACAGATTATAACAGGTGATTATTACCAGTTTACATCAGAATATGGCGCCTATGTGTGAGGCCATTTTTAAACCTTTTCATGAACATTTATTTATTTAGTCGAAATAGACAGGATCCAAAAAAATGCAAACAGAGTCTTAAGAACAGGATATCTAATGCACGCAGGGATGAATATTTTTATTAGGCAGGATTATTTAGGAGCAGGATTTCTGAGTGATAATACTGATGCAGAACACGGAATTGAGTAGTGATCTATAACATGCAATATGCTAAAGCCGTAAATGTGAATACCCTAAAAATAGGATGTCTGGTGCACAGGTTTGCATGGTTTGAATGCAAATAGACACAGCAATCCAAGTACATCATTTCTAATACAGATTTGTATAATGTAAAGCCTAGAAACATGATTTCTACCCAGCTTTACCCACAGGATCATATAGCTACCCCCCATTTTCACTAGTTACACCAATATCTATTTACAAATGATTATTACAGACCAAAATTGAATAAATTACATAAATGAAATATATATTAAACTATCGGGAGCCTGATGTAGGCCCAAAGCAAACCTCGGAGTACCAGGCCTTCAGTAGTCTCGAATTCCAAGGATTTCATTGCAAAATTTGTAGTGTGTCAGAGTTCCCTAAGGACCTCAAGAATCTCGGGCAGTGCTCACACCCAGACTTTTCACAATAGGGACTAAATATGTGCAGTATGGAATAGCCAGCCCCAATATGCCAGAGTTCAAAGGAATCTCAAGAGGATCCCAAGGCAGTACACACACTAAAGGGGCAGAACCTATTGACTTAGGAGTAAAGTGAGAGTGCTTGACATAGTTTTGAAAGATTTTTGAAAAAATAGTATAGAGATGACTCTAGGAGTGAAAAGGTTTTCTGAAATAGGAACCAGTTTGGTGGTAAAATAGTTTAAGAAAAGTATTAAAATACTTTAGAAATCAGAACACAAATCACAGAACAACTAGATTCAAAACTCCAGGAAAACAGAATCCACACAAGGATAGAGGGGTTGGGGACACATAAAATACTCATCAGTATATAGGGAAACACATAAACAACAAAATGCACAGAATTCTCAAGAGCTTTATAGAATTAATAGGTTGTTCATGACAGTGGGTAGTTGAGACACATAGCAGGGGTATAGCAAAACCATTTTGAAAGCAGGGGGTATTGGACAGAATCATGCACATAGTTAGGATCAATCGAAGCCCCAAGAGATTAAGTATAATCTCATTAGTAAAGAAGAACATGCAGGAATTTAAATAGACATACTAGACAAACATCACATAAGCATTCATAATTTAAACATGCTGACTACATATTGAACAAACAAGATTTAGACATGCTTGATAAAGCAGTAAACAAGAAGTTATAGTTTAGACATGCTAGTTACATATTGAGCAAGACATGTACTTTAAACATGCTAAGCAAAGAAGTAAATAGGAAAACATATTGGATTCATGGTTAATGGAATAGTGCAGTAATGAAACACATAGAGTTTGAGGTTTCAAAATTTAATCAGAGACATACCAGTTATGAAAAGAGAAAATAGAGTGTGAAGCAGGTGCAGTGCAATATCTAGTCTTGGCTTATAGCCGGCTAGATTAGTGAATATCCCAAGTAGCGGAGAAGACAAGAGAGTTTTAGAGTTTAAGTGTGTTTGTAAACTAATGTCTATGTCCCAAAAGTGAGAACAAAGGAGAGTATATATAGCAGTTTAGGAGCGGGCAGAATAAGGTAAAAGAAATCAATACTCAACAATTAAGGAAATCATATGATCAATTACACACAAAATCAGCATAGTCTTCCTTTAATTAAGGATAACTACTTAACGGTTAAAGGACATGAGTCATTTAAGGAAAGAAATCAAAACAGACCTAAGTAAAGAGGTGAGCAAACATGAGTCTAATTAAAGAAATAATCATGAAGAATCAGTAACATTACAGGCAATTAAATAAGGTAAGAAGAAAAATTAAAATCGTAAATAAGGGAATAAATGAAAAATTAAAATCGTAAATAAGGGAATAAATCAAGAATCAACACTTAAGTTTTAACAGAGTAAATCAGTAAATCAAAATTCAAAATAGTATTGATTTATGGGGGGGGGTGGGGAATATCAGTTTCCACAAATAACAAATAGGCTAAATAAAATTTCATAAACACACAGAAATTAGTCGCGAGATTGACTCAGAAACCCTAGTAGACAATAACTAGGGTAAAAAGTCACAAGATACTGAATTAGACTAAGGAGAAATCATGAAGGTCAAAGCACAGAACAAAATAATGCAACGAGTAACGCGAAAAAACCCAGAAAAGAAGAAAAAGTATAAGAAAATTGTGGCTTTAGCATAAATCGACTAGGGTCCAAACAATCTTAGAGGAAATCAATCAATAAACCTTAAGAACAAACGATTAACATTCGAAAATCAGAAAATCTTTAGAGAACATTACTTAGGGTAACCTAGTTTTAGGAAAAATGAAAAATCAGTTGAAAAACCAGGAATCTTTCAAGGAAACATGTGAAATACTTCCAATCAGTCTCAGATCTGAGAAGATCAAAGGTAAAAATTAGAGTTTTTAGAAGTATAATAGAGATGAGGTCATAGACTTAGGAAACCATGGATTTAAGACGAAAATGAGGAAGATCTTAATCAAGGTCGAGCCAAATGGCCTGAAATAGGCAAAAAAGCCCAAAGGTGTAAAGCAGACTTACCCTGGTCCTGTGAGAATCTTGTCGACTCCCCCTTTTTCTACGGATCGAAATCGGGTATACGACATTGGGAGGACAACTCTATTCCCTTTCGAGAATTGGGTTTAGAAGTTGAAGAGTCGCCACCTAATGATTATAGTGCATTAGGACACTTTAAGAAAGAGTTTGAGATGAAGAGACCAGAGATTAGGGTAAGGGCTAGAAGTTATCCTGAGGGGAAGGTGTTAGGCACCCCTCAGGATCCACAAGTGTGGTTCCCGGCCATGCTACAATTGTAACTTTACAAGTAAACACTCAAGGCTCAAATAAGGATTCGCATATAACATTGCAATTAGGTTGAAAACTTTTGAAGACAAGTAAAGAGGGCAGAAATTTATGAAAAGGGAATTTGAAGAGTTTTACAAGAAGAGATGCAAGCAAATAAAGGGAAGGGGTCCTAGGTTTATGATTAATATGGATCACTTCAATGCAATATCCAGCAATCACTCCTCAAAAGAGGGGTCGCACGTGATAGTAGCGCACCGGTCATCATATCCATATTCTACCCTTCCCACCATGTTAAGGTATTTAAACGCGTGATTGGGTCATGAAAGCTTATTGCGTGTTGTACCCGTCCCATCCTATAAGTCCTAGAGGGTATTTAGGACCACTATTCCTATAGGGTAAGGACTAGGCTGAACCCTTAGGTTTAAAGGACAAAATGCTAGGCGACATACATAACAAGTAGGACTATACATAAAGGAAACATACAAAGGCAAATAAGAGGCTCACAAATCCCAACACAAGTAAGCATGTAGTTAGCACGTCTCTAACACATTTAAGGTGTCAAAGATAGGTGTTTTTTTAAAAACAAAAGGAATAAGTGATAGCAGTTTAGGAATTAGTGAAAGTATAGACAGACTTGTTAAAACACCCTTTGAAAATATAGTAGAGGCATTAAAGATGCAGTATCCTGATAAGTCATAGAAAAAGTAGCACTATTCTGGACAGGAAAGATAACCCAGTGGAAAACATGATAGAACAGATGCACGATTCAGAGATTATCTCAAAATAGGGCAGAAGTTTTAGTAGAAAAACAGAGCAAACTTCAGAGAGGCAACAGAGTTCAGAAAGTTAAAAGAGGCTGAGTAGTCTGAAACTGGTAAAACATGATTAATCAATTTTTATTGGGCCTAAAGCTTGCCTAGGCATCGTATGTATTGGCTACTTATGCAATACATAAGTGAGAATGCACCAGTTATTTTAACAGTTATTCGTTAGTTATTAACTAGTTGTGATTACGAAATGAGTAAGACAACAAGCTGAAAGTAAAGAGTCTAAAACAGGATTACTACTATATGAGATGCATGTCCTATACATGATATCTATTGCACAAACAAGTAAGTAAAGTCCTATAAGCATGTTTTCTACCCATTATTTAAACTAAGCATGCATAACCCCTCCCAATTTCACTATAACCCCAATCAGTTGTTTACAAGTCATTACAAACCGAGATAGTTGAATTATAGTAATGAAGAATAAAATAAGAAGTTATACTATAGGGAGCCTTCAACCAGGCCCAATCTTCAAACCTTACTTCTTTCGAGTTTCACAGCCATGGTCTGGGTGCGGCAAAGCTCCCTAGGTCCCCATTAGGTCCCTAGCCAATACCAGCACCCAAACATTTACCAAAAAATGTTGGACAAGTGCAGTGTGGAATTACCAACCTTGTGCATCAAAGTTCAGTGGGTATTTAGAGATACCCAAAGCAATGCTTACACGAAAGGGGGCAGAACCTATTTTCTAAGAGTAGTGAGAGTGTGTGATAGAGTTTTTTAAGAAATTGAGTTGAGAGGAGAAAACAGTTTAACATGATCCATATAGAATCACTTCTTAAAAAAATAGAAGAGTACGACAGTTTTTGTGAGGAAATGAGTAAGACAATCTCAGAATCAAAGCATCACACATAGTTCAGGGAAACAAACACAAACGGGGGACCGGGGGGCAAGGGGACAAGTAGTTCACATGTAAGAGCATAGTTGCACATACATAGTCATCAGAGAAAAACATTTCAGAATTTAGGCAGTGACAACATTTTTACCAAAGAGGTTTAGGGTTATATGCTGGTAATTGTACTGGGGTAAGGAAGAACATTCACTAGACAAATAAAGGAAGTAGTAGACATGCGGGAAAGATAGACACATCAATTAACATAGAGGAATGCTAATTGCAATGAGAACAGCAGAACCATAAGTAGAAGCATAAAAAGAAACAAGAGGAAGTGCAATACACATAAAAACATGTTGTTTTGGAAACTGTAAATCAAATAGGAGACATACCAGTCAAGAGTAAGATAATATAGAGCAGTCATGTGCAGGGAAGTAGAGCAGGAGTGTATGCAGACCAAGAGAAGCAGAGCAATTCAGCAGTAGAGTAACAAGCTACTCAATCTTGGCTTTCAGGCGACTGGGTAACCAGTAGAAGTGAGAGAATGTGTAGAAAAATAAGAGAGAGAGAGAGCAGTGAAGATGCTTATGTGTGTAAGAGAGAGTTCAGAACAGTGATTGTTCGTGTCTTATGCCAAAGAGAGGGTAGACTATTTATAGTTTTTGAAAACAAGTGGAAAATAAGGTAACACGTATAGAATGATCATAGTTATGGAAATAATACCTATTAGAATCAATTAAAGCCTCGGACTCCCTTCAATTAGGGAGTCATAGTTCAAACGGGTACAAATTGTATCAAATAAGGAAATTATTATTTGCAGGACTGGTATTTCCATAATAGGAGTAGTAAGAGTATGATGCATGTGATAAGGACTGGATACAGAAATATTTCAAGTAAGGAAAGTATAAGGGCAGCATATTGTGCATACAAATTTGTTCAAAGAATTACGAATGAAATTGAAAGTCACAGGGAATCAGTTCTAAGTAAGGAGAGCATTTCACGAATAAGGAAGTGATTCAAAAATCAGTGTAAAACTTCTAAGGAAAACATATAAAAATCAGGGATTCGAAGAGATGCACAAAATCAGCAAAATATTTGGTAAACGATGAACAATTAGACCTATAAAACACAATAGGCATGAAAATCAGAGAACCCTAAGCAAGAAATCACAGAAACAATAGAAGCTTGGAACCCTAACAACAAAAATTAAAGAATAGAACTCGGAAAACAACCCAGAAGATCACACAAACCAGCAAATAATACAAACACAAACATATAGTACTCAAAATCAGAAAGATAAAGTGACTTCGAAAAGGGGTTCAGAAACCCTAGTTTGAAAAAGGGAACGAAAACGTTTAAAACTTGAACAATCATAAAGATCGAGTAGAGAGTAGTGTAAACATAAAGGTGTGAGTTAAAAATCGGTAAAAACACAGAGATTTAACGGGTTTGGGTCGAGATTAGGGTTTCGTAAGAAACCAGTGAGAGATAAGAGAAACCTGGCTGTGCAACTCAACAATAATGGTGTCCATAGCACCATTGGACCAAAACCCATCGGAGAAAGGCCGGAGAAAAACCAAACCAAGCCTTCAGTGACCATCTTGTATGGCGGAGGCTTCTAGGGTCTCACCGATAGAGGGAATCAATGAGGTAAGGTTTCACGGCGATTGGTGGTCGAAGGGGGTGAGGCTAGAGGTGGTCGGGGAGGCGGTGAGTTCATCGGAGAAGAAGAGATAACCAGAAGGTTCTAGAGAGAAGGGAGAGTGAGAGACGATATAGAGAGAGATAGAGAATCTCGTGGAAATGAAGGGTCTGGGGGTAATTGGATTTAATTAAGGCAAGCAAATCTGGGCCGTTGATCTTATTTGATCAATGTCTCAGATTAAATCGGAGCTGGGCTGGGTTGAAAATATGGGTCGGTCCAATTGGGGTTAGGACTAGGTAAATTGAGGGCTAAAATTGAAATCTGAATGGGCTATAATTGCAATGAGATGAGGCTAAATGTCAAATAGCCAATTTTCCCTTTTTATTTTATATAAAATAGTTAAAATGATTTTTAAAACAAATTAAAAGCACTGAACTAATTAATAAGGTATAAGTATTAATTTAAAAATACTGGAAATAATTTAATAATTATGAAATGCTGTTAATTGTAAAATAGGCTATAATTGCAATTACATGCAATTTAGCTTTCAAATACCAAATAAATTTGTAAAAATATGCAAAAATCACCTTAATTATATTTTGGTGTAAATATGAGAAATAAATAAATTATTCAC
This sequence comes from Nicotiana sylvestris, assembly GCF_000393655.2. Taxonomy (NCBI): domain Eukaryota; kingdom Viridiplantae; phylum Streptophyta; class Magnoliopsida; order Solanales; family Solanaceae; genus Nicotiana; species Nicotiana sylvestris. Next base: position 173,106,049 of record NC_091064.1, on the reverse strand, counting down.
CAAAATGATGATTTTGGGAATAATTATGGATTTTGCGCTGCTAAAATAGACAATAAATTGGTTTTGAAAGTCTTTAAAAATTTGGGAAAAACACCAAAACACTTGGGCATGCCTATGTATGCACATATATATTATTTTGAAAGTATTTTGAGTGTACAAAAAAATACTTAGGGAAAAATTGGGTATCAACAACTGCCTCTCTTTACTCGGGAAGGATGAAAGAGTTGTCGGGTAAAGTTATGATGGCCAATTTTGACCGAAAGAAACGATTTGAGAAGTTTTGACCGAGATCTGGTTCTTGAGCTGCCTACATATCCCTGGTCTTAGAGGAATCAGGCCATGTGTAGTTCACGATCCATTGACGAGATATGCCGATGGAGATTTTGAAAAGAATGGACACGATGTTTGGTTGGGAAAAGTGGTTGAAGTCTGATAGGCTACGGGAACTGGAGCTGGATCGCTCCTACTGAGACGACTGTTGATAGCCGGTTTACCTGCAAATGAGAAATACCAACATACATTGTGCATAAATTTAAACGTGATGCAAGTTCCCATCGGACCATGAATGTTGTCTTTGGACGGTTAGGATGACGTCCCGGGCTATAAAGAGCGTAAATAAAAATTTGCAGGCCATGAAATGATGTTATTGGGCCATGTAGATGATGCCTCCGAACTATGATGCCTTTGAATAATGATGTGCAAAAGATAAAATGGGGTCCTCAGGCCATGGCATGGCGTTCTCGGGCTATGCAAATGGTGCCTCCGAACAATGACGCCTTTGGACAATTTGGCGATCTTTCAGCCCATGAAATGCAAGATTTGGTGATATTTCAGCCGATGCAAGACATAAATAAAAGGCGGCGATATTTTAGCCATGCGAGAGAGATAAGGTGGCGATCTTTCAGCCGATGCAAGAAAATAAAGTGGCGATATTTCAGCCATGCAGGATGGAGACAAAGCTTAGTCTCGGAAGGCAGAAAGGTAGCCTTATGCAAAATGCAGAGAAATGCAGGATGGAGACAATGCTTAGTCTCGGAAGGCAGAAAAGTAGCCTTATGCAAAAATGCAGATGGAGGTAGAGCTTAACCTCGGAAGGCAGAAAGGTAGACTTATGCAAAATGCAGATGGAGACAGATCTTAGTCTCGAAAGGCAGAAAAGTAGCCTTATGCAGATGATGATGGAGGTAGAGCTTAACCTCGGAAGGCAGAAAAGTAGCCTTATGTAGATGCAGAGAAATGCAGGATGGAGACAATGCTTAGTCTCGGAAGGCAGAAAGGTAGCCTTATGCAATTCAGAGAAATGAAGGATGGAAATAATGCTTAGTCTCGGAAGGCAGAAAGGTAGCCTTATGCAATGCAGAGAAATGCAGGATAGAGACAATGCTTAGTCTCGGAAGGCAGAAAGGTAGCCTTATGCAATGCAGAGAAATGCAGGATGGAGATAATGCTTAGTCTCATAAGGCAGAAAGGTAGCCTTATGCAATGCAAAGATATGCAGATGGAGGTAGAGCTTAACCTCGGAAGGCAGAAAAGTAGCCTTATGCAGTGCAAGAATGTAAAAGGATGATTAGTAGTAAGATCTCTTAGCTGATAGCCGATTATGACAATATGACTGCTGGGGAGATTGTGTACGGATAACAATTGCGGGAACATGATGGTTCTGAGAAGTTGCATTCTTGGGAAAGTGTGATTGCATAATGATATTGCGAATTGAGTGCCTGCATCCAAAGAAAATTCATGAGTTATGTAAGGGGAAAAGGTTAGTTCGTCTTCCCCGGGCCCTTGACGTTGGGTGTCATTGGGGTAGCGTCGCTAAACAATAGCAATCCGGATAATAGTTATGCATGATTTAGTAAATATAACGTAAGTATATAATCGAAAATAGTTTTCTTTAGATGAACCAATGACTGCGACGTGGTTCAAGGCATTGCAACCTCTTTCACTCCGGAATTTTGAGGGTCCTCCTCAAAATTCTGCCCCAGTTTGCTGAGCGGACATTCCTAACGGTTGTGCTGAATGATTAAAAGAAAATCGTCTTCAAAATTTTGAGGGTCCTCCTCAAAATTCTGCCCCAGTATACTGAGCTGACGCTTCTGGTGATGCATGGACTAAAATCAACTTCGGAATTTTGAGGGTCCTCCTCAAAATTCTGCCCCAGTTCCAATAGCGGGGAAAAATAGAATTTTTATTAAATTGTGACCGAACCCATAGGGCTGCCTACGTATCCCCTCTTAAACCTGGAATAAGGTCAGGCGTAGTTCAAATTACATCATAGAGGGAATCATAAGTGGTTATACATAATATCGTTTTACTGCATCTGAATTGATCGGCTTTGGCCAGACTTCTCCATCCATTTCTGCAAGAATAAGGGCTCCTCTAGTTAGAACCCGGTGAACCATGTACGGGCCCTGCCAATTGGGAGAGAACTTCCCCTTGGCTTCATCATGATGTGGGAATATTTTCTTCAACACCAGCTGCCCCGGTGTAAACTTCCTTGGTTTAACTCTTTTGTTGAAGGATCTGGACATTCTGTTCTGATACAACTGACCGTGGCAAACTGCATTCATCCTTTTCCCATCTATAAGGGCTAACTGCTCGTAGCGACCTTTTACCCATTCTGCATCATCCAACTCTACTTCTTGTATGATCCTTAAGGAGGGAATTTCTACCTCGGCGGGGATGACCGCCTCTGTACCATAAACCAGCATGTAGGGAGTTGCTCCGGTCGATGTGCGGACTGTGGTGTGGTATCCTAATAAGGCGAATGATAACTTCTCATGCCATTGTTTGTGCCTTTCGACCATCTTCCTTAGTATCTTCTTGATATTCTTGTTGGTTGTTTCCATAGCTCCATTCATCTGAGGCCTGTAGGCTGTAGAGTTCTTGTGTTTGATCTTGATTGTTTCACATATTGCTTTCATCAAATCGCTGTTGAGATTGGAACCATTATCGATGATGATTGATTCAGGAATTCCGAACCGACAAATAATGTGTTCGCGGACGAAATCTACCACAACCTTCTTAGTGACCGCCTTGTATGATGCTGCTTCAACCTATTTGGTAAAATAAATGATTGCCACTAAGATGAACCTATGCCCATTTGATGCGGCAGGCTCGATATGTCCGATAACATCCATTCCCCAAGCGGCGAATGACTATGGTGAGCTTGTTGCAGTAAGCTCATTTGGAATATCATATCTGCATGTATCTGACAGCGATGGCATTTGCGAACATATTGGATACAGTCTGTTTCCATAGTCATCCAAAAATACCCTGCTCGGAGTATCTTCTTTGCTAAGACAAAACCATTCATGTGCGGCCCGCAGGTCCCTGCATGCACTTCGTCCAATAGCCTGGATGCTTCTTTTGCTTCGACACACCTTAGTAAACCCAAATCGGGAGTCCTCTTGTACAGGATTCCTCCACTGTGAAAGAAGTTGTTGGATAACCTACGAAGTGTGCGCTTCTGAGTAGCGTTGGCAAGTCCTGGATATTCCCCTGTTGTCAAGTACTCCTTGATGTCATGGAACCATGGTTTTCCATCTGTTTCTTCCTCAACGTGGGCGCAATAAGCTGGCAGATCATGAATCATTACTGGGATGGGATCAATGAAATTTGTATCTGGATGCTGGATCATGGACGCTAAAGTAGCTAATGCATCAGCAAACTCGTTCTGGACTCTGGGGACTTGCTGAAATTCTGTTTTTGTGAACCTTTTCCTCAACTCCTGTATGTGATGCAAGTAGGGAAGTATCTTAAAGTTCTTGGTTGCCCACTCTCCTCGAACCTGATATATGAGCAAGTCTGAATCCCTGATCACTAGTAACTCCTGAACATTTATGTCAATGGCCATTTTGAGCCCCAAGATGCAGGCTTTATATTCGGCCATATTATTGGTGCAAGGGAACCTGAGCTTGGCAGATACCGGGTAGTGTTGGCCGGTTTCTGATACTAGGACTGCTCCTATGCTAACTACTTTGAAATTTGCAGCTCCGTCGAAAAACAACCTCCAACCATCGTAGGATTTTGCAATATCTTCTCCTATGAAAGATACCTCTTCATCGGGAAAATACGTTTTTAGGGGCTCGTATTCTCCATCCACGGGATTCTCGGCGAGATGATCCGCCAAGGCTTGCCCTTTGATTGCTTTCTGGGTCACGTAAACAATGTCGAATTCACTTAGCAGGATTTTCCACTTGGCGAGCTTGCCAGTAGGCATAGGTTTCTGGAAGATATACTTCAGAAGGTCCATTTTGGATATGAGATAAGTATTGTAAGGATCGAAGTAATGCCTCAACTTCTATGCGACCCAAGTCAGAGCACAACAAGTGCGTTCTAAAAGAGAATACCGGGCCTCGTACGTTGTGAACTTTTTACTTAGATAGTAGATGGATTGCTCCTTTCTCCCTGTTTCATCATGTTGTCCCAGAACACAACTGAATGCTCCATCCAATACCGCAAGGTAAAGCAATAGGAGTCTTCTTGGCTCAGGCGGAACCAAGACTGGTGGCGTTGACAGGTATTCCTTGATTCTGTCGAAGGCTTTCTAACAATCATAAGTCCACTTGGTAGTAGCATCCTTTTTCAACATTTTGAAGATAGGTTCACAAATGACAGTGGACTGAGCTATGAACCGACTGATATAGTTGAGTCTCCCCAGGAAACTCATCACGTCCTTCTTGTTCTTTGGCGGCGGCAATTCTTGGATAGCTTTGACCTTTGATGGATCCAATTTTATTCCTCGACGACTCACGATGAAACCCAATAATTTATCAGCAGGAACCCCGAATGCACACTTGGTGGGATTCAGTTTCAGATTGTACATCCTCAGTCTGTTGAAGAACTTTCTTAGGTCTTCCATGTGATCCCTGGCTTTCTTGGATTTGATGATGACATCATCTACATATACCTCAATCTCCTTGTGTATCATGTCATGAAAGATGGTAGTCATGTCTCTCATGTAGGTGGCACCAGCATTCTTCAAACCGAATGACATCATTTTGTAACAGTACATTCCCCATGGCGTGATGAAAGCCGTTTTCTCTGCATCTTCCTCATCCATCCATATCTGATGATACCCAGCAAAACAATCAACAAAAGACTGCAACTCATACTTGGCGCAGTTGTCAATAAGAATGCATATATTAGGCAAGGGGAAGTCGTCTTTGGGACTGGTTCCTCGATCAACTTCTGATGGGCTTCTTGTATTTCCCGATGCTCACTTTCACACTCTCGAATTCTCTTGCGCAATTGATTATACTTAACTCACGCTTCAGCTTTCTCGTCGATAATTCTGTGTCCTTGAATGAACCTGGGCTGACCCATACCATTGTGATTATCTTCCAACCAACTCAAATAGTGCGGTACACAACCGGTGTGATACCTGTCTGGCTCAATAGATTCTCTCCCCAAAACGAGCTTGCAATGCCACATGTTCTGAGCTTGGCATTTGTGAGGGCTATCGTCGTCTTGGAAATCTGCACTGAAGTGACTCATTTTGTCAACCCTTGGTATGATTTGATTTATTCCAGCGTGCCTCTTGGCCCGGAGGGGAACATAGGGATAAGTTCCTGTTAGACCAATGAGTATGAGAAATGGTGCGTCTTGAGATCGAACAATGAATTCTTCCGTAGGGAACCATTCGACCATCCACTGTACCTGGTCTTATTTTAGATTCTCAAATAACTCCACCCATCCTCCAGCGTCCTCTGGCTGAGCGAACATGTTAGGCATATAATTCATATGCCTTGGCTGGTGGAAGGCAATGTGATCATCCCAGTCTCTGCGTAAGATCTCTTGTCAGTATTCTCCTTTCTGGAGGTGCTCCATGAGCCAGAGCTGAAGTAATAAATTGCATCCCTCAAAATGACTGGCCTTTCGCTGACAGTTGTCCAGAGCCCGGTATATTTCAGCAACGATCATGGGCATTATACCGAAAGGCTATCCACTAATTCCTTCCATCAGAGTCTTGGTTACCATGGCCAGTCTGGTGTGGATCCTAGCCTTCTTAATAGGTAACACTATCATCCTCAGGAAACAAAACATGAATACGAAGACCCTTCTGTGAATATGCCCAAGTGAGGTAAGGGAAAATTCATCTGAGTAGGTGCGGTATGACTTGTTATGGTCGTACCGCTCGTACAAATAGTCGAATGGGATGTAGGAGTCTTTCAAACAGGTCAAGTCTGGGTTCTTCTTTAGTCCTATCATCTTAAGGAAACCCCTACCCTTGCGATTTTCTGGCATAAGCAAACCCGGAGTCTCCCAAGGAATACCAGCTAAACCTCCTATTTCTTCGAGCAAAGGAGAAATTTCAAGGTCCCCGAAGCGGAACACGGACCTGTCACTATCCCAGAACAGAGTTGCGGCCTCTATGATTTTGTTGTTAGGCTGGATTTCTAGAAGAGAAGGCAGATTCCCTAAGTATTTACGGATGAGTGCCTGATCATTGGAGTGGAGATCTTCCCACCAATTTAGCAACCTTGGATGAATATTGGTTACCATGCCAAATCTGGGGACTTCGTTCCTCATTTTCTGCAAAACAGAGTGTTAGACCCTTACCCCACCAGACTCGACTATTTAAACCAATAATTAGCATAGCAAGCATTTAGTTCTCCAAATAAATGCACAGAACATGTAGGTGTCCGTTTGGGTTTCAGGGAAACCCGATGGACTTTGGACAAGGCTATCTTAATGAGTCATTATGCGGACAACATAACTGACTCGGCTAGGTTTGACCCTGATGCATGCACAATTAAACAGAGTAGGGTTTCTATTGGGGTATTAGACAGGTACCCTTGAGTGGAAAACTCAAGAGGGAAAGGCACGAAACCGTCGACTGCACCGCTCATCGACTGGTTTTACCGCAAATACGCCTTTGCCAAATTTAAAGGGTGATAATATTGGAAGAGCGCAACAACTCATTATAAGTGTTGCTATGGTATTTGTTTGGCACGAATGGAATATGATGTTGAAGATGCAGTTTACAAGAATGAAACAAATTGACATGTATTTTCATGTTCATAAGATAAATGATTATAATAATTGCAGTAATTACAACAGTATTGAAATAAAGCAGTAAAGGAATGCAGTTAAAGAAAAGAAAAGACATGAAGAGCCAAGTCAGTTTCGTAGTGAAAGAATAAAAGACAGTGAATATAGCAATTAATGATATAGTAAAGTCATAAGCAACATGCAATGGTAAAAGCCTAAAGAAGTTCCCCAGCAGAGTCGTCATGCTGTCGACGCCCCCTTTTTCTACGGATCGAAATCGGGTATAAGACATTGGGAGGACAACTCTATTCCCTTTCGAGAATTGGGTTTAGAAGTTGAAGAGTCGCCACCTAATGATTATAGTGCATTAGGACACTTTAAGAAAGAGTTTGAGATGAAGAGACCAGAGATTAGGGTAAGGGCTAGAAATTATTCTGAGGGGAAGGTGTTAGGCACCCCTCAGGATCCACAAGTGTGGTTCCCGGCCATGCTACAATTGTGACTTTATAAGTAAACACTCAAGGCTCAAATAATGATTCACATATAACATTGCAATTAGGTTGAAAACTTTTGAATAAAAGTAGAGAGGGCAGAAATTTATGAAAAAGGAATTTGAAGAATTTTACAAGAAGAGATGCAAGCAAATAAAGGGAAGGGGTCCTAGGTTTATGATTAATATGGATCACTTCAATGCAATATCCAGCAATCACTCCTCAAAAGAGGGGTCGCACGTGATATTAGCGCACCGATCATCATATCCATATTCTACCCTTCCCACCCCGTTAAGGTATTTAAACGCGTGATTGGGTCAAGAAAGCTTATTGCGTGATGTACCTGTCCCATCCTATATGTCCTATAGGGTATTTAGGACCACTATTCCTATAGGGTAAGGACTAGGCTGAACCCTTAGGTTTAAAGGACAAAATGCTAGGCGACATACATAACAAGTAGGACTATACATAAAGGAAACATACAAAGGCAAATAAGATGCTCACAAATCCCTCCACAAGTAAGCATGTAGTTAGCACGTCTCTAACACATTTAAGGTCTCAAAGATAGGAGTTTTTTTAAAAAGAAAAGGAATAAGTGACAGCAGTTTAGGAATTAGTGAAAGTATAGACAGACTTGTTAAAACACCCTTTGGAAATATAGTAGAGGCATTAAAGATGCAATATCCTGATAAGTCGTAGAAAAAGTAGCACGATTCTGGACAGGAAAGATAACCCAGTGGAAAACATGATAGAACAGATGAATGATTCTGATATTATCTCAAAATAGGGCGGAAGTTTTAGTAGAAAAACAGAACAAACTTCAGAGAGGCAACAGAGTTCAGAAAGTTAAAAGAGGCTGAGTAGTCTAAAACTGGTAAAACATGATTAATCGATTTTTATTGGGCCTAAAGATTTCCTAGGCGTCGTATGTATTGCCTACTTATCTTAAAGGTGAGCATGCATATTAATCCAAGTTTTAAAAGAACACAGTTAACCAGACTTGTACTATTAGATTAAACATATTGGCAAGGCGTTCAACAAATTGCAACTCGGACAAAAATAAAGACCCTAAGTAACATGGTGTCTAATGCACATAAAAGTCCTAAAACATGGTCTTTAAATGCCATTAAGAATGCACCAGTTATTTTAACAGTTATTCGTTAGTTATTAGCTAGTTCTGATTACGAAATGAGTATGACAACAAGCTAAAAGTAAAGAGTCTAAAACAGGATTACTACAATATTCGATGCATGTCCTATACATGATATCTATTGCACAAACAAGTAAGTAAAGTCCTATAAGCATGTTTTCTACCCACTATTTAAACTAAGCGTGCATAACCCCTCCCAATTTTACTATAACCCCAATTAGTTGTTTACAAGTCATTACAAACCGAGATAGCTGAATTATAGTAATGAAGAATAAAATAAGAAGTTATTCTATAGGGAGCCTTCAAGCAGGCCCAATCTTCCAACCTTACTTCTTTCGAGTTTCACAGCCATGGTCTGGGTGCGGCAAAGCTCCCTAGGGCACCATTGGGTCCCTAGCCAATACCAACACCCAAACATTTACCAAAAAATGTTGGACAAGTACAGTGTGGAATTACCAGCCTTGTGCATCAAAGTTCAGTGTGTATTCAGAGATACCCAAAGCAATGTTTACACGAAAGGGGGCAGAACCTATTTTCTAAGAGTAGTGAGAGTGTGTGATAGAGTTTTTTAAGAAATTGAGTTGAGAGAAGAAAACAGTTTAACATGATCCTTATAGAATTAGTTCTTAAAAAAATAGAAGAGTACCACAATTTTTGTGAGGAGATGAGTAAGACAATCTCAGAATCAAAGCATCACACATAGTTCAGGGAAACAAACACAAACGGGGGGCATGGGGACAAGTAGTTCACATGTAAGAGCATAGTTGCACATACATAGTCATCAGAGAAAAACATTTCAGAATTTAGGTAGTGACAACATTTTTACCAAAGAGGTTCAGATTACATGCTGGTAATTGTACTGGGGTAAGGAAGAACATGCATTAGACAAATAAAGGAAGTAGTAGGCATGCTGGAAAGATAGACACATCAACTAATACAGAGGCATGCTAATTGCAATGAGAACAGCAGAACCATAAGTAGAAGCATAAAAAGAAACAAGAGGAAGTGCAATTCACATAAAAACATGTTGTTTTGGAAACTGTAAATCAAATAGGAGACATACCAGTCAAGAGTAAGATAATATAGAGCAGTGGTGCGCAGAGAAGTAGAGCACGAGTGTATGCAGACCAAGAGAAGCAGAGCAATTCAGCAGTAGAGTAACAAGCTACTCAATCTTGGCTTTCAGCCGACTGGGTAACCAGTAGAAGTGAGAGAATGTGTAGAAAAATAAGAGAGAGAGAGAGAGCAGTGAAGATGCTTATGTGTGTAAGAGAGAGTTCAGAACAGTGATTGTTCGTGTCTTATGCCAAAGAGAGGGTAGACTATTTATAGTTTTTGAAAACAAGTGGAAAATAAGGTAACACGTATAGACTGATCATAGTTATGGGAATAATACCTATTAGAATCAATTAAAGCCTCGGACTCCCTTCAATTAGGGAGTCATAGTTCAAACGGGTACAAATTATATCAAATAAGGAAATTATTATTTGCAAGACTGGTATTTCCATAATAGGAGTAGTAAGAGTATGATGCATGTGATAAGGACTGAATACAGAATATTTCAGGTAACGAAAGTATAAGGACAACATATTGTGCATACAAATTTGTTCAATGAATCACGGATGAAATTTAAAGTCACAGGGAGTCAGTACTAAGTAAGGAGAGCATTTCACGAATAAGGAAGTGATTCAAAAATCAGTGTAAAACTTCTAAGGAAAACATATACAAATCGGGGATTCGAAAAGATGCACAAAATCAGCAGAATATTTGGTAAACGATGAACAATTAGACCTATAAAACACAATAGGCATGAAAATCAGAGAACCCTAAGTAAGAAATCACAGAAACAGTAGAAGGTTGGAACCCTAACAACAAAATTTAAAGCATAGAGCTACGAGAATAACCCAGAAGATCACACAAACCAGCAAATAATACAAACACAAACATATAATACTCAAAATCAGAAAGATAAAGTGATTTCGAAAAGGGGTTCAAAAACCCTAGTTTGAAAATAATGTTGTATTCTGGGCCGGGGCCGGTCCTAAATGGGCCAAACGAGCCGGTCTTAACGGGCCTGGGCTTAGCGGGCCTGGGCTCTGGTGGTCCCGGGCCTCACGGTCCCGGCTTCGTGGGCTCAACGGGTGGAACCATCCCGTGACGGGCCTAAGCCCATATGGTCCTGGGCTAAACGGGCCGGGCCCGTGGGCTTAGCGGGCCTAACGGGCTTTTTTATTTCTGGCCTTTTTTTCTAATTTTTTTTTTGTTTAAGGCAATTTCTTGTAAACCATATCATGGCTATATAAAAAATATATATGTAGAAATCTAATTATTAAAGTGCTTAACGAAAAAGTAAAATAACAAAACAATAGTATATATATTACCTTATATATTTTCTTGTAGTATATATTGTATGTTATGTATATATATTACAGCTTATATATTTTCTTGTTGTATATATTGTATGTTATGTATATATATTATAGCTTATATATTTTCTTGTAGTATATATTGTATATTATGTATATATATTCCCTTATATATTTTCTTGTAGTATATATTGTATGTTATGTATATATATTCCCTTATATATTTATGTTATGTATATATATTCCCTTATATATTTTTTTGTAGTATATATTGTATGTTATGTATATATATTCCCTTATATATTTTCTAATAGTATATATTGTATGTTATGTTTATATATTCCCTTATATATTTTCTTGTAGTATATATTGTATGTTATGTATATATATTGCCTTATATATTTTCTAATAGTATATATTGTATGTTATGTATGTATATATATTATAGCTTATAAATAATTGCAAGTTAAAGACAAAAAAATATTGCAAAAAGATATTCAAGGGCATGTCTTATAATTTTTATTACCAAAAATGGCATATCTTTCTTAGTCTTCCTCTCCCCAATGGAATGAGCACAACAAGGTACTAATACCACCATTAAAAAGGAAAAAAACTAAAAGAAGATATGCCAAAGTACAAGTTACACCATAATCTACATTGTATCTCTAACAAATTTCATATATCCTTCAAGGTTCGGAGGAGGCTGTGTTGGTGGTGGTGGAAAAGAAGCTTGTTCATCACCACTTCCGGGCGAAGAAGCATCCTCCACAAGTTCCGCCATCATTTCTTCATAAGCTTCATCTATCGCCGGTTGTGATTCCGCAATTCCAAAGTTTCTTCTTTCCGAGCGGATCCAATCTCTGAACAATACAGATTTTTCCAAGATCTCCCTCATTGACGCTCTATGATCACCTATTTGAAGTCTTGCTTGACTAAAAGCGCTCTCTAATGCAACAGTTGAAGCTTGAATAGATAAAATATCCTGAGCCATCCTTGCAAGAACCGAAAAATGTTTTTCCCTTGCCTTCCACCATTCCAAAAGATCAAAAGTGCCGTCTGGATTCTCCTTTTCAAGTCCCTGCGACAAATAAACTTGAAGCTCATTTAGATGTGAAGTTTCATCATAATTATCACCTTGAGAACCCCTTAACTCCGTCCAAGATTTAAGTGTTTTTAAGCCCGCAGCTCTTTTAGGCGATTGTGAACTAGACGAAGTAGGGGTTGGAACATTTGGCCTAGCATGCTCTAAGGCAAGTTGATAATCATTATAAATTGTTTGAGCATTAATTTTAATTGAGGCTTTTGCATCTGCAAGTGTAGCAAATTCCTCATTTGAAAGATCTAAAGCCTTATAAATATTTGAGTACCAAAAATGAGGACCTCCTAATTTCATTGTAGGATTTAACATTGCAGCAACACCATAAATAGGAGGGATAGGGAAAAAATATTTTTTAAACTTTTCTTTCATTTCATTTATAGCAAGTTGATAAATTTCCCCACCCTCCGAAAATTCAACAAACAAATCACATAGTGCTGCAATATAAACTAAACAGTTTGAAATAGTAGGATAATATTGCCTAGAAAATGCATTTGTAGCAATTTGAAAATGTTCTAAAAAATCTAAAAGAAATTTAACATTCGTCCAATCTTGAGTCGTAAGCATTTCATCATCATCCTCACCACCTACCCGAGCATTAAACTTTGCATTAATTGGGTTTCTATATTCATATGCAACTACTAAACTTTCGTACATACAATTCCATCTAGTCGGGCAAGCTTTAGGAACCTTTCTTTCTCTAAGACCATATTCATCACATTTTTTAAAATATTCTCTTAGTCTACTTCTACGGTTTGAATAAAAAAGCCAATTAAGAGCCATTCTAACCTTTTCAATTTCTAAATTTAAAATTCGCATACCATCACCGACAATTAAATGATAAATATGACAAATACATCTAACATGGAATATATTCCTAAATGCAGGATTTAGTGTTGTTGTAAGTATGCCTATAGCACTAGTGTTACTAGAAGCATTATCCATAGAAATTGCCATTATTTTATCTCTAAAGCAAAAATATCTACAAATATCTGCAACAGTGTTAGCTATAAACTTACCTGTGTGACATGAATTAATTATTCTATACGCAATAATGCGTTTTTGCATTGTCCACTCCTCATCTATCCAATGACTTGTAACAGTTAGATAATCACAATCATTACCACTTCTACCAATATCAGTAGTAATAGAAATCCGATTAGTTATATGAGTAAATAAATACCGCAAATATTGTTCATATTCATGTTTATATTTATAAATATCGCTCTTAACTGTTGCGCGAGGCCAACCTTTATAAGTAGGATTAAAAACTCTTCTAATATAATGCACCCAATTAGGATTAGAAGGAAAAGAATAGGGTAAGCACATAACGGTAACCATCTTTGCTAATTCTTCACGATCTCTATTTGGATCGTAATATAAAATACCTCCGGTCACAGTGTTAATTCCTGGTTGAACTAGATTTGAACCTGTACTAGGGTTAACATCAGAATCTACATGTGTTCCCTCTAGCTGCGCTTTCATTTGTAAATATCTAACTTTATCTCTAGGGTGTGTTTTTATGTGCCTAGTCAAACTACTCGTGCCGCTACGGTCTCCAGTATATTTATGCGCCAGTAATTTCCCACATGTTTTACACTTAGCCTTATTTTGTTCTCTTACTTGAGTAAAAAAATTCCAAACTAATGATGTTTCTAGGCGTTTAGGAGGTTGTTTATTAAAACTAGGGGTTTCTATAGGTGGGTCGGGCGGTACATCAGTTGGGTTATTAAAAGGACTAGTAGGTGTATCATCTAAATCCGGTTGGGTTTCATCTTCATCCTCATTTTCCTCATCCTTTTCAAAGATAGTTTGATTAGGATAAAGAGCATTCATAGTTTCATCATCTAAATTTTAACCTGGTGCAACATTATGGCAAAATTGACTATCGAAAAATTGAAAACAGGGGTTATCACTATCAAGAATAAATGGAGCAGCAGGACGTCTACCAGGTCTGGGTCGGGGAGCCGGGGGAAGGGTAGTAGGTGGGCCACTACTTTCACCAGTTTTAGTTTTACCCTTACCACCAAAAATATTTTTCAAAGAAAATGTCATATTAATTATAATTATACTAAATAAAACTAACAAAACTATAATATTAAAACTTAAGAGTTGAAACGCGTTTACCGAATTGCCGAACAACTTCTTGAAAATTGAAAATCGTTGAAGACTTGAATACTTCAATTCACCAACTTCACAATTTTTCACGAAATTTCAACAATAAAATAAGCAATTATTGTAGAGAGATTGATGAATTGGTGAGTAAAAATGAAAGAATGAGGGAGTATTTATAGTTGAGAATTGGGAAAAAGTATAATTATATAAAGTTTGGGGGGCCAAATGGCTATTTTTGAAAGTTCCAAACGGTCAAAATTGCAGCCCAACAGCTTCTTTTTTAATTTTTGACCGTTGCTATTTTTTTTAAAAGAATTTTTTGTTTAAAAGTAGCCGTTAGGCCCGGTAAGACCGATCCCGGACTCATGGGCTATTTTATCATACCCGGCCTGCCCCGGGCTTTTTGCACCATTAAGGACTGGCCCGTCAGGCCCGTTTAGCCCGTTAGGACCGCGGGCCCGGTCCGGTCCCGGTCCCAGCCCGGCCCACCATACAGCACTATTTGAAAAAGGGAACGAAAATGTTTAAAACTTGAACAATCGTAAAGATCGAGTAGAGAGTAGTGTAAAACATAAAGGTGTGAGTTAAAAATCGTTAAAAACACAGAGATTTAAGGGGTTTGGGTCGAGATTAGGGTTTCGTAAGAAACCAGTGAGAGATAAGAGAAACCTGGCTGTGCAACTCAACAATAATGGTGTCCATAGCACCATTGGACCAAAACCCATCGGAGAAAGGCCGGAGACAAACCAGACCAAGCCTTCAGTGACCATCTTGTATGGCGGAGGCTTCTGGGGTCTCACCGATAGAGGGAATCAATGAGGTAAGGTTTCACGGCGACTGGTGGTCGAAGGGGGTGAGGCTAGAGATGGTCGGGGAGGCGGTGAGTTCATCGGAGAAGAAGAGAGAACCAGAAGGTTCTAGAGAGAAGGGAGAGTGAGAGACGATATAGAGAGAGATAGAGAATCTCGTGGAAATGAAGGGTCTGGGGGGTAATTGGATTTAATTAAGGAAGCAAATCTGGGCTGTTGATCTCATTTGATCAATGGCTCAGATTAAATCGGAGCTGGGCCGGGTTGAAAATATGGGTCGGTCCAATTGGGGTTATGACTAGGTAAATTGAGGGCTAAAATTGAAATCTGAATGGGCTATAATTGCAATGAGATGAGGCTAAATGTCAAATAGCCAGTTTTTCCTTTTTATTTTATATAAAATAGTTAAAATGATTTTTAAAACAAATTAAAAGCACTGAACTAATTAATAAGGTATAAGTATTAATTTACAAATACTGAAAATAATTTAATAATTAGGAAATGCTGTTAATTATAAAATAGGCTATAATTGCAATTACATGCAATTTAGCTTTCAAATACCAAATAAATTTGTAAAAATATGTAAAAATCACCTTAATTATATTTTGGTGTAAATATGAGAAATAAATAAATTATTCACCAAAATGATGATTTTGGGAATAATTATGGATTTTGCGCTGCTGAAATAGACAATAAATTGGTTTTGAAAGTCTTTAAAAATATGGGAAAAATACCAAAACACTTGGGCATGCTTATGTATGCACATATATGTTATTTTAAAAGTATTTTGAGTGTAAAATAAATACTTAGGGAAAAATTGGGTATCAACAAATCTCCTCAAGGATCTAGGAGATGGAGATACCATAGCATGTAAGAGGCCATTAGAGGCCTGAGGTGGTGAATAACCACGATAGAACGGTAGTAGGATAGTGACGGCGGGGGGAGGGGGGGATTAGGGTTTCTGTTAGAGAGCATTTGAGAGATTAAGAGAGGAGTGACGGCTATCACGACCCCGGTTCGCCCTCCATGAACCATCGTGACGACACCTGACTAGGTTTAAATAAGCCTAAATTGTGAAAGATAAACCAAGTGCGGAATAAAAACAAGTTATAACAGAATGAAAATGCTAAACAGTGTTTAAAAGTGTCGCTCGACATACACAATATTTAACTCTCAAACCAATACATACTTCCAAGACCCGAAAACCCATGAATTACAAGTTAAGGATCACTACACAGTCTAACTCCAGAATATCTAACAAGGGAAAGAAATACAGAAGGAAAAATGTTTAAAAGCTAGAATAGAAAGGGACTCCTTGGTCTGCGGACGTGGCAGATATACCTCGAAGTCGTTGGAGCAGTCGCCTCGCCTCAAGGGTGATAGGACTGAGTCGCAGTACCTGGATCTGCACATGAAAAACATGCGCAGAAGGGGCATGAGTACACCACAACGGTACTCAGTAAGTGCCAAGCCTAACCTCGGTCGGGTAGTGACAAGGAAGGTCAAGGCCCTACTGAGATTAAATAAAATATAAAGATCAACAGTATAGAACATAACAGTATAAATAAGTACAGCAGTAAAATAATACAGGATGTACAGGACATCAACAACTATACAGAAGCAAGGTAAACACGGAAAGGAATACAACTCAGCACCATTAATAACAATCGGAGATCTCCTAGGATACCGTCCTGTAGTCCCATATGTACATATCCAATGGAACTCCCGGGATCCTATCCCATAGTCCAAATCATAGTGCGCTGGGATCTACCGGAATCGCGTTCCGTAGTCCCAAATGTAAATACCCAGTACTGGGGGAATCTACCGAGTGCATTCCCGTAGTTCCATATAATTGTGCAGGGGGGTCTATCGGAATCCCACTTCCACAGTCCCAAAATAAATAGACAAGGGGGAGCTACCGGAATCCCACATCCGTAGTCCCAAAATAAATACACAGTAGAAACAAGAAAATATACATAAATAACAAAATTTCATATCAAGGCAACAAGGCATTCTAGCCTAGCATGCTGCACAAAATTCAGGTAAGGCAGTTTGAGCAAGTAAAGCAGTTAAGTCACTTAGACATGCTTTCCTAAGCTAACAACAGACTTAATAGTGCAAGTAATAGAAACAGGAAAGTTAACATACTACTCCCTCTATTCCAATTTATGTGAACCTGTTTGACTGGGCACGGAGTTTAAGAAAAAATAAAGATTTTTGGAATTTGTGATCCTAAACAAGTTAAAAAGGGGCCAAAAGTATTTGTGTGGTTAAAAAAGCTTCTCATTAAGGGAAAAATTGTAAGTTTAAGCTAAATTGTTTCCAAATTTAGAAAGGGGTCATTCTTTTTTGAACAGACCAAAAAGGAAATAGGTTCACATAAACTGGAACGGAAGGAGTAGTAATTACTTAAACTAAATAGGATTTCCAATAATTAGCACAAGTACGCACTCGTCACCTCACATACAAGGCATTTCAATTACCAAATATACCAATCCTAGGGGGAAGGTCCCCCACACAAGGTTAGACAAGCCACTTACCTCGAACCGACTCAAAATAAACCCGAGACCACGTTCTTGCCACGAGTACTCGACTCCAAATGGCCCAAATATATTCAATTCAATTTCATAATGTAATTAACACTTCAAGTAACTAATTCTACAATTAAATTCTAAGCTAATACGCGAAATTAGGTAAAATGATCAAAACGCCCCTTGGGCCCACGTCTCGAAATTGGGTAAATTCTAGAATCCTCACACCCTCACGAGTCTAACCATATAAAAATTATCTCAATCCAATGTCAAATCCCCAATCAAAACTCAAATTCTTGGTATAAGAACTTTTCCCAAATTTTCATACAAATTCCGAAATTAAAGGATGAATTCATGTTTAGATTAATTGGTTACAAGCAAAGAGGAGTAAAGAATTGTTACCCAATCGATATCTCTGAAAATCCCTCAAAATCTCACTCAAATCCGAGCTCCCAAGCTTAAGTTTTGATAAAAATGGCTAAACCCTCGATTTTGAATCTTATATCCGCCCTGGTAATTCCTTCTTCGCGAACGCGGTTAAAGCCTCGCGTTCGCGAAGCACAAAATAACTTTGACCATTTTTCCTTTTACGCGATCGCGACCAACCCCTCGCGAATGCGATGCTTTATCAGACAGGCCTTCGCGATCGCGTTCCACCTATCGCGAACGCGATGAATTAAATCCACTGAAGCTCAGCCGCTCATTTTCTTCTATGCAAACGCGACACCACCCATGCGAACGCGATGCACAAACACTTACCTCTTCGCGAACACGGAGCTTTCCTCACGAACGCGAAGGCTTAAATTCCATCTTCCACAATTGACTCTTCGCGAACGCGAAGAGTAAAATACCTGCAACAGCTGAAACAAAAATCTGCAATTTCTCTAAGTTCCAAAATGACCCGTTAAGCATCCGAAACACACCCGAGTCCCCTGGGACTTCAACCAACCCTACCAACCAATCCTCAAAAATCAGTCAAACTTGTTCCAACCTTCGAAACGCTCAAAACAACATCAAAACACCTATTTTTCATCGGATTCAAGCCTAAGAATTGCAAAAACTCTAAAAATATGCTTTCGATCAAAACGTTTATCAAACCTCGTCCGAATGACCTAAAATTTTGCACACACGTCACATTCAACACTACAGAGCTACTCCAACTTTCAGAATTCCATTCCGACCCTTGGATCAAAATCTCACTATTGGACCGGAAACTTCAAAAATTCAATTTTCAGCATTTCAAGCCTAAATTTGCTACGAACCTCCAAAACACAATCCGAGCACACCCTTAAGCCCGAAATCACCCAACGGAGCTAACGGAACCATCGTATTTCCATTCCGAGGCCGTTTTCACACTGTTCCAACTACGGTCAACTTTTCAACACTTAAGCTCTCATTTAGGGACTAAGTGTCCCAAAACTCTCTGAAACTCAAAACCGAACATCTCGACAAATCAAAATAGCATATAAAAACTTGGGAAAAGAAGTTAATGAGGGATCGTGATGTAAATTCTTATAACGACCGGTCGGGTCGTCACAACGGCGGGGAAAGGGGGGAAATGCTTAGGGTTATGGGGATCTTTTGGTTTAATTAAGGTAGGGGAGTCCTGGACCGTTGATAATCAACGACCAGGATTGGCCAAGGGGTTTGGGTCGGGCAGGTAGGAAATTGGGCGTAAGGATTTGGGCTAATTTTATAAACTGTATTGGGCTGGTTAGTTTTAGGCTAAAATTGAAATAAAAGAGGCTATTTATTAAATACCCAAAGTAATTGAATAAAATTAATTATTAAAAAAATTAACTAATTACAAAAATGATTTTTATGCATGGAAATGTTTTATAAATAATTATTTAGTATTTTAAAATACAATGGACTAATTTCTGGTAAAAAATGATACAAAATGTATGCATGGGCGATAATTGCAAAGTTATTGCAATTATAGCCAAAAGATGCCAATTTGGCTATATAAAATAATTTGGACTTAATATGACCATAAAATGTAATATTAAATCAAACGATGTTTTAGAATCATTTGTGATGCAGTTTTATAATTATTTATATAGATAAAATACTAGAATAAATTAATTTAAAAATATAAAGAATGTGAAAAAATATCCATTGATGTTAATGCATAATTTTGAAGATATATATGCACTTTAAAATATTATAGGGAAAAATTGGGTGTCAACTGCTTCCCCTCTTTACCCGGGAAGGATGAAAGAGTTTTCGGGTAAAGAAATGATGGCCAATTTTGATCGAATGTGATGTTTTGAATGATAGAGGCCGGACTCTAGTCTTTGAGCTGCCTACATATCCCTAGTTTTACAGGAATCATGCAATGTGTAGTTCCGGACCCACCGGTGAACGAAGCCGATGGAGTTGTAGTAGGAATGGTAGCCAATTTCGGCAACGACTCTTTTATGAAGGGTGAAGTTGGATGGAGTTATGATTGTGGGTCTAGAGTGTATCAGATGTATTATAGGGTAGATAGCTGGATATCACGAGGTAAGATGGGTAGATGATGAGAATCAGTTATGAATGGCCAAGTGAAAATGGTATGACGGAAACCAGAGCGAATGGTTGCTCCTGTTTGAAAAGATTTACCTCCGAGATCACCTGCAAACTCAAAATACAATGCATGCGAGTACGTAGATTACTGCGAAAATTTAAATGTGATGTAAATTCCCTTTGGACCATGAAAGATTTTCTTTGGATTGTACGGATGACGTCTTTACAACATGATGTCCTGGGCCATGAATTGTGAGATAAGAGATTCGCAGGCCATGAAATGATGTTCTCGGGCCATGAAAATGGTGCCTCCGAACTATGACGCCTTTGAATAATGATATGCAAATTTGAGAGATCCTCAGGCCATGGCATGGCGTCTTCTGGATATGAGGATAATGCCTTTAGACAATAACGCCTTTGGACAAATTGGTGATAAATGAAATAATATGATGCTAAAATTAACAAGACAAGGCTTAGTATTGTGAGATTGAAGGTAGAGCTTAGCCCGAAAGAGGAGCAAATAGATAGTGTTGGAATAGAGCAACGTTTATGCAAGGAGGGACACCAGTTAGTCCCATGAGAAGGCAGTTCTTAGCCTCATGGAGAATGGAGACAGAGCTTAGTCTCATGCAATAAACGGTACAAGGCTTAGTCCCATGCAAATGAAGGTGGAGCTTAGCCTTATGCAAGATGTGGAGGCAGGGCGTAGCCTCATGCAGATGCGGAGGTAGAGCTTAACCTCATGTGAGATGCGGGACAGGGCTTAGTCCCATGCAGATGAAGGAAGAGATTAGCCTTATGAAAATGTCGAGGCTGGGCTTAGCCTCATGCAAGTGTGGAGGCAGGGCTTAGCGTCATGTAGATGGAGACAAAGCTTAGTTTCATGCAGGATACGGGACATGGCTTAGTCCCATGCAAATGGAAGGCAGAGCTTAGCCTTATACAAATGTGCAGGCAGGGCTTAGCCTCATGCAAGGTTCGGTACAAGGCTTAGTCCCATGCAAATGGAAGGAATTGTTTAGCCTTATGCAAATATGGAGGTAGGGCTTAGCCTCATGCAATGTTCGGGACATGGCTTAGTCCTATGCAAAGAACGAATAGCAAATAAGGGTAGAATGTTTCTTAGCTGGGGATACGTTTAGTGTCTAGTGGCCCATTTGATAGTGATTTTGCTTCATGTATATATATTTGAGAATGTTATCACTACGTTAGATGTGCTTGTGCTCAAAGAAAATTGTAAGTTTCGTAAGGGAAGGTTGGTTCGCGCCTTTGTCCGCTGGTCTTGATCTGCTCCATTATGGAGGCCTTGTTTGAGTTTCCCTGGGTAACACCTGGCTGTTACGGAAATAGAGTTTTTGAAAATTTGCAATTAGTGATAAAAATAGAGTTATTTTAGAAACTTGGTGAAATATAAAATAATTTTAGATGAACTAGTGACTATAATGCAGTTCAGAGACATCGCAGCTTTCTCATGTTAGAATTTTGAGGGTTCTCCTCAAAATTCTTCCCCAGTTCGGTAGATGATCCTTTAGATGTTTGCGAGAAACGAACTCGTTGAACCTTCTACGGAATTTTGAGAACCCTTCTCAAAATTCTGCCCTAGTTCCTTAACTAATTTCTGATTTCCTGACATGCCATGGCGTTGGCTGGACTTGCTCCGGAATTTTGAGGATCCTCCTCAAAATTCTATCCCAGTTTCTGATTCTGGAAAAAATGGAAATTTTATTAAGATATGATCGAACCCACAGGGCTTCCTACATATCCCCTCTTAAACGGTAATTAGGTCGAGTATAGTCCAATTACATCTGATGAAGAAATGTAAATAGTCTAAACATAGTATCTTTTGACTGCGTCTAAATTGATTGGTTTTGGCCAGACTTCTCCGTCTATTTCTGCAAGTATGAGCGCTCTTCCTGTTAGCACCTTGTGAACTATGTAAGGAACTTTCTAGTTGGGAGAGAATTTCCCTTTGGCTTCATCTTGATGTAGGAAGATCTTCTTTAGCACCAGTTGTATTGGTGCAAACTGTCTTGGTTTGACCCTTTTGTTGAAAGCTCTAGACATTTTGTTCTGATAAAGATGACCGTGACATACTGCGTTCATTCTTTTTCCATCTATAAGGGCCAATTGTTCATAACGGCTCCTTATCCATTCTGCATCGCTGAGTTCGGCTTCCTGTATGATCCTTAAAGAAGGGATCTCTACCTCGGCTGGGATGACAACTTTGGTACCATAAACAAGCATGTAGGGACTTGCCCCGGTTTATGTACGAACTGTAGTGAGGTATCCCAAAAAGCATAAGGTAGCTTCTCGTGCCATTACTTGTGGTTTTCTACCATCTGCCTTAGTATCTTCCTGATGTTTTTGTTGGTAGCTTCTACGACTCTATTCATCTGAGGTCTATAGGTTGTGGAATGTTTGTGCTTGATTTTGAAAGTTTTACACATGGCTTTCATAAGATTACTATTAAGATTGGCGGTATTACCAGTAACAATAGACTCGAGGACCCCAAATTGGCAAACAATACGATCTTTGACAAAGTTTGCGATGACTTTCTTGGTTACAACTTTGTAGGATGTAGCCTGTACCCATTTTGTGAAGTAGACAATACCTACTAGAATAAACCTATGCCCATTTGAAGCAATGGGCTCGATAGGACCGATGCCATCCATTCCCAGGTGGCAAATGGCCAAGGTGAGCTTGTGGAATTAAGCTTATTTAGCGGCACTTTTGTCATATCGGCATGCACTTGACATAGGTAGCATTTGCGGACATACTGGATGCATTTTGTCTCCATAGTCATCCAAAAGTAACCGGCCCTAAGTATCTTCTTGGCCAAGACAAAACCATTCATACCGCAAGTCCCAGCATATATCTCCTCAAGTAGCTTAGAAGCCTCGTTTGCATCGACACATCTTAGCAATTCCAAATCAGGAGTTCTTCTGTACAAGTTTCCTCCACTATGGAAAAAGTGATTGGACAATCTCCGAAGTGTGCCTTTCTAATTATGGTTCACATGCTTCGGATACTCTCCTTTTTCCAAATATTCTTTGATATCGTAAAACCAAGGCTTCCCATCTATTTCTTCTTCAACGTGGGGACAATACGCTGGTTGATTATGAATTCTCTCTGGGATAGAATCAATGAAATTCTTGTCTGGATGCATTATCATGGATGACAAAGTGGCCAATGCATCAACAAAATCATTCTGAATTCTGGGCACATGCCGAAACTCTATCTTCGTGAACCTCTTTCACAATTCCTATACATGGTGCAGATATGGCAATATCTTGGAATTCATGGTGGCCCACTCTCCTTGTACCTGGTGCCCAAGCAAATCTGAATCACTGATTACCAGCAGCTCTTGAATATTCATGTCAATTGTCATGTTGAGCTCTAGTATGCAGGCTTCATACTCTGTAATGTTGTTAGTGCACGAAAATCTAAGTTTAGCTGATACAGGATAATGTTGACCTGTTTCTAATACCAAAACCGCTCCAATGACCACTCCTTTGAAATCTGCAGCTCCATCAAAGAACATCATCCATCCATCGTATACTTCAGTAATGTCCTCTCCTACGAATGACACTTCTTCATTAGGAAAATATGTTTTAAAGGTTCGTATTTTCCTCCCACCAGATTTTCAGCTAGATGGTCTGTCAATACTTGTGTTTTGACTGCCTTTTGAGTTATATAGACGATATCGAACTCACTTAACAGTATTTGCCACTTGGCTAAATTCCCAGTTTGTATGGGTTTCTGAAATATGCACTTCAGAGGGTCCATCCTGGATATGAGGTATGTAGTATAGGCACAGAAGTAATGCCTTAATTTCTGGGCCGTCCAGGTCAAAGCACATCAAGGGCATTCCAGCAGAGAGTATCGTACTTCATAAGGTGTGAATTTCTTACTTATGTAGTATATAGCTTGCTCCTTTCTCCCTGTCTCGTCATGTTGTCCTAGAACACATCAGAAGGCTCCATCCAATATAGATAGATAGAGTAGCAAAGGCCGTCCTGGCTCCAGCGGGACCAAGACCGGTGGCGTGGATAGGTACTCCTTGATTTTGTCGAAAACTTTCTGACAATCCTCGGTCCAGCTTGTTTGGGCATCTTTCCTCAGCATCTTGACGATGGGTTCACATATGACTATGGATTGTGCTATGAATCGACTGATATAGTTGAAACATCCTAGGAAACTCATCATGTCCTTTTTGCTCCTAGGCGACGGTAACTCCTGAATAGCCTTAACCTTAGACGGGTCCAACTCGATCCCTCGATGACTGACAATGTATCCCAGTAACTTTCCTATGGGAACTCTGAATACACACTTTGCGGGGTTCAATTTTAAGTTGTACCTTCTTAACTTGTGAAAGAACTTTCTCAAGTCCGCTATGTGGTCCGCAAGCCTCTTAGATTTGATAATGACGTCGTTCACATGCACCTCTATTTTTTTGTGTATCATATCATGGAAGATGGTTGTCATGGCTCTCATGTAAGTAGCCCCATCATTCTTTAGACCAAATGGCATCATTTTGTAATAGTATACCCCCAGGGTGTAATAAAAGCTGTTTTCTCTGCATCTTCTATATCCATCCAGCTCTGGTGATAACCCATGAAGTAATCTACAAAGGATTGGAGTTAATTCTTGGTGCAATTGTCGATCAGGATGTGTATATTTTGTAGTGGGAAGTCGTCCTTGGGACTCGCTCTGTTTAAGTCTTGATAGTCAACATATACCTTGACTTTCCCATCTTTCTTCGGAACTGGTACAATGTTGGCTAACCAGGTTGGGTACGCAACCACCTTGAGGACTTTGGCTTTGATCTACTTAGTAACTTCCTTCTTGATTTTCAGGCTCATATCTGGTTTGAATTTTCTGAGTTTCTGCTTCACCGATGGATATATGGGATTGGTAGGCAACTTGTGAGCCACTATGGACGTGCTCAAACCTGTAATGTCATCATATGACCATGCAAAGATGTCCTCATACTCCTTTAAAAAATGAATGTACTCTTCTTTCTCTGTCGGTGATAAGCGAATGCTAATATGAGTTTCCTTGACGATCTCGGCATCCCCCAAATTTACCGCTTCAGTTTCGTCTAGGTTGGACTTAGGCTTATTCTCAAAGTTCTCAACCTCCCTGACAACTTCCTAGGGTATTTTATCTTCTTCATCCGAGTCACTATCCTCATATTGCATTGCCTCATTACATATCACAGTCATCGATTCATCAGGAAAAGTAATAACTACGATGTAGAAAGAAAAAATGTGAAAGATAATAATGAATAATAAATAGCAATGCATTTGATTAAAAATAAAAACATCCAAACAAGTACAGCTCGATGAATCGAGCATTTATTTGAAATAAGTAATTCTTTAAAACAAAATTACTGAAAATCTTAGATGCATATAATAGCTATAGAAATAAAATCTGCAAAGTTACCCAGGGACTCGGCTTGGTGAAAGGTTTGACCCAGATGTGGCACTGGTTGCTCGAGAGGGTAATAAGGTCCGTGCCATAGAGGCGACCAATCATTATACTCTTGCCATGTATACTGGTATCCGAGCCCGAAGGTAGTACCATGATCTTTCCGCTGTATCGATTTGGTGATACCTTGGAGATTCTTCCCAAGCCCTTTGCCGGGTTCATACCCAGACCAAGCCAGTATGCTTTCGATTTTGTTACTCCAACATTTGTCTTTCTCAATGGCATTGACACGTTCGATGTGATGATAGGTTTCCCCTCCTAGCCTTTTTCTGTTCCCGATAACCGGGATGGTTTGACTGGTGTAAATGGGGCTATTCCCACCCCCATGAATGATCACCTCCTAATGGTTCCATTCGAATTTTATGGCTTGGTGTAGTGTGAAAGCCACAGCCCTAGCGATGTGTATCTATGGTCGGCCCAACAGAAGATTGTATGAAGCTGATATGTCAAGTACTTGGAATTCAACATCGAACCAAGTTGGCCCTATCTATAGACATAGATTAGTCTTCCCAATCGTGGCCCTTTGAGTCCCATCGAAGGCTTTCACGTTCATGCTTCATGCCCGTATTTCATGGAAACCTTTGCCCAATCTTTTCAGAGTATCCAACGGACAAATATTGAGGCTTGAACCTCCATCAATCAAGACCGTGGCAATGAATTTGTCTTCAAATTGCACTGTGATATGCAATGCTTGATTGTAATTCAACCCTTTAGGGGGTAGCTCATCCTCGTGGAAGATTATTGAATGAATTTCTAGCACCGACCCTACCATGTTGGCCATCTCTCCGCAGGTGATATTGTTGGGTACGTAAGCTTCACTCAACACTTTTATCAGACCATTCTTGTGTGCCTCTAAATTTTGCAACAATGGTAGGATGGATATCTGAGCTGGGGTTTTATTCAAATGATCAATAACGGAGTATTCCCTCGCTTGTACTTTCCTCCAAAGGTCATCTGGTCCTGTTTCAGTGACAAGCTACTTGGTAGTGGCATCTTTACTTGGTCCTCCCAAGTGTTCAGGTGTATAGATTCTTCCGGTCCTAGTCATTCCTGGTGCAACATTGGATTCCTCCATCTTTGCCTTTCCTTTTCACCTAGCTTCGGCAACGTAATACCAATGTATTGCTTTTGAATTGAAAGGAGGTGTGTTTAATACTATCACTGTGAAAGGTGTGGCCACTTTCACTTCAAATGGAATAGGGGCGGCCGTAGGTGGAGCTACCTCAACCTCAAATGGAACCGTTGCAGCTACCTCAACCTCGATTGGTAACTGAGTCTGTACTACGATAAGAGTAAGTGTGACTGCGGGTTTAAAGTCATCGCCTTCTCGAATAAGCCTAATTGACCCCTCAGGATCCCATTCTTCATCCATCTCTACCACATGTATCCCACCACCCCAATGATCCAAGAGAGGGTTGTTGCGGACATTGGGTGCAGCTTCTTTTGCCTATATGACCTTGTTGTCAATCAGTGTTTGGATTTTATCTTTCAATGTTCGGCACTCGTCAATGGTGTGCCCCTTCATACCAGAATGGTATGAACATGTTTTGTTTGGGTTGACCTATTGGGACGGGTTTTCTACTACCACAGCGGGAATGAGAGTGACGTAACTAGCGGCTATGAACCTTTCATATAGCTGGTTGATGGATTCAACAATAATAGTGTATTTTTTGGGTGGTTTGCAGTCAAAATTGGGTCTTGGTCTTGGTTAATTTTGGCGAGTTTGAGGTGACTGGAAATGAGATGGTTGGGTATTATAGTTTTGATAGATAGTGGCCGGTTGGGAATATATGGGAGATGAAGGTTGATATGTCGGTGGAGGTGCTTGGTATGTGGGTGGGGGTGTTTGGTATGTGGGTGGAGGTGTTTGGTATGTGAGTGGAGATTTTCGGCCTTGAGCCACCATTACTGCCCCAACATCTTTCTTCTTTGATATGCTGCATGATTTTAGTGTTTTGTTTATGGCCTGTAGTGCCTCAAAGTTTGTTACCATCCCGCTCTTGATGCCTTCTTCGATCCTTTCACCAAGTTTGATGATATCAGAGAACTTACGGTTTTCAATAGCCGTCAATCTTTCATAGTATTGCGGATCCTGTGCTCTGATGAAGAACTTGTTCATTTGTTCTTCGTCCAATGCTGGCCTGACCTTGGCTGCTTCTGACCTCCATCGAGTAGCATACTAGTGGAAAGTCTCGGTGGGCTTCTTCTTGAGGTTCTGAATATAGAAAACATTCGGTGCATTTTCTGTGTTGAACCTGAATCGGTCCATGAAATCAGACGTCATACTTATCCAATTGGACCATTTCTTAGGATCCTGGCTATTGTACCAGGACAAAGAATCTCCCATAAGACTCCTCTTGAAAAGCTTCATCCGGATCTTTTCATCCCTTCTGACCCCGACAAGTTTGTCACAGTAGGTCCTTAGATGGACCCTAGGATCACCTGTACCGTCAAACATCTCAAACTTGGGAGGTTTGTAATCCTCTAGTAGTTCTACATCCAACTGTATGCATAAGTCTTCATAATTCAAAAACTTTATCCCTTTGCTTCCTTCGGCACCCTAAACTCGACTTGTCAATTTCTTGAGTTATTCAGCCATATTCTTAATGAGCAGGTCCTTCTCAGAAGATTCTGGTGTATAGGAGGTTGGTTGGGTATAGTGAGGTACAATTTCCACATATATAGGGTTGTCTTGGTGAGTGCTGGGACTTGGGTGTAATGGTCATCCTTGGTAGAGTTTTGAGGATCGGGAATGGGCTGTGGTGTATTATGGGGAGTGTGATAAGTAGCGGTTGGTGGGTACTAGATAGGTTGATGGTGGTATTGTGGCGGAGTTGGTATCTGTAAGGTATTGAAATTTTGAGGTGGAGTTGCATATTGATGCTGTGCAGGAGGGTTTTGTGGATGTTGGTTCAGTATATTTTGGGGAGGTGCTGGGTTTTTGGCATTTTGTTGGGTGATATTAGGGACATTCAAGGTGAGAGATAGGTTTGCCAAGTTGCGGACCTGCTCAAGATCTTCTTGCAGTTCCAGTATCTTTTGTTCCAACCTCAAAACTAAATTATTTGGTTCCAGAGTACTCTGTCGGTCTGAAGTTTTTGCATTTTCCGAATTTTCCTTTCGAAACCACTTAAGTCATTCATTTTAGCTTTCCTTTTGCTCTTTGTATTACTTGGAAGAGGAGGAGGTGGAGGGCCTCTAGATCTGGTGTGATACGCTGATGATGCCAGTATGTGCGAACCAACCTTAGGGGATGGGAATAAAGAAATAAAGAAAACTAACAGTAAATAAGTCAGCAAGGGTTCTGAAATGTTTGCAGTATTTAAAAACATATGGTGGGAATGTAAATTAGCGTCCTAATTTGGGAGTCTCGTTGTGCCCGAGGTAGTCCTAATAACAAATAAATTTGGAGAAATTCATTGCCAATAATTGCCTCATTCCATTAATATAAAAACAAACGACCCCAAAACGACACTAAATAAGATAATGTTGTTAATGGCACATGGCCTTATTACATCTAAAAGGAAAGAAAGTAAATCTAATCTACTTGGTCCCAGAAGGACCCTCTCCAGACTGGATGCTGTTGTCGACCAACTCTCCCAGATCGCGCAGGTTCAACAGTCTGAATGCCCTTGCCAAATGCCCTCCTTCGTTTCCCTCAGCATTCTAGGAATCAGTGACTCTCTTTCTCATTTTCCCTTCCAGTTCGATTAGAATGTACTCCAAATATTCCAACCTTTCGCTGGATTTAATAGCTCTTTCTTTCCACTCGTTAATCATTTCCATATTGGCCTTGTGTTGCGCTATACTCAGCTTCAAACTCTCGAACTCTTTTGCGCAGCTTGTTGTACATCACTTCTGCTTTGGCAAACTCAACTATGACCCTATTTCGTGGACCAACCCTTAGCTCGAAGATCCCTGTTAGATTATCATCCAACCATGAGGGGTAAAAGTATGAATAGCCCGCGTGATATCGGTCCGGCTCGATAGTATTCTTCTCCACAATAATCTTCAAAGTCTACATATGTTGTGCTTCATTCTTATATGGGATGGAGTCACCCTAGAAATCAGCTATGATGTGACTCATTTTAGCGACCCGTGGTATGACCTGTCTCCTGCCTGCCTGTCTCAAAACCCTGAGGAGAGCATACGGGTATATCCTCCTTAACCAAATCAACACCAAATATGGGACGTCTCTGGATCTGATGATGAACTCGTTGGTGGGGAACCACTCAAACATCCACTGAACCTGGTCCTCAGTCAACTTGTTGAAGAATTGCACCCATTCTATATCATCCTTAGGTTGAGAAAACATGTCTGGGATGTAAGTCATTCTCTTAGGGTGGTGGAAGGTTGTGTGGTCATTCCACGTCCTTCGTGGAAACTCTTGGCGGTATTGACCCCTTTAGAGATGTTCTAACAGCCAAACTTGTAACAACAAATTGCAACCCTCAAAGAATCTGGACCCCTTCTGACAGCATTCCAAGGCTCGGTACATATCTGCAACGATCATAGGGACAATAGCATATGTCTAACCCTCAATCTCATCCATCAAAGTTTTGGCCAGCCTAGTATGGATTTTATCCCCTTGGATTGGGAATACCAACATGCCCAAGAAGCACATAATGAACACGAAGATCCTACGATAAACCCAACCCAAGGAGGTGATTGAGAATTCATCATCGAAAATACGGTAAGAGCTATTGTGACCATATCTTTCATAAAGGAAGTCAAAAGGTATGTAGGAGTTTTTCAGGCACTCTAAATCATCATTTTTCTTTAGCCCCATCATCTTAAGGAATCCTCTGGTGGTGCGATTTACAGGTGCTAACAGACCAGGGCTATCCCAAAGCAACCCAGCAAATCCTCCTATTTCTTCTAGGAGGGGAGTTATTTCTATATCCCCAAATGGAACACAACCCTTTCCTTATCCCAAAACTAAGTGGCGGCCTCGATCAACATTTTGTTCGGTTGAAGATCCAATAGTGACGGCAAATTCCCTAAGACTCTTTTCACATGATTTTAGTCACTTGAGGGAAGGTCCCTCTATCAATCTAGCAAAAGTGGAGGTATGCTACCGACCATACCGAATTTGGGGACTTCATGCCTTATTTTCTGCAAAACAAAAGATAGTTAGGCCCTTTCCCCCCCCCCCCAGGTTCATCTATTTATACTGTAATGATTAGTATATTGGTACTTATTTCTCCAAATTAATGCACACAATCGTGATTACATCCATTGGGATTGTAAAAAATCCGATGGACTTTTGGACGAGGCTTGTCTTAAAGGATTATTATGCGGAAACATATTAACCCGGCTATGTTTGACCATGATGCGTGTACAATTAATCAGAGTAAGGCTACTATAGAGGTCTAGACTGGGACCCACAAGTGGACAACTTGAGGTGAAAAGGCACGGAACCGTCGAACGCACCACTGATCGACTAGTTTTACCGCAAATACACCTTTCTGAATTTAAACAGTGATATATAGGAAGAGCGCAAATACTCATCAAGAGTTGCTATGGGATTGATAACGCACGAGTGGAATATCATGTTGAGCATGATTTATGCAACAATAAATAGTATGTTGTCAAGTATTTGCACGTAAAAAATGATAAATGCAGTATTTAAATAATTGAAAGACAATTACGAAAAAAGAAAACAAATAGACAAGTCACTTTCAGGAAATAAAAGAAATAATAAATAATCAGTTAAATCAAAATAAAGAAGAGAGGGTACACGGGATAAAGCATGCTTAAGACTAATTTACAAAATAAGTTTATTATGGTAAGCGCCTAAAATATCCCCAGCAGAGTCGCCATGTTGTCGCGCCCCCTTTATTCCTTTTTGCGGGGAAGTCTGGGTTTCGACATTCATGGGGGAACAACTCGTTTCCTTTTGGGAATTGGCTATTTGAAGAGTTTCCACCCAACGGATTAAGGTGCGTTAGGGCACCTAGAGCAATTAACTCATGTAACCAGTTTTGCATTACCAGAGATTACGATAAGGGATTGAAATAACCTTGAGGGAAAGGTGTTAGGCACCACTCGCGATCCACAACGGTGGATCCCGACTGAACTTAAACTATGCAAATTAGTCAATTAGCAAGTAAGAAGTCTTAACAAATATTTGCAAATAAATGTAGTTTTCACAGTCTAAATACATATATGATTAAAGAAGTTGAGATGGTCAAATGCACATATATGAAAGAAGTTTAGCTAATTTAAACACATATAGGAATTGGGAAAGGTAAGTCCTAAGTTGATTAGCCTATAGGATCAATCTGTGCAATACCTGGTAATCCTCCTCAACTAGAGAGGATACACGTGACATTAGCGTGCAAGTCATCATATCCTCTTACTACCCATTATCCCACCCCTTAGTGGTTATATGAGTGCATTTGATTAACGAACTCTAAGCGTGCTATTACCCGTCCCTTCCTTGTGGTCCCGAAAGAGTTTATGACCTCTAGACTTGGGCAGTTCTAGACAATCCTAAGGTGTTTTAAAAGGAAAAATCTAGGCGACAACAAATAACATGTAGGACTTGTAAAATAGAGGGGGAATGAAGCAGTTAAGGGGGCTCATGTTTACCTCCACATGTATAGACAAATAAGCAGCACGTATCAAACACAAATTCAGGTAATTTTAGAGAAGTCCTAGAACAGGATATCTACGCGATCATCAAACATAGAATATGCAGTACTGTTTAAAAAAAACTTAAGTGACAAGGTCCTAGTCAGTTTGCCTACTAGTTTTCAAAATCTGTTAGACTTAAGCAGTTTATAAACAATCATAACACAATTTTTAGTTTTATACAAGGACATTAATCACCTAAGGTTTGCTTAGGCGTGGAACTATATGCAATTACAATTACAGGAGCTGTTTAAACAATTTGGAATTATTCAACCTATAGGCATGCTGATCTTGGTGATACAGATTATAACAGGTGATTTATACCAGTTTACATCAGAATATGACGCTTATGTATGAGGTCGTTTTTAAACCTTTTCATGAACAATTATTTATTTAGTCGAAATAGACAGGATCCAAAACAGATGCAAACAGAGTCCTAAGAATAGGATATCTAATGCACGCAGGGATGACTATTTTTATTAGGCAGGATTATTTAGCAGCGGGATTTCTGAGTGACAGTACTGATGCATAACCAGGAATTGAGTAGTGATCTATAACATGGAATATGCTGAAGCCATAAACATGAATACCCTAAAACAGGATGTCTAATGCACATATTTGGCATGGTTTGAATGCAAATAGACACAACAATCCTAGAACATGATTTCTAATGCAGATTTGTATAATGTAAAGACTAAAACATGATTTCTACCCAGCTTTACCTACATGATCATATAGCTACCCTCCCTATTCACTAGTTACACCAATATTTGTTTACAAATGATTATTACGGACCAGAATTGAATAAATTACATAAATAAAATATAGATTAAACTATCGGGAGCCTGATGCAGGCCTAAAGCAAACCTCGGAGTACCAGGCCTTCAGTAGTCTCGAATTCTAAGGATTTCATTGCAAAATTTGTAGTGTATCAGAGTTCCCTAAGGACCTCAAAAATCTCGGGCAGTGCTCACACCCAGACTTTTCACAATAGGGACTAAATATGTGCAGTGTGGAATAGCCAGCCCCAGTATACCAGAGTTTAAAGGAATCTCAAGAGGATCCCAAGGCAGTACACACACTGGAGGGGCAGAACCTATTGACTTAGGAGTAAAGTGAGAGTGCTTGACATAGTTTTGAAAGATTTTTGAAAAAAATAGTATAGAGATGACTCCAGGATTGAAAAGGTTTTCTGAAATAGGAACCAGTTTGGTGGTAAAATAGTTTAAGAAAAATATTAAAACACTTTCGAAACCAGAACACAAATCACAGAATAATCAGATTCAAAACACTGGGCAAACAGATTCCACACAGGGATAGAGGGGTTGGGGACACATAAAATACTCATCAGTGTATAGGGAAACACATAAACAGCAAAATGTATAGAATTCTCAAGAGCTTTATAGAATTAATAGGTTGGTCATGACAGTGGGTAGTTGAGACACATATCAGGGGTATAGCAAAACCATGTTGAAAGTAGGGGGTATTGGACAGAAACGTTCACATAATTAGGATCAATCGAAGCCCCAAGAGATTAAGTATAATCTCATCAAGAAAGAAAAGCAGACAGGAATCTAAACAGACATGCTAGACAAACATCACATAAGCATTTATAATTTAGACATGCTGACTACATATTGAACAAACAAGATATAGACATGCTAGATAAATCAGTAAACAAATAGTTATAGTTTAGACATGCTAGTTACATATTGAGCAAGACATGTACTTTAAACATGCTAAGCAAAGAATTAGATAGGAAAACATATCGGATTCATGGTTACTGGAATAGTGCAGTAATGAAATACATAGAGTTTGAGGTTTCAAAACTTAATTAAAGACATGCCAATTTGGCAAAGAGAACACACAGTGTGAAGCAGGTGTAGTGCAATATCCAGTCTTGGCTTACAGTGTCACGACCCCGGTTTGCCCTCTGTGAACCATCGTGATGTCACCTAGTCTCTACGACTAGGTAAGCCTAAGAAAGCGTAAAATAAACAAATTTGCGGAAGAAAAATAATAAGAACAAAATAGTGAAATAAAATAGTGTTTAAAAGTGTCGCTCGGCATACACAATAACAACTCTTGAAATCTGAACACATTTCACAAAACCCGGAATCTCATGATCACAAGCCTTTGAATGTCTAATAGTATCTAACTCTAGAATATCTAACAAAGGAAAAGAAAAATATAGAAGGGCTAATAGTAAAAAGAGGGAGTAGAAAGGGACTCTTCGGTCTGCAAATGTGGCAGATATACCTCGGAGTCTTTACAAGCACTTTGTCTCAAGCGTGATGAGTCTGAGTGGAGGTTCTGGATCTGCACATGAAAAACATGCACAGAAAAGGGCATGAGTACACCATAGCGGTACTCAGTAAGTGCCAAGCCTAACCTCGGTCGGGTAGTGACGAGGAAGGTTAGGGCCTTAATGACAGTATAAGATAAAGCAGTACAGTTGAAAGATAACCATAAGAATCAATACAAGATAATAACGATAAGTACAAGTGAAACAAAAACAGAAAACAATCACCAGGAATACCACTCTTCTCAAAGACAATAATCAGGGATCTCCCAGTATCCCGAGGATCTCTTAGTACCCTCAACACATGTCAGGGATCTCTTGGTATCCTCAATATACGTGCTAGGGATCTCTTGTTATCCCGCACCTTAACTCAAATCATCAATATGTACAAGGGATCTCCCAGGATGTCGTCCCATAGTCCCAAAGTAGAACACACAACAACAACACAAGGAATACTCAATTAAGCTAAATTTCGTACCAAGTAAAATAGGTAATTCTAACCTAACATGCTTCACATAATACAATTATGGCAGTTTAAACAATAAAGCAATTAAGTAAATTAAACATGCTTTTCTAAGCTAATAGCAGATTTAAATTTCAAGTAGAGTAAGCAAGAAAGGGAAACACAATTTAAGCTACTTAAGTGAAAACATGATTTTTCAACAGTTAGCACAAGTACGCACTCGTCACCTCACGTACAAGGTATTTACATTACCACAATACCTAATCCTAAGGGGTATGTCCCACACACAATGTTACGCAAGCCACTTACCTCGAACCGGCTCAAAAGTCAACCCGAAAGCACGTTCTTGCCACGAGTAGTCGACTCTAAATGGCCCAAATCTATTCGATTCAATTTCATAATGTAAATAAAACTTCAAGTAACTGATTCTACAAATAAACTCTAAGCTAATATGCGAAATTAGGAAAAATGACCAAAACGCCCCTTGGGCCCAAGTTTCGGAATTGGATGAAATTTACATTTTCAGAAACCTCATACTCTCACGTGTCTATAAATAACAAGAATACTGAAATCAGAGTTCAATTGACCCCTCAAATACTATATTAAGGTCTCTTAATCTCAAGCCCTAAACCCATTTTTCCAAAAATTTTCACTACTAATTAGGTTTTTAATCATATATAAACGATTTATGATGTAAAATGTTTTACCTCCAAGTGATTCCCCTTTGGTTTCCTAAAAAATCACCCTCAAAAGCTTCAATCTCGTTCAAAAATAGTGGAAAAATGAAGAAGGGTCGCGGATGGGCTATTTAAATACTGC